>NC_088375.1:151180000-151805000 GCF_037993035.2 Macaca fascicularis | reverse complement strand
ACTAAGGAAGTTCCATGGGAATTGTGCCAACCAAAAACATGAAACACACACACACTCTTTAAATGTAGCCTTTGGTTGATGGAACAAAACCTTGTGGTCCTCTACTAGGTGCGTAAAAATGCAACTGAGAGAAATAGGGAAAGGAGGAAGATTTCAATCTTCTCCATTTACCTCTCTGTAGGACATCCTCAGGTAATTCTTTAAGACATAAATTTTGGGCAAAACTTAAGGTTAACCTCCTAGCCAGGAGCTAGTAAATGCTGCCAACTCCTAAGAGAGAACTAGCTAGAACTGCTGTTGCTGGCATAATTGGGCAGCCGGCAAACTGAGCTGAGTCCACACAAGCCTGTGCCATCCATATCACCTTGTCCTGTCTGCACATTTGAAAATGGAGCAAATTATATTCTGGGAATATAACACTGTGATTTTCTCAGGGAAGTGGGTATTTTATTTTGAGTTAAAATAATACCTCCCACATCTCCTGCTAAAACATAGACACACACACACACACACACACACACACACACACACATGTCTCCTTCCTATAACGTTCTAAAATGTATCCAGGCCCTGATTAACGAACTTTACTCATTTTATTTTAGGTAGTTTGGAATGTGTCTCTACCTTAGTAAAGGCAGACCCTTTACAAACTGTGTGAGGTTGTGACAGAGCAAGTGGTTCAGAGCACAGGTTACTGATGGTACCCTGGTACACTTTCTAGTGTGTTACCTTGGGTAGGTAATTCTACCTCTTTGCATTTCAGTTAGTTCATCCGTGTAATGGAATATTAGTAGTATCTTATGAGGTTTCTTTGTGAATTAAATAAAATAATGCATGTAAAAGTCCTAGGATATAGTAAACAATATGAATTATTAATATTTGTATTACTAGTTTCTAACAGAGTAATTTTTCCATGATAAGTATTGTTCAATCAAAAGCAAATGATGTTTAAAGATCTGGGTTTTTTTGACTTACTTACTTCACATTTTAAAATGTTCTACTAGCTATAGATAAATAAAAAGATATATAATATATAGCTAGGTAATAAATAATATTTTTAACTAATATAACAAAAAGTCTTACTAGAGAAGTTTAAGAGTCTTGAATGAGGATTTGCCATAACTTTTAATTAGAATATTGAAATTAACTGTCATAAAAAGTTACTTTGTTAATGATTTAGCATACTGTGAAATGACTATCACGCTATCATAAAGTTAAATTAATGGAAACTTTTAAAACACACAACAAAAGAGATAAATGTCTCATCTTTTGACACTGAATGTAACTGGTATAGAGCTCTACATTTTGGACCAATTTGAGATAAATTTGGCAACACTGTAATGTCATTTTATTTGGTGAACAAATAAGAGGCTAAAAGTACTGCTAATATATTGAATACCTTACACTGGGATCTAAGGTGATGACAACCTTTGTAAAAGATTGCCTGGAACTTGAAAAAAAAAAAAAAAGGAGCAAATAGAGTCACAGAATGTGAAAATTTAAAAAGAATTTAGAGATGCTAATTTTAATCTTTGAATGCTAAAGAAAACTTATATCCAGAGAGGTGAAGGCTTTGCCTTAGTACTCAGCAAATTAGGAACGAAGCCAGGATTAGAACCAAGATCTTCTCAGATTTCTGACTATCAACTTCAGGAAAAGAAAAAAAATAGTTTTAAATGTAATTTCCATCACTTAAAAATTATTCAAGTTGAAATAGTTTTAGGGGTAGAAATGTTACATAATAGAAAACATTAAAATTACTCAGCAAATGTTTACAAGGATCTTTATTCCAATAGCTATTTTTATTTGCTTGTCTTACATTTGTACCAGAAAATTTATGTGTGTACTTAATTTTGTCAATATTTAGATATAATTTCATTATCTGTATTACTGAAAAACAAAGTTTCAGTGTATTGTATAAGTTTATTGTTTTTAACTTAATTTTTATTTAAACATATCTCCACGTTTTTATTCGAATTTTTGTATTAAAAAAATTTCAGATTTTTAAGAGAATAGTTGGCACACATTAACCTTGTTTTTTTTAAAACTCTGTTTCATAAAATAAACCAAATAAAAAATGGCACATCCATGGCACTTCTTATTAATAGTGGCACTTAGAATTATAAGAATTTTAAAATCACAATAAACAGAATTTAAATCATGTTTATGAAGAAAAACAAGGTAATTCACAGATAGTGATGGGATAATAAAACCACAACTTTCTGAATCATGTCTAGAAGGTAAATTACATTACTTCCCAGGTCGTCTTTCTAAAAACCTCTAAGATATACCAGTAGTTAAGCAGATAATAAGTACTTCTCTCTTTCTAAGGTGGAGATGTTGAATGCTTTTCTCATAGTTTGTTTTTGTTGTTACTTTTTAGTATTTAACACCTTTTGCACAGCAACTAAATTCATTTTATATGGACTTCAGAAATTTTAAACCTGAGGCCTAATGATGTAGACGTCTTATTTGAATTAAATGAGAATATCATCTGTGCCAGAGACAGACAAAGAATGTCAGATTAGACACTAAATTAATGACAAGACCACAAATATCATCTCTGTTCTTCATATAGTGACCCTATGGATGCTGACATGTGTTAACCATATAGAAGAGATCATGTAATTATTATAACAATAGATAGCAAGAAAGTTGGCTTTCATTTGATTCCTCTGCCCAGCTTCTTATAAAGTGACATCCATCTCATTTCTGTATTACACCAAAGTAAAATCAATATTTATATACATTAAGGTTATGTAAAGACTAGGATGCTATAATGTCTGGTATACATATCCACAATACAATCATATAGTACCTCCACTCTGAAATTTGCTTTAGTACCTAGCAAGGAGCCGAAGAGTACCTTACTTCCTATGTCTGAACATTTGACCAAACTTAAGAAACAACACCCCCGCAACCTTGTCATTTCAATTTTTCACACTTTTGTCTGTATGTGTTTTATGTCTCAACGAAGACTTATCTCCCCAACCCACTGCCACAGGATAATTCCCTGTAACAAAGCTCAGTCTCAATCTCCACCCAAATGAAAAAAGGGCAAATCCCCAAAGAGAAAAGTAACAGTCACAGCCATTTCTACGGGTCCCAATCTCACAGACCAAGGAGGGACCGATGACAGTTCATCGCTACCAGAAACCGGCGAATATGCCCGAAGGGGGTTGGAGGTTCTGTAAGGGGATTTTGTAGGAAGAATATCTTTCTGAGCCCTCCAACAGAGAGAAGGGTTTTTTACAAGTAAGGAAGCTGTGTTGGCACAACGGACAACAATTTCAAGCTGGGAGGAGATGCAAATAGCCACCAGTGTGAGAATTTTGTGTCTGTCAGACACAGGGCTTCCTAACCATTCTTCTTCCCTCCATCTTTTGTATAACAGTGTTTGGAGAGAGAATGAACTCAACATTGTGCAAACACTTTTGCTATAAATCACCACAGCATCCAAAATACCAAGGGCCCCCCAAACCTTCAACTTGTTTTCCTTTCCTGGTCAGGGTTAGAATGCAATTAGACAGCCAAGTGAGAAAAAAAGGGGGAGAAAAAAGGGGTGGTTGGCCAAGATGTGTAGCCGTGCTTAAAATTGCACCTGGAACATCATGGCCTATTTCTCCCATATGATTGTTAATAAAATAAAACTTTATTTTATGTAGTGTCTTTATGCCAAAATGCATCCCCAAATACTTGACAGACTTAAATAATGCATTTAATACAACCGTTGTGTGGTGTTATGGTGTCCCAGATCACTAGGAATCTTGAATTAATACATTATAATGATTTCTCCCCAGAGGGAGCTGGAAGTGCCTTGTTGCTGGGCAGATTATGGTAAGGGGATTGGGGTAGCATAATTAAGCGGGGAGGTGCTTGGTAGCTGGCATTCTTCAGTGATTCTATTTTCTTTTCTCTATTTGAAAAATCTGTAAGAGACTATTCTGTGGGCAAACTACAAACCAGAGAATTTTTTTTTTTCAAATATGATGAACATCCAGACACTTTCCTGTAAGAGGTGGAGAGATACTGGATGATGATGATGATGCTGCTGATGATATGCTATGGATGAGAATGCTGACTGTGAATTAACCTCTTGTAACATCTTTCAATAAGACAAAGGCTTAGCTTATTCGCCTAAACATCTTCATATAAATGAATAAAACGCTGAGCCCCATGTGAAACTATTTCAGGCAGTTTCTAATACACCTAGCGTGTGACCTTCCACACCCCCATGTCCCTCGTGTATGGCATATTCCAACTAATATAGAGGCTTTTGTCTCTTTCCATATGCTGGGCTGTCTCTCTAACACAAAAGCCACTTTTGAAGTGCAAAAATAAATGTGTTAAAGGGCTTTTAAACTAAACTCACAATGATATAATCATTTAAGGGAGTTGATGTAATCATTACAAGTAATTTGTCCTTGCCAAAGATTGAAAAATGAGTCCTAAAAGGGGAGAGCTAATGCTGAAGCCTGCATCTTGCTTCGCATAGAAGGACAGAAAATGCCTCTTACATATTTTTGCATAAGTTGTTCCACTGCCTAATTGGGCATGAGAGCAGGATAGAATTTATGGCTCAGAGCACTCCTCAGCCACAGGTGTAGAGTGAGATTGGGATTGTTAGCAAGCTGAAACTGGTCTGGAACCCAGTTTAAGCATTTCATTTCTAGCGGTTGGACAGATGTCACACATTCTGCGGCAGCAGAATGTGCTCTTCCCTTTGCCACAGAGATTAGCCACAGCCTGTGATGCTGGTACTTTGCTGGAAGGAATAGGACAGGAGCTCCACTGCTGTGTTATTATCTGGGGTCTATTATGTTTTTACATTTTTCAAAAATCTTTAAGCTAGATCTTTGACATTCAACTGCCTATAAAGACATGTGCCACCTGATGAGAAGCTTTGATGTGCATTTTGAGGATTAAATAATCTAGATAGAAGGCAATGTGTTTCCAGCCAAGAAGAAAACTATGGAGAAAATTTTGCCTCCTGCAGCTAAGCTCTGTTGGCAGTCAATACCTTTTAGCTTACCCTCTATATTTGATTTCATACATATTTACAGACTATTTTTCCTCTTAGTGCTAATTCTTTTGAGACCAAATTAAGAACAAAGATAGCAGAAACAGGCTTCATCAAATAAAAATGTAAATATGCTGCATCTCATTTGTGCTTGAAGAAACTTTATTTAAATATTTTTTTGTGAAGTGGAATAGTCTGGCTATATCATTATCAGCGGCTGGGAAAGTAATAACCTGGCGAGTCAGTGTAAGCCAGGGAGGGGAAAGTGAGCTCATACATTCTGTTAATGTGGCCTACTTTGGAGTGAGATTTTTCTGTAACTTCCAAAAAGAAAGTGGTAATAGTATTGATGTACACAGTCTAGG
Organism: Macaca fascicularis; assembly: GCF_037993035.2. Taxonomy (NCBI): domain Eukaryota; kingdom Metazoa; phylum Chordata; class Mammalia; order Primates; family Cercopithecidae; genus Macaca; species Macaca fascicularis. The sequence continues at coordinate 151,799,615 of NC_088375.1, read as the reverse complement.
ACAATTGTCATGATTAACTTCATTTTACTATATATCAAATGAAGAATTATTGACTTCGACTAATGGTATTGTGCAAAGTAGTGATGATGTATTTTTAAGTGAATAAAATGGAGGATAATTTGCAGATTTTTATCTGTTTTAGATTTTGGTTTAAAGAATAGTAAGAGAAAGCTCCAGATAGTCACAAACTAAATAGACTCTGCTGAATTTTATTTCCTCTAACTTGGTGCAAAGTATTATATTGCATCTTCAGCAGTGGCCAGGAAGTAAAGCAAAGAATCATGCTTAGCCACATAAAACATGCTACTCATTCAATAAAACAGTAAGAAAAACACTATTTTTATAGGACTTTCAAAGAAAAGGATTCTAAACCTCAGTCAGAAATTAGTTTTCATTTCTTCAGGTGTCAAAAAATATCACTTACACTTTGTCAAATTGCTCTAATCTGTCTTTCTTTAAAAAGAAACATTTAAACATTCCAAAGAGGTACTCTTTTCTCTGGTTGTATCTGAAATTTTATATTTAAACTAAATGGATTTTTTTGAACAGCAGTTTGAGCAGATCAGTGTGCTATGTCAACTGCCAGTGTGATGAACATCCCAACTCTCCTTCATTTTTCTTTGGGATCCCCCACAGACCCCCCTCCCAATTTACACACACACACACACACACACACACACACACACACACACACAACTTATTTATTTAGCCAGGTTATTCTTAATAAGGGGAGTGGGAGTAAAAAGCACAAACTCTCCTCTGTCACTGGTTATTTTACATGATCTCCTTTGTTCACAGATTTGCTCAAAATACTAATTGTTTAGTTCATTCAAATGTTTTATTTCTACTGGCTTTGAATGAAGGGGATGGCAAGTTAACTTTTAAGAATTATGAAAAAGCTGAACATACATGATTGACCACTATATTCAAAAATGGAATGATTCTACAGCATCTATGGCTATTGGAGGGCATATAGTTCAACACAATGAACTCCTGCTAAAAAGCAAGGAAGAAAGACTTGTCTTATTGGGAATTAAAGAAAAAGGGAGTTAAGATTGACCTCTGAGAGAAAAATGTTTCTTGCTAAATACTTTTTATGCGTGAGCTTGAATGACTGTCCTCTACAGCTTCACAGATGAAATGTGTTCATGCCAATAAAAGGGAAAACTTTAAACATCTCAAGTGTGAGAATAATGAAACTAGTATTTCTCATCGACAACATTATAATCAAAAGAGTTAGAAAATACTTTCCATAATAACTATGAAAGTGATTTATACAAATAAATGTTTCAAAATCTCAAAGATTCCACCACAGTAATTAAAGGTGTAACTTTTGCATTTATTTTGCAATTCATCTCTGGAGACTAATTTAGGGTACTTTTTACACAACAATATTAATTTATTTCTTTGTGCTACATCTTACGTGATTTAAAGTTAACATCTACAGTGTCCTTGCTTTCAAATGTAGATTTCTCTTTCTGAATCTTGCTTGCTAGGAGAGCCGTGTATGCAATGCATTCACAATCCCATATATACTTTTCATACATACACATTCATACCCACACACTCACCATCACAATGCACACAGAAATACAGACACCCTTTCTTCAGGGTAACATAGGAATTATCTCTAGGTTTTTCAGGGTGGCCCAGATGATTTGAAATGAATATCTCACTCAGAAACCTTAAAATGTTGAGATCATCATCTTGAAATCAAATAGATTGAACATTATTTACCTGTTTGAAATCAGTAGGCAGGATTAGTCACATCTGGCTTTTTTGAATATCTAATTAAATCATATTATATCTATGTCAACTGGATACAAACTTAACATTAAGAGATTACAAAAAGAAAAAATGTGGCCAAAATTAATACTAGACATCTCTGTATACTAGATAACTCATTTCAGCCAACAGTCTTACCGATTGCTTCCTTGAGGGTTGCTCAGAAGTGCCCTGTTCTTCATGGACTTTTGTTGTCTTCTGGAAGCCTCCCTCTTGGCCCCCAGACTCTAAGTAACCTAGTTAGCATATTCCCCTTTGCATGTAAAAAGGGATGCACACTGTAACCTGAGGCCAGGCCCACCTTAATTAACATTTCAAATCAGAGACTCTAAGCAGATATTTTACAGAGGTACAGAAAGGGAAAGAAAACTGGCAGGGTGGGATAAAGCCAAGCCTATGGAGGCCTAATTTACTGAGCATTATTAAACAAAGATTTCCTAAAGAGACAGCAAAGAGAGAAATGGATTTCTACATAGAATAATAAGCATTAAGAAACTAAGCTCATGTCTTTTAAAATGAGAACATCTGTGGCCGATTTCATTCTTCGAAATAGGTTAGACCACAACAAGAAATTGGACAACTACTTAACTGGGAGCTAATTCTGAGGTTTTGGGTTGATATCTACCCCTACCTGCTCCCAGCACCCCCTGTGAAACCCCCTACTTTAATCATTTGAACACCTGAGGTATTTGTCTATAAATGATTTTTACTATGTACAAATAGAATATTTAGAATTCTTTAGTGGATTGAGTCAGTGCAGACATGTTAACTGGACCAATCAGGTCTCAAAGTGTTTGTTGTTGTTGCTGTTTTTTAACTTTAAGCATTTTATTCTACCATTTTATTTGTCTGGGGGTTCTCTAGGACCATTAAACTGTGGTAGTTTGGGGGTTATCAAAGCCAAACTAAATGGGATGGAAATACTGAGTACAATTAATTGATCCAACTTGTTACTCTGCTTCCAAAACCAGTCAAGTGTTCATTATTACCTTTTCTTTGGTATAGCACATGTGTTGGAGGCAGGTGGGTATAAATTATACATATATAAGTAAATAAAATACTTCTCTTTGCAGAATTGGACCCACTAAATGTTTCACTCCCAGTATGGTGTGCCTACAGTCATAAACCCAGTCACCAGCCAGGAGAATACTCATGGAATTAGGTTTTAGTTATTCAGTTTCTATAAAATATTTAGGTGCCCAAATCTCTCATATTCCATACCACTATAATAATAATTCTAACAATCTACAGATTTTTCATCAAACTCAAAATTATGAACTGCATAATGACAATTTTACAATGTTATTAGTTGTTGTCAACTCCAAAGATGGAAGTAGTACTTTTTCTGTTCATATAATTACAATGATAACATTGGTAACTCTTTCACAATCTTTGTTATTTTGCTAGGATCAAATAATTTAGAAGACTCTTTGTGCCAGTTGAGGCAACTGAATGAGTGAGCTTCAGCACAACTTCTAGAGTAATAAGAACAGATAGGTTTCTGCAAAAGCAGAAATGTACTTTCTTCTACCCTTTTACCTGGCAGCATTATTTTAACCTAACCAGCTCCAATAGAACAGCTGATGCAAAGAATGAGACCTGGAAATTCCCTTGAATTGCCAAGGTATAAACAAGGGCATGACTCTAGACATGACACTCACCCGGCATGTGTGCTTTGTGCTCTTCCAATGGCTGAGATCATAAATCAGTCACAACCTTTTCTGCATTAGTAAGACACAGCCTCAAAATCCTTCATGCTCGTGTTTTCCAAGTTGCACAGAATCACATAATATGCCTATAATTTCATCATATTCATTTTTACGTGTAGTAAATAAATATTATTTCTTCAGATTTTTTCTTTAAATTGACAATGTTTCACTTAATTTTGGTCTATAAGAAAAATGTGTGTTACTTCATTATATCCGTTAAATCATGGTTTTGTTATGCTAGTTAAGTTTTCCTACTATATTAAATAAATGATTATTAAAATATAAAATGTTATTTTGCATATCATCTGAATACCAAAAGCAGTATGGAAAATATTACTTGGTATAGTGGTCAATTAATGGCTAGTCAGTCATGAGAGAACTCATTTGCTTTCTTTACTGTAGAAAATATATCCACCAGGGGAAAAAAGTGTTTCACACAAAGTGATTCAATTAAAGTTAATTAAATAAATATGTATTGATTACCACCTCCAGACCTGAAGGGGAAATGGGAGGGAATGGTTGCCAGATCCTGGAAAGAGAACTGGAATGAGCTGAGTCCCTTGGAGGAGGGATGCAGTGGACCCACGATGCCCAGGGCAGGGAATCAAGCCCCTACACCACATCCTCCCTCTCTCTCTCATCTCATACCAGGGCCTCTCATTAGCAGCAACCAACTGAAAGTCAGGCCAAGGGAGTCCACTGATGTGGTACACGTGGATCGGTCTTCAGGCCATACAGAAAGCTTTTAAGGATGTTGAGGTGAGCTGGAGGGCAAATGGTAGATATCCAGATGACTAGGCATATCTCTAGGCACTGGAGATACAGCCCCTAAAGGGTTATAACTTAGGACTTACAGTTTATGAGTAGACAGAGAAAGAAATAAACACTATGAAGTGGGTATGTATATAATGCATAAAATAGGCAATTAACCAGACTACGGAGCTCTGAGAAATCTTCCTAGGGGAGGTAAAATCTAAATGAAATCTTCCTTGAGAAGTAGGTGTTACACAGCTCAAGGAAGGAGATAGGCATAGGATGTTTTCCAGGACAATGTTGGACAATATTTAGTATCACTGGGGCAGGTAATAGATTATGAACGGAAAGAAAAAGGTTGAGGTTAGAAAGGAAACCAGAAAGAAAATCAGAAAATATAAAGAAGTTTATTTATCATGTTAAGTGTTTGGGTGAGGGAGAAAGGACAAGATGGAGGAAGGTGAACAAGAAGGCACAATCCATGTTGCTTCCGGGTTCTTCTTCACCAACATTCCTGCGCGCGGGAAAATGCAGCCCGCCCTGGGAAGATGCAGATCAACCGAGCATGCGCCAGGTGATGTCAATCCGAAGAGATGGAAATTTACCCGGCCACGCCTACGGAGACGCCCCTATCATGCCCTTATCCTGCCCACTGCCCTCCCCCTTCCAGTACCAATGCATAAAAGTCTGCCACTGGCAGCAGCCAGCGTGACTTCTTCTGCCCCCGCATTTGTGGACCAGAGAACATCATTGGAGAGCGCCGGCGTGACTTCCCTGGCCCCCCACACCTGAGGACCAGAGAACTTCGCCCGAGAGTGTGTGCATATTTGCGATAAAAGACTGCCACTTTCTTACGTACTTTGGCCTCATGTTTAATTACTTAGCTCTCTCTAAATTAAGTTACATTAAATTAAATTAAAACAGTTGGTGCCGGAACCAGACCCAGGAGGAGACCCTTCCTCAACATCCCCTAGGGGTCTAATGAACCTCCTCCACAGCCAACCGGCTCCCAACCCAACCAGCCACGAACACCGAACAAGTGTTCCAGCTTTCCACTGGTGCCGCTCTGAGAATTTCTCCTTCGGTGAGTACTCCCCTTTGTTAACCATCTCCGTCCGTTTCTGTGTCCTTGGCCTAGAGTCGTACATACGCCCAAGGATGTAGCCACCCTGTGGCGCAGTGAGGCCTTCAACCCGGAGACGTCCGTCTTGAAGTTCCTCAATTCTCCGTTAGTGGCTCCAGGAGCCCCCGGTCTCCAGCAGCGGCAAAGGACGCTTTGCCACTGCGTGAGGTCGGTTTCCATTTCTGGTGGTTAAACAATGGGAACCTCACAATCCAAAATCCCTAGGAACACCCCCTTAGTGTGTCTCCTCCAAAACTTGGAAGCCTTACATTTAGCTCAAGATTTAAAACGAAAGCGGCTAATTTTCCTCTCCACTGTGGCATGGCCGCAATATAAATTAGACAACCAGTCTCAATGGCCACCAGACGGCACACTTGACTGTAACATTCTATTAGATCTCTCTAATTTCTGCCAAAGGCTTGGAAAGTGGTCAGAGATTATCTATGTCCAAGGCTTTTGGGACTTGCGCTCTCGCCCAGACCTGTGCGCCCAGTGTTCAATGGCCCAGGTCTTGTTAGCAAAAACCCGGCCCTCGGCCCCCACCTCAGCAACTGAGGAGGACTCCACCTCCATTTCAGATGAGGCCGATGGCGGGGCATCTCCCTCCTGACCTACCTACCCCCCTCCCTTGCTCCTCCTACCGCCCCTCCCTCAGCCACTCCTCTTACCTCTCCCATTTCTACCCACACTCGCTCCAAGACCGCGGTAGCAGCCCCTACTAGTCAGCCCTCTACCGGTCAGCCTGCCCCAACCCCCTCTACCAGTCAGCCTGCCTCAACCCCCTCTACCGGTCAGCCAGTCTCAACCTACCCGACTAGTCAGTCTGTTTCAACCTCCCCTGTTAGTTTGTTGGCCCCCCTCCGAGAGGTCGCCGGAGCCAAAGGACTAGTTAGAGTCCATGTCCCTTTTTCCTTGGCAGACCTTTCCAAGATTGAAAAACGGCTCGGCGACTTCTCTGCTAACCCCACCCTATATTCCAAGGAGTTTCAATACCTATGTCAGGCATATGATCTAACCTGGCATGACTTACAGGTCATTTTGTCCTCCTCCCTTAACCCAGAGGAAAGAGAGTGTATTCTTGCAGCCGCCAGGCAACATGCAGATCAATGGCATTTAACTGATGCCACTGTCCCGTTAGGAGAGATGGCTGTCCCGTCCATAGAACCAGATTGGGACTATCAACCACAGCAGCCCGGCCGCCATAGGAGAGACATTATGGTTCAATGTCTCTTGGCCGGTATGCAGGTGGCCTCTATCAAAGTGGTCTATTTTTATAAACTAAAGGAAATCATCCAGCACTCAGATGAGAACCCGGCTTCCTTCCTAAATCGCCTTACAGAGTCACTAGCCCAATTTACTCAGCTAGACCCCACCTCCCCAGCCGGAGCAGCTGTCCTAGCCTCCTATTTTATCTCCCAGTCAGCTTCAGATATTTGAAAAAAGCTAAAAAAGGTTGAAGACGGGCCTCAAACCCCCATACAGGACTTGGTAAAATTGGCCTTTAAAGTTTTTAACTCCAGAGAAGAAGCAGCTGAGGCCGCAGAGCCAGACAAGGAGAAAAGAAGGGCTGTGCTTCAGGCGCAAGCTCTAGTGGCTGCCCTCCAACCAGCGTTGCCCACTCTGCTTGCAGGGAAGACACAGGGCAAGTCTCCCAAGGGCTCCTGCTATAAATGCGGAGACCCAGGACACTAGGCAAACCAGTGTCCCCAGGCCAAGCCGGCCACTCCATCTCGTCCATGCCTTAAGTGTGGCACAACTAGGCATTAGGCAAAACAGTGTCCAAATCCTCGCCTGCCTACCACGCTGTGCCCAACCTGCCAACAGGAAGGACACTGGAAGTCTGATTGCCCCACCAGCAGGGCAGGCATTGCTCCTCAACGTGGTGCCTCTCCTCAAAAGCCGGAAGGCTCCTTCCAGCTCCTACACCTGGACGACGATTGACGGTGCCCACACTCGGAGACCCCGGTCACCCTCGCCGAGCCTAGGGTAACTCTACAGATAGCGGGTAAGCCAATTTCTTTTCTCATCAATACGGAGGCTACCTATTCTGTTTTGTCAACCTATGGAGGTCCTAGCCAGCCATCTACTATCTCAGTAGTTAGGGTAGACGGTAAACCGTCTAACCCTCACCAGACCCCAATGTTAAACTGTTGCCGGGACTATGCATATTTTGCCCACTCTTTTCTCATCATGCCCTCTTGTCCCACCCCCCTCTTGGGATGAGACATCTTAACCTAACTCAAAACATCTATTCCCCTTCCCTTTCTCCAGGTGACCAGGTTCTACTCAAGGATCAACACCCTCCTCAAATTTTCCCGCTTCCTCACCATTCTTCATCTTAACTTAACTGACTTTTCCCTCATAAACCCCAAAGACACCCTCCTTCCCGACCCATCCCCCAACCAGTAGGTTTCCCAACTTTTTACTCTCATAGAAGACCTAGCTTAGCAAGGTGCCCTTTGTGATTTCCTAATTCCCATACTAATCCTCTGCCTTGCCTTATATTTTGCTCCCATTTTAATAAAATTTCTCCGAGCCAAGGTCCAAGAGATCACCCAAGTCACCTTCAACCAAATGCTCCTGCATCCCTACACCCAACTGCCAACCTCAGACCCTAACTACGCCCCTTAACAGCAGGAAGCAGCCAGACAGACAATGGCACCCCAAATTCTTATAATCAATAAGAGGTTGGACTGTTTGGGTGAGGGAGAAAGGACAAGATGGAGGAAGGTGAACAAGAAGGCACAATCCATGTTGCTTCCGGGTTCTTCCTCACCAACATTCCCATGTGCAGGAAAATGCAGCCCGCCCCGGGAAGATGCAGATCCACCCAGCATGTGCCAGGTGATGTCAATCCGAAGAGATCGAAATTTACCCAGCCACGCCTACGGAGACGCCCCTATCACGCCCTTATCCTGCCCACTGCCCTCCCCCTTCCAGTACCAATGCATAAAAGTCTGCCACTGGCAGGAGCCAGCATGACTTCTTCGGCCCCCGCATTTGTGGACCGGAGAACATCACCCGAGAGTGCCAGCGCGACTTCCCTGGCACCCCCCCCCACACCTGAGGACCAGAGAACCTCGTCCGAGAGTGTATGCATATTTGCAAATAAAAGGCTGGCACTTTCTTGGCTCATTTTGGCCTTTATTGATTGAGAAACAAAACACTAAGATATATTTAATCCTCAGAATAATGGTAAACCACTGAAATAGTGTAGTGCAATCATATTTCTATTTTAGAAATAGTGTCCTGATTGAAGAGAGGCAGGACTAGAGAGTCAAGACCAATTAAGAGCCTGTTGTTTCAATAAAATAAGTAGCAGTGATATGCAGACTCGGAAGAGTTCCAGTGGGATGTATTTACAGACGTATTTAAGAGGTACTATCAATAGGTATCTTGATCTGTTGGTGCTGCTATAACAAAATACCATCAATTGGGTGGTTTATAAATAACATAAATTTGTATCTTCTGGTTATAGAGGCTGGGAAGCCTAAGATTTGGTTGCTAGCACGTTCAGCTTCTGGAGAGGGCCTTCTTCTAGGTTGCAGACTGCTGACTTCTTGCCGTGTCCCCGTATCATGGAAGGGGCTAATGAGCTCTCATAGGCCTATTTTATAAGGGCACTAGTTTCATTCATAAGGACTCTGTCCCCATGACTTAATTGCCTCCCCGAAGTCTCCACCTCCTAATACTATATCACCTTGGGGGTTAGGATTTAAATATGCAAATTTGGGGGGAGACAAACATTCAGACCATAGCATTCTTTCCCTAGCTTCAATTCATGCTCTTCTCATATGCAAAATACATTCATTTCATCCCAATAGCCTCAAAAATCTTTAAATATTCCAGCATTACCTCAACAGTCTAAAACCCAGAGCATCATCTAAAGATCATCTAAATCAGATATGGAGAGACTCAACGTTTCCTTTATTCTGAAGCAAATAGCTCTCCAGCTGTGGACTTGTGAAACCAAGCATGTTATATGCTTCCAAAATAAAATGTTGAGATAGGCATAGGATAGACATGTCCATTCCAAAAAGGAGAATTAGGAAAAAAGGAAGAGGTAACAGGTCCTGAGCAAGTCCAAAACCTTAAGGGTCAAGAATAACTTCTTTGGCGTGAAGTTATGCCCTCTGGGCCCTCTGGAGCAGTGGCTCTGTCTTCCAGACCCAGTGGGATGATGGCCCTGTCTGCTAGGCTTGGGTGGCTCTACCCACAAGGCAGTTTTCTGCAGTAACCCCACCTCTGCAGCAGCAATGTGCCTGGGTCATGTCCCTGTGGCTCTCCTGGACTGGAATTGCACATCTATAGATATACTGGTCTGGAATTTAGGGGACACCACCACCCTCAAACTGATTTTCTACTTGGATTTCTTGGCTTTCCAGGGAATTCTTTGAAATCTAGGTGGAGTTAGCTAGATTCCCCCACAGCTTTGCTGGGAGTAGTACCTACTATACCAGGACCCACTGGAGTCACACTTCAGGCAGTCAAGGAATGTCATGATGGAGGGCAATGAGCAGAGTCTTGAGGGGTGCACGGCATCAAGTGCAGAGGTCTTGCGAACACCCATAGCCACTCCTTTGAAATCACTGTTTCTCCAGGACCTTGCACTCTTGACCTGTGATGGCAGTGACAACTCTGATAATCTTCAAAATGCCTTTGGGATCATTTTTCCATTGTCCTGATGAATAGCACCTGGTTTCTATGTACTACTCTCCTAACTGAATGGTTAATTGGTCACACCCTTGATGTTCTCTCCACAACATGCTTTCTCATTTTAAAGAATATGAACAACCTGAGAATCTTCCAAAATTTGAGTTCTGCTTCTCTTTGGATTAAATATTCACTATTTAATTTTTCAGGCAGGGTGCAGTGGCTCACACCTGTAATCCCAGCACTTTGGGAGGCTGAGACGGGTGGATTACAAGGTCCGGAGATCAAGACCATCCTGGCTAACATGGTAAAACCCTATCTCTACTAAAAATCAAAAAAATTAACTGGGCATGGTGGCGGGTGCCTGCAGTCCTAGCTACTCAGGAGGCTGAGGCAGGAGAATGGCGTGAACCCAGGAGGCAGAGTGAGCCAAGATCACGCCACTGCACTCCAGCCTGGGTGACAGAGCGAGACTCTGTCTCAAAAAAAAAAAAAAAAAAAAAAAAAAAAAAAAAAAAATTCACTAGTTAATTTTTCAGTATTAAATTTCTAAGCAGTGTTGAGGTAAGCCAAGCCATACCCTCGACACTGCTTAGAAATTTCTTTGGCACACTGTGTATTTCATTACTCATATATTCTACTCTCTACAAAAACTAGGACACTTTATAATAAGGGGCACTTTTCCTCCAGTTTCCAAAAGTATATTCCTCATTTCTGCCTGAGACCTCATCAGAATGGCCTTTACTGTGCATATTTCTACCAACATTGTATTCATGACCACTCATATATTTTCTAAGAAGATTAAGGCTTTCGCTACTACTCTCCTCTTCTTCTGAGCCTTCCTCTGCATGTCCCTCTATGATCTGTCCATGGTGATGTAAGCTTTTTCCAGCCTCTACTCATTACCCAGTTTCAAAACTGCTTCCATATTTTTGTTAAAGCAGGAACTTCACTCCTTGGTATCAATTTTCATCTTAATTCAATGTGAAATGCTCTAACAAAATACTCTAATAAAAACTGGGTGGCTTATACACATACAATAAAGTTTCTCAAAGTTCTGGAGGCTGTGAAGTTCAAGATCCAAGTTCCAGCAGATTTGGAATCTAGTGAGGGCTCATTTCCTGGTTCATAGATGGCATCTTCTTGCTAGGTGTCCTTAATGGTAGAAAGGGCAAATGAGCTTAATTGGGCCTATTTTATAAGCGCACTAATGTAATTAATAAAAGCTCCACCCCATGATCTAATCACCCCCAAAGGCCCTGCCTCCTAATCCCATTGCCTTGGAGGTTAGGATTTCAACATACGAATTTCGGGGAGATACAAACATTAAGACAACAGCAACAGGTTTAGATGATTTGTGGAGAATGAGACAGCAAGAATGACTCCCTATTCCTGTTAGCCCAAACCTTGCTAAATCAATAGGCTCACATACTGTAGGACAGATAAAAAACACTCATTTAAAAAGTTAATTACATATGGTTTTTATGTATTGAATTATTTTTCAAATTTACCATTCATGAGGAAATCAGGAATGTAGTCTGAAGTAGTGGCAGGGAAAGCTGATTTCAAAAAGAATGCCTGGAAAATATTAAAATATTCAGATATAATAACACACAAGTATATCAATCAGTGAAGTTGTATAAGAAACACAATTAGTATGAGCTCTTTCTCATAGTTCTAGTAATACTATGGGCTAACTATACAGCCATCTAAGTTCACATAACAGTAATACTCAAAATAAATCACTAAATACCAAAGCAAATTTAAGAATTATTTTTATATTTGATAGTAAAGTAATTGGGCAAAACATAAGCTACACCGTTTCTAAAACTCTCTTCTCCATTCTCTTTTACTGAAGAAGAAAGCCTTGTTAACTGTGTGATTCTACAAATTTGAGGAAGCTATCTTTAAAGCGTAAACAAGCCACTCTGTAGAAGGGAGGATGAGACTGGAAACAACACAGGAGTTGATGCAAAATATAGCAAAGAGTAAATAAGATTACATCCACAGTAATGCTGTATATTAGTTTAACACGTTCTGGCAAATGTTATTTTCCTCATTTTACAAATGAGGGATCTGAGGCTCTGAGAGATGAAACAACTTGCTCAAGATTAGTTGGTTATTAAATTGGCAGAACTGAGACTTGAATTCAGGAAATCAGAACTTTGTAGAGCTACTTTAGCAATATCACATTGCCTTTCACACTCAAGAGTATCTGAAAATGTTTTTGCCACGTTTGTTTATTAACCTAATCATTGATTAATTAGCAGATGTTTATTTTTTATTTTTTTAAATTAACAGCTTTATTTAAATATAATTAATATGCATCAAATTACACATTTCAAGTGTACAATTTAATCACTTTTGATATGCATTTGTAAAACCATCACCACAGTCAAAATAATGAACATATTCATCATTCCAAAAACTTTTCTCCTGCCCCTTAGTAATTCCTCCCTTAACCCCAGGCAGCCACTGATCTGCTTCCTGTCACTATGGATAAGTTGACATTTTTTAGAATTTTATATCAATGAAATCATACACTAATGTACTTTTTTTGTCTGACTTCCTTCTTCCAGCATAATTATGAGATTTATCCATGTTGTATGTATCATTAGAAAAATATTTTTAATGACAGACATTTCTCTTTTTTTTCTCATTTTTTTTCTTGTATTATTATACTTTAAGTTGTGGGATACATGTGCAGAACGTGCAGGTTTGTTACATAGGTATACACGTGCCACAGTGGTTTGCTGCATCCATCAACCCATTATTTACATTAGGTATTTCTGCTAATGCTATCCCTCCCCTAGCTCCCCACAGACCCCAGTGTGTGATGTTCCCCTCCCTGTGTCCACGTGTTCTCATTGTTCAACTCTCACTTATGAGTGAGAACATGCGGTGTTTGGTTTTCTTTTCCTGTGTTAGTTTGCTGAGAGTGATGGTTTCCAGCTTCATTCATGTCCCTGAAAAGGACATTAACTCATCCCTTTTTAAGGCTGCATAGAATTCCATGGTGTATATGTGATTTGTTGTCTACCAAGAGAATCCTTGTATTCAAGAGTCCCATTTCTACCCTTTCCTCATTCCCGCATGCAGAAGAGATTTTTTTTTTTTTTTTTTTTTTCAATCTGGTTAGGCTGTTTCCTTGACTTTTATGATACAAAATCAGAGAAGTGGTTGGGGAAGAGGAGATTTGAAGTGGGAGATTTGAAGCAGAGCTGGTGAGGTTAATACTCATATTACAGAGTTGATGAGGGGAGTTTGATAAAATGAAATAGTCAGTGCAAAATAATTGGTGAGAGACAGAAAGGGAAGTGCTTCAGAAGGTCATGATCTGAAGCCATTTAAAAGTCCTTAGAGACACAGGATTAAAGAATCAAACCTGTGGTTGCCAGTTTGGTAATGAGTCTTTAAATAGGACATCACACTTGAATGAAAATATTTAGGTTATTCTTTTTGTGTATTCTTGACAGTTGTAGTCCGGAGGTTTTGACTTTATAACTGACCACTCAGCTGTATTCCAGATTAAAATCGTTATGTCAGAGTTGAGAATTTTTTTTGACCATGACTGCCTGCTATGGTCTGAATGTTTGTGTTCCCCTCCAGAGTTTGTGTGCAAAAATTCTTACCCTCATGGCAATGGTATTAGGAGTTGGGGCCTTTGGAGAAGTGATTAGGTCAAGAGATTGGAGCCCGCGTGACAGGCATTATTGCCCTTTTAAAATAAGCTCCAGTGATCTCATTGGCCACTTCCACCATATGGGAATATAGTGAAAAGGCACATTTTATGAACCAGGAAATGGGCCTTCACCAGACACTATATCTGCTGGTGCCTGGATCTTGGATTGCACAGTCTCCAGAACTGTGAGAAATAAATGTTTGTTGTTTATAAGCTACCCAGTTTCAAGTACTTGTTATAGCATCCTCAATAGACTATGAAACTGACAAATTTTTGAATCAATAGTGCAAATGAACTGCAATGGACCAGCTCCCAACACAGTGATTTTTAGAATAAGGACAAAAAACAAAATGACATTGAACCTCAGTCCCTGAAGTAAGAGTTGCACAATGAGGACAGATATGCCAGTCAGAAAATCAAACTTATCCAATGCTGTGTGATTTGATTAACATAAGGAAATCTTTTAGGCTTCCCTACCTCATTTTCCAGGAGCACACTAAATTACATTTTATCCCAACATCCATGGATGTCCAGTTTCTTAAGAATTATTTTAAGAAAGCCTGTATGTATTAAATACTAGTGCTACTTGGACTAGTTAAAATAGTTAAAAGTTATTGCCAATTTTCAGCAAGATATGGTTAAGCCTGTGAAATGAGTTATACTGATCCACATTCTACTAGAAATTGGGAGAAAAATATTATAGGAAGTAATGTGCCAGGAGTCAGAGGAAGTAACTTTAAGGCATAATTAGTATGCCTCAGTATGACACAAAAATACAAAATGGATAATAAGTTCTTTTACTAAGATAATGTTTTAATGAGTACATAGAAGGCCCTGCCCTAAATTAGGCCTGATTATGGATGACAATCTATGTGATCAGCATTTCTGTAGAGAGAGCTTTATTTTGTTAAAATGTATGCATGGCAGGATATAAAGTAATTAAGATTAAAATGAAAAATGCATAATACTGGGTAACCAATCAAGAAAAGAGATTTTCTTTTTGTTTTTTGTTTGTGTTTGTTTTTGTGCTCAGACTAATATTTACTGCAGTGCTATCCACTAGGTCTAGAGCATGGCTGAAGCTTAGGATAGCCTAAGCTGCGTTTATGCCTAGGATACACAATCAACAATCACTGAACAATATCTCTTCTTTTCCCTCTCTCTCTCTCTCTCTCTCTCTCTCTGTCTCTCTTTCTCTGAAAAACTATATGAGCTCTTGCTGTTAGTGAATTTAATTAAGTCTGAGGACAAAAGTGAGGTAAATTGACCGTGCAACAAGGACTAGGGTGCAGGTGTGATTTGAGAAGCCGGCAGAATTGGGGGCACTAAAATTCTCTGGGTACCATCTCTTGCAGACACTACTAACAAGTAACCTTGCCATAAATTTGTGGGCAGTATGAACACAGACGTCTACCTTTCCATATTATTAAATTATTGAAATGGAACTTACAAATAGGAAACCAAAATTCTACAGCATAACTAGAAAAATCTATGGTTGGTTAAATTGATGTTGGCCAAGCGTAGAAGCCAATCTATAGATTTGAAGAATTTTTGCAAGATAGAGTACATATGGGAAAAACACTTTGAAGGCAGATATTAAGGCATGGATATCACTCTACAGGAAGACTGGAGAGTCTGGATAATAGATAGAAGACCCTGGAAATCTTTTGTTTTATTGCTATTGTAAATGGAGGTGAACTGGAGCTAATATCAGGGGAAGAGGCTGTGCAGAAGCATACCAGCCAAATTCTCTTTTGCAGACTTTGAACCTTAGTAGAGTCATAACTCAGATTTCTCATCAGTGTAGACCCTTCCAACAAGCCAGAATCTTGGCCCAGTGATAAGAAAAGTCCTTTGCAAACCTACACAGCAAAGAAACAGCCATGTGGCAGCTTTCCTGTAATAAACCATGATGTGTGGGACAGAAATAAGCTCTATATTAAAGCTGAAGGCAATGAAAGACACTTAGATAGTGACTTCTCTGTGCTAGGAGATTAACTTAGTAATTTATGAAATCCCAACAAACCATGAAATACGTACCATTAGTACTCCCATTTTATGGATGAGTATACTGAGGCAAGAAAAACTAAGTAATTTGCCTAAAGTTCACAAATTGAGTTAAACAGTAGGTATTTCATTTAAACTTTGGCAGCTTGGCTCCATAAAATCCATTTAAAGAGGCATTTAAAAGGAATCAAAGAAACAGTGGCTTAAACAAAAAAAAAAAATGTAACCTGCATAAAATTCAGAAACAAGCAGGTCAAAGCTACCCAAGAGCGACTCCTTTCCACCAAATCCTGAGAGACTTATGGTCCTTAGATCGCATTGTTCCACATTTCCTGGACCTCAGTCCCAAAATTATTTCACAGACCAACATGGACCTTCAGCGATCAGATCCAAGTTTCAAGCAGCAAGATGGAAACCAGACGTTTTCAGGCTTCAGACTGTAATGCTTCATGACATACTCTGAATGTCAATGTTTGGTTAACATTGACTGGAACATTTGTGACAAAGAAATCCAAAGTCAACAGACAAGAAAAGCCATCAAAAAGATCTACACGGTGATGATAAACAAGCTTGTTTTTTGGCAGATTGTACATGCTAGAAAATGAAAGCTGTGAGTAGAATTTAGGAAACATTTACAGAATTCAATAGGAATCATCATAAAAATGAAAAAAAAAATGGAAGAAAAGGTATAAATGCAGAAAGGTCAGATTCCGCAAGTTCAAACTATGAGTTGTAAACATTTTTGGAAGAAGGAGCAATATAGATATAATAAAAAGAAAAAATGAAAAAAATGAAGACATTATTCTTAATTCTAAAGTGATTATTTGTTCCAATAACCAACCAAATGTAGTATCATTTCTGAGCCCAACTTAAAAAAAACACCATACTTCGAAATGGCCAAGTGAAATTAGAAACTTCAAAGATATAGAAGAATTCTGCAGGCATCTAAGAGGCAAAAAAGCAGTTTCATTACAAGAAAAGAAAAATCAGGCATGCTTCCACGTTGGTGCAACATGAAAGGACAGAAAAAATTGCGGCAACAATCATAGTGTCCCAAAGAAAAATGTTTTGACTCAAGAATTATATTTCCAGCCAATCTGTCATTGATTTATGAACCCAGGACAAAGCAATTCCTTGATGTGCAAGTGCTTAACACTATGCCATCTAGTTTGTGTTCTTTTCAGGGTAAACTATTAAATTGCCAGAAGATCTATTACAAAATGATGAAATATGAATTAAATTATAATGACAACATTGTAGCTGAAAATAATTGACGGGTTGAGCAATAAAGTCTGTTAACTATATTGAGATAAATTTTAATATTGGTTTCAGTATAATTAAGATTTGGTAATAGTTTTCCTTTAAAAATTGAAAAAAGTTGAAGTCACAGAGTTCATAATTTCTAATGAGAAACAAGTACTGAGCAGGTGTAAGTGACAAGGGGAGGACTGAGAAAGTCTTAACAATCTTCGCATTCACAAAAGGAAGTGGAAACTATTTAAATTGATTCCAATGATAAAGTTAACCATATCCTTATAAAATTTTAAGGTAAACATCAGTAGAAACAAAAGTAAAAGTCAAGCCATTATAGAAACGGTAGATTCAGAGGATTCAGCAAAGTTTGAGACATGAATATGGCTGCCTTGCTTCACCTCCCCACCTCCCCACAATTGATCCTAATGTGTCTGCCTATCTTAGAATCTACTGTAGTTCCAAAAAAGAGCATTTATATGGGGCTTTGTTTTTTTCAAGTTGGTAAGTACCTAAAGACCCACATCAGACAGTGTCAAGGTAACAGTTACAAGGTACTGGATCTTTGGAATAACCTGGATCATAGAGGGGTATGGCTCTCTCAGGATAAGTTGAAAATTGGTCTCACTTCAGTGTTTATTGTACCTGCTTTCGAGAGGCCATGAAACAGCTGAATAGGGGGACTGCATCTTCTTTCACATGAGGCCTGACAGTATGTGCATATAAACATTACTTCGCTGTCTCTACTTTTGGAAATGCCACCAGTTAGGATCCCAGCCTATAACAATCAGACTAATTACCAATTAGTCTAGGAAGAAAAACAATCATATATCTTTAGGTGCTCAGCAACCTGAGATAATTATCAGTCAGAGCAGATAAACCACAGGCCCATTGATTTACAACTGTTAGAAGAGATAGGCATGAACTAGCAAGGGAACAAAGTAAAACACCTTAGAAGCTGCAAATATAGCATTCAGGTAAACACATGCACGTCAACACGCACATACATGGACTTGCTAGACCTAACATAATGATTTCCTGTCTGAATAATTTGTAAAAGAAGAGTGTGGGTATGGCTAAAATGTGAGTAGTGACTTGGAAAAGTAAATAAATACATCTTGATTTTAAAAGCCAAAGCAAAGTAACACAAAGAATTAACAAAAAGAGAGAACATAAAGAGGGCTGGAAGGAATGAGATATGAGACTTGCAAGGTGGATCCGGAGAACCTAGCATGAGAGTAATCAAAGTTCCAAAAAGATGCAAAGGAACACATGGATGATAGAAATAATTAAACAAATCGTTGAAGAAGTTTCCAAAGTTGAGGAAAGAACTCAACTTGCAGACTGAAAGTGCTCAGTGTGCTCCAGGTTAGAAGACACAGGCATTGGCATATGTAAGTACATTTTCCTTGGGATTTTTTTTTTTTTTTTTTTTTTTGAGACGGAGTCTCACTCTGTCACCCAGGTGGGAGTGCAGTGGTGCGATCTCAGCTCACTGCAACCTCCACCTCCTGGTTCCAGCAATTCTCCTGCCTCAGCCTCCCAAGTAATTGGGATTACAGGCGCATGCCACTATGCCTGGCTAATTTTTGTATTTTTTTTAGTAGAGATGGGATTTTCCTATATTGGCCAGGCTGGTCTCAAACTCCTGACCTCATGATCCACCTGCCTCGGCCACCCAAAGTGCTGGGATTGCAGGCGTGAGCCACCGCACCTGGACTTTTTTTGGATTTAAAAAATAATGACAACATGTTACATTCTTCTGAAGAAAAAAGGACACGTTTCTGGCAAAGGTGAAAGAATCAGACTGGTGTCGGATTTCTCATCTGCAACACTAAATTACAAGAGAACATTATTTACAGATTTCTGAGAGCCAGGAATTCAATCCAATAGTCCTATAATCAGATAAATTATTTTTCACCTCCTAGGATACATACATTTGTGTCTATGCAATAATTTAAAAAAATCTCTGCACCCCAGTCTAAATAAATAATTGACAAAAATTATTTCTAAACAACCAATACATCATAATAGATACTTTAAAATGTAAGAAGTATTCAGAGCTACATGAGAAAGGAATATAAAGAAACAAATAGGTCAGTGGAAATAAAACAACAAATAGTAATGATTCTAATACATATGTAAATTTAACATGATTAAATTGACATTTCTGTTCAGAAAAAAAAAATAGAATCTTTAAAAAAATGTGTTATTTGGCTGGGTGCGGTGGCTCACGCCTGTAATCTCAGCACTTTGGGAGGCCGAGATGGGCAGATCACAAGGTCAGGAGTTCGAGACCAGCCTGGCCAATATGGTGAAACCCCATCTTTACCAAAAATAAAAAAATTAGCCGGGCATGGTGGCGGGTGCCTGTAATCTCAGCTACTCAGGAGGCTGAGGCAGGAGAATGGCGTGAACCCAGGAGGCGGAGCTTGCAGTGAGCCGAGATCAAGCCACTGCACTGCAGTCTGGGTGACAGAGCAAGACTCTGTCACGAAAAGAAAAAAAAAAAAAAGAAAAAAAAGATTGTGTTATTTAAATATTGTTAAATGGTCAGTTACTTAGAAGATAACAAAATTAAACCCTATTTTTTACCTTATCAAATGAAATTGTAGCTACATTAAAATATTGAAAATACCCAAATAAGAAATATTTTGAAAAATACCTAAGAGGTTACATATAAAATCCAGACGCTAGAGACACGTGCTTCTTAAAACCAGAAATGTAGAGACTACACACCAAAAGAGACATTTAACTAAATAATTTTTTTAAAATTTTTGAATGGCAAGTGATACCATCAATAAAATCATAGACCAAGACACAGATTCAAAGAAGTTATAACACAGAAGAAAGGCAGAGAGTAGTATCTATAATATATAAAGATCTCTTATAAATTTGCTAAGTAGGCATAAAAATTCTATTTGAAAAATTAAGCTGACAATGTAGAAAGTAATTTAAAGATGA
Organism: Macaca fascicularis; assembly: GCF_037993035.2. Taxonomy (NCBI): domain Eukaryota; kingdom Metazoa; phylum Chordata; class Mammalia; order Primates; family Cercopithecidae; genus Macaca; species Macaca fascicularis. The sequence goes on along the minus strand of NC_088375.1, from coordinate 151,779,688 downwards.
GTAAATCAAAACGGCTGATAAACATATAGTTTCCCAAGCATATCAGTAGTCCAAAAAGGCAATAAAGTATTAATAAGATATCACCTTAATCTATCAGAGAATTAAAATAACTGAGAATAATGTTCATGGTGTGTATGTGAAAAAAAAAGGCTCTCTCATATCCTATGAGTAGATAAATGGATCAGTAGAGTCTTTAAAACAATCATTCCACTTTTGTTAAACTTAAAGTACATATCTAGTTTAACATGTCCATCTCTCTTCTAGGATGGTGTTTCTTTGGAAGAAAATAAAAATCACATAATTTATGGACCTAGATGTTGTCAGTATAAAATGGGAGAAAATATGCAAATAAAATTCTAAACACAGTGAATAAATGACCATCCCTAAGGAAATGGTTCAATACATTACGTTAGAGATACAAAATAGACTAAAAGGAATTATGAAACTTAAGAAATAAATGATCATCAATAATGGGACAAACAGACATCATGTTCGTTTTGATGTGATACTGAGAATAATCTAATATCACATACATGGTATTCTCACCCAAAATGTTTAACCAAAATCGAATCATACTAAACAAATTGAGAGATATTCTTCATTCTAATACAATTGACCTGAACTCTTAAAAAGAAGTCAATGTTGGCCAAACGCGATGGCTCATATCTGTAATCCCAGCATTTTGGGAGGTCGAGGCAGATGAATGATCTCTTGAGTTCAGGAATTCAAGACTAGCCAGAGCAATATGAGGAAACCCCATCTTACCAAAAACAAAAAATTACAAAAATTAGCCTGGTGTAGGGGTGAGGCTGTAGTCCCAGCTACTTGGGAGGCTGAGGTGGAAGGATCGCTTGAGTTCAGGATGTTAAGGCTGCAGAGAGCTGTGCCACTGCACTCCAGCCTGGGCAACACATTGAGACCCTGCCTAAAACAAACAAACAAAAAAGGCAATGCCATGAAAGACAAAGCAGATTAGACAAATATTCTATATCCAAGAAGACTATAACAGTGATAACTAAATGTAATGCAGGATGCTTGATTGAATGCTATTATAGATGGAAAAAAAAGTTGTAAATGGATATAAGTGGCACAATTGAGAACATTTGCATAAGAATTTTTTTTTTTAAATTTATTTATTATTATTATACTTTAAGTTGTAGGGTACATGTGCATAACGTGCAGGTTTGTTATATATGTATACTTGTGCCATGTTGGTGTGCTGCACCCATCAACTCATCATTTACATCAGGTATAACTCCCAATGCAATTCCTCCCCCCTCCCCCCTCCCCATGATAGGCCCCGGTGTGTGATGTTCCCCTTCCTGAGTCCAAGTGATCTCATTGTTCAGTTCCCACCTATGAGTGAGAACATGCGGTGTTTGGTTTTCTGTTCTTGCGATAGTTTGCTAAGAATGATGGTTTCCAGCTGCATCCATGTCCCTACAAAAGACACAAACTCATCCTTTTTGATGGCTGCATAGTATTCCATGGTATATATGTGCCACATTTTCTTAATCCAATCTGTCACTGATGGACATTTGGGTTGATTCCAAGTCTTTGCTATTGTGAATAGTGCTGCAATAAACATACATGTGCATGTGTCTTTATAGCAGCATAATTTATAATCCTTTGGGTATATACCCAGTAATGGGATGGCTGGGTCATATGGTACATCTAGTTCTAGATCCTTGAGGAATCGCCATACTGTTTTCCATAATGGTTGAACTAGTTTACAATCCCACCAACAGTGTAAAAGTGTTCCTATTTCTCCACATCCTCTCCAGCACCTGTTGTTTCCTGACTTTTTAATGATCGCCATTCTAACTGGTGTGAGATGGTATCTCATTGTGGTTTTGATTTGCATTTCTCTGATGGCCAGTGATGATGAGCATTTTTTCATGTGTCTGTTGGCTGTATGAATGTCTTCTTTTGAGAAATGTCTGTTCATATCCTTTGCCCACTTTTTGATGGGGTTGTTTGTTTTTTTCTTGTAAATTTGTTTGAGTTCTTTGTAGGTTCTGGATATTAGCCCTTTGTCAGATGAGTAGATTGCAAAAATTTTCTCCCATTCTGTAGGTTGCCTGTTCACTCTGATGGTAGTTTCTTTTGCTGTGCAGAAGCTCTTTAGTTTAATGAGATCCCATTTGTCAATTTTGGCTTTTGCAGCCGTTGCTTTTGGTGTTTTAGACATGAAGTCTTTGCCCATGCCTATGTCCTGAATGGTACTACCTAGGTTTTCCTCTAGGATTTTTATGGTATTAGGTCTAACATTTAAGTCTCTAATCCATCTTGAATTAATTTTCGTATAAGGAGTAAGGAAAGGATCCAGTTTCAGCTTTCTACTTATGGCTAGCCAATTTTCCCAGCACCATTTATTAAATAGGGAATCCTTTCCCCATTTCTTGTTTCTCTCAGGTTTGTCAAAGATCAGATGGCTGTAGATGTGTGGTATTATTTCTGGGGACTCTGTTCTGTTCCATTGGTCTATATCTCTGTTTTGGTACCAGTACCATGCTGTTTTGGTTACTGTAGCCTTGTAGTATAGTTTGAAGTCAGGTAGTGTGATGCCTCCAGCTTTGTTCTTTTGACTTAGGATTGTCTTGGAGATGCGAGCTCTTTTTTGGTTCCATATGAACTTTAAAGCAGTTTTTTCCAATTTGTGAAGAAACTCATTGGTAGCTTGATGGGGATGGCATTGAATCTATAAATTACCTTGGGCAGTATGGCCATCTTCACGATACTGATTCTTCCTATCCATGAGCATGGTATGTTCTTCCATTTGTTTGTGTCCTCTTTTATTTCACTGAGCAGTGGTTTGTAGTTCTCCTTGAAGAGGTCCTTTACATCCCTTGTAAGTTGGATTCCTAGGTATTTTATTCTCTTTGAAGCAATTGTGAATGGAAGTTCATTCCTGATTTGGCTCTCTGTTTGTCTGTTACTGGTGTATAAGAATGCTTGTGATTTTTGCACATTAATTTTGTAACCTGAGACTTTGCTGAAGTTGCTTATCAGCTTAAGGAGATTTTGGGCTGAGACAATGGGGTTTTCTAAATATACAATCATGTCATCTGCAAACAGGGACAATTTGACTTCTTCTTTTCCTAACTGAATACCCTTGATTTCTTTCTCTTGCCTAATTGCCCTAGCCAGAACTTCCAACACTATGTTGAATAGGAGTGGTGAGAGAGGGCATCCCTGTCTTGTGCCCGTTTTCAAAGGGAATTTTTCCAGTTTTTGCCCATTCAGTATGATATTGGCTGTGGGTTTGTCATAAATAGCTCTTATTATTTTGAGGTATGTTCCATCAATACCGAATTTATTGAGCGTTTTTAGCACGAAGGGCTGTTGAATTTTGTCAAAAGCCTTTTCTGCATCTATTGAGATAATCATGTGGTTCTTGTCTTTGGTTCTGTTTATATGCTGGATTATGTTTATTGATTTGCGAATGTTGAACCAGCCTTGCATCCCAGGGATGAAGCCCACTTGATCATGGTGGATAAGCTTTTTGATGTGTTGCTGAATCCGGTTTGCCAGTATTTTATTGAGAATTTTTGCATCGATGTTCATCAGGGATATTGGTCTAAAATTCTCTTTTTTAGTTGTGTCTCTGCCAGGCTTTGGTATCAGGATGATGTTGGCCTCATAAAATGAGTTAGGGAGGATTCCCTCTTTTTCTATTGATTGGAATAGTTTCAGAAGGAATGGTACCAACTTCTCCTTGTACCTCTGGTAGAATTCAGCTGTGAATCCATCTGGTCCTGGACTTTTTTTGGTTGGTAGGCTATTAATTATTGCCTCAATTTCAGAGCCTGCTATTGGTCTATTCAGGGATTCAACTTCTTCCTGGTTTAGTCTTGGAAGAGTGTAAGTGTCCAGGAAATTATCCATTTCTTCTAGATTTTCCAGTTTATTTGCGTAGAGGTGTTTATAGTATTCTCTGATGGTAGTTTGTATTTCTGTGGGGTCGGTGGTGATATCCCCTTTATCATTTTTAATTGTGTCGATTTGATTCTTCTCTCTTTTCTTCTTTATTAGTCTTGCTAGTGGTCTGTCAATTTTGTTGATCTTTTCAAAAAGCCAACTCCTGGATTCATTGATTTTTTGGAGAGTTTTTTGTGTCTCTATCTCCTTCAGTTCTGCTCTGATCTTAGTTATTTCTTGCCTTCTGCTAGCTTTCAAATGTGTTTGCTCTTGCTTCTCTAGTTCTTTTAATTGCGATGTTAGAGTGTCAATTTTAGATCTTTCCTGCTTTCTCTTGTGGGCATTTAGTGCTATAAATTTCCCTCTACACACTGCTTTAAATGTGTCCCAGAGATTCTGGTATGTTGTATCTTTGTTCTCATTGGTTTCAAAGAACATCTTTATTTCTGCCTTCATTTCGTTATGTACCCAGTAGTCATTCAGGAGCAGGTTGTTCAGTTTCCATGTAGTTGAGCGGTTTTGATTGAGTTTCTTAGTCCTGAGTTCTAGTTGATTGCACTGTGGTCTGACAGACAGTTTGTTATAATTTCTGTTCTTGTACATTTGCTGAGGAGTGCTTTACTTCCAATTACGTGGTCGATTTTGGAGTAAGTACGATGTGGTGCTGAGAAGAATGTATATTCTGTTGATTTGGGGTGGAGAGTTCTATAGATGTCTATTAGGTCTGCTTGCTGCAGAGATGAGTTCAATTCCTGGATATCCTTGTTAACTTTCTGTCTCATTGATCTGTCTAATGTTGACAGTGGAGTGTTGAAGTCTCCCATTATTTTTGTATGGGAGTCTAAGTCTCTTTGTAAGTCTCTAAGGACTTGCTTTATGAATCTGGGTGCTCCTGTATTGGGTGCATATATATTTAGGATAGTTAGCTCTTCCTGTTGAATTGATCCCTTTACCATTATGTAATGGCCTTCTTTGTCTCTTTTGATCTTTGATGGTTTAAAGTCTGTTTTATCAGAGACTAGTATTGCAACCCCCGCTTTTTTTTGTTCTCCATTTGCTTGGTAAATCTTCCACCATCCCTTTATTTTGAGCCTATGTATGTCTCTGCATGTGAGATGGGTCTCCTGAATACAGCAGACTGATGGGTCTTGACTCTTTATCCAGTTTGCCAGTCTGTGTCTTTTAATTGGAGCATTTAGTCCATTTACATTTAAGGTTAAGATTGTTATGTGTGAACTTGATCCTGCCATTATGATATTAACTGGTTATTTTGCTCGTTAGTTGATGCAGTTTCTTCCTAGCATCGGTGGTCTTTACATTTTGGCATGTTTTTGCAATGGCTGGTACCGGTTGTTCCTTTCCATGTTTAGTGCTTCCTTCAGGGTCTCTTGTAAGGCAGGCCTAGTGGTGACAAAATCTCTAAGCATTTGCTTATCTGTAAAGGATTTTATTTCTCCTTCACTTATGAAACTTAGTTTGGCTGGATATGAAATTCTGGGTTTAAAATTCTTTTCTTTAAGAATGTTGAATATTGGCCCCCACTCTCTTCTGGCTTGGAGAGTTTCTGCCGAGAGATCTGCTGTTCGTCTGATGGGCTTCCCTTTGTGGGTAACCCGACCTTTCTCTCTGGCTGCCCTTAAGATTTTTTCCTTCATTTCAACTTTGGTGAATCTGGCAATTTTGTGTCTTGGAGTTGCTCTTCTCAAGGAGTATCTTTGTGGCGTTCTCTGTATTTCCTGGATTTGAATGTTGGCCTGCCCTACTAGGTTGGGGAAGTTCTCCTGGATGATATCCTGAAGAGTGTTTTCCAACTTGGTTCCATTTTCCCCCTCACTTTCAGGCACCCCAATCAGACGTAGATTTGGTCTTTTTACATAATCCCATACTTCTTGCAGGCTTTGTTCATTTCTTTTTCTTCTTTTTTCTTTTGGTTTCTCTTCTCGCTTCATTTCATTCATTTGATCCTCAATCGCAGATATTCTTTCTTCCAGTTGATCGAGTCGGTTACTGAAGCTTGTGCATTTGTCACGTATTTCTCGTGTCATGGTTTTCATCTCTTTCATTTTGTTTATGACCTTCTCTGCATTAATTACTCTAGCCATCAATTCTTCCACTTTCTTTTCCAAGATTTTTAGTTTCTTTGCGCTGGGTACATAATTCCTCCTTTAGCTCTGAGAAATTTGATGGACTGAAGCCTTCTTCTCTCATCTCGTCAAAGTCATTCTCCGTCCAGCTTTGATCCGTTGCTGGCGATGAGCTGCGCTCCTTTGCCGGGGGAGATGCGCTCTTATTTTTTGAATTTCCAGCTTTTCTGCCCTGCTTTTTCCCCATCTTTGTGGTTTTATCTGCCTCTAGTCTTTGATGATGGTGATGTACTGATGGGGTTTTGGTGTAGGTGTCCTTCCTGTTTGATAGTTTTCCTTCTAACAGTCAGGACCCTCAGCTGTAGGTCTGTTGGAGGTTGCTTGAGGTCCACTCCAGACCCTGTTTGCCTGGGTATCAGCAGCAGAGGCTGCAGAAGATAGAATATTGCTGAACAGCGAGTGTACCTGTCTGATTCTTGCTTTGGAGGCTTCCTCTCAGGGGTGTACTCCACCCTGTGAGGTGTGGGGTGTCAGACTGCCCCTAGTGGGGGATGTCTCCCAGTTAGGCTACTCAGGGGTCAGGGACCCACTTGAGCAGGCAGTCTGTCCATTCTCAGATCTCAACCTCCATGTTGGGAGATCCACTGCTCTCTTCAAAGCTGTCAGACAGAGTCGTTTGCGTCTGCAGAGGTTTCCGCTGCGTTTTGTTATTGTTTACTGTGCCCTGTCCCCAGAGGTGGAGTCTACAGAGACAGGCAGGTTTCCTTGAGCTGCTGTGAGCTCCACCCAGTTCGAGCTTCCCAGCAGCTTTGTTTACCTACTTAAGCCTCAGCAATGGCGGGCGCCCCTCCCCCAGCCTCGCTGCTGCCTTGCCGGTAGATCACAGACTGCTGTGCTAGCAATGAGGGAGGCTCCGTGGGTGTGGGACCCTCCCGGCCAGGTGTGGGATATGATCTCCTGGTGTGCCTGTTTGCTTAAAGCGCAGTATTGGGGTGGGAGTTACCCGATTCTCCAGGTGTTGTGTGTCTCAGTTCCCCTGGCTAGGAAAAGGGATTCCCTTCCCCCTTGCGCTTCCCAGGTGAGGCAATGCCTCGCCCTGCTTCAGCTCTCGCTGGTCGGGCTGCAGCAGCTGACCAGCACCGATCGTCCGGCACTCCCCAGTGAGATGAACCCAGTACCTCAGTTGAAAATGCAGAAATCACCGGTCTTCTGTGTCGCTCGCGCTGGGAGTTGGAGACTGGAGCTGTTCCTATTCGGCCATCTTGCTCCACCCCCCAAGAATTGTTTTAGATAGTAGTATTAATGTTAAATTTATTAAGTGTGATCATTGTTTTGTGGTTACATAGAGGATTGTCTTTATTCTTAGGAGTTTTTTTTTAACTTTCATTTTAGGTTTTGGGGTACATGTGCAGGTTTTTTTGATAGGTACACTCCTGTCGTGGGGGTTTATTGCACAGCTTATTTTATCACCCAGGTACTAAGTCTAGTACCTGATAGTTATTTTTTCTGCTTTTCTCCCTCCTTCCATCCTCCTCCCTGAGGAAGGCCCCCGTGCGTGTCATTCCCTTCTTTGTGTTCGTGAGTTCTCATCATTTAGCTCCCACTTATAAGTGAGAAAGTGCAGTATTTGGTTTTCTGTTCCTGCGTTAGTTTGCTAAGGATAATAGCCTCCAGCTTCATCCGTGTTTCCACAAAAGACATGAAGGAAATACATATTAAAATATTTAGGCCTGAAGTTTATTAGTGTTATCAACTCTCAAATGGTTTATTCTATTATTCTTGCAACTTTGCTGTGGGTTTAAAATTCTTCAAAATAAAAAGAAAAAAATGAGGAAATTGGAAAATTTATTTAAAAATCACCTTTCACAAAACAAAACAAAACCGTCACTATGTTTTTACCCAATTTTAAAACTGTGGTGAGAGGGCAGAATTGGTTTCTAGTCCTTGGGAAACTACCAGGCTGTCCCTTGGGAAAATAAAAAAACGTGACTTCATTATGCAGAGAGGAGAAATAAGAGGGAGGGGGGAGCTCAGAGCTAAGCCTCTGCCTTTTCCATCTCCACCCCAACCCCTTCTGCACCACCAGCTAGATTTCTTTTTTCTTTCCTATGCTGATAAAAGTACAATGTAAATTCCAGATATATAAGGTGACTACCTCTAAGTACCTGCTTAGGTGAGTGTAAAACTGATCTTGAGCCAGTCAAGTCTCTCCTAGTGATTTTTGAGAAAAATCAGGGTGACCGTGCCAAAGAATGAGGTAAAAGGAAAGAAAGCAACAGCAAACACTATGTCTTACAAGTGCTTAGTTGTGTTGCTATAATAATCTTCTATAAATAATCAGTTGACGATGCATTTACTGAACTTGTACCCTATGAGAAGTGAGATAATTCATTTGGAAATTCACCAGGTTTTTTCTGAGAAAATGGATACTACATACGTATATATTCACTGACACCTGGCATGTCTGAGATCATGTATGCCAAATTTTAGCCTGGAGGTAATTTTTACCAAGAAGTTATAAACCTCTGAAAATAGAGGTTAATAGGAAAAGCTGAAACATCCTTAATGACAAGGTTGCCATGGAAACAATATAACACTAGCATCAAATATCTGTTGCATTTAGGTCTCCATGTCTCCTTTGATAAGTTTTCCCTGAGTGAAATGAAAGCATCAGTTGACTAGCACGGGAAGACTTTTTTTCCTATGTCATCCAATCAGGGACTTACTGTGTAACTAGGTGAGCTAGTCAGATGGGAAGAAGATAGAAAAAGAAAGAACACGGATATGCCCAAACCAATGTTAACTAGGAGGTCGCTATAACCCAGTGCACGGTGACTTAACAGTTTTAAGAAGAAACAGCAAGACAGAGAATTAAAAAATAAACATTTGAATTATCATGGAAAAAGTAATCATGCAGTCATTTCTTTTAGAAATGGACCAAACAACAGGCCAGGCATATTTCTAGATTTTAAAAAATTTGTTTTTAGTAATTCTAGCACAGGGGTTCACAGTGTGTGGTCCACAGTGTTCCTCCAGATGGTCAGTAGCTTGGTCTCTTGTGGGGCTGACATTTCCCATGTGAATATGTGGTCCTTCTGTTTCTGGCAACTATTAAAGATGTACTTATTTTATGTAATCAAAACCAGCCATAATTTTAGGAGCATCTCATTCAAAACCTCATCATTCCTCTTGTCAATTCCACAAAAGGATTCTGGGCATTGCAAGCAGAATGAGGGGAATAACTGATCTAAATTGGTTTTTATTTTTACCTGATGGGACTCAGTCATTTTAGAGTAATACTAACATATTGGCATGAGTTTTTATCCCTTTATCTGCATTTCATAATCTCAAGAGGCATCAGGATAAGTGAAGGGATTCAAATTTTATAGATAATAAGACTTGAAAGAGCAAAAACCAAATCGTTCCCTTCAGACACAAAACAGTGATGGCTAGATTTTCTCTTCAAGGGCAGACACACCACACAGAGTTCAATTCTAGGGCCTAACTCACCTTTAGGGATTTCCATACTTCTGGAAACCGAATAACTCTTTCATGCCTCTGTTTAGTTCTTAAATAGAAAAAAAAAAAAAAAAAAATAGCAGTGGAGTCTTTCATCATCTATAACTGGAGGACCAATTGGTGGGTCAATTCCACCTGATAAATGTCCACTGACCAAGGAGCACTGTCCTTGGCAAATTATGCTCTGCTCTGAGGAAAATGCAATCAGAATACTTGCCAGGCTGAAATATGAACATGAGAGGGGAAAATACTGCATAGTGAAAAGACCATGGGCTCTGGGTTTGACTCCTGGCTATGCTCACTGGCTGTGTGTCTCTAAGCAAGCTACTGAAATTACTGACTTGCAGTTTTGTCATCTGTAGTGTGGATCAACTGATACTTAACTCACAGATACCCTGAGAATTAAGTGAAACAAGAAATATTAAGACTTCAATACAGTTTATAGAGGCATGTAGTAGAATTCTATACTATATATGTATACATAGAGTGATGTTGTAAGTTACTTCTGCGTAAGTTTTCACTCATATGTAGACATCTCTCCTCTGCCATAAAAACATGCCAGAAGTCACCTCTTCATATGCTGAACCCCATTTACAGCTATTCAAAACCAACCAGTATCAACCTACCTATGCAAGAACATCCTAATGATAAAGTAAATAATAAGGTATCTCAGACTTGGGCTAAGAAAAATTGACATAGTCACATCATTAGAAATATCAGGCTTGAATATTGGGATTTGAATAATTCAAATAAGGTGGTAAACACAGCAAAGCTTTCTTTTTCACCCAGACAAGAATAAACCTTTATATATTTAGAAACATAATCCATAGCTAATGAGCCCAATAGTTTAGAATCTGTTAAGCAGGTTTCTCTAAGAAGGAGATAGTGATATAAATAAATATACTAAACAACTGTCATTAGGGAATGCCAGTTATAACAAATCATATCGCATAGGCCCATTCCAACATTTGTATTTAAGTGAAATCATGTTAAGTGAACATCAGGTTGGGTTTTCATAGAAATGCAAGTTACAAAACAATTCACTTGAGAAGAGAGTGAAGGTGGTTCTAGCTATAATCCATAGAGCTAGTATGGGAGACCATGAGCAGACAGCATCTGCAGATGAGACTTGATTCACCTACTCATCTAGAAGGGTGATTTTTTTTTTTTTTGAGATGGAGTCTTATTCTATTGCCCAGGCTGAGGTGCAGTGGCATGATCTTGGCTCACTGCAACCTCTACCTAGGAGGGTGATTTTTAAATGATGTTTATGATCAGTCTCAGGAACAAGACTAATAAACCAGTATAGAGAGAAGGGATATTTTTCATGACCACCGGCAGGGCCATGATGGGCACAATAGATTATATCATTTAAATTAATATAGACTTTTGGTGGCAGAAGCTGCAGTTGTCCGTCAAAATCTATTCTTTCATCTTTTTATAATAATGTTACTAGACTTTCCAGCCTCCCTCCAGGTAACTGGCTTCCTGCAGGTGAAACCTGAGTGAAAGTAACATGTGCCATTTCTAAGTCTGGGCCTTAAGATACTGGTTGCACACACCTTTATGCTTTTTTTCCTCTTTTGACAAGCTTCACGAGACTCAACTTGAACTATGTAAGTGAGAACAATATTCTAAGTGATGGTAGAGCAACAGCATGAAAGAAACCTGGATGTCTGCGTGAACACGTGCTCCTGACCTTCCCCTCTAACCCTGCTGATTACCTAAGGTTTACTGTGAGAGAAAGGATTAATTTCTATTTTCTATAAGCAACCATATTTTTGGTATCTTTTGCACAACATCTTAGTCTTACCTTAACATTCCTTCCAGTGGTAATGTTTTTAATTCATAGCACCACTGTGATTTGCTTATTTCTATTTTTGTTGTTGCTGTTGTTTTGAGACAAAGTTTTTCTCTGTCACCCAGACTGGAGTGCAATGGCATGTCCATGGCTTATTGCAGCCTCAACTTCCGGGGTTCAAGTGATTCTCCCATCTTAGCTTCCCAAGTAGCTGAGACCCTCTCATCTCAGGCTCCCGACAGACACATGCCTCCACATCCAGGTAATTATTTTTTTAATTTTTTGTAGAGATGGGGCTCTCGCTTTGTTACCCAGGCTGGTCTCAAACTCATGGGCTCAAGTGACTCTCCCGCTTCGGCCTTCCAAAGTGCTGGGATTACAGGCGTGAACCACTGCACATGGACACTTATTTCTGGTTTTGATGGGATGTGGGCACCTCTATAGGTAGTGCAAAAATAGGAAAAGGGTTACTTTGGGAAGCCCATTTTAGTGACTGCACTTCTGTAACTGGAAAATGATGTGCCTCAAATCAAGTGGTACTTCTGAATGAATGCCTGGCATGATGGAATCAAGAGCATGTGTGCATATTAAGTGGTTGGTATTGTTTACATCTTGGAAGACAGGAATAGTTCACCATGAGCTTGATAAATTAGGGAAATTGGCAGAAATAACTAGGGGAAAATAAAATAAAGCAAGGGTAAGATATGACACTCAGAAGCCAGAAGCAAAAGGCAGAGATTAAAGATAGGTTCTGTCTGCTTCAGCATGACTACGACAGAAAGTCTGGAGGGATTGCAAACCTAAGATGAATACCAGTCAGCAAAACAGTGCTGTTATTTAAAAGCCTAACATGGTAATATATTAACATAAATATGACATGCCAAGCCGGGGAAGTAAGATTTCGTCTCTATGGCACTGGTGAAGACCTTATTAATGGATAGTGTCTAGTTTTGTTCTCAACACTTTAGGGGAATGTGGCAAACTGGAGAGAGTCCAACAAAGAGCAACAAAAATGATAAAAGGGTAAGAAAATAAAGGCTGAGAGGAAAGGTTAATAACTAGGATTGTTTAGCCTGAAGGAGCGAGAAGGCTGGAGGGTGACTTAAAATCTGTTTAAATATACGCCTGGCCATTGATAATGAGCATGCTGACTAGCTGCTCTTCGTGGACCTAATGAGAGAGTGAGGAAGGCAGATTTATGCTACAGCCTTAGATTTCTGTTTGATATAAGGAAACATTTTTGGGGGGGAGAAAAAAATGTTTTACACAGAAGCACCATATGAAGAGAATTGATGCAATTACTTTTCTTCAAGGTGTCTAAGACAGCAACACAATGAGCATTTACCTGGCCTTAGAGTCAGGGAGCTGAGTCAGCCACAGAGTTTAGTTAGCCACTTTTACTTTCAGAAGGGATAAATGAAAAAAGGTTTAATGGATATAGTTTATAAGGCTGCTGCCACAGAGGGAAATACATTTTTATAGTCATTAAACCCATTCTTCTTGGATCTCCACTTTCAACTCCAGTTTTGTATTTGTGATTCGGGTAGAAAAGAAAACAGAGGAGGGTAATTTGGATTTTAATCTCTGCTCTCTCTTTTGTCCTGGTTGAGATAGGAATCTCTAATAGCGCCCAACGTTCAACCAAAATATTGGTTTTTGCCCTGAGGCCAGTTCTGCTCTAGAGCAGCAGATCTCAAAATGTGGTCCACAAAACCCCTGGGTGTAGCTGAGATATTTGCAGGAGTCTGCAAGGTCAAATCTATTTTTATATAAACATTAAGATTTTTTTTTTTGTGGTTTCCACTGTAATAATTCTTGCACTGATGAAGTAAAAGCAACAGAGTATAAAATTGCTGGTGTCTTATTAGGAATTAAGGCAGTAGCATCAAATCATAATAGTCATCATATTCTTCACAGATAGATAGGTTCTTGCTGAAAAAAGAAAAAGTGGTTATTTCACCAAAAAATGTTGTTGAAGCAGCAGTAAGAATTACTAATTTTCTTAAGCCTCTACCTCTTATTATACTTCCTTTTAATTTTTTTGGGGGGGGGCAAAATGGGAAGTATGAAAAAGAAATTCTGCTGCGCAAGGAAGCATGATGATTGACTCAGGGAAAAGCACGTGGATGATGGAGTCGTGACCTGAACTAGCTGCAGTTTCCATGGAACATCATTTTTACTTAAAAGAATGATTGGCTGACAAACTTGGCTACTTGACAGATGTTTTCTCAAAAATGAACCAGGTAAACTTGTCATGTCAAGGAAATAATACACTATCTGTTGACAATGATAAAATCTGAGCTTTCAAGAAAAAATTAGAATTTGGGAAGAATAGGATTTTGGACAGTTTCCCAATACTTAAATATTTTTCTAATGACATGGCTGGGGATACTCATAAATGTAATTTTTTTTATTGTGTAAAGAAAGGTGTCAAGATTTGGAAAATCTGTATTACTCAATGAATCAGTATTTTAAACATCACAAATTTATGATGTTACAAATTATACATGGGTAAAAGGCACATTCAAAATGCAAGTTAGTTAAAAGTTTTTAATATTAGAGTTGGAAAAGTTCACCATACGGTTTCAAATTGCACATTGACACTAACCATAAGGTACTAACATGTGACAAATTATGGTAAATCTCAAGAATATAAACAATTATCTGAAAAGGCTATTAAAATATATCTTCCTTTTCCAACAACATGTCAGCATGAGGCCAGATTTTCTTTATGTAGTTCAAAACAATATATTGCAAGAGATTAAATGCAAACGTAGAAATTGCTACTTTTCAAAAAATTGTTTTCATTCTGGAAAAAAATTTAATAAAAATATGTTGCTTATATTCTCATGTTACGGTTTTTTATTGCAATTTATATAAATATTTTTTTTAAATTCTCAATTTTCAGCTCCAATATAGTAAATATTGACAGATACAACTCACATAACCAAAGCTCTTTGGACTCATTAATAAAATTTTAGCGTAAGGAATACCTGAGACTAAAAAGCTTGAGAACTGCTGACTTAGACATTTACTTTATGTCTCATGGTTCTCTAAGTTATATTATTGGACTATTATTCTCAAGTAGTTTTTTGTTGAGCTAGTATCTTTCCTGTATAACTATTTATTGGTAATAGGAGTTATGTTAACTGCTTGGATCATTTTTTCACTGACACTTTATGGCATAGGCACGAACTGTACCGTAGCTCCTGGATAAGTGGGTACCTGGCAAATGCAAAGGTAGTCATCTTACCAGGTGTGTACAGATACAGAGTGTCCAGAGGGAAAATAAATGTGAACTCATTTACTGGATTCTCTGCTTATCCATGATACTTAGCTGACTAAGCCATCCTCTTTTAAGCACTGTGGGATTCCAAGGCATGCCACATTCCTGTGAGCCTATCACCCCATCATGGAGTTTGTGAGGTTGCATAGCAGTCTCAGTATGACCCACATGTTATCCACAGGCAAACTTAGCAAAGCCAATTCTTTCACAAATGGAGAGGATCAAATTCCCTAGTTATTTACAGATCCTCCAGGTTATACTAGGTGCCGTATTAAAACCAGATTGGATTTTTGTTCCATAGTTGACCAAATTTCTACATTTCTTTTCCTCTTGTATCTGTAGAAATTTTCTGAGTTAATATAAGACTAGCATCTGGATGAAGATGACGTCAAAATATTTGGGGGCCTGATTTTGAACTTTGAGCTTAGGTAGAGAGTTCTTTGTTTTAATTATTCAATGAAAATGTCTTTCCAATTATTTTCCAATATTTGATAATAGTGGTTGTAGTAGGACAGTTTTCCTAGGAAACAGATTCTGAGATGGAAAGTTGCATGCAAATGCTTTATTTCTAGGAACAATATCCATTACAGTAAACAAGACAGGATTGATCAGAGGGAAAAATTACAAGAGAGGCCTCAACCAATTCCACAAGGATCTCTGGAGCTGGGATGACCCTTTAGAATTGCTTTGAACTGAGAAAAGAGGTTCAGGCCACCAAATCCTGAATTTATCAGTAACTGAATTTAGGTTACCTCTGTCTGGGAAGGAGACCGTAAACTTTTGTGAGGCCAGAGAGGGACTCAGCCATAGGGTCAGTAACTAACATCCCTGGCATCAAGAGAACGAGTGCTTTAGTCATGAAGGAGCTGAGTGACATACACAGGTGCAATGGACATTATGTATTCTGCTTCATTTTCCATTACAAGAAAATTAAATGGTCTAACCCAAAACGATATTTCCTTAGAATGTTTTCCATGGAATGTAATATTGGTTTTTATTTACTCTAGCAATAAGAAAAAAATATATTAAAAACAAAGAAGAAATTTTAAAAAGGTCCCCTAGAAAAACAACTCTGAAATTGAAGCAAAGACCAACTTGACACATTGATTTGAGAATGCTAAAATGAGAAATCATTTACTTTTTGAGATTGGCTAGATAACGTTCAAATTTTAGCTCCCCAAATTTCTACTGATACTATGACGTTATTAAGATTAAACAAACCAGATTGGCTGACTCGTTTTTTAAATATTTTCTCAGGACCTGTAATCAGGAGCCACTATTATGGAAAAAGACAACATATAAAGAATAGAAAGTTAGAACCAGAGGAGACTATCTACCTCAGCCTCCTTATTTTACAGATAAGAGTTAACACCTGTTTATTGAGTGTACTTATTATTTCCAATGTTGAGTTATTAAATTACATATATCCTTTCTTTTCCTCACATTTCTGCAAGATGGTTGTTATGTTCATTTTACAAATGAGAAAATAGAAACTCACAGAGCTCAGGATATATTCCCAGGTCACAAAGCCAAAAAAAGCCAAGCTGGGATCAATAGCCAGGTCTGTGTGATTTGACCCTTAACCTACACTTAAAAATTGAAGTGTACTACTTAGGCAGATAACCCTAAGGTGTTTAGGAAAAACAACTCAGGAAGAGTGCTGTTATCCCATCTCTAAATTAAGAGCATAAATGTACCAGCAACTTGACTTTGCCATCTGATTGGATCCTTTTGTGGGTCATTGAATGACTTTTGGAAACATATAATATTATAAATTCAGGTATACTTATAATTGCAAATGTCCTCTTACCTCTCTTATCTAAAGTGCTGTCATAAGTCATAGCCAAATAAAAAGTTTGCTCTAGAGTAAGGGTAATCTTGGTGGGTCTAATGCTTCTTTTGGCACCAAACATTTTTGTCAAACTTCTTTTGGCACCAGGAAACCCTGACAAAACAAATTTGCTTGCTTTTTTCTGTTTGTTTGCTTCGCCTTTCTGTAGTCACTGTAATTGTTTTATTTACACTAAACCCATTGCTGTGACTGTATAATGTGATTGTTTCCTCTTTCTTGCTCATTTATGCCTGTTTTGCTGTGACTTTAAAAAAAAATTGAATTCAATTATATAAACAGAAAATGATATTGTATACATATTTTAATTGAAACATATTATTCTAAAGTGTATTATACACACAGAAGGGCACATATACCACACATGTACAGTTTGATGAATTTAATTTTCACAACTGGAACATATCTGTGTACCCAGACTTTGTATTATTTTTCATCAGATGTCTTCTGTATTAGCAGTATTTGGCTTAGACAGGCAAAGGTCACATAATGTGATTTGTCTCGTCTTCTTCCCCTACTTTCCACCTCTGGGTAGAAGTAAATGGCCAATAACCTCAGGTTTTATAAAGAGATGGGCAAAGAGTCCTCTTTGACTTTGTAAAGGTGGGAAGAGTTAAGAATAAAAAGGTAAATTGGGACTGATGGAAGAACTTCAAAATTCCAGGGTGCAAATATATTGTCAGGGAAAAGACTTAAAAGAGAAAGAGTTGGTAGAAAATTGTGTTAATCTGTTTTTGTAGTACTCGAAAAAGTAATTTTGGAAAGAATAAAAATGTGAGAGATACTGCAGAAATTGAAACAATACAACATGTCAACTACTGGCCATGAAGTGCAGAGAAGAGTAAGGAGGCAAGTACTGCTCTGAAGTTTTAATCTTGGGTATCGAGGAAAATATGAGTACCACTGAAATGAAATGTGAGCTGGAGGAGGGTGGTACTGGAGAGAATGCAGGGGAAAATTTTAAGACAGTGCAGTGTCAGAAATGTCAATTGCTTCACAAAGAACAAAAACAGGCAGGGCTGGAAAACCGTCATTGGATTTAGTTACTGGAGCAGAAAGCAGATCCCGAGGAGTGAGTAGGTGGTAAGAAAGTGGAAACAATAAATGTGAACTACCCTTTCCTTTCAACAAATTTTACAAAAACAAGAGAGAGAGAGAGAGAGAGAGAGAGAGAGAGAGACAAAATCATAAAACCAGGTAGTGCTTGGACAAAGGAAAAACTTGCTATGAGGATATGTAGAAAAAGGATGTGATAAAGCCTTAGCAAAAAAGAGGGAAGGCACTGGTGAAAGGCACAAGTGAAAGACTTAACATGAGAGAGGAGGGCACCTTCTATGAGATCAGAGGGAAAGTTCAGCTTTTACGTAGAAGAAAAAGGGAGAAATCAAGCATTGGCCTTTACTTTCTCTATGGACTGGGAGATCATATCACATAAGAAATTGAGGGTAGGAAGAAATCTTGGAATTGACACTATGGGGGGATAAAAAGGCTGTAAATCAGCAACGAGAACAAGTACTATCAAGCAGGAAGGAGGGCCCAGCTGATTTTAGGCAGCTCGGAACTGTAGTGGAACCAGTCAACCTGGCTTTGTGACTTTCATCAGCAATGTTTGGCAGCTTGGGACTGTGGGCTGAGAAGGCAGATGATGTTATTTACCCATTCTTGTGGATTGGAATGGCGGCTCTGGGGAAAGAGAGTGTGAAAATCTAATAAAGTGGCTGACCCTAGTGTCAAGGCTGGTTAGGCAAGCAAATGAGGCCAGAAGAGGGGCTGATGAACTGAGACAATAGTGAGCTACCAAGGGATGGGGAGGGGGTAATAAAGAGACCGAGAAACAGATTTCATTAGAAATGAGCAGATGAGAGACTTCTAATGATAGGAGTTTGTACTCAGAGTTTATTGTAGCTTCAATTCAGATCATTTTAGAAGATAAACAAGATGGACAAAAATGATAATACTAAGGTCTGACGATTTGAGGTGGGGGTGGTTTTACCAAAGTTTGTTGTTGTTTGTTTGTTTTAAAGTCAATATTGTATAAACCTGTGCAAAGACAATCACAAGAACGTTATATCTAATAAGCCTGACAATTACCGTCTGCAACAATCTTCAAATTTATAAATGAGTTTTACAAGTTGTGAGTCCACTTTCATAAACAAGAATTCCCTTAATCCCTGAAACAAACTATGTCACTTTCCTTTTGAAAATATTAAAACTGTAGGTCAGAGAAGATTAATGATTTATCTGAGGTCACAAAGAGAGTGTATTGGTTCATTTACATGCTGCTATAAAGACTGGGTAATTTACAAAAGAAAGAGATTTAATTGACTCACAGGTCAGCATGGCTGGGGAGGCCTCAGGAAACTTACAGTCACAGTGGAAGGTGAGGGGGAAGCAAGGCAACTTCTTCACAAGGCAGCAGGAAGGAGAAGTGCTGAGCAATGCGGAAAGAGCCCGCTACAAAACCATCAGATCTCATGAGAACTCACTATCATAAGAACAGCATGGATGAAATTGCACTGCCACCATGATTCAGTTACCTCCACCTGATCTCTCCCTCGACACAAGGGAATTATGGGGATTACCATTCAAGGTGACATTTGGGTGGGGACACAGAGCCAAACCATATCACAGAGTAAAAGCAAAGGCAAAAGGGGAAACCCTGGCCAAGACATCTGACTCCAAGGCCAGAATTTCTTTAAGTTTGTTGTCCTGTATCAAAGTTAGGGTTGTGTTATCTGCCTTTGCTTTATAACGCTTCAGTAGTTTATTTAATGCTCAGAACCTGTAGACACAAGCTAATTTACACAGCTGGATTTTTCTTAGTTCAAAAATGAATACGTGTTCAGTTATACTCAAATTTTGTAAATATCACTGTTAGTTTGTACTTGATAAATGGAGGCAGCATTCATTTTCAGGCATGATTATTTGAGTACATAAAGTTCATCATAAAATTACTTGAAGGCCCAGAAAATAAGAATCGAAAGATATTGATGTATTATGTTATTGACCGGACTGACGTTAATATAGTAGACACAATATAGATACCACTCTTGTTTTGTGTTTTGTTTTTGTTTTTTGTTTTTTTTTTTTCTCATTTAGGGGCAGGGCAAAATGCATGGCAAGAAGAAATCTGTGTATCTCCACCTGTCAGTGTGGTAGCAGATTATAGAAGAGAGTGAAAATTTGTACCTGTTTTATGCTGGAATATAAGTTTTCTTGTGACCACTCAGTTTGAGCTGCCTGTCCACAAAATGGAGGGTCAATCTGGAGATGGTCATGGACATGATAGGCTGATGGTGAGAGAGATATTGTCTTGATGTTCTGTGATTCAGGTCTTGAGTGTTCTATGACTTTATTCAGTAGTTTTTTGTTGTTGTTGTTTTAGAGGATATTGCATTTAAACTATGCTCAACTGCCTTTTTATATCAATAACCACAAAACTGGAGACAATTGCTATCCTATTGTGGGCACCAATTGATTGTCACATATCACCGTGTTAATATATGACACTAATGGTTGACCATTTTAAAAGAGTGATTTAGAACAAACAACTTTCCAAATGTCGTCATAACCTGGGCGTACAGAAAGGTTCAGAGGGTAAAAAGCAGAAAATGTCGGTAATATGTAGAATTTCCTGGGTCATGGTGATATCTGATAAATTATCCTGAATAATCGGAATATTAACACTAGCTCTTTCTTTTGTTCCCTCTTACTTATCACTCTAGCTAATATTTCTTCCTTTCTGCAGGATAGTGAAAAAGTTGCTTTGCTAAACATCATATTTCAATGTTGCCAGCTTTTCATTTGGTGAATTTGTCAATAGCACAGATCAAGAACAAGTCAAATTACTGTTAATTAAATCTCAGAGGGACATCTTTAAGTTCTTGGTGTTGTACTTCCACTGTTGACAGCTTTTATTATCTAAAACATTTAATATTATAAAGGTACATAGAGCCTAGAGGAATTAATACAAATAAAATGTGATGAAAGACCACAGGAAACACAGAAATACATATATATGAATGTGAGGCATGAGATAGGGGAGGGTCAAATAAAATGTAAAGAGTGACTGGTAACCATCGGAGCCAAAGTAGTAACTAACCAGATATGACTCGATGATGCATTTTATGTAAAATTGAATGTCTAGTATTCATCAGCAGTTTAGGAAACCTTATATACTTTAAGACACTTGTCATTATTATTTATTCACACTCATGGAAGTAAAGAGTGGTAAATTTGCTCTTCAGTGAACTTTCAATTTCTTCTCTTGAATTAACTTTTATATTCCATTGAGTTTTCTGTGTTTGCCTGAGTGAGAAAATCTGAAGTGGACAAATTACTCCCACTGAATTGGAATAAGTAAAAGACACATCAAACTTAATTGGGAATTGGTCTCACTTCTCTGGGCCTCCCTTATTGATAGAGAACATTGGACTTGTTAATCTCTGCCCTTCTAACATCAAAGCTCGTTGACATTTTATTCCAATCATCCTCACTCAATCCACGTGACAGTGTGAATAAGCAATTTCTTAAAAGCCAAGATGTAGAGGGTTTCGACATCAGCAGTTTGGTCTATTTGGGATACCTGCCTGGATGAAACAATCAAAATTGTCCTGATTTAAATTTATTTTTAAATAAATTGAAGCTCTGTTCAATGGTAATAGTCTTTGAAGCTCTCAAAATACATCTGTTTTATAGTTTCTGGGTTCATCTGCCTCATCTGTAAAGTTGGAGTTTTGTGTTAGATGATATCCAAATCTCCTTCTAGTTCTAAAATGTCCATGAGCCTTGAAAACAGTTCTTTTTTTCTTTTTAAATGATGATTTCAACCACACTCAATTTTGTGCTTTTCCTCCCTTTAAATGAGAGAATTACGTGAGTTAAGATTTAGAGTTTTGTAACATGATACTTTTAGTCAACCATCAACTTATTTTTGATTGCTTAATCGTGTCATGATAGATACCAAACAACTGAATCTTTTTCATGCTGCTTTTCTGCTGTATATTTTGATAACCTATAATTAGTTTTAGAACCAATGTAAATAGTAAAAACTGGAAAAAAGTAAAATTAGTTAAATAATAATATATATCATGGTAGGTTTTTAATGAAGTCTGTTTTCAATTTAAAGCTAAAGAAAACAATTTTGAAAAATAAACATTTGAGAAAATAACTATTGTGTGGTCATGTGTTTATATTATATTAATAATGAAGCATGTATAATCTCAGTATTAGTTTATGGGTCTATCTGCTTAATGGCACATATGAGATGATAGTTAAATGGCAGCTTTGAATTGTGTTTTCTTTCATCGGCATTGCTTTAGGGTACTTGTCTTTTAACAATTCTGATGCTCACAATAATTAAAGTTAGGAGCAAAGTCTCCTGGAAAGGGTGAGTACCAATGGAAAAAAGATAATATTTTCTAAGAATTTCTGGGAAGTACTATGCTAATTAGGAAATTCATTTAACAATATAGTGATAGAGTGAAGTTAATGCTATATATCACATTGAAGAAAAAATTAAATTAATATTATTTAAATAACGTATTCAGCCTAAGTGAACATTCTTGGAAATTTTAACGTGTTTATTGATTCTTGAATTTTAAGAATTATACAAAATTTGAATTTAAAAAATGTGTTTTCAAAGATTTTGCATCACTGTTTAGTTTATATTAACTTCTTTAAGTTTGTAATCGAGTATTTCTAAGTGCATAGCTATTGGTATACTATACATTTTTCTTCTTCTTTTAGTTTGTTAAGGTGTACTTTAAGTTCAAATACTATGATTTAGGTTTTTAAAGACAGCAGTTAAATTATAATTATAATTAAAATTTCCAAACGGTTTTACTATAGCCTTAGAGTTGTAGGTTAGTATGTATGTACTTTTTCTGAGAAATTGTATCTAAACTCATTAAATACTTGCACACAGGTATTCATTTTTACACAGTAATACATACATATGTGACATATATACATACATACATTGTACTTGAGTTTTTAGGACTTATTTTATGTATTTGGAAACTACAAAATATACTAAAAACACCTATTTATGACTATAAAGAATGTACTTTAATAAGTACAAATATAATATTAAAATGCTATAAAATAGGTCGGGCATGCAATCACATCTATAACGCTATAAAATAGGCTCACGCTGGTAATCCCAGCACTTTGGGAAGCTGAGGCAAGTGGATCACTTCAGTTCAGGAGTTTGAGACCAGATTGGCCAACATGGCAAAACCCCATCTCTGCTAGAAACAGATGCCTGTAATCCCAGCTACTCAGGAGGCTGAGGCAGGAGAATCACTTGGACCCAGGAGGCGGAGTTTCCAGTGAGCTGAGATTATGCCACTGCACTCCAGCCTAGGGGACAGGACGAGACTCTGTCTCAAAAATAAAAAACAAAACTATAAAATGTTAAAGCATGTACATGTTTCATATATATGCTTTAGTAATCAGTCTGGAAATATATATACTTACTTATAACACAGTAAATGTCAATTTTCAGATTTTTTTAACTTTACTATATTTGTTATCTTAAACTGAATGACATTTCAACATAGTTCACTGCACTGAAAATATAAACTAGTTGGTGCCATGGTGCCATTAGTTTCAATTTAGCAATCATGATGTTGCTTCAGCTAGCAGCAAACTTCTAATGGTCAAAGCATCAATTTTGTCCTTTTAATTTATTAAAATGAAATGCTCTGAAAAGACGTTAAATGAGGATGAGCCCTGGGGTGCATATTCAGCACTTTGTGGAGTCTTATAAACCACACATGAGGTAGTCAATGATTTTTACTTAGCAATATTTCATTTTTGTATGATTGCTAATAACTGAGTATTTACTTCGATATCATTATGTAGTGGTAGATGGTGTACCTGTGTACGATACAAAAACCTCTAAATATGAGAAGCTTCTGAAAATTTGACTTATCTCAATTTCACATTCTTTTGTGTTCAGTTTGTGGTGCCTGGTTTCTGTGTGAAATGATTTCTAAGCTTTCAAATGAAAGCAGTTAAGAAACAAAATATTTACACCCTTCTAACTTGTGCTTCCTGTATAGCTAGATACAATACAGATGCTAAGTCACTGGTCTGAAAGAGCTTCCACAAATCTATAATAAAATAATTAAATTAGTGAGCTGTGTTTAGATCAGAGACCCTTGGTTGCCAACTCCTAAGAACTCAGGGAATTCAGAACCACAGAAGGATCATTTGGACTCCATTTGGCAGAGACGTCAGAAACTCACTGCTCTTGGGAACATCCTTTTCCAATAACATTTATAGCTCTAGATGGAAGCGAAAAGCACCATATGTTAAGAGTTTCCTGCAAAGCTTCCTGGTAAGAGAGGAAATAAATTCAACTTGTCACATCTGCTCGTGGGCCAGTCAAGTAGGATTTTATCACAGCCTTAAGTGGTTTACAAAACTGTCCTGTTATCGACTGAAGGGCTTTGCATTTTAGGTTTCCTTATACTGATATTCACAACCTAAATCATTAAACTATTTTTCTTCTTTGGACTTTAGCAGCATGCATCATCATTTGCTTTTAAGCAAGAAGAATTATTGAAAGCAATTCAACTAAAAATCACATTCCCATAGCATAGTCTCCATAGCCCTCCATGGCTTAACTGCTAGAATGCCTACGGGTCTCAATCCTACCTCAGTTTCGACTCGTGGGTCCTTACATTTTGCATAATTTAAGATGGGAACTGCATTTAATCAGGCTAAATTGATTATCCACCATTCCAAAAAGTCCCGATTGGCTTAAACCGTGGCAAAGACCCATAGGGTCAGAAAAGATTTTTCTGCCAGAGGTATAGGTAATCGTAGGAAAGATGTTAAAACTTGCATTGTGAGCCACAAGTTTTCCCCTAAAGTGATCCATCTTTTCACCCTCACGCTTAAAAAACAATGTTAGAGTCACTATGGGCATTTCAGTTCTCTATCATAAGCAAAATCCTTTTCAGTTTCCAAGTCTACTGAAGATGTAGTGCCGTATGTAAGCACTACCTTTTCCTAATTAAGCACAAGTTAAATTGATAGCAGTTGTTCCAAACTAAAAATAAGTTCTCAATTTGCCAACTCACAATTTTACATTCATGTTTTGCAATAAGGGAATAATCAAACCTACTAATTAATGTTTAAAATCATTTTAAAAGTTAAAGATGATTTATGTTAAAGTAACAATTGCAATCTTTAGAGACGCCTAATTCTTTAAGTAATTATTATATAGTAGGGGAATGTCACAGAATTTCAGAGTGCTGTACTATGATAAAATTTTCAGCATTTGTTTATTTGTTTACATATACATATCACTCCTACAGGTGAATTGCAAAGACATATATGGATTTAAATAAATCAGAATGAAGGAAAATTATTTAGAATATTAAGAGAAAAAATTTGACACACCAACCTTATAAATTAAAAAAAAAAATAGACTGTGGAATTTACTATGAATTTTCTGGTAGCCAAAACAGAACAATTGAATGATTCTCATTATTTTCAGTGGTAGAAAACATTGTCAAAAAGATTTTGCCACCACTGAGGTCTAAGAGAATCCTCATGGAATGCTGAATGATGGAGTCAACTACATGTCAATATCATTTCCACCTCTCACCTCCAAAAGCATAAAGGCGTTGGCATGCTTCATGGAGATATTTCCTGCACTATCATTCAATGTAACTTTGAACTTAAAGTGCACTTTAATAATAATAATAATTTAAAAAAACACAAACAAAAACAATTCTATCAGTGTTGCTGCATTGCACAATTCCGAGGGCATTGTTCATACAGGTAGTACTGAAACAGGAAGCAGAAACATCAATTGTAATAGAAGAATGGTGCTAGTTTCATAAATACGGCAACAAGGAATACAAAATCTGTGATAAACCCTTTCCACAATAACCGCGGAACTTTCTACTACCAGTCTTTGACACAAATATTTATTATAAAAGAGAGTCAGAATGGTAATTATGTACCTATGCTTGCTATGCTCCTTATGGATCAGCCTGAAACTGCCCCCTTCTTGATCTGTTTTTCCCTTCAGTATTTAGTAATAGAACCTACAAACTTTATTTCCCAGCCTCTTTTACAGGTAAGTTTGGCCTTTCAGATCAAGATGATGGATGCAGAAGTGACACATGCCACTTTTCAATTATGTCTTTAAATGTACTTGCCATGAACTCTGTCTTCCCCCCTCTTCCTGCTGGTTAAGAAATGGCGATTCCTGGAAAAACTTTGGAAGTCATGTTTTGAGAATAGTAGAGTTGTCTCACCAATCATGCTTTTCTCACCTCTGGACTGTTATGTGAGAGAGAAATAACACCTATTTTGTTTAACAATCTGTCTTTTGTGTATGTATTTTAAAATAAACCTCTTAATCTAATATCAATGTTACCATCATCCGTGTTTACATTCCCACAGCTTTGGACTAGAGAATAGTAAAGAAAAAAATTGGAAATAGAGAGAGAAACAGAGGGAAGAAGGAAGAGAAGGAGGGAAGAAAGGAGGAAAAGGATGTTTCTATTTTAATCAGATGGCCAGAGAATCACTCAATCATCCCATGAGTCTGAATGTTTCACTAATAGCAATAATAGAATATTAGAATAACATTACATTTGGTCCAACTTTACCAGCATTCAAATTTGATCCCAACCTTTCCCTGCTTTGTGACCTTAGACCAGAGACTACAACTTTTCTGCCTCATTATTCTCTATAGTGAGATTTTGAAAATTTTAAAAAAGCTAATTACTTACTGTATGCTGGGTCCTAGTCTAAGTGCTTTGCATGTATTATTTAATTTAATCCTTTTTGCAATGCTATATATGAGAAACGAATACTGTCCTTATCTTATAACTGAAAAAATGGAGGCAAGGAGAGTTGAAACAACTTGCCCAAAGTCCGAAACTGGTAGATGGTGGAGCAGGCTTTTGGCATTAATTTCCTTGGTGTTTAAGAGACAGTGCCTGTCTAAATGTGATACTCTTTAAAATACTTAGTGTCATGCCTTGGCTGTGATTATGTCTGCATAATTCCTGTTTAATAGCATTTTTCTGTTATAAAAAGTTGTACTTATAAATCATAATTATATTAGAAAATGCACAATAGCACAAAAAGCAAATAAAAGTCACTTACTCTCCCTTCATGCATAATCATTGCTAACATATGCACATAGACTTATCTTTTAGTATGAGTGTTCTTTATTGCTTGTATCACTTCCCCACATGTAGCCCAAGTGTCAGTCTTTATGCCCACCCCTGACCGATCTCACCTGCTCTGATTTGTAACATGTGGCATGAGGAAGGATATTTCTTGTTGACGAGTTGGTGTAAGCACTTATTCTTCAGCATCATATTCTTCTTCAGCTATTTCAGCTTTGCAGTAGGCTTGCTTCTCAATTTAGGCGTCTCCATTGGAACTCTGGGACCCGGTCTCTCTAGAATATTGCTCCCATCCTGAAACATGGTGACTGGTAGGGGGATATAAGGTAGGTTACACTTTTCTTTACTTTTTGTCCATTTACTTTTCACAGCGTCTTAACTCAAGTCTCTGTCTGCATATATGACTTTTTAATGTGCTTGGGTAACTAATGGAATTACAATAAAAGGAAGAACACTGTAAGCATGTTTATTCAATTTGATTTTCTCATAATTTAAGAGAAAGGCAACCAAGAAATTAATCTCATTCTTGGCTTCCTGGGAACTCTACAGTTTCTGATCTTCCTCTCCCAAACTCAGGCCTCTGTGTGGAAATGCAAAGGCAAAATGGGGATATTATCATTACTTTACTCATGGAATATTGTATGTATTAAATAAGATGTATACACTTAGTGTCTGACATACAGTGGGTGCTACGTAAATGCTATTAATATTGTTGCTATTGAGGAGGCAGACTGTAAACTAGCTTCCTGAATTATGCAGTCACCTCTTTAACATTGGAAAAATCACTTCACATTATTAGACAGAACAATACTGGATACCTTTGTTGATATCTGCTTCACCTTTTAACGTGTGGCCAAGCAGCCTTCTGGGAATAAGAAACGTGACATTGTCAAGTACCTGCTAAGCATACTTAAGCTACAAAAGACTCAGCTAAAGTTTTTGGATTTGGGCTATAATAGCTAACTTATTTGAAAAGTTGCTTATTTTAATCTCTGTCTTGGGAGAGGGCAGGGTCGAACCTAGTTTTATTCTTCTACTTAGACACATAGAATAAACATTTCTCATATTATTAAACATACTTACAAATCTTGGTTTTGATTATGGACATGCTGAAGTGAATTGTTGAGCCAGAATCTTCTTGCTTTCATGAGGAAAGTAGATTTTCAAAAAGCTTTATAAGAAACTATACCTCTCTATAGTTTTCTATGATAGTTTGCAAAATGATCCACTTGTATCCCAAACACACTTCATGCAAACTAACAGTAGGCAATGATTATTTACGTAGACTGACTACAAAGTTTAGAGAACAAGTATATTTGAGGTAGAATAGATGTGTGTCCACAACTGGTTCCTTCCAGTGGGTTCTTGGTCTCGCTGACTTTAAGAATGAAGCCGCGGACCCTCTCAGTGAGTGTTACAGTTCTTAAAGATGGTGTGTCTGGAGTTTGTTCCTTCAGATGTTCAGATGTGTCTGGAGTTTCTTCCTTCTGGTGGGTTCGTGGTCTTGCTGACTTCAGGAGTGAAGCCGCAGACTTTTGCAGTGGCTGTTACAGTCCTTAAAGGTGGTGGGTCCAGAGTTGTTTGTTCCCCACTGTGGGTTCATGGTCTTGCTGACTTCAGGAATGAAGCCGCAGACTCTTGCAGTGTGTTACAGCTCATAAAGATAGTGTGGAAACAAAGACTTAGCAGCAGCAAGATTTATTATGGAGAACAAAAGAACAAAGCTTCCATAGCGTGGAAGGGGACCCTAGCAGTTTGCCCCTGCTTGTTTGGGGGCCAGTTTTTATTCTCTTATTTGGCCCTCCCCACATCCTGCTGATTGGTCCATTTTACAGAGTGCTGATTGGTCTGTTTTTACAGAGTGTTGATTGGTGCATTTACAAACTTTTAGCTAGACACAGAGTGCTGATTGGTGTGTTTTTACAGAGTGCTGATTGGTGCATTTACAAACCTTTAGCTGGACGGAGTTCTCCAAGTCTCCATTCGACCCAGGAAGTCCACCAGGCTTCACCTCTCAGATGTATGTTTCAAAATTAAGAAAATTGGTTATTTCAATTCAACAGTTCAGCAAAGATGTCTTGAGGACTGAATATATACCAGGTGTCTTGCACTGAATATACAAATATGAGTAAGACTTAGTCCCTGCTCTTAGGATGTAACTCTCAGACTCCAAAGTAAAGACTTAAATGAGGGGAATGATGAGTTTTACAATGATGTTGACCAAGTATTTATGGTTAAACTTTATCACCATTTTCGATCTTCCTGAATGTAAGAAAAGCAGAATGAAACATTCAAATTATCATGAGACAATAGCTTCCATTCACCAAATGCTGAAAAATAAGACCAAAAGAGAGACTGGCTAGCATGGAGTGATCAGGAACTAAGTGATGCACAATTTCAAGGAAACGGTAAAATTCATATAACCAGCGAAATAAAGTAGGTGAAGAAAACATAGATCCTTTAAGACTGATTGTAAACCCTTTCTCAAAGTAAGGCAGCTTTATCTGTTTTTAATGAGAAAAATTATATCGGTGATTAATCAATCAGATATGTCAGCAACACAATGAATATAGCAGCACCTTTTATGGTATTACTTTTGGATGTGTGTGTGTGTTAATAAACATGCACATATGTCTGTGCTCCCAGATGATGTATACTTGTTATAAAGAAACGATAGCTTATCTAAGTTCTTCTATAAAGCACTAAATAAAATTCAATAGATGTAGAAAGTTTTATATTATGAACAAAAATCATAGTGGTCCAGCGGCAACTTCAAGTTCAAAGAAGCAGCAGTTTGCAATAATGCCCTGTTTTTTTACTATCTGTATATGAATTATCTTCAACTCCTTTCACTCCTGTATTACATTCGTTCATCCTAATATCATTTCTAGAAAATGACAGTTAAATAAAGCCTAGAGGTCTTTTAGAAGGCACAAAATACAGCCAGCAAACACTTGTTTCTGGGCATGAATGGGTCACTAGACTAAACATTTTTGTCAGCTGTTAGAGCTAATACAAACGTCAGAAATATATCCCAAATTATTTTACTCTTTGGAAAAAGCAAGTAGACCATTATCCATGATATCTGATATAAACAGAATACTTAGCTGCTTAAGTTTATATTTTTCCTGTAGATGCACATTTATACCCATGTACTCTTCTCTCAGCTGCAAAACTGACAGTTACATATGTTCCTTTCAATGCCTCAAAGAACCAATAACCAGGATACTAGAAGCACAGGCATTCCAAACTGGCAAGCAACGTCGAAATATATGTGTAATGTCACTGGATCCAGAGAGATAATAGCCAGTATTTCTTAGTTTACATATGTATGTTAATATGCTTATGGCATGCCACAAACTATTCTGTTTTGTGCATATTAGATCATGTACTTCTCCTAAGAACTCTGTGAGTAGGTGATATTAGTGTTCCTATTTTATAAGCTTGAAAACTTAGACATAAAGAGAATACATAACTCTTCAAAAGCAAAATAGCTGTGAAGTGCCACTATGGGATCCAAATCCATAGATTTCTCTCCCATTCTTAACCACTATGTAAATGTATGTTCTTACATCTAGCCAGTCTAAGATTGACATGATGCTGATCTGGAAGTAGGGAGGGGTGCTTGGGAGGGAACTAGCTTTAAATTGGCCAAATCGGATTTCCACTACTTTCCCTTTGCCCTTCTTTTTAGGATACTAGGTTTACATCATAGTTCTTTGTACAAGAGACCTACCCAACTACTTTAGCCTTGTCCCAACACTGCCCCTTTGGTATAAAAGATACCTGGAGTGATTGCCCATGTGACTGTCAGAAAGATTAACTTTTTTGTTGTTTTTTTAATTTTAAAAGCAGAAGTAAACAATAACAGGTTTGTTGTTGTTGTTGTTTTGAGAGGGAGTCTCCCTCTGTTGCCCAGGCTGAAGTGAAGTGGTGCAATCTTGGCTCACTGCAACCTCCGCCTCCCGGGTTCAAGCAATTCTCCTGCCTCAGTCTCCCAAGTAGCTGGGACTACAGGCATGCGCCACCATG
Source organism: Macaca fascicularis (assembly GCF_037993035.2). NCBI lineage: Eukaryota > Metazoa > Chordata > Mammalia > Primates > Cercopithecidae > Macaca > Macaca fascicularis. Next base: position 151,749,030 of record NC_088375.1, on the reverse strand, counting down.
CCCCGCTAATTTTTTGTACTTTTAGTAGAGACAGTGTTTACGGTATTAGCCAGGATGGTCTCGATCTCCTGACCTTGTGATCCGCCCACCTTGGCCTCCCAAAGTGCTGGGATTATAGGTGGTAGCCACTGTGCCTGGCCAACAATAACAATATTATAAACCATATCACCTTTCCTGTAGTACCATTAGAGAGAGAGAGAAGAGTAACATGTTGGCTGTCTGCATTTATGTTTTTTCTTTGAACTATATGGAATATTAGTTCCATTAAGAAACATTATGCTCTTTCAGGAAAAATAATCAGTATAATTGAATATCTTCCCCAGGTCTACATGCATTAACTTTTTCTTCTTTGCAGAAACATGGATGAAGATCACACCCATTCTGCTAATGGGTAAAAAGAAGTTAGTTCAGACTTATTACTAAATAACAGTTTCAAAAATGTGAAGTTGGAAAATCATAGCATAAGAACAAGCAACAGATTTAAACCATAGGATTTATCACCCAAAATAAGTATAATTGCTTTTTTCCTTGCATTGCATTAAGATGAAAGAAGAAACATGTAGGTCAAACCCTGCTACGAGGAGTATCATTATCACAAAATTTCAACCCAAAAGACAGACGAAATCGTAACCAGGTGCAAGAATTAAGAACTTCAGATTCAAAGACAGTAAAGATTGTGGAAAACTTTTTAAACACTGTGGTAAATTAATTCTAATTAAGCATCAACCAGTTGCTTGTGGGGCTTCAGGAGTCAACCACACTGAACACAGTAAGGGTGCAAATACAATTTATGACTTGATTGCTACTTCTAGTACTGATGGTACACACCTAACTCTTATGGGCTTCATGAGATGACTGATGTCTTAAATCTTATTTTATTCAATTTTCACAAAAGCACTGCATATCTGTCAAATCTGAGGTGCATAAGGTTTAGGTAACTTGGACAAATCTCTATCTCTAGGAAGTTACAGAATCAGTATCCAAAGCATAAGTATAACTGTTGATAACACCATACAGGCCCTTGGAGCCTAGTGAGAAGAGAGTAAGTTACCCAAGTAAGTTAGCACCCTTTAAGGCCAGGCAAAAGCAGAGCTGTGCAATACTTAGGTCTATTCACTGTTGATCGTGCTGGCTTTGTGCACAGTGCAGAGCCAGATACCTGAGGGTCATGAGCTTGGCAAAAAATAAGGTACGGTCATGTCCTTTGTCCTTCTTGCTTTGCCTTTGATGTTCTCCTTTAGACACTTAGGCCAAAGTCCCAGAAGCCATGGAGCCATTTGCATCAGAGGGCTACGTTTAAGACCCATTTGCTTACTCACTTCATTGGTTTCCTTTTTTATCCACTGTATGTAATAAATCGCTTATGTTTTTTATCCTTGTTTTATTACCTAGTATATTTTAAAATTTGTATTGGTATTCATTTTTCTAAGTCTGCTTGGTTTTGAAACCCAGCTCTGACATTTATTAGCTATGTAATCTTGGGAATATTACACATAGACACATGCACACACACAAACATGCATGTACTTATACACTCTGTATATCTCATCTGTTAAATGGCTACAATCTGTCTCTCTTCTAGAGCTGTGAGATTCAAATGATCAAATGAACCCCAGGTATTACGTAGATTAAGTGGTGAACAAATCTCCTAGCTATTATTTCTGAATTTTCTAAATTTTTATCTGACTTTGATGGAAGGTAGATTAAGATGGATATCATAATGCATATTCATATACTAATCTGTATACATTTTCAAGGAAGAAAGATTCTCTCTTGATCATAGAGGTTTTATGGCAACTTTTTTCAAGACTGTACTGTGACATGGGATAAGAAGGAACACATTCCTTTCAGCAATGTCTTCACTTGGAGGGTTCCCAGTACTTACAAGAAAAGAATGTTCACCAAGTTTATTCAGCGCATAACCTGAGCTTGAATGACTTGCCTTATTATATTGATTCTTTACAAAAAGAAGCTCTGATTTGGCCAGTGTGCCACCATCCACTAGTGGGCAGACAATTCAGCTAAGACGCTTCAGTGATAGTTGATCAACATATAAACAAATGGTTGCTTTTGACTGTTATAGCAATCCTTTGTTCAATCAGATGCTCCCAAGGCACTAGGATGTGTCTAATAATCATAAGCTTTTCCCCTATGTATATATTTCTAAATGTGTATTTTTAAAATATACATTTTTCAAAAGCACACACACACTTGGGCCACTTTCCTCATTAGGGAGTTGTGCAACTGGCAGGATCTTTGAAACTTACAGTTATTTAAGAAGGAAGGGGAATGGAGCCTTGGAGGATGGGTACAATTTCGGTAGATGGATACGAAAGGGAAGACATTCAGACAAATTCTGGGGACATGCTCACAGTCAACACCAAGTGTCAATACAAGCAAATGTACCCAAATTCATTTTATCTGCTATGTTGTCATCTTTACCCAAGAAGTACTACTAAAAAGAAAAATTGAAAAAATATGTTGTTACAGCAGAAAAAGTATCTCCAACATGTGATATGAAGGTAATTTCTTGAGGCCACTATAATATTTAGTAAACTATTGATGATAGGCTTGAAAACCTCAATACAACTTATTTCTACTTAATATATCCAGAAAAGAGTAATACATTCACTGGCACAGCAAGTTGTTGTGACAAAAGAAAAAAAAGAAAATCAGTCCTAACTACGTCAAATGCAGGATGGTTTTGGAGCTCACTTCCGTCAGGTAACCACTGAACTCCTGGGTCAGTCTCTCAGGAGTTCCTGACCTTTAGGAAATTCTTGAGCGGTGGGAGAGAAATGGGCCTGGAGTGGCCAGCAGCCTGTGGAAACGTTTACAAAAGCATTCAGCAGTCCCTAATGGCCTGAAAGCAAATGGATATTTCGCTGCAACAATGAAAAGAAACATTTCAATTTGGATGTGTTTGCTTCTGAAACAAATGTTTACAACAGAAACCTCCATTTGGGTTGTTAGCACACAGTCAAACAAAGTATGTATTTACTGAAGAATCAAGTGCAGCATCTCATTGTAAGTATTGCCTCTTTGGGGACAGGCTATATGGGCAGGATAATGTGCTGATCACAAGAAGGAAGTGAAGCTACAAGATTTTAAGGTAACAGGCAATATGCGTTAACTCCTACCTGCTCTGCAAAAGTGACTTTCCTGGGAAGTTTGTATTAGGTAGGATAAAAATACAGCTGCGGTAAACAGAGACACCTGAAATATGCTGGCTTAGATAAGGTAGAAGGTAACTTTCATCTCTTGTACCAATTCAGGTGTTTGCAGTGCAGGCCATGGTGTCAGGGACTAGGCTCCCTTGAGTTTTGGCTCTAGCATCCTCAGCATTTAGTTTTCCAAGTGTGGTCCACGCTGGCTGCTCTAGCTATAGCTAGCATGCCTGCCTTCAAGCTTATAGAAAAGGGAGGAGAGTACAGCGCTGCCTTGCTGCTTCCCTGTAAAGCAGTGATTCACAACTGAGGGCAACTTGGCTCCTCCCCAGGAGAAATTTTTGTTTGCTATAACTTGGGGAGCAGGGTGGTGGTAGTGCTATTGACATCTAGTGGATAGAGGCCATGGACAGTGTTAAACATCCTGTTGTGAACAGGGTAGTCCCACAAGATATAGAATGATCTGGCCCAGTATTGCTGAACTTGAGAAACACTAGACCAAAGTGAAGGCTTCTTATTGGCAGAGATTTGTGGGTGTAGAAGCTGGCAAAGATGGTTTCCACTACACTCCTGCTGCTCACTCAGTGAACTGCCTGGCATAAACGAACGTCATCTTTGGCAGAGAGTGCCACTGGTCTCGTGTCTGTTCTGTTCTTCTTACATGCTAATAGACGTTTACCCTGAGCCAGCTAGTTTTCCAGCTTCTCCCCATTTGTGACAACCAAAAATGTCTCCAAACATTGCCACATATATCCCGGGGACATTCCTAGTAAGAAACGTTTCTCAGGTGGATGTCCTCAGGCAAGTCAACTAAACTTTTAAAATTTTAGTTTCCTCAAAGGTAAAAATAAGATATGTGTCTCTCAAGATTACTGAGGTAGGCAGAATTCTAAGATGCCTGATATGGTTAGGCTTTGTGTCCCCACTCAAATCTCATCTTGAATCTCATCTTATAATCCCCACACACAGAGAGAGAGACCTCCTGGGAGGTGACTGGATCATGGAGCAGTGTTCTCCATGCTGTTTTCATGATACTGTGTGAGTTCTCACGAGATCTGATGGTTTTGTAAGTGTCTGACAGTTCCTCCTTCACACACTCACTCTCTCACCTGCTGCCATGGAAGACGTGTCTCTTCTCCTTCTACCATGATTATAAGTTTCCTGTGGCCTCCCCAGCAATGTAGAACTGTGAGTCAATTAGACCTCTTTTCTTTATAATTACCCAGTCTTGGGTATGTCTTCATAGCAGTGTGAAAATGATCTAATACAATATCCCTCAAGATTCCCACCTGCCTGGCATACACAAACCTCTCAGTTATTCAGTCAAGCACTAATCTGTGTGCTGCTATAAGGGATTTTTGCAGATATAATTAAGGTCCTAAACTATTTGACTAAGAAAAGGAAATTACACTTCATGAGCCAAATCTAATCATGTGAGCCTGTAAAAAGGATGGGGGCTTTTTTCTAGCAAAGGAGGAATTCAGGTTGGGCTCAGTGCTCACACCTGTAATCCCAGCATGTGGGGAGGCCCAGGAGTTTGAGACCAGCCTGGGCAGAATGGCAAAACTCTGTCTCTACAAAAAAATACAAAAATTAGCTGAGAGTGGTAGCACACACCTGTAGTCTCAGCTACTCCAGAGGCTGAGGTGGTGAATAGATTGAGCCAGAGAGGTCAAGGCTACAGTGAGCCATGATTGTGGAGGCTCTGTGCTCCAGCTGGGTGACAGAGCAAGACTCTGTCTCAATTATTATTTTTTTAAATAGAGAAATTCAACGCAAAAGAGAGTCTTCATTGCTGGCTTTGAAAAGGGAGGAGGTCATGTGGGACCTGTGTAATTCCGGACTGACAGCCAGCAAGAAAATGAAGACATCAGTCCTGTAGCCACAAAGGATTAAATTCTTCCACAACTACATGGGCTGGGAAGATCCTGAGTGCCAGATGGGGACAGAGCCCATCTGACACCTATGTTCTAGTCTTGTAAAACTCTGAGCAGAGAACCTAGCCACTGCATGCCTGGACTTGTGACCTACAGAACTGTAGGTGTTAATTTAGGCTACTAAGTTTATATGGTAATTTGTTACACAATAGTAAAAACTAACATAGCCATTATGAAGATTAATTATGGTAATAACACTTATTCTTTCAAGAATGCTACTATGTTCCAAACAACTAGGTAGGCAATTTAAGAGAAGTATTTATTTTTTTTAATAACCATTGTAAAATCAGGCATTATTTTCCCATCTTGTAGATAGAGTAACTGAGGCCTAGAAAAGTTACATAATTTGCTTAATATCTCACAGCTAATGACAATTAACTAGAATTTAAACTTTGATTCCCATGTCCTTTCTTTCTTGCCTAACTTTATTAAATATAAAGTGTTAGAAAAAGTTTAAAAATCTTAATTTTATTAATTTTTCTATTTATATTCCATAACAGATTTACAGGCTAGTGAACTTTTTCAGGGACAATAGACCATAAACATCAAAACCTGAGCAAATACACACATGCTGAGGTTTAGTTATGGACTTCATGATTAGGACTAATTGCAAGACAAGTCCTACTTTCCAGCATAATGACACTTATCCATACTTATTTATTTATTTATTTATTTTTTTGATTGACATCTTTTTTCTTTTAAGTTGCATGCAGCTATTAGGTTTTTTTTTTTAAGCCCAACTATTCTCTATCTTTGTTTTTCAAATAATAATTGAGAGAAGATTTTTAGGCTTGCTAAATATTAAGGAAAGGAGTGATAGAAAACGCCTGTCTAAATGCTTACCTAAAATAATAGTAATTTTGGTAATGGTCATTTGCTGAGAGTTTATGATGGGTCAGGTACACGTCAAATGCAGGGTATCAGGCAACCCTCACAGAACTCTTATAATGTAACAGTATTGTACACCTAATTTTCCAGATGAGGAAACTGCCTCAGATAAGTTTAGTACCTTGCACAAGCAAACCTGCAAGTTGGCAGCAGAACCAAAACTGAATCCCTGATCTGTTAGTCCCTGTACATCTTACCCTCCTGTATACGTTGTTCTTAAGCATGAAATCACACAAGGATTCTTCAAATCTGTCCTTGGAATAAATGGGCTACCACACGGTGTCTCCAGGAAAATCTGGAAACTCAAAACCTGGTACCTGAAATTTATCAAATACAGAGTCTGTTTTTAGGTACCAACTAGATACTAGCTTCTTTGTATGCATATAGTTCTTTGCATGCATGTCGTTCTTCAACAAGACTCATCTGGAGTGCTGCTTCTGGTGTATCCTGTGCCACAGCCATGAGGGAGCCTTATGGCTGGTGTGTATCTGATGGTGACGACTTTTGTTGCTTTACCCATGTTCTTTCATCCAAATCCTTAAAGGCTAAAGCACTTCAATACAGCTGGTGAGGATTAGGGTATATTGCAAAGCAGAAGCCTAAAAGCAGATTTCTCCATGCCATCTGTAATGGCTGTGCAGCTGCAGTGCCCACACACATCTGGAGAGCTGCTGTAAAATAAGAGCCTAACATTTGGCAAAGCTAGCAGATGGCCTTGTTATCAAATGTGAATAGAAGCAGAGTCAAGCTTCTGGGGAATGGCAAGTTGAAGACTAGGAAGGGCAGTCACAACAACAACAAAGTATGTGGAAAGGAAGAAGAGCACCGGACAGATAACAACCTATTACAAAATGAGAAAAACGTGTGGAGATGATGGTGAGATAGCAGGATGAAAGTTCCCGAAAATTTTAAATAAGGAGAGAGAGATTCAAACATTGTCTTTATTCTCCCAGTAATTAGAAACTGTCAGAATTGTGCTTAGTTAAATCTGATTAATTTGCTAGACTTGGCAGTGGAATTGGTGTTAAAGGTTGCCACCGTCAACATTTGGTGTGGTATATCCTGGGGGCATTTCATCATTACTAATTGAGTAAATGACATTAACAGAAGAGATGGACAGTTCTGTCTTCTGCTCATTTCACAGAGTCCTGCTGCCTTTTAAGAATCCTGCCAATCTCAGGTTTTCTTTGATTAAAAAAAAAATGGTGCTGGAAGTAGCTTTCAGAAGAACTAGGTCAATAAGATGGTGGAAACAGATACAGATCCCTTTTTTAAAAGCATGTCTACCCTGTGGTCCATTCCCCTCCAGGGCTCTGTAACAGATTCTTCGAAAGCCTTTGATTCTTCCAAGAAATTTTCAACAAAAATCCCTGATAATAGGATCTGCTCTTATAGTAGAGGCAGATTTCAGAGCTGAGGGAGAGAGGCCATTACATGGCAGAATTAATGTAGAAGGAAAGTAGAGGGGCCGCACCACAGTGTGAAACTTGGTTTTGCTCTAAGTAATTGGCATAGAGCTCTTATTCTGGGCCTTGGAGCTCTTTTTAGTCTTAAAGTAGGAACCTCACAGGCGTCTTTTTTTTCAGGTTGAGTTGACATTGAGGAAACAAGCTGCTCTAGTTGGAAGCCAAACCAGACAACCTGCCCATTCTGTTAATTGGATTTTAGGATCTGTGTTGAGGTAGCCTGGGCTGGAAGTTTATTCACCTCTGCTCAGATGCCAAATACATTGGCCTAGAAGCACACAGAACTTAATAAAATAAATTAGCAAAATGGCTATGTCATGGCCATTTCCAAAATGTATATCTTGTGGTTGCTGTCAGTTGGGGACTCTTTTATTTTTAACTGATCAATTAAACTTGTCTAGCTACATGAATTGTTCTAATTACTGAGTTTTCCCAGAATTAAATACTGTAAGTTAAATCAACTAACATTTAGCAAACGGGAGCTGCTTCTTCTGCTTCTCTCCTTAAGAGCCCTCCATAGAATTAACAGTTAGGTGCTAATTGCAAATGATTAAGTGCTCACCAGTCTTGGAGTTCTTTCTTTAATATTAATGAGATGGATTAACATGGAACATGTCTTCTATTAATATTATAAATGGAAGCCTGCATGGATCACTGAGTGCTGTTTTGTATTATAAGGAGCACTTAGTTTAAAGGAGTAAAAAAAGTACACTCCTAAAATGTATCTTCCTTTCAATTGAGAAGTACAATTACTGAGGAAAATGTTTAAATATCATTAACTTAGAGCTACCATGTAGCATTTTAACAATAATCACAGTAGCAAACTTTTACATAAAACTTCTTTCATCAGTCTCCGTGAGTAGGCACTGTACATTAAACCAGAATAGAGCTTAAATTTTTCCATAAAATACACACAGAAACATCCACCATTCCGTACTACTAAAAGAAATTACTTGGCAGTTCAGAATTATTTTCACATATCTGAATTTCCTTTTAAGATCACTATTTGCCTATTAAAAATGCTAACTAATTTCTCTTGGCTATTTGAAAACAGGAAATTGACTGTATTTTCTTTTTCTTTAAGAACAAATATAGTTAAAATCACCTCTCTCTTGCTTTTCCTAAGAAGATGCGATAAAAAAGTAAAGCTTATATTTCATACATTACTGTTTCAGAATCTACCACAATGGCGAGAGCAGTGCAGTCTCTAAGCTACAGGAATGGCATCACTATATTTTAATTCTATAAGGCTTATTATTTAAAAAAATTGTTCATTTTGATAAATACCTTTTGAGTATGCCACACTATACCATAAAAGACACTGAAATGCAAAACGGTTATTTTAGATCATAGTAAATTACCATTTTGGCTCTTTAGACTCTTGCAAACATTTGGAAATGAGAGAACAAAAGCTTTATGCATTCAGACTAGATCAGGCCCTGTGTTAATGCAGCATGCATCACACTTTGATTAAGGACTTAAACTCTGAGTCAAACTTCTGGGTTTGTCCTTACTCCTTGAACTGAAAACTATGTACACATTTACCATTTGCTCTAGATAAACACGCTTTCCTCAGACAATACCAAGTAGTAACACTTACATGCTCATAGTAATAGAAGTGATGCTTGTATTCAAGATTGCATATGTTAAAAATGATAACAAGGAATATAAGATTCTAAGATCATGGGAAAAATGGAAATATATAGCTAGGATCTTGCATTCAACCTTACAAATATTTTGTTTAATCCAGAATATGCATGATGTATAGGTCAATTATGTTTCTGAATAAATTAGTCAGATGTCATTATGATTTTTGTAATCATCTCAAACATAATCTAAGGAGTCATAATTTACAGGTAAATATGAAGCATTCTCTAGAAACAATAACTTCATTTGAAATATCTGGTCTTCTGATATATTTATAATTATTCTTATAAGTAGCATACATCTCATAACTAACGTCTGCAAAACTAATGAAAATTGTGGTAGGTCAAGTTCTAAGATAGCTCCGAATAGCTACCTCTTGATGTACACACCCTCTATAACTTTCTCCCCTTGAATGTGAGTAGGATCAATACTATGTTCATGATTAGGTTATTTATCAGTTGATTTTGAGTGAATCAGCATTAACTTGGATGGGTTTGGCCTATACAGATAAGCACTTTAAAGTAAGGTGAAGTTTCCTAGAGATTCTCTTCTGCTGACACAGAAGAAAGCAAATGGCCTTACTGTAAGAGGAGGTGGCAAGAACCTGAGAATAGCCCTCAGGAACTGAGAGTGGTCCTTAGGACATAGCTGGCAAGGAATAGGGGCCTCAGAAATGAATTCCACCAGCAACCTGTGCATTTGGAAGAGGACCAGACGAGATCACAATCTTTGAATTCAAATGATGAGACCCTCAACAGAGGACCTAGCCTGGGCTTCTGACCTACAGAAACTATAAAATAATAAATTTATGTTGTTTTGTGCCACTACAGTTTATAATAATTTACTTGCAGCAATAGAAAAGTAATACCAAAAAGAATCTGTTTTGATCCATGCAAAATAAATTTAGCTGAAAACATTCACTCTTCTCATTTAATGAAATCTGGCTGCAAACTTATAATAGCCCACAAAACATGATATCATTCATGGCAAATAAAAAAAATCATGTAGCCCCAAGTAATACTGCTAATTAGAAAGGAAAACAAGAGTTTCATAATTTTGCTTCCTTCTGTTCTTCGGATAGATGCTATTATCGTTGAGAATAACACTACCAATCATTCTCAGATGACTTTGCAAGAAATTGACTAGGCATGGCTCTCAATTGTCTTCACTCTCACAGGTTTCAGACTCATAAGGGATGCTAAAAGTCCTTTCCCCAGATTGCAAAAATGGTGCATTGTCCCATATGCCATTGGGAAAAGGTTGAATTAATTACCTTCTGTGGGAGCTCAGGTTCTTCTGACAATGGGTTCTGTTCCCAAAGTCCCTTGAAAAGGATCGTAATTAATTGTGGAAATGTTTGTCTTACTCTCTCCACAAACTCACCATTCCCTGAGTATCAGCCCCTGAGTGTAAACAGCAGACAGCACTGAATGTGTTTCAGACAATGATTCTGAATGTCAGTGATACTGCTCCCTGCTTCCTTTGGTATGGAAGGCTCTGCTTGGCAAGATTTTGAATCATAGGGATACCTGCCTTTAACAACTGTGGGGAATCCAGACCTGAGAAACATTTTCTGTAGTGTAAAATTGGCTAGGGTCTGTAGCCTAATGAGCCAGAATTTGGAGGGAATGGCTGACTAGTGTCTGCCATTTTCTTTTTTTCTTTTTCTGTAGGAACATTTAAAATTTCCAAATTCAGTTTAGAATGAAAGTATGGCAAGAGCAAAAGAGTTATCCAATATAGACTCTTTGCTATGCACCCTAATAATGCAATCTCAATTAAAGATTATGATTCAAACACAGCCACAACACGTACACTGCGAGCATGTGTGCATGTGCACACACGCACACACACATAACATTCAATTTCAAGTGCACATAGGCTCCTATTTAAGAATTCTTATTATTGATATTATTTCATCTCTTCTAAACTGTCATATTATCCTACAGAGAGAAGAGCTACAGCAGAGGCCATAAAGGAAACTGTCTTCACTCTATCTCCATAGTAAACAACATTTATATTATTTTTTTAAAATCCCCATGAGAATATGCTTTTGTGGCTATGGCCTAGTTACAATGCTGGGGCAGCATTAAGTCATTAGTGAAACCGGCTTTTGCTTTCTTTGCTGAGAAGACAAACAATGGTCATGGTCAGAGATTCTTTAACACTGTAAGTATTTATCATACATTTAATTACTAATGCTATAGTTATGTCATTGATTTGTAGGCACCATGAATAATCTTAATACAATTAATTGTCAAACTTAACACAGGCCACTTTGTTCATCAACTTTTCCTATCTTAAACCCACAGATACAAAGGCATATTTCTCCACATAAGCCAAAATCCAGAAGATCAACGTAGTATATTAAGTTCTGTGTTGTTCTTGAAAGATCTCTGGAATAACAGATCTGAGCTTGAGGGTTAGATCCAACTCTTCTTGGTAGCTTGACCTTTCTAAATTCCAGTGATCTTGTCTCTTTGTTGTTGTCATTGTTAAAGAGCACAGTCAAAAGAATCCTTGTAGAACATTGATGGTCTCATGAAGTTGTGATAATCAAATGAAATAATGAAGCCTGTATATGCCAATTACCTGTTTCTTTCTAATTCACTCTGCATCCTTTACTTGCTCCTCTGTATTGCAGGAAACTGCAGATTCCACGTTTCCTTGCTTTCTGATGTCTACATCACTTCAGCCACTAGGAAGCAGCTTTAGAAAATTCAAAGACAAGAGTTAAGGAAAGGCTTGGTATTTTTCCTTCTTTCTGTCTCTTGAGGGAGTATGTCTTGCTGTGGCTCCTCCATGGCTCCAGCTTCCACCCATCAGCCATTTCCTGTATGGCCCCATTGCTGGGCAGGGCAGTCTCCAGTGGATTTAAATTCTTGCTCGATGGCTCCTTTTCTGTACTCTGGTATTACCAGTTCCCCCTGTTGTCTCTCTAGCTGTAGGGGTAGTAGTTCCCAACTTCTGCCCATCTCTCAGTTGTTTTAGTATTTCATATATGACTTCATTTCCCATTAGGTAAATGCTCAATACCCTATATTAAATTCTTTCTTTGTAGAAGACCAAGAGTAGTTCCTATTTCTTGGCTGGACCCTGACTGATACTGACGGGAAAGTACTTTACAGATTATAATAACTCTGTACATGTAAATAACCAGTATTATAGTCATTTTAATGATTAAATTATATATTCTGAAAGTGACATATTTATGGCATTTTGGTATTCTTCCACTATTACCTTCCACTATTACCTCCCTTTATGGATATGGATTATCAAGAATCATAAAATATCTATGAAATTATACATAGAGGGATGAACTATTATATTATGTTTCTGTCTTATATATATGTCTATTAATGAAAAATACAGAATTAGAATTGGAATACTTTGAAATGTGTTTGGGTGTCTTCATTCAAATTTATTTTAGTGTAGAATACTGAGAATAGTGGAAATGTCCTTTTAACAACCTTGCCTATTACATCTGCTGATTTTTGTTAAAGAATGCAATAGTCTTTAGCAAGAGATCAATGAAAGCAAACAAAGCAAGCATAGGAATGAAATACTGCAGTGGTTTATTTTGTCAAAGAACAAATTTACAACAAAGTTTCATGCCTTTCTATGTATTATATATTATCTTTTTACCTGTTAACTTGTAGAGTTCAGAAGTTAGAGTCTCGTAATAGGCACACATATTAACAGATTTATTTGGATTGAAAGATGAAGTCAGATTGTTATGCTGAAGTTAGAGCTGACTTGGCTGATTGAATTGAAAATGGATATCAGCTCTAATTCATATCAATTAGGTCACACAGTGAGCATTATCCAAAAATTGAATGAACTAAATCTGTAGCTGCAAGCTTGTTGATGAAATTGTAAAGCATGTGACATCATAAAATCATTTTTAAAGTTTGTTTGTTGTTGTTGTTTAACTTTGTATTTATCAGGTCAAACAAGGTGACTCTAAGAGGAACAGGAACAGGTGTAATCAATGACTTTTTGATAAATGTTAATAAACTTTTTCCTGAAGCAGAGAAAGCAGAAGACTCTAATGACTGAATAGCAAGCATTTATTGAATCATTCATCGCATTCAACAAAATTGAACAAAGATCTAATTGGGTTGTCAGAAGATTGATTATTATAAATAATAATAGATCACAATGTAATTTTTGACATATACCTCAGAAAATGTTGAAAAAGTGAAAGGTGTTGCCAAAGCTAAACTCCTATCCACATCTACTTATTTATTGGAACAATTTTTCTAAACACATACATTTTTTTAAGAAAACAAACAACAAATGGGAATACAATTATCAAAGATTCCACTAACATTTATCAATAAGTTGTATTCTTTTATAATACATACACTAATTGAAAATGACAATCCTATTTCATTAAAAATTATTTTTAATAAAATTTAGTTTTTATATGTAATAATTATCAAAATATTATTTGGTTACATAATATTAATAACTGTTAGAGTCAAAGAAAATTAATAAACAATAATTTCAATTTATATTCATATTTTTGTGACAGAAAAGACTCACATAAAATATATTCCTTTTATATAATTTTTTATGGTAATCGAAATGGAAATACAAATTCAAGGAGTTAAGGAAATAATACACAATTTCTGACTCAGAGAAAAACTTGCTTATGTACTCTTTAAAATGGATTTTTTTGCAATCAGATTGCTGGTATTTAGATTATTTTTAATACATTTTACAAAATGATCTAGCTATTTTATTTAGTAAATGCTATTTCTTATAATATAGCAGAAATTGTATTCTATGCAACCAATTAAATGTGATGAAAAGTCTTTTAGCCATTATGTAAGCAAAAAATTTTAAGACCTGCAAACACTATGCTTTCTCTTCTCTGATCTATATTTTACTTATTCTGTTCATATGCATCTATCTGAGCACATTAATGCATCCCATCTTGCATTAATTAATTGCTTCCCTTTCCTCAGTTTTATCTCCATCTGGATCAGCTATAGTCTCCAGCCCTATGCTGAACTCATAGCATAAAAATGCATTTCAATATATTTTAATATGTTGAGTCATCTAAAAAACAAATAATAAACTCATATATAGAAATATCTTCTGACTTCTCTTTATCCTTCATAGCTTTTGAGAATGCCTTATTCTTGGCCATTTTCCCCTTATTTTTGCTGCTGAGTTGAATTTCCATAGCCCTCATATCCCTTTTTACAATCTCTTAATCCCTCTTCATTCCAAGCATTTGAATTTAGGTTTAGTATTGGGTGACTACCAAGTGAATCATTTGGATTGTGAAAAATAACCCTAGATCAATTTCTTTTATTTCTTCCCTACACTGTTTCAGGCCTGTTTTACCTCTTTCTTTATGAGGGTATTACTCTGGCACACGTCCCGATTGATGGAGGATCTCCAGAAAAGAGTGTTAATTTAAAAATATCAGTTACTGGCTTACCTCTTAATGAAGCAGCTGGCTTAAGAAGCTTTAGATTTAAATTATCTGCCCCGGCACTATTATTCAGTCTTAAGTGAGGCAGTGCACCAACTTTCCTGTAAGTAATTGGCTGAAACTAAAACTCTGAGGCGCCTACATTAACAGACCGATTAGACACATTATGGGGACTGGAGGGGGCAGTTCTTTTAGGCGAAGTCAAGTTCAGTACTCTGAATAGCACTAGATTGAAATTTATAAAGCGAGTGTTAAATTAATTTACAGTGGAGCTCATATTAGCAATAAGAGAATCAGTGGCCAAACTGATTTGATGGATGGTCTCATTATGATATACTGTAGATCAAAAAGATTTCTATTACGTGACAAAATCTCTATGGTGCTCATTTATTTTCATAAGTTGTACTAGTGCCATCAACATTTATTTTTTAAATATGCTTATTTTGTGTACAGAAATTGTTGTAAGTCTATACAGTGTCAGTTTATTTTTTGGGGACTCAAGGAAATGATATAGTTTGAATGTTTGCTCCCTCAAAACTCACATTGAGGCCAGGTGAGGTGGCTCATGCTTATAATCCCAGCACTGTGAGAGGCCGAGGTGGGCAGATTACCTGAGGTCGGGAGTTTGAGAGCAGCCTGACCAACATGGAGAAACCCCACCTCCACTAAAAACACAAAATTACCCAGGCATGGTGGTGCATGCCTGTAATCCCAGCTACTGGGGACGCTGAGGCAGTAGAATCGCTTGAACCAGGGAAGCAGAGATACTGTGAGCCGAAATCACTCCAGACTGGGCAACAAGAGCGAAACTCCATCTCAAAACAACAACAACAAACAAACAAACAAAAAACCTCATACTGAAATTTAATTGCTATTGTAACAGTATTAAAAGGTGGAACCTTTCAGAGGTGATTAAGACATGAGTGTTCTGCCTTCATAAGTGGAATAATGCCATTTTCATGGGATTGGGTTTGTCATGGAGGGAGAAGGCTCCTTATAAAAAGACAAGTTTGGCTGTTTTGCTCTCTCTCACTCTCCTGCCCTTCCGCCTTCTGCTATAGGATGATGCAGGATGATTGCCCTCATCAGATGTGGATCTCTTGATCTTAGACTTCCCAGCCTCCAAAATTGTAAGAAATGAATCTCTGTTCTTTATCAATCACCCAGTCTCAGGTATTCTGTTATAGCAGAAGAAAACAGACGAAGACAGGAACACAGAATCTATCATTGGGGTTACTAATCTTGGCCCTCTTTCACTTTCAAGTAACATGAATAATGCTTTCCATCAGTCAGCTGTTGTGTGTCTTGTAAGGTTGACTCAATGTTTATGAAATCACAGGGCCACAGAACGGTGGAATGTTAGAATTCTCAAAGACCTTAGAGATAATCTACTCAACCACTCTTTTTTTTTTAAATTTATTTATTTATTATTATTATAGTTTAAGTTCTAGGGTACATGTGCATAACGTGCAGGTACTCAACCACTCTTACTTGCGTTTGAGAATTTATGTAACTTGACCG
Source organism: Macaca fascicularis (assembly GCF_037993035.2). Classification (NCBI taxonomy): domain Eukaryota; kingdom Metazoa; phylum Chordata; class Mammalia; order Primates; family Cercopithecidae; genus Macaca; species Macaca fascicularis. The sequence goes on along the minus strand of NC_088375.1, from coordinate 151,732,955 downwards.
AAGTCAGACAACAGTGATTATATAACTACAGTGATTCTGGAGTGTTCTCAACAAATAATAACCTCAGAAATGAGTAGGCACTTGGAGACTTTGGGCTGTGGATTCAGGTTGCCTAGGTTTGAATCCTAGTCCCAACACTTACTATGGCTCTCTGATAGTGGGCACGTTATTTAACTTCCTCATACCTATTTCCTCATCTACAAAATTGAATTACCCATGCTCCAAGATTTGTGATCTAGAATTCAATTAATAAATTCAGGCAAATTATTCCAATTACATTAAGCATTAGTACTCAAAGCTGACATTTGAGGCTCAAATGGAGTGTCTTCTTAACGTTTTGTCTCCTGTCATTTTAGCCCGAAGCCAAAATTCAAAAATAATGGGAAAATTCTATGCCCTGATATAACACAGAATCATAAAGGAAGGCTCAGTATCCCATACTCTGCTTCATACGCTAGAATCCATTTAAATAAGGTTTAAAATTGTTCCGGTTGAGTCATTCCTTCCAGTCAAGGCATATTCTATCTGAAGGACTCAAATTAATTAGCTACAGTTAACAGATTATTAAGTCAACTGGCTCCTAAGGAGATGGTGGTGAGTGTATCAAAAGGTTCAGATTTGGCATACCATAGTAAATGGTCTAATTAGCCACATCGTTTATAATCTGGGAACAGAGAGAGGAGTGGATTTTCAGAAGGAAATGGAGTTTCCCACTTAATTTTGTCTAGAGAGAGCCTTCATAACCTTCATACATGCACAACTTCCTCATATACTATTTTCTTTTCTTCTTTTTTTGTTTCTCCCTATTCCAATGGACAGCAGAAGACGGAAGGATTTTGTTAAATAGAAGTTAGTTTTCGGCTGGGTGCAATGGCTCATGCTTGTGATCCCAGTGCTTTGAAAGGCTGAGGCAGAAGGATTGCTTGAGGTCAGGAGTTGGAGACCAGCCTGAGTAACATGAAGCTACCCCATCTCTATAAAAAATAAAAATTAGAAAATTATCCAGGCTTGTTGGCACATACCTGTAGTCCTAGCTACCTGAGAGGAGGATCTCACAAACCCAGGAATTTGAGGTTACGGCGAGCTCTGAACATGCCGCTGCACTGCAGCTTTGGGTGATGCAGCAAGACCCTGTATCTTAAAAACAGTTTTTTAAAAGAGAACTTAGTTTACAAAACTTCTGAGAATAAAATAAAATGAGAAATAAACAAAAATGCAAAGAATAGGAATACCAAAGAAGCAGCCCTGGCATAGGGACGAGCAGTCAGGACAAACGAGAAAGTCACAGACTTGCTAACATGAGAATGCAGGTCCATAAGATGAGAGATGTATCTGTTACCTTCAAAAAGAAGGGCACGTGAAATACGGCAGCTGTGCAAGTTAAAAAACAAGGACAAATAAAGCTGAAACCACAGTGGTGTCCTTTTTTCCCTCTTTTGTTATGCATCATATCAGGTCATTAGGTGTTTAGGCCTTTCCTTAAGGTATACTCATCATCAACACCTTTGCTTACCTCAGTCAGCTTGGTTCCCCTGCCATTACGGATATTAATGATGTTATGAATTTATTTAGTGTAAGTGTAAGTGTGGCTTAATGTGCATTATTACATTATCCATCAGTTGTATGTTGCCCTTAGCAACTGGTATAAAATTATCTCCAGTCCTCTGCTAATTTTGTATCTATCTTTGTTGGGTCAGCTTTGCTGGTTTCTCTGCTTCATACTTTCTGAGCTATAACTCATGACAGTGTTATAGGAGTCACCACCTTATAACTGTGACCATAAGCACTGATTACAGTAGAGCAATGACCCTTGGGTGGATGGGGTCTGACAAAGGTCTTTGGCATCCTTTTTTTTTTTTTGTCTTAAAAAGCATTCTCTTGGTAATATGATCTAGTGTAGATAATGAGCACAGATCTATTCTGTGTGAAATTTCCTTATTTAGATAAATCTATGCATGGATGCTAATTTTTTTTTTTTTTTTTTTTTTTTTTTTTTTTTTTTGAGACAGAGTCTTGCTGTGTTGCCCAGGCTGGAGTGCAGTGGCATGATCACAGCTCACTGCAACCTCTACCTCCCGGGTTCAAGTGATTCTGCTGCCTCAGCCTCCCAAGTAGCTGGGACAAGAGGCGTACGTCACCACGCCCAGCTATTTTTTGTATTTTTAGTAGAGATGAGGTTTCACCATGTTGGACAGAATGGTATCAATCTCTTGACCTTGTGATCTGCCTGCCTCGGCCTCCCAAAGTGCTGAGATTATAGATGTGAGCCACCATGCCTAGCCAGATGCTAGTTTTTTTATTTGGATGTCTTTCTCCCTTTTGGGTTTGAAAACCAACCTGGGGTAATGTACCTGAAAGAGAATGGAAGGCCTTTCCTGGATGAGCTTTAAAATATACGCTAATAAAATAGCTTGCAGTCATAACGAAAACACAGAAATTTTTGTAGTCTGATTAAATTGAGAAAATGTTACTCCTTTGATCTAAGGTTAAAATCTGTGCTTGATTGGTAAAGTTCACAGCAATGAGCATATTTTAGAGTTAGTCAGATGGTGCAGAAATCACCTTTTTAAAAAAATTATTATTCATTTGCTTGTTTGACTACATTTGAAGCAGAATGGGTAGCTAGGAATGAAGCCATTAAATCCGTATGAGAGCAAATCATCTCAATTTCACATTTCACTGTTTAACCTCTCTGGGTCTCTTTCCTCATCTGTAAAATGAGAAGGTTAGACAGCTGATCTTTAAGGTCCTGCTTGGACCAATACACAAATCACTGTACTTTCTTCCTTTTCTCCTTCTCATAGATTTTCATTGAGTGAAATGTTCTGTACTCTATCTCATAATAGAAGTCTGATTTTAAAATAAAACAATGTGAGTCACTAATAATAATCATAATAATTAAAATAGTAGTTATTATAAGATTGAAAAAAATACATGCTTATAAAATTTTTATAATTAACTCAGCTTTGATAATGATCCCAATGATTAATTGCATCTAGTTTCAGAACTGCACTTTTTTAAAAAAATCAAATGCTGTCAGCAGAATCATATTTTTTTCTTAATGACATTGAACAATGATTGAATTAGATTCTTCTACTGGGCAGGATAAACTCCAGTTAAGTGAAAGGATGTGCTGCTAAAACCCCTAACATACTGTGCTGAATAGTTGATCCTTAGTGGCAATTAGACATCTTTGTACATTATCTATTAGCCCATTAGTATACTTTATAAGCACACAGCAGGAATTTTTTAATTAAATTGAGTAGTGTCTCACCCATTTTTGGTTTAACTATCCTGTTTACCAGTATGCCTCTAACATATATTTTGGTATACCAGGTCATACAAAAACTGTTCTTAAAGAATGTGTTCCCTGCCTCCCATCTTCCTGCTTTGACCCCTACAGTAAAGCCTGAAGATATGTTTCAGTTGCTTTATGAATACTGTTTTGCATGTTTCTGCATAGATTTGCATGTTAAATTAAAGGAGCTTTAATTCCAAGGTTTGTGATCTAGAATTCAATTAATAAATTCAGGCAAATTATTCCAATTATATTAAATACCAGTACTCAAAGCTGACATTTGAGGCTCAAGTTGAGTGTCTTCTTAGCTTTTGTCTCCTGTCATTTCAGCCCTAAGTCAAAATCCAAAAATAATGGGAGGAAAAAATTCTATGCCCTGATATAACACAGAATCGTAAAACTCTTTATGTAGAGAATTCCAGGCGTAATCATCCCAAGCCTTTTCCATGTGTACGGCCCTATGTGATCTACCCTTAAACTTTATCTTGTTTTTCTTTGCTATGGATTGAATTGTGTTCTCCTGAAATTTGTATGTTGAAGCCTTAATTCTAATGTGACTATATTTGAAAACAGGAATTTTTCAGAGGTTATTAAGGATAAATGAGGTCATAAGAGTGAGGTCCTAATCCAATAGGATTGTTGGCCATATAGGAAGAATCAGAGAGAGAGATCTGTGCTTGATTGTTAAGGTTCACAGCAAAGAGTGTATTTTAGACTCAGTCATATGATGCAGAAATCACTTTTTAAAAATTATTATTCATTTGCTTGTTATAATAGTAGTTATAATAATATACTATTTAATTATTATCATTATTATTAGTGACTCAAATTGTTCTATTTCAAACCCAGATTTCTATTATGTTATCAAGTACAGAACATTTCACCAATGCCAATCTGTGAGATTCTTTCTCTCTCTTTCTCTGTACACACCCACCAGAGAGAGACCATGTGGGTACACCATGAGAAGTCTGTCATCCACAGGAAAGGAAGACAGTCCTCACTAGAAACTGACTTCACCAGACTTTGACCTGGAAAGTCTATTCTCCAGAACTGTGAGAAAATACATTTCTATTGTTTAAGACAACCGGTCTATGACATTGTGTTATGACAGCAGTGCAGATTAAGAATCTTATCTTCTACTACCCCCACTTGCTCCCTCTAATGTAGAAGCATTGGCCTCTTTCCCATTTCTTAAGGAAAATACACATGCTTCTGTTTTAGGGGCTTTACACTGTTTCTACTGCCTAGACTACTTTTCCACCAGGTATTCTACATGATCAGTTTATTTGATCACCATCTTCAAATCTCCGGTCATGTCGCCTTCTCAATGAGGTCTTATAAGAGCACCCTACTTATTACTATAACCTACCACCTCCCCAGTCTGCGTCCTCCTGAACCCCTGTATACTGTTTCATGTTTAACATTTCTACTTCTTTTCTCTCTTTCTTTCTCCTCCCTTTTTCCTTATTTTTAAAATTGACATATAATAATTGCACACATTTATGGGGTACAGAGTGTCATTTCAATATATGCATACAATGTGTAATGATCAACCTAGGGTAATTAGCATATTCATGACCTCAAACATACCATTTTTTTGTCTTGAGAATATTCAAAAACCTCTCTTCTAGACGTTTGTGAATAAAATAAATTAATGTTAACTATGGTCACCCTACAGTGCTATAGAACACTAGAATTTATTCCTCCTGTCTAGCTGTAATAAGGTATCTCTTAACCATCTTTTCCTTATCCTCTCCCGTCCCCTTCACAGCCTCTAGCAACCAATGTTCTACTTTCTAATTCTGTGAGTGCAACTTCTTTAGCTCCCATACTACCCTTTTATTTCTATAGCAATCATCACCTTCTACCAGGTTATGTATTTATTCATGTCTGTTATTTGTTATCTATTGTTTTCTCTTTTGTTTACTGCTGTGTTCCAGCTGTGTAGAATACTACCTGTCTATAGTAGGTGCTCACTACACATTTGATAATGAAATAAACAAGGGTTTGTTTTGTTTTGTTTTTGTTTTTGTTTTTTTTGACAGAGTCTCGCTCTATCTCCCAGGCTGGAGTGCAGTGGCACGATCCCGGCTCACTGTAACCTCCACCTCCCGGGTTCAAGCAATTCTCCTGCCTCAGCCTCTCCAGTAACTGGGACTACAGGCACCTGGCACAATGCCTGGCTAAGTTTTGTATTTTCAATAGAGGTGGGGTTTCACCATGTTGGCCAGGCTGGTCTCAAACTCTTGACCTCAAATGATCCATCCGCCTCCCAAAGTGCTGGGATTACAGGCATGAGTCACTGTTCCCGACCAATAAACATATTTTTATAAATAAATATGTAAAGGTACTTCTTGGAAATGTTCTTCGTATCTTTCATTGCACTTAGTCATAGCATTACGAATTTTTGCTTCACCTTTTATTTATTCATTCATACATGCAGCAATATTTCTTTTTTTGTTTGTTTGTTTGTTTGTTTTGTTTTGTTTGAGAGGGAGTCTCGCTCTGTCGCCCAGGCTGGAGTGCAGTGGGGTGATCTCGGCTCACTGCAAGCTCCGCCTCCCGGGTCACACCATTCTCCTGCCTCAGCCTTCCGCGTAGCTGGGACGACAGGCGCCCGCCACCATGCCCGGCTAATTTTTTGTATTTTTAGTAGAGAGGGGGTTTCATCATGTTAGCCAGGATGATCCCTATCTCCTGACCTTGTGATCCGCCTGCCTCGGCCTCCCGAAGTCCTGGGATTACAGGCGTGAGCCACCACGCCCTGCCCCCACAGCAATATTTCTTTAGCACTGTTAGGCACTGTGCTAAGAATTTGGAATAGGAGGTGAGTAAAACAGGCATAGTTTGTGTTCTCAAAATATTTAGAGCTATGGAAATGATGATTTTGTTCAATGCTTTTCAAAGACAAATTTTAGAAGAGGACTCTTTAATCAAATACATTTACATAAAATTTTAGATGGAACATAAATCAACATTGTTCAATTTGAAGACATAGAAGGAAGTAGGAACCTCACTATAATCAGAGCCTGGAAAATCATTAACAACTTCATTTTATAGCATGAGTTTATGCAGGACATGGGTGAGTTGAATGATTCTTGGTTTCTGTAAAGGCAAGCACAAACATACTTGGCTTCAGGGAAGCTGGGTTTCATGTCATGAGTTTTTCACTGTGATGTGCTAAATTTGCACACTCTTTCAGACACTGACTTTTTGAACTACTTGAAGTCATCTAGAGACTCAGGATTGTTTTTATTTAATGCAATTTGTTGTTAAGGCCTTTATATTGCAAATTTAATTTGTGGGGATCTGTCAACTAATGCATGTGAACCTGCTGTTTTCTGTGATAATCACAAATTAATTGCTTGAGAGTTTATATTTTTAGGATATTTGTGTTTTCTGTAATCTCCTGGATCCTGAATAAGGGGTTTGTACATCCATACATAACATTCTTACATTGTGGGAAAGTTACTACTAGGCCTACAGAAGACATGCAGTGACAACCCTGAACATCTTCCTGTGTCTGATAGCAAAGACTAAAATTACTCCATGACCTTTATAGCAATTTAATTCTAAAACTTATTAAGAATTTCTCAAAAGGTCTTTGTTGTCTTACCATGTTTTACTATTAAAATTATAGCTTTCATGTGAGTTGAGAGAGAATGTGTTCACATTTAATTTCTATCTATTTCTACCAAATTATATACAAAACAATTTATTCATTTTGATAACTGTATTGTTTAAAATTTTCTATTACACAGTAAGTTCTCTGTTATAAACAGATACAATAAAAATATGGAAAGAAAGCATAAAAAAACAAGCTCAAAAAATCTCTGGTTTGGAAGAGATAATATTCATGGAGTCTGGTATCACCTCTATCTACATCATCTCTGCCTATTAACTATCTAGTTCCGAGTACTGAGACAGTACTGAGATAGTCCTGGTGATGGAAACCTCACCATTGCCAAAAAGCCTTGTTTAATATTTAGGCTATTAAAATGGTCAGGAAGTTCTTCCACTCCAAAATTTACCTCACTCTATCCAAAACTGATGAATTGGAAAGCTTACTTCCTTTTCCACAGATCAATCCTTTAAATATTCGAAGACCAACTTTCTTCACCCGTGAGCCTCCTCTCTAGGCAAAAATTTCTCAGTTCTTTTGACTTTAAATTTTGTAAAACCCTACCCCCACTCCAGTTTTGGAATGTTCAGTATCCTAATCATGACCCTTTGAATTGGATGTTTTAGGGTTTGCTGGTCTCCTTTAAAATGTGATACTTAAAAGGCTAGTTCTTTTTCTAATTTAGCTTTTTGCCTTCCTCATGAACCTACTTCTGATTCATATTGACCTTCTCTGAACTTTCCAACACCTATTTTTCTTTCATGTAATTTCCTCTATTTTATTGAGAAGCTCCTTTTCTTCTCTGATGAGATAGTAGTAGAGGGAATGTTTAAGTTCTTCCATCTTTTAAGACATTTAACCAGTTTTAATTTAAAACATAGGTTTCCTGCCTAATCAACTTTCCAGTACCAGAACTACTTCTCTTGGTATAACATCAAGCCAAGAAATGAAATAGAGAACTTCTGATTCCCCTTGGCAACTCCCTGTTTAGCTATTGGGTCAACAAGAACACATCATACTTAAAAATGGCTAGATTCTGACAGCTCTCTAAGTTCTACCTTCCTTAGATCCTTCACCCCTTTCAAGAATCTAATAGCGTTTTTTGGGTACATAATAATTTTGCATATTTATGGGGCACATGTGATATTTTGCTACATGCACAGAATGCATAATGATCAAAGCAAGGTAATTAGCATATTCATAACCTCAAGCATTGATCATTTCTTTGTATTGGAAACACTTCAAATCTTCTCTTCTAGCTATTTTGAGATATACACTAAATTATTGTTAACTAGAGTCTTCCTACTGTGCTATTGAACATGAACTTACTCTTTCTATTTAAATGTATTTTCGTACCCATTAGCCAACTTCTCCTCATCCCTCCCCTACAATAGTTTTCTTCTTCCAAAGAGTTTAGGTAATTAGATGGCAATTGCCAGGAAATTATCAGCTTCATCCAGTTATTTAAAAAGCCTGTTCTCTCTAGGATGTCTGCCTTTTCACATACTGTTGGCTTTTCTGGAATGCATTTTTTGGGGGACTGTTCTCTCAGCCAACACCTTCTCCTGCAGATTTCAGTGCTCAAGTCAGTTATCAGATTGAATCCTCTCAACTGCAGGCCAATTTAACTATCTTTTTTCTGTGCATAGATGTGTCATGGAACAATGTGAGGTTTCTGTATTGTTATTTCTGGCATGGTTGTCTATAACTCATACTAGATATTTAGCTTTTGGAAATAATAAAACTTGTCTATTCGATTTAAAATAATCTGTGCAATGGCAGACTATAGGCATTCAATGACTATCTGTTAAATTTATGTAGGAATAAAGTAATGAATAAATGACATCTGGTTATTCTTTATGTGAAATATATCATATATATGACAGTATGTGAAACATGCATACTACGGTATGCAGAATAACAGAAAAATGAGTTTGCATTTAGCCACCACATAGCTAAAGACACAGAACGTAACTATCTATGTAGAACCCTTCAATCTAATCCCTCTCTTTCCAGCAAGTTTATTGTTTTTTCTAAATATTATTTTAATCATCTTCTTGTGTGTGTGTGTTTAAGTTTTAATGTACATATATTAAACACTGAATAATATAGAATGTAGTTATGTCTGGATTGAAATGTATATAGAGTGATTATATTATTTGTATTCTTTTACTTTGGTTCAAAATTTTTTCTTTAGATCTATGTATACTGATATTGTAACTGAAGTTTAATTTTATACTAGTATATAATATTCCATTTTATGATATTCCAAATATGTATATATCTATTTTACTCATAATGGACATTTTTATTATTTCTAGATTTTTGTTATAATAAATGATGCTAGTATGAACTTAAAAAATACCCATGCAGGACTTTCTCTAGGACATATAACAGTGTATTTGCTGACCAGAGAATATATAAATGTCCTACTTTAGTAGTTGATGCCAAACTGTCTCCAAATAGTTATAGTAGTTATACACATCCCAAGAATAGATGAGAATTCCTGTTAAACCATATTTTAGCCAATGTCAGCATTGTTCAACATTTAATTTTTTCTTCAATCTTGTATGTGAAAAAACATATAGATACAGTTTTAATTTAAATGTCCCCAGTTACTAATCAGGTGAAATACTTTTTTCCATATGATTAGAAATCTACAGTGTTTCTTCTTCTGTGAAATGCCTGTTCATTCTTTTGCCCAGTTTTTTATTAGGTTGTCTTTTTCTTAATGACTTGTGTTTTTTTATTCTTTGTACTCTGTCTGTTTAATAAATACATTTCCTTAGCTTGTCTTTTAACACTTTTATAGTTTGCTATTAAGATTTAAGTCTTTAGTCCACCTAGAATTGATTTTTATGTATATATGAGTTATGGATCTAATTTCATTTTTTATGGGTAACCAATTATCTCAGGATAATTTATTAAACATAAATTTAGAATATTCTTTCTACTCTGATCTAAAATGTCTGTATTGTCATAAGTCAAATTTCCATATATGCAGAGCTTTGTTCTGAGCTCTGTATTCTGTTCCATTTGAATATTTGCTTAGCACAGTATCAATACACTGTCTTAATAGCTTAGATTTATACAGAACCTTGATACCTATATTTCTTCTGTCTTCATTCTATCAACCATGTTCAGAACCTGTCTCAGAAATACCTAAATTATTCTTGGTGGTTTTCTTTTCCATGCAAATTTTAGATTTAGCCTGTCAAATTCTATAAAAAATTTATGTTGTTTTGATGAAAATTTAAAAACTTTCATCTTTTTATGATACTAAGTCTTCCAATCCATGAACATGGGTTGTATTCCAATATAAAGATATTCTTGAACTGTATTTTAATACTTTCTTATATCAAAAAGTTGAACTTTGTTGGTTGGATTTATTCTTAGGCACTTTTACTGGTTGACGTTATTAAAATTGAGTATTTTATGTTTCACATACGTTGTGTAATATATTGTTGCTGTTGAATGAAAGTTAATATATTTATACATTAATAGTGTGTTGAGCAACTGCAACCTTATTACATTCTTATTAACTTTTTTTTTTTTTTTGAAACGGGGTTTCACTCTGTTGCTAGACAGGAGTGCAGTGGTGCGATCTTGGCTCACTGCAACCTCCACCTCCCGGGTTCCAGCAATTCTCCTGCCTCAGCCTCCCAAGCAGGTGGTTCATGCCACCATGCCTGGCTAATTTTTGTATTTTTAGTAGAGATGGGGTTTCACCATGTTGGCCAGGATGATCTCCATCTCTTGACCTCATGATCTGCCCGCCTTGGCCTCCCAAAGTGCTCGAATTACAGGTGTGATTCTGATAATATAGTTCCTTCTAGAATTTCTCTGTTAACTATTATATTATCTACGAATGTTTTAGTTCTTTTTTTATAATATGTATACATATTATTTATTTTTTAATATCTTACTATTAATAATATCTTAACATCAATATATATTGGTTTTTTATGTCTAAAAATCCTCAGCTCATTTTCAAATTTACTTAGTCATTCTACAGTCTTATTGCTTGCTCCTGTTTTCAAGCTTGGCTTTATTTTATTTCTTATTCACTTATACACTAAGTCTGTATTTCTTCTCCAATGCCACCTATATCATGGAATTTCCTATGAGATGTTTCACCCTACATTTTATTTCCTCTTCTTCCCTGCATTCCATGTAAGAATCAACACAGAATTTTGCAGAAGCCAGAGCCAAATAAGTGGCCTCCCAAATGGCCTGTTCTTATATTGCTTTCGTCTTATTTGAATCTTTCTTTGTGTGCCAGATAAGTAATGAAGTATATGTATGTGTGTATATATCTATATATCTATACACAGATACTTATTATATACCTAGATATAGACATAGAAAATATCCAGATGTATTATATATACTATCTCCCTCTTTGTCTATGTATATGAATATGTATACACATATGTATTGTATATGTAATATATAGTTTATTATATATAGATGAATAGATTATATATACACAGATATACATACATGCCTATAATTTTAATCTGCAATTATGATTATTTTAGTCAGAAGCATTCAGAATATCTGCCACACTATCAAATACAGCAGCCTTACTTACATTTATAAAACAAACATGTTCATATATTATAATCTAAAAGGTTAATAGTTACCAGCTAGGTAACATTGACTAGTAGGCCATGAAATAAGAAGAAAGTAAGTTTAACTGCCATTAGCACTGTCTATCATTTTAAAGCCAGACAGGACAAACTCTGAAATTTGACCTTCTCAAATATTTCTTTTCATAATACTTCATAAGAACAATGATTTGCATCTGCATACCAATCTCATCTGCATTTGCTACTTTGATACCCTTGCCTATTCTTTGTGGCAATTAAGTTAGTCCTATTTCTGTTATAAAGATAAGACTTAGAGTCACTAAGTGACTTGCCCAAGGCCAGAGAGCAGAAGGTAGACCTCGGCCTGCATTCTTAGTACTTTAAATGAAGTGTCCTTTTCTCCAGCAGTGCCTTGTCTCAGAACAGAAGAGATTTCAACTTCTCTGCCTACGGCAAAATTTCTCTCTTTTTTTTTTTTTTTTTGGTATAAACAAGTAATTGCTATATATAGTAACCTTTCCACCAAATTATAAGAAAATATAACTGTACTATAAGTTTTAATTGGAAAGTGAGCTCGTAAAGTGTAAAATGTTTTCAGCCAGCCCAGTACCTAATGCAAGTGATTTAATTTCCAACTAATCAACTCCTTTAACCGCATATACAATATTGAGCTACCTTTTATTTTCTCACCACAGATCTGTACGCTGTGCAGCTTCAAAGAGGGCAGTTTGATCACCAGTCTATTAGATACATATGCACATCAAAAATAGACAAGAATTTCAGAAAAGAAAAAAAAAAAAAAAAACATGTTCTTGTAGTCCAAGGGCAAAGGTCATTCACTCAGAGACAATATACTGTACATATGTTATTTATATGCCACCATTTTAACTGTTCTTCAATGAAAAACATCTTGTTACCATAGAAACTGCCACATTGTATGCTATCTTCAAGACTACTACATCATTGTACTAGACGCACAGAAAGATACATCCTTAAGTCATTTCAAAGTCCCTCACTTTAAGAAAGTTTAAAGAAAAAAAAATATGTGTTAGTTATCCCCCTTTTATTGTTTTGCTTTAGAAACACTTGGCTATACATGCTTATATTTTTTCTTAAATTTTAATCAATAAAGGGAATGTTGACAATTTATGTTTCACTATGTGTTAGAGAAACAGACAACTAAGCAATTTAATAGAAAAAGAATTATGATCTGATGGTTATGGCTATATTGCATTTATTTGTTTTTACTTTGAGAAGTTCATATCCTGTCACAATAGTGACATCTCATTGAGCCATAATGTGCTGTTGAAAAAAATATGTGTTTTCATTCTTCAATAGAGAATTTGGACATGCACATCCTATCTTCTGTCTAATCCTCATTTTGCAACGATTATCATCAAATTCCAATGATAAGATATATCTTTATTTGTAAAAGCTATAGTGGAAATACATTGACTATAAAATTCTATTTTGGTCAAGTAAGCCATATTTCCAGCTGTTAATAAGAAATTCTATTAATAATAAGAACAAATAAGTGTGTTCTACATGCCAAACACTGTGCTAGTACTTCATTCATTATCTATTTTAATCTTTAATTTAATGATGTTGATACTATTATTATGCCATGTTATAGATGGTAAAACTGATGTTCACATAGGTAAATAATTTCCCCAAGGTTTGATATGTAGTAAATGGCAGATCTGAGTTTCCTACTCATATCACTCTGGCATGAAAACACAAGCTTTTTACTTTTGTGCTGTATTGAGTTCCTTACTAGATAGACTGGTAAAACATTTTTTGGGGAAAAAAAAAAACCCACCTTTTTGTTTATCTAACATTTTACTAACAATTTCTTATTTTAAATGTTCTGATTTTTAGGAGAAAAATCATGTGAAATCTCAGCAATGAAATGGCAAAATTAAGTGCTTATAATAAAATCGTACTCCAATCAGTTAAAATGTCCCTGATTCTATTCCAGATATTCTCTTGCCATCCTAACAGTGTTTCATTTAATTATCTTCATTATTAACTTAAAAACCAAGTAATCACAATAATAAGCTCATGCCTAATCTTAGTATTAATTATTAGGAGGTCTTAGACATTAAAAAATTGCTGCTATTACTAAAACAATAACATTTCTGAGAAAAGGTAGAAATGAGTTCAGCCAACAAGCCAATGTAATAGGACTCAAGGATCCCCCTTTACTACTTCAACAGAGCTCAAGGGGCCTCAAATCTGACATGATATTTTGGTTTAGAACATACAATAAAACTGGAACTCAGAATCTCTAACAATGGAACATCTGCTTGCCTATGCTGTCTTCTACAAATTGCCATTGTAAACTCTACTAATTCACTTGATTACAAATGTAGATACAAGGAAATCAGAAAATGAGAAAGCTGAGATGCACTAGATCAAATCCACATGGTGTAAGCACATTGTGACGACAGAAAGACAGTTAAAACGTTGGAGCTGAAAATGATGAGAAGCACAAAGATAACATTCTAAGTGTTTAAAGACTTTTTGTTCAATACCTGTGTGACCCTAACAATCCATTAACTATATTATTTTGATTTCATATTTAAAACCTTAGTTAAAACCTGAATGGTTGTCCAGCTTAAGTTAAAAATTACAGAAATTACATAAACAACAATAAAAGTAATTTTAAATAATCATTATTTTTTTAGTTCTTAGTTCACTTGGAATATTGTACTGTTCTCATAACATAAACTATTCCCCATGATAATCTTCTCTTCTAAGGTAGTCTTAGAGAGGTAAGTAGATTGGTTCACAGTCACACAATGAGTAAGATTTCCAGCTGGAATGAAAATCAAGTACTAGGATTCCAATGTCCCTTTCCTTTTCAGTAAAGACAAATTCTGGCCTAAGATTCATTCCTTCTTCCATTCTTTCTTTTTAAATATCCTGCTTTGGGAAAAAAAAAAAAAGAAAAGGAAAAGCAAAAATGTTAATCATAAATATCTAAGAAACTTTCAAATACTTTAAAAAATCAATTGTATAATTCTTTAACTATTAAGAATAACTGAATCTATTTATTTCCAAAGTGTTGATCTTGCAGGGCTCATTAAGTGACCCACAGATTTTATGCATATAGCTAACTAAAGTAATTATTCCAATAGCTCAATTGAAAATGCGATGAATTTTTGTAGCATTCATTTTTTTCCAGAAGAAAATTCCTATGTGAATTATTTAAATTAATGCCTCTGTATTGCTTTGCAAGTACAGACAACAAAAATTTCATTTTGAAAAATATCTATCAAGTCTTAATAAAGAGCAAGTTCGCTTACATATTTAAAATACAATGTCTTTAAGTGATCTATGTTTGCGCTATACGGACAAATTCATATTCAGAACTAGCCTCATCTCTTTGAGCACCTGGGCATGATAATGTGGCAGGGCCATTGTCCTTACAACCACATTAGTTTACCTTTGGAAGGTGTTCTTAGGGACTAGTAGATTGAGGTACGTATACATGTACACTATGCTTGTATTTATATTTTTCTGAGAAAACAACTGAAATAACAGGTGAACTGCTAAATTGGCATATTGGTTAAACATTTATTTTATTAAATTTTAGCAAATATATTAAAAAGTTTCCAATACAATGTGCTCAATGCCTTAAAGGCATATATACTTTAGTTTACTCAAAAATTTTGTGTATATTTACTCTTTAGTATGATACTGCACTAAATATTTCAGTAAATATTTAGAATTTATGGTCAGGTAAATAGAGGATCATGTTGAATGTATGTACAGTTTGTGAGAGTTTAGTAATGTAATTGTGTACCATTTTGGAGGTTAATGCATGTTAACTTTTCCAAAGACTATAATTAAGCAAAAGTTTCCTTCCATTCACTGTGAAAACCTATTAGTTGTTCCAAGAAGTCATTGATTGCTTGTTATTGAGTGAAGCATAAAAGGCTAGACAGATGGCTTAATGTCACAAAGTTATTGGCTCATATAACTAAATTTTTATTACTAAGTTTCAGATGAAAAGAGAAAGAGCTGTGAATAATAAATATAAAGCAAAATCATGTATATTAGATCAAGCTATTCTCCAATATTAAAAATATGGCACCAAAAGTTTTAAGTAAAAGTTTTATAAGGGTAGGGGAATGAGATCTGAATATACCTAAACAAATTGAATCCCAGGATATAAAAGAGAGTGAGAAATTTGTGTTTGTTATCCATGACCTTGAGAAATCTGCTGACCTTCTTAACCCACTGCCCACATTAAATAACATACAGGATTTTTTTGTTTTTGTTTTTGAGACAGAGTCTCACTCTGTTGCCCAGGCTGGAGTGCAATAGGGTGATCTCGGCTCACTGCAACCTCTGTCTCCCAGGTTCAAGCAATTCTCCTGCCTCAGCCTCCTGAATAACTGGGATTATAAGTGTGTGCCACCATGCCCAGCTAATTTTTTGTACTTTTAGTAGAAATAGGGTTTTACCACGTTGGCCAGGCTGGTCCTGAACTCCTGACCTCAAGTGATCCACCTGCCTTGGCCTCTCAAAGTGCTGGGATTATAGTCGTGCACAACCGCACCCAGCCAGGATTATTTTTAGTAATGAATTATTATGAAAAGTGCTTTTCAAGCTTGTTAGAAAGCAATAGAAAAAATCACAATGAAATAAACTTGTTTTTAAGCTTAAAATATATTTTATATGAATTTATCAGTATTTTAAAATGGAATAATCATTACTGAAATTACAACAAATTAAAATTGTTTTAAATTATATATTTATTTCCAAAATGTTAATAAAACCTGCTACAAAGATGTATTTGTATCACTGCTATTATTTCCCTAGTAACAAGCTTTGCAAAGCACTTTTTAGAGTAATCCAATGTTCAAAATATTTCTATATATCCTTTAACATTGCTAATTGATAAGGAAGGTCAACAAATTCTTCAAGGTCAAGCACAACAGAACAGAAAAATGCATTCTTTCCTCTTCAAATGCCCCTCATTGTTTCCCTGCCCCCTTCCTGTCCCATCTCCTGTGCTACATAGGTATTGTGGTATTTGAGGTAGAAGGATGAATAGCCCAGCCTGACTGTGTTACACAGAATCTTTTTTCTCTGAATTAATTCACATTTTCCTAACCATTATCAGTGAATTATCCTTGCATATGCATAGAGAAGAATAAAATTAAAAGTAACAGCCAAGAAAAGAATGCCAGTATATGCATTCGCTTTTAGAAATTCTAAGTTCTCTACCCCCTTTTCCCACAAGGAAATTGATTTAGCAAACATAGTATGTTTTTTCTTTGATTTTGCATTACTTTGCAGTTTGAGACATTTTGATCTGTCTCCTGAAATTTTCCAATAACGTCAAACTTCTTTTCCTGGGTTTAATATGTTCTAACATAAGTTTTCACAGGATCCGAGGGTGAATGTTTCTTTTTCTTTCTCTCTCTCTATTTTTAAGACCATTCTGCTTAGTTCTCATTTGAAAATATTTGACATCATCTTTTTTTTTTTTTTCCTTTTTTTGGTAAACACAGAACTTAATACAATCCTCAACCCTTGACCTTTTACCCTTGACTTCCTCCCAAATTATCTTTCAGTTAAATATGTGAGTCAGACACAAGTAAGGGAAGCCGAATGAATGCATGGAAGAAAGTAGTTTTCCTGGTAAGGAACAGGCATGTGAAAGCTTTCAGAACTTCCTTCCCAAACTTTATGGTTTTTTCTTTTTCTTTTTTTTGATGATGGGATGGCATGGGTAGTGGAAACAGATGCTATCAGCTCTTTTGGCTCACGATAAAGTGAGCAAAGGCTAAGGGAGTCATGCTGTTTTGCAAACTGACATACACACTTCATCTTTCCAAAATATTTCTAGGTGAAAAAGCAAATTGACAGGCTTGATAGTTCTGTAGATGCTACCCTTTCTTCAGTTAGGGGAGCATAGAGAATGGAGAATAGAAAACCAACTAGATTATCAGTTTACAGTTAGCAGATCCAGGTTATCTCTACCATGTGCTGCAGCTGCTTATAAAATTCCATTTCTGTGAATTTAAAATCTGTATGCAAAACACTTGCATTTCCAAAGGGTCTTTGGATGCTACTGCTGCCTCTGGTGGTATGAGTTTTCTGAAAAACCAGCACAAGAGGGAGGAAAATCCAAGTTCCCTTTTGCATTTTGTTCTCAATTATTTCTGTGCCCTTGAATGAATCATTGATAACTTCTTAAGCTTGCTTTTTCCATTCACAGGACTAGTATATTATTGCACTATGACTCATGCTGCTTATCTCATAGAAGTGTGAGCTAAATGTTTGTGTATTATTTTACAACGGAGAATACTTAATTAATTAAGTTTCCTCTGTGGCTGATAAGCCTTCCCATTAAATATATAATAGACATGATTGGCTGATAGCTGTCATCTGTTTTATCAGTAACCTCGTAATAATAACAATTACAACTTATTTGGTTTTGAAGGAGATGTTTCCAAACAAGACCAGCAGAGACCCTAAGACAGCAGAGTGTGATCCGGTGGAAGATGATGAGAAAATGAGAGACAATGTCCCTCAGGATACAAGCTCTGATAACATTCCTTTCCATGCCCTTGGTTCACCAAGCCACATATGTCAGAATCAGAGCAGAAGGCCTTGTTTACTTTGTGAACTCTTGCTTCTGCTCTTAGGGTCTATCTACTGCAATGCTTCCAGTGTTAACAAGCTCTGGACTTCTGGTAGTTTCACATACCACCCAAGGGAGGGGCTGCCCACCTGTCTCTTAGCAAGCTACTCTAAACAGGCCCTCAAAGTAAAGTACTAAGATCTGATAATCTGCCCTAAAACTCCTTTGACCTCCAGGATACGTGTATAAAAACTAAATAGTACTAACAATAAATGCTACACTGTGAAGACAGGAGATCGTGGTGACTGAGGGTGGGTGTCCAGGGAAATCTTCATGAAAGTAACTAAAATTAAACTTGGGATCTGAAGAAATAGTGGGATTTAAACCAGGCGCAACTGGCTGGCTCCTCCTGAGATCAAATAAGCTAAAAAGGCATGTGCTGTTGGTAAGGTTTGTTGTTGTTGTTGTTGTTATTGTCATTTTACTTGCTTTTATTTTGAGTTGTGAGCATAAATGCTCAAAAAATCTGACTCTGTTTCTCCAACGTCCTGACACCTTATTGGCTTACGAGCTGCAATTTCACACTTTTGGGCTTGCTACTCCTGGCTTAGATAAATGGAGGAGAGCAAGCAGCAGGGAGAGACACATCTGGAGCAAAGTCAGGATGGCAGGAATGTCTGTGTTTCATTTGAGGAAAAAATTGGAGAAGAGCAGTAATGTTGGAAAGGAATTTTCAGTAAGCGGAGTTTAGGAAGCATATTTGAACAAGAGCTTCTTAGAATGTTTACTCAACTAAAAGATGTCTACCTCAATGAAAATATAATCATATTTAATTTCCTGCTACATTTTCAAGTTGGGAAAAATGTAAGGTAAGGTGCATGGGATTTGAATATGAAAACACAATCCCATCATCCTTGCCCAGCTCTTGCATTGCTCCACAAGACACTATTTGTGTGCTATTCCAAACAGACTTCGTTATCTGGAATGCAATACTTAGGGTAACTGGGGAGTTGTACTACAAGACAGACTGATCTGCTGTTTCTAATTTTTTAACTTTTTTTTTTCTTAAAATGCCTGTAGCAATGTTATATTCTTCTTGAACGGGAAGCAAGAAATGATCTGAATATTGCTAAATTAAACAGATCATCAACCTCCAGGACAAAAAGACCTTTGTAATTAGGCAAGGTCATCATAGTCACAAAGACATTCCTAGCTGTATATAGTTTTAAAATCATTTCATTGTGCTTCTCCAAGATACGATTGTGTATAATACGGTATCACATTAAGCAAATTTAGGTGGAAGTTTTCCATTGTAACTTTCCATTTTCTCACTGAAAAAAATTATATTTATAGATGAAACTCAATTTGGATTAAAATTAGTCTCAAAGAAATTATTTAAGTTCACTTTTCTTATAATTTGTATTTAAAAATTTATTGTATTTTACGATTATTATTCACGAGCAAGCTTAAGCAACTCACTAATAAAACTAATGGTATGCCACAAGATGCAATTAAAATTGCTTAGGTAAAATAAGAAAACTATTAGACTATTCTTCCTTTAGAAGAATAGCAAGTGCCCAATAGTGAGAGTGGTTGTTGAGTATATGAAAATTTTAATTTGTCTAATTAGTGACCTGGGTTTGATAGGCAATTACTTTGATTATGAGAGTCCTGTGGTTTCTATATTGTCCTTTTCAAAAGGAAAATAATGTGATATAAGGACTATTAAGAGAAAGTTCACTTAGAAAGCAAAGAAGAAAATATATAAGGACATCATTTTTCCTTTAATAGTGTGCCCTAGCTGAGGCATCTTTTTCCATCTATATGCTGGAGGCAATAGCCCTATCAGCCAACCTTTCGCCTCACATTTTCTATTCAAAGACTGTCAAGGCAGATGCAGTAAATGCCATCATTATTGAATCACAAACCTTAGCACCTTATTCGAAATATTCAACTGTTAATCAAAGTTCCCAGATTTGAAGAAAACCAAAAAAAGGCCAAATTGTAAGAGTCAGAGAGATGTACCTCTACATGGAAACTCTCATTTTTCTCAGGTTGCTGAGAGTATGTTGAGGGAAGTTTTATGAAACAAGTTACTCAATCATGAAAATCAAGAAGAACTGCACTAGAAACAACAATGGCACAACAACATCAAAACTCATGGAATTTCCCATAAAGTTTGCATGTGTCTATCACAGCTTCTTGGCCTACTCTTTCAAAGAGGCTGAAGCTCAGCACTACAGATACTTCTGGCCAGGTTAGCCTTCTTGTTCAGTGAATTAGTTCCAAAGTGGCAAAATAACTGGAGTTTTAAAAATCTGCTTAAATGCCCACTAATTAGGGTAATGCCTGTGGATATCCAGGCATGGAGGAAGAACCCAACAGGTCTGAAAGAAAGAAAATATTATTTTACACTGACTGGAAGCTCATCGTATGTTTAGAACACAACAGGATTGTTTCCCTGAGGCAATCTATGGAATCAACAGAAAGTGAGGGTCTTGCAGTACCTTAAGAATACAGAAAAGTGTTGAACATTTGGTTCTTTGCATAGTATGCATAAGCAGGAAATTCTGACATAGAATTCATCTGTTTACCATCACTATCTAGAAGGTTTTGTCAGTTATCATCAGTGTGCAAGAACATGTGAAAATTCTTTGGGTGGTGATCATGGAGAATTCTAGTGGATTCTTAATGAGAAACACTTGTAAATAGTGATTCCATGTTTTAGAAAAATAATTTATCATAATGGAGCACATATACGACAATTGAAATGTGTACAGCATCATAGGAACTCCATCTAATATGAAATGGGTGGCTTTCTTAAAAGCCACCATACAATATAAGAAATATATATATATTTTTTTCTTTTGGAGCACTTATGCTCACAACTCAACATTTGCATTTACAAACTGGCTTCTGTCGGGCAGTCATAGATCTGGTTAGGGACTTCTGCCTTTGCACTTACCCAGCATATAGAAACAGGAATAAAACCTTTTGAACTCTACTCGGCTTCCCCCATAGATTTTCGCATATTTGGCCACACATTTGAGGTGTGAAACACAAGAATTGTTCCAAAGAAGAAAAGCTTTTCTTTTTTTTTTTGCTTTTGTACAGAATTTGTTCCAACTTGTCTCTACACATCTGTATGTATTGTAGATGAATGCAGCTTCTTTCATGAAATCCCATAAGGTGTTTCTGCAATGAGCAACACTCATTTAACAAGTGCACTCTGCCATGCAGGCGGGACCTGCCAGGAGCAACAGCATGCCTGGAACGGAAATGTTTAATGAATATTTATTGATAATGAATATTCATTAAATTAACATCTTTATAGCCAGCCCCAGGCTTTGTAACTTATGTGGCAGTAAAGTGGTTAAGTAAAGTTTTCAAGCCAGTCTTGAAGACCTTTGAGGTTCAGATAACTATAAAAATTACCAAGACCGTTTTCTTCTGGAACAGAAATCAACTCTGAAATACTGTGATGTGGTTACATTTGGCATCAAAGCCTTTGGTTTTTGGATCATGGTAAGAAGTGACCTGACCCTTTATCTCACATTTTTTTTAGTACAATTTCCACAGCAGAGTGCTTTAGTCATTAGCTCTCTGTGTTTTTCATTTTCTCCTTCCTCATGCTTACTCTATTAATCCTAAATATCATCATGTTTGGCGTGGATTACTGAACCACCTTACTTCTCTAGGTCTCTTTGAAGGTAAACTTGCCATCCTTCTATCTATTTAGGAGTGCATAATCTTCCTAAAACACATTTTTGATCATGTAACTCCCCTACTTAAAATCCATCAAAGATTTTAGGATCAAATCCAAGGTCCTCACATGGAATCTGCATCTTGCTGTCTGTCTAGCTTTATTTCTTACTCATTCCTGCTCTGATTTTAGGTGCCAGCCATCGTGAAAAATTCCTCATGCTAACTCTTGCCTACAGGCCTTGGAACATGTTTTACTTTGGCCTAGGAACCTGCTCCCCTTACCCTAACTCTTTATTCTGGCTTGACTTCCACTCATCTTCTCGATATTGCCTTATGCCTCATTTCCCTTGGAATCCCTTTCTGGATCTCTGGTATAGATGCCCCTTGTTTGTACTCTCATATTATCGAGATTTAGTCCTATTTTAGGACATACTGCTCTGCACTGAAATTCTTTCTTCAGTCTTCACAGCTCCTGTCTCCTTGAACTGTAGTTTGTCCCTCAATGAAATGCCAATATCCAGATCAGTGTCCAGACACATGACAGGTGCTTAATATATGACTACATTTTCTAAGAGAATTAATCAACATGCTTGATTCTGCCCACAGCCTTCTTTGAGGGGCTTGTCCAATCCAAGATTATGCCAGGTAGTTCAGTTTGACTGCAGGGAGTATTGGTAAGAAGTAATTACCATGAATTTTGCATTTGAATAGTTGGGAAAATAATTAGGGGATTTTGGAGGTTTCATCATACCCCTTGTAAAGCAGACTCAAACCAAAATTCAATTATCATTTGACTTGCACAATTTGCTGTGTCAAATATGAACCTGTGTTCTGTTCAAACAGGAACTCAGTTATTCTATAGCATATAGGACTTTGATTATCAGTAACAAAAGCATCTAAAGTTAGTTAAAGCAAAAGAGGTGTTTATTTTTAAAATATAGAGGTAGCTTACAGAATGTACTGGAAACAATATGGTGGGTTTCAGTCGGGAAGGATTTTGGAGCTATAAATTAAAATTGGAGCCATAAACTAGGATTCTGTGAATCTCATATTTGTCTGTCTCTGCATTTCTGTTGAAGACTTCTCCCTTTGCAGGCTTCTCCTCTGCTTCTCAGACCACATGGCAGATACCTATGTTTATATAATCCCATTCAACACACTAGCCCAGACAAAACTAGAATGGCTTCTGTTCAATGTTGTTTTTTTTTTTTCTTGAGACAGAGTCTCACTCTGTCATCAGGCTGGAGTGAAGCGGCACCATCTTGGCTCACTGCAACCTTGTCCTCCCAGGTTCAAGCAATTCTCCTGCCTCAGCCTCCCAAGTAGCTGGGACTATAGGCATGTGCCACCATGCCCAGCTAATTTTGGTATTTTTTGTAGAGATGGGGTTTCACCATGTTGGCAAGGATGGTTTCTATCTCTTGACCTCGTGATCCACCCGCCTCGGCCTCCCAAAGTGCTGGGATTACAGACATGAGCCACCTAGCCTGGCCCCTTCTCTTCAATTTCTAGGGAAGAAACCATTATTACTCTGAGTTGGAGACAAGTAAAAATTATTGGGGTCTTACCTCAGAAGGTGAAGTTAGTTTGTTTTACTTGGGGAGTTTGTTGTGAGCTGAAAAATCAAATTCCTAAAGATGTAATTCATTGTCTATGTAAACCACCTAAGCTTTTCCTCCAAGATTGGTATTGTGAATTCAGATACTTTTTTGTTTGTTTTAAGTTGCAGAATTATCTACCTTAATTCTAACAATGCTTTATCTGTCATACAACTATAGAAAATACCATTAGCTTTTCTTATTAGTGCCATACCAATATTAGTGAAATATATTAGTAAGGGTTCTCCAGGCTTCAGAGCCAATAGGATATCCATCTCTATCTACATCTGTCTGTAAAGATATTTTTATAAGGTATTGACCTACAGAACTGTGGAGGCTAAGAAGTTTCATGATCTCCTGTCTACAAGTTGGAGACCCAGGAAAGTCAGTATTGCCTGAGACGTAGAGAGCTGATGATGTAGATTCCATTGTGTGTCTGATGCCCTGAGAACCAGCAGCATGGAGGGCAAGAGATCGGTCTCCTAGATCAAGCAGTCAGGCAGAGATAATTCAACTTTCCTTCATCTTCAGGCCCTCAATGGATTGGGTGATGTCCACCCACATTGGGGAGGGCTATCTGTTTTATTCAGTCTACCAGTTCAAATGTGAATATCTTCCAGAAACACCTTCATAGACATACTCAGAAATAATAATAAAAAACCCATTATTTGGGCATCCCATGGCCCAGTCAAGTTGACACATAAAAATAACCATCACATTATCACAGATCTAATGTTTAGGCCTAAGCAATGCCTATCCCTGTCTCTCATTAGAATTTTGGACATGTCCATTGGGATCTTCTTTAATGATCAGAAGCCCCGTAAAATTATTTCTGTTGGATGTAACTTGTCTCTTGATATCATCACAACTCAAGTGTGTTTAGTCTTATTTGACTGGTTCTCTGGTTGTAATTGCCTCTTTTTCTGTGGTTGATTTCTCAGACATTTTGTTTCCTCCCTTTTATCTTGTGGGTTTGAATATGGGAAATATTTCTAATCATAGAGGTAAACAAATGACTCTAAACCTATTAGCTGCCACACTTCAAACCTTTGCTCTCTGTGTCATGATTCCTATATCACAACTTCAACTGTAGCTGCAGCAAATTTGTAACTGAAATTTTGGAAGAAAAAACAAAAGCAAAAAAGATATCTTTTCAATAAAAAAATATACTATCTTCAGTCTAGGTTTCTTTCCTGTGATTGACATTTGAGTTCCACCAAGAGTCCCTGTGATCACTGTCCCTGCAGAGGGTTCATCTATCACCTTGAGGGGCTGTGTATGAGCTGCAGTGGAACTTCCTGTTAGTCTGCCTGGAGCTTAATGCTTCACTGTGTAAACCATCTTCCATCCTCCTTCATTAAGTCTTTGGTCTTCCATATTCCCGCACGGGGCAAAATGATGCTTTTGTGTATAGACTTTCTGCTTTAGCTTCAGTGGAATCAAACCATTGCACTGTTACTGAACCAAAGACTGCAAAAGTAAGAACTGCCTTACTGACTACATCAGAGACATCAATCCTCTATGTTCATGTCAGAATACTTCTGCCTCAGGCTCCCTTGGGCAAGTCTGACCCCATTTGCAGTTGTTTCTGGTTCCCCTGTGGAGATGGGCCTCACTGTTTAATGTTTAACAAATGCTCTACAACACAGGGGTCTAGCTGCAACATTTTCTCTAATCAGAATGATGTCATAGCTTTGCTCCCAAAGCTGCATTCCCTATGGAGGATGGTCTGCTTCTGCTTGCTCTGCTTCTGCTAAGACCAGGCATCTTCATGGATTAGGGTCCAGAGTGCCTGAGGCTATAGGGCTTCCAGTACTTGAAGGGCTTTTTGGAAAAAAAGGAAACAGAGCTTAGTAGGTCTAAAGGGTAGAACTGGGACCAATGAGTAAATGTTATAAGAAGGCAGGATTAAATTCAACCTAAGAAAACATTTAATAATGAATTAGATGTGTCTAACAATACAGTGGCCCTTGTGGGTTCCCTGTTACTGTGATTGATCAAGAAGACGACAGATAAACAATAGTTAGAGAGAAGAGGAGGGGGTTATTGCATTGGTGACCATATTGGGCTAGATGACTTCTAAGAGTCCTTGAAGTTTTAGGATTTTAATAATTTAATCTTAAGGACTTTTTTCTTCCTTTCTTTCTTCTCTCTCTCCCCTATTTCTTCCTTTCTTTCCCACCTTCATTCCTTGTTTCTTCCCTTCCTTCCTCCTTGTCTTTCTTTTTTCTTTCTTCCTTTCTTATTTTTAAATAAATTTAAGCGTTTGAAATTAAATTCTATTCAAAGGTAGTATAATTTACTTCAAAATCAGCAGAAAAAGCAATGATTGAATACCTTTTTCCTCCTATTTTTCTTTTTCCCCTTTTCTTTATAAAGAAGTCAACATAAGCTTATGAAGTGAACATTTTATTTTCAGGATTTTTACTTAGTTTTGATACTTAGAGCCAGTGGAAGAAAGCACATCAGTCTTTGAACTCCAGGGCTGTCAGATGTCTTCCATAACCTCAGTGCTGAGGTTTTAACGTCAGTTTTCACCACTTCATCACAGCTGAAAGTGCGAGCAGTTACCCTTAAGATTTTTCCTGGTTAGAAAACACTCGCCTGAAAGTGTAGCTGCGCTTTTCCTCATAGAAATTCAGATTAGTAGATGATCTTTTAAGCTTCCCATTACAGAGCTAGTACAGAGCTTGGTTAGTGAAGAGCTCCTATTTTAGAGGTTTGCCTCGCACCAAATTGGTGGAAATTCAAAAAAATACCCTGATTTGTGTTTTTTTCTGCCTATGTGTTTCGCTTTTAACTGCCGGCTTCCACATCTTAATTCAGGCCACTTAGTTCAGATCACAGTGCTTATCGTTCACTTCCCCAGGACAATACACTATTTCCCAGCATTCAAAAGTTGATCTTCTTGCGCCAAGGCAACAGAGTAATTTCTCTGTGAGCAACCTACAGCCTTGGGTGTAACACTTTATTTGTAGGAGAGCAGAGTGGTAGTGATCAAGCAGTGTCAAGAAAAGACCCTTCGGTATTTATGTTATTTTTTTTTCTTCTGGAAAAGAGTAAATGTGTTTTGTTTGCCAAACACACTATGTTGATCTGTAGAACCAGAACAACTTTGAAGAAACAGTCCTTCGAGCTGCATTTTGCCAAGTCGGAGGATGTAGAGCAGAGTTAGGGCTATCTATTGTTTATATTTCACTACTTAGAGTTCCAAATTAGCACACATCCAACAACTGTTTTACCGGTATTTTACAGATCCTCTTAATTAAGCTAAATTGCTTTCCAGCCACTCTGACATACCGATCTTTTTCTTAGGGGTAAAAAAAAAAAAGACAAAACACAGCTTGTGATCTATATCTGCACATTTCTAGGTAACATCTCTTTTGGAAGGCTCACAGACATCATCTTATGCGTAACATGTCTGCAATGAAACTCACGACCTTCGTTAATCTGCTACTTTCCAGACCTCTTCATTCCAGTAAATGGCACTTCTTCTTCCTTTATACTCCCTTAAAGTACCCTGATCTTTAATTCATAACATGCAATATAATTTGTAAGTGTGTGTGTATATATACGTGTGTGCGTGATTATTTTTTAATGCTCATTTCCCTACTAGGTTATAATATCTGCGAGAGCAAATGCCTGGAACACAGTAGGCTGTCAATAAAAGTTCACTGAATAGTATAAATAGAAAGTTGTGCCATGGTTTATTAACTAATTATTAATTAAAAGCTATTACCTGTAACTCATCCAGCTTTTGAACTTGTCACACTGTGTAATTTAATGAAAACATACTAGTCTTTAACAAATCCTTAATGAACATGATGATTCATTCTAAGATACTACAATTCCTCTTTAAACATTTTAGAATTCCAAGAGAGTTCCCATAACTTCAACTAGCTCTATCCTACTAGAATAGTCAATAATTACTAGGGTGGTGTGGTAACTCCTTGAGTTAGCAGATCTATCTATTCTAATTGTATATTCAATAGTTGGCAAAATAGGAACATTTGGTGATTTCTCTGTACCCATTGTAAGACAAACTCAAACCAAAATTCAACTATCATTTGACCCTTACAACTTCCTATTTTAATTGTAGGACAACTGTGATAATTGAGATATCAAGGATTTGCTAATAAATAAGATACTGCATGTAATAAACTCTGAAATGCTGAGAACATTTTTCCCACTGATGTCACACAGGTGAGGTAAATTATGGAGGGTGAGATAAACAATAATGTAGACTAAGCTGTCTGCTGATTGATCTGGCCAACTTAATGCATTTATCAAAGCAGAGTTCATTTGCGATATGCATACAACAGCATACAGATCACACAGGTTAAAACATAGATTCTTGAGGTCTTTCTGAACACACAGATCAGCTGAAATTTACTTGGCAGCTTATCATAAAAGCCACCATCATATATCAAAATCACACTGTGAATTAGTATTACCATTTCCAATTAGAATACAAAATAAAAGTACTTAAAGATTTTTTGTTGTAATTCATTCCCCTTTCACCCAGTGCGTTAGAATACAGTTTTGCACATAGTGGATTCTCAATAAATATTTATTGCATAAATTAATATGGCTATTGAAATAGCAATTCTTTGAGCCCACCTACTTCAGGTTCCTCTCAGTTTCATCACCGTTAGTTTAGTTACTTTGCTTCAGTCGCAGTCTAAACCTAAATAGTATTTGGATCTTACCGAGGTATATATTTTACCTTTCAAGCTGCAGTTGGAGGTAGGGCAATAGGAAATGGTTCATAGGGTTTAGTGTGTGAGATGCCTCTAAACCTTTCAGGCTCCTGTGAGTCTTTCCATATGTCCCCAATCCAGCAGGCAGAATCTGAGATTTTGACAGTGGGAGTGAACTGGCAAAACTGTACAATTATTTGCCACAGCAGCCATTCCTCAGTCTTCTGGGGTGAGCATGGTCACTGTGAGAGGGTCATACGGTAACTGGGGTTGTGTTGTGTTTTATTTTGTTGTTTGTAGCCTAGCAACAAAGGATGCAAATTTATCTTATTTATTTATGTAGGTTTCCTGGAGACAAAGCAACATCCTGGAAATGCCACATTTCCTGATCTCCTTTATATCTTTATGTCCCATTAAAGTGGCAGCTCCTTTGAGCCTCAGTTACGCTCTTCAGCTCCCAAGAACTCAGCTATCATCTATGCCACTGAGGACCACGGCCAGAAATCTGTTCATCCCTCTTAATTTGCCTGTTCCTAATCTCTTCTGAATAT
This sequence comes from Macaca fascicularis, assembly GCF_037993035.2. Lineage (NCBI taxonomy): Eukaryota > Metazoa > Chordata > Mammalia > Primates > Cercopithecidae > Macaca > Macaca fascicularis. Next base: position 151,704,288 of record NC_088375.1, on the reverse strand, counting down.
ATAATATATAATATTTTATATACATAGTATTTTTTTTATATATATATATATATATATATATATATATATATATATATATATATTTGGTGTGGGGTTGTATTTTTGATCCTCATTCAAACCCTGTGATAATAGTGATGTGAGTCACATGAGGCCACTTCATACAGAAAAACACTGAGGCCTTGGAGTTAAGTAACTGTTACAGAGGCACAGGGCTTAGCGGCAGAGCCTTGATTGAAAGTCTAGAGAATCCTCCTCCTGAATTTGTTCGTGTGTGTGTGTGTATACATATGAGATATAGATATAGATATAGATATAGATATAGATATAGATATAGATATTTAAATGGATCTCAGCTCCATTTCCAACACTGGTCTGGGTATGCCTGGTTACAGGGAAAGAGTATCTGTGAGAATCTATAGGAATTCAAGGTAGACAGGCAAGCAGACCTCATCCTAGAAGAAATTCCTTCCCTTTTCATTCACACTCACTGGGTCTTATGTTGGCTGCTTTAGTGTGGCGTATGGGGTCTGAGTGGTTTGGGTTTTGTCAGTGTCTTCAGCCTCATCATGAGCTTCCCATTCCCCTGCTCACTGCACACTAACTTCACTACCCCTTTATTCCTATTTGTGCCTGACTCCTTTCTATGCCATGCCTTTGCCCCTGCTAGTTCCTCTTCCTAACAGCCTTTCTCCATTTCACCTGCCAGCTCCCACTCAAACCCTGAGTGCTTCTTCTTCAGGGAAGCTTTCTGTGATTGCTATATTAGTTGCTCATTAGAAACTCTCACAGGCTCTTTTCTATCAGCAGGCTCACCCAGCGCTCATCTCAGTCAAGCTAGTAGTGTATTAATGCTCCAGGAGTTGTATCCCCCAGTGCACCCTGGCTGATTTACTGAATTCTGGCTTCAAATCAGAGAGAAAACATAAGGATGACATAATTACCTCCTATCTGATCATATGAATCTGGTTATAGAAATACCACTAGATTGGTGAAATAGTGACCATAATAGAATTCATATTAACAACTAATATTTATTATTTAATGAATAAGGCATTATACTAAACGTGGCAGGCTGTATTTTTGATCCTCATTCAAACTCTGTGATAATAGTGATGTGAGTCACATGGAGCCATTTCACACAGGAGAACACTGAGGCTCTAGAGTTAAGTAACTGTTACAGAGGCACAGAGCTAAGTGGCAGAGCCTTGACTGAAACCTGGAGAATCCTCCTCCTGAATTAGTTCATGCTGGTGCACTGCCTCCCAGTTGGTGGAAAAGTAGCCAGCGAAGTCTTTTTGCACATTGGTAACTTAACTGCCAGATTTCTCCTTAAGGAGTAGTTCACAGCCCCACTGTTCAAGTCCTAGGCCCAACCTGGACACTCCCTGTGAACCTTTCCTTCACCCCTCACTGTGGTGTGGCATGGTTCACAGCTTAGACCTTATAGGATGTGACCTATATAAGATGTGTTAATTAGTCCATTTTCACACTGCTATAAAGACACACTCATGACTGGGTAATTTATAAAGAAAAGAGGTTTAATTGACTTACAGTTCTGCATGGCTGGAGAGGCCTCAGAAAACTTACAATCATGGTGGAAGGGGAAGCAGCACATCTTACATGGTGGCAGGCAAGAGACAGAAGTGCAGAGTGAAGGGGGAAGAGCCCCTTATAAAACCATCAGATCTCATGAGAACTCACTCAGTATCATGAGAACAGCATGAGGGAACCGCCCCCATGATCCAATCACTTCTCATGAGGTCCCTCCCCCAACACATGGGATTACAATTTGGATTACAATTGGAGATGAGATTTAGGTGGGGACACAGAGCCAGACCATATCAATGTATCATTCTTGCAGACAAAAAGGAAGGATTTGCTATTGAAAGGAAAGAAGGTTTGGGACAGGATGGGTGGCATATGGGAGAGAAAGAGAGAAAGTTACAGGAAGAAAGAGTGATACCTTTTTGTCTGAAATATGTTTGAAAATAATCATTTTCTTATGCTTTTCTGAAGATTTTCAGTGTCTCAAGAGAAGAAAAAAGGTAGAGTAAATTAGTTTTATTCATCTATGCCTGAAAAATGCCTTGACAGGTGTAGTAGAAAAACAAAGAAGGAATTAAGGACATTAGTAAGGAATTTGAAATTAGTGACGCTGAGGACAAGTTTAGATAGGAAGAGGAATGAAGGCAGGCACTGGCAGACAATGGAACTGGGAAAAATCAAGTACTAAAGAAAGTGTATACTTCAGAAGTTTGCACTTGGGTGACTTTGTGCATTGGTTAAGAGGCTGTTTCTTTTCTTTACGCTGCCAATTACTTTGGTAGACCTAAAGGGGAGCATAGAGATGGCCTGCAGAAGGCATGGGTGCTCAGGGTCATATCAGTGAAGAAGGCACATCCCTCCCCATCCCCACCCCAATCTCACATACCTGAATTTCCCATGAATTTCCCTGTCATAGATTCCCTCTGCCAGGTCCAGCATCCAGTTGAGAGAAGGCCCAGCTTGGGCAATTTTCCTTCCCAACTCAAATCTATTCCTGAACCACCTTGAGCAAGTCTATTTTCTCTGAGCCTCATGTGCTCACCTGGAAAAGAGGTGTGATGGAGCTCAGTGGCTTCTGAGAGGCATGCAGCCATGAATTTCAGGTAAAGCGCCATCTCTGGACTCTGAAGGCAAAATGGAGGAAGAGCTTTGCTTCCTGGTCTTGGCGCCTTCCTGCACTCAGCATTCCTTCACAGTGATTTGTGCACATGCCCATGCTTGAAGGGCTGCTGGGCACCTCAGAGCCAGGGTCATGTTCTTCCTCCCTCCTCTCCCCAGGCCTTGGTTTCAGTCCCAAGGGCTTGAACTGGCAAGGCCAGCAGAGTGCTGAGGTTGGCAGGATGCCCGTTATCCTCTGAGAGGGCAGCAGAGGGTCTGGTAGAGAAATTACTGTCTTTTAAGAATTCCAATGCAAAAAGCATAAGCCTAAGGAAAGAATAAAAAAAAACCTTTTTGTACTGATTTATATTCATTCACTCTCTTTTCATTATTTTACATATTTTTATTATATAGATACTTTCATTATAATATATGAATTTATTGTAGAAAATTAAGAAAAAGCATATCATATAACATTTTAAATGCTACCATCATACAACACAGAATTTAATATTTGGGATATTTTCACTTTTTTATGCATATGAATTCATTGGAATGGATAGCATGTGTATCTTTCTATTTAAGGTTCAGTTAAGAAAACCTTAAATAGAAAGACACACATCTTAGAATTTTTTCGTTGCCAAATAATCCTCATAAACAAGAAATTTAATGGCTGCACAACATGTGTGCCATAATCTCTTGAAACAGTCTCCCAATGTTGAACATTTAAATTATTTACAATTTTACCAGTATAAACAACACTGTTCTAGCACATAAATTTCTGTCTCCATTGCCTATTCTATCAGAACAGATTTCTAGAAGTGGAATTACTAGTTTAAACGGTGGAACACTTTCAAGACTGAATATATTGCCAAAATGCTTTCAGAAAGACTGTATTAAACTTTACCTTCTCATGTCATTTACAAGAGTTCCTATATCACTAAACTCCTACTAATGATCAACTTTGTCATTATAATTTTCATAAGTAAAAAAACCCTGATTTATGTTCTAATATATATTCATTTAACTATTACAGAGGTTGAACCTGTTTTTCTTGATTGATAATTTGTAATTATCCTGTGACTTATACTTTGCCAGTGTTTTCAGAGTAATGCTTGAACTTTCTGTATTGATTTGCAAAGGGTTCTTTATACATCACTGATACACATTATTTGTTATATTTGTTACAAATATATTTTTCTTGTCATTTTCTTCTAATTTTATATATTGTTTGGTCTTTTCGGAAAATGAAAAAATTTTAGAGAATCAGATTTACTGGTCTCATCTTTGTATTTTTTTCTTTGCTTTTGTGTTTATAATCTGTTAAATATTCACTTATATTTGTTTTAATTTTACATTTTTACTTCTCTTTTTTGTAAATGTAAAGTCTTATCTTAAATTTACTTCCATGTGGTTGAAAATCAAATACCAACTTAATATTAAACAACACTAACACAATAAGAAAATATAATATTCTCTCCTTCACTCCCTTCCCATCTCCAGACCTACTACTAAGAGCAACTACTTTTAGCTATTTGTTTTTCAAGTGATTACTCAAATCTGTATCTTTCAATATGGGTTTACTGTTCTTTATTGGTATACGAATTTTAGATATTATCTATTAACTAACTAATAGCAGATAAGGATTTATCATTTGAATAAAACCCTACTTCTCATTCTATCATCTTTCTGATATAATTATATTGAAATTTCTAGTTAAATCAATAAGGAATATTTACATTGTAATGATATGTATGTCATGCTATGCCAAAGACAAGTTTTTCACTGTTATTGCACTTCCTTTACTGGATATTTTTTCTAAAAATTATTATTCATTTTTTATTTACTTACACTCATCTTTTTTATGTTAAATCTCAGTTATGTTTTTCCAGTAATACCAGAATGCATCTCTTCCCCTGCTGTCATGTTCTATACCTCAACCACTCACTTACAAGACTGTGTCTAACTCTTCTAATTCAAGATGGTTGTTTCTAGGGTTTGTGTGAGGTCATCATCGTAGGCTCCTTTACTCCTTTCTGAGATGAATCATCTTCTTTCAGGAATCCCGTTCCCCTCCCACTCTTTGTTGTGCTGTTATTAGTCTTCTGTTGTAGATATAGCAAATTATCTCACAATTGGAGGCTTAAACTAACACAATTTATTATCTTATAGTTCTGGAGGTCAGAATTCCAAAATGTTTGGGCAGGGCCATATTCCTTCTGAAGGCTCCAGGGTAGTCTGTCCCCTTGCCTTTTCCAGCTTTCAGTGGTCACCTGCATTCCTTGGTTCATGGCCCCTTCCTCCATCATCAAAGCTAGCAGCATAGCATCGTTAAATCTTTCCCTCTCTCCTGCCTTACTCATTCTGTAATAAGAACACTTTTGACTATACTGGGCCCACCTTAATATTCTCCCTATCTCAAGATTCTTAATATCATCTGCAACATCCCTTTTGCCAAGCCATGTAAAACAACATATTTACAGGTTCTGAGAATTAAGGTATGGATATATCTGGGAAGCTATTGTTCTATCTGTAAGAGTTATGTTTAATTTTATGTTTACCTCAACTTTTCTGGATCATATCTTCAAAAATTTTTTAATCAAAAGGACACTGACCATAAATTTTCTGACTGTCTCTTAGAATGTCTACAGTTTGCACTTTTAGACAATATAAAAGCAATATAGTTGAAAACATTGGTTTCAGTTTGTTTCTTTTGGTTTGATTTTTGACTCTGCTATTTACTAGTTCTGTGTCTTTGAGCAAAATTAGTAAATCTCTCTTTGCTTTAGTTTCTCCTGTAGAATGGGTGTATTAATAGCATCTAATCATAGGGTTGTTGTAAAGATTAAATGAATTCATTCATACAGTTCCTGCCACTTAATAAATCACTGAATTAATAGATTGGCTAGGCTTGAAATCTAGGCTAAACATTCTTTTTTGTCAGAAGTTTGAACTCATTCTTTCATAGTCTTTTAGGATCCACTGTTGCTGTTGGGAAGTCCATTACCATTCTAATTAATGTTCACATTGCTGACAGGCTCTGCCACTATAAAAGCTTTAGACTCTTTTATTTATATGTGGTGTTCTGAAACTTCAAAATGCCTACATAGATCATGTTTCATTAATTCAGTAGGACATTTTTCAACATAAATTTTTGGAACACTCATCAGTGTTCAGAAATTTACTTCTATTTGCTTCTCGCTCTTTAGAAATCACATTTGTCAGTGTTCATTTTTCTGAATCAATCCTCTATGTCTATTATATTTTTCAGCAGTAATATCATTTCTAAAATTTAAAAAGTTGATTTTTTCATAGATGAGATTAATATCCCTTCCTATTCTATGACTTTCCCTTTTTTTACAAAAATTGCATTTAGACTGTTTATTAGTTTACATCTTTTGAGAAAGAGATGCCAGAGTAGATATGGACATGCAAGAGATTTGTTGGGGAAGCACTTATGAAGGAGAAAGTAGAGGGAGGCACATGAGGTGCGGGGGAGGGGTGTTTAGACAGTGAGGCAGGTCTGTGCCTGTGAGGGAGAAGGGAAAGGAAGGTGAACAGGGGAGACAGCCTTAGATTCTGTAGAGTTATAAGAAAGTTTTGACCAGACCAATGAGGAGTCTCTGAGACAAAAATACACCTTAAAGGAAAACTGCATCTCATAGGATTGGGCCTGCGTTGGAACCCCCATATGCTCCTTCACTAGGTGGAAATGGTCTATGGATAGTGTGACATTGCTGCAAACCTAATAGTGGACCATTAGGCTCCCTGCAGCAGGAAATCTGAGCAGTGCTTTTTCATTGTCACCAGAGTCAGTCCTCTGTGCCTCACAGATTCACAGGTCGGGGAGAAGCTGTTCCTGTGGGTCTTTCTTGTGGTTCCCGTGGGTCTTTCTTCCTGAGCGGAAATGGAAGATGGAGGTTGGCGGGATGAACAGTAACCTCCATCGTGCAGGTCATCTCAGGGCCACAACCTGTGTTTACCTTTTTCCCTTTCCACTGTCCATCTGAAGTTGTCCTCACTCTCATCCGTCATCTCAGGACATCTTGCAGGCTTACCTCGAGGGTCAATCCAAGCCTGAAATCCTGAAAGGTATGAACCCTAGATTGGCACTCACACTCTTTGGGCTGAAGTGGCTGTGTGTGTCCATTATAGTTACAATGGTGCAAGGGAGTACAAGGAAGCATTCTCCCAGCACTTATTGTGTAAATAGAGCCCTACCTTTGCCTGCTGTTCACAGTCAATTCTTCCTAGCAGGATGATGACTCTTATTTTCAGCTGTTGGTTCCCAGATACAAAGAAGTCCATAGTCTTCTGGCAGCAGCCATAGCTTGTAGTTCAGTGGGACCTCGGCTCTGTCCCTTTGCAAGTGTGCAGAGTCCAGCATTGTGAGGAGGAGAAGCTCAAAATTCCCCAGTGGGTCAGTGGGAGTGATGATTAATGGGGCTATTACTGCCTCCACTCCTGGCTGCCAGGCACATTTATTCTCCCTGCTGAGAAGACTGTCATATAGAGGTCTCTGGTTTAATGTATATACTGTATCCTGAAGGAAGACACCCCATTATTTCAGAGTGATGCCTCTAAGCTGGTGCTAGCTGTCTTTTTTCCTAGTTGTAGATATTAAGTGACACCTTATTTTTTCGGTATGGTGATCATGTTCTATGAACCATCTCCACAACTCTTATGAGCCAGGCTCTTTCCTCTTTCCTTCCAAACTTATCAGTTGTTATGGTAGCACCCATTAACTTATGTTGGTTAAGCCACCTCCTGCCTTTTTTATTTCTGTCCCTCACCAATCCATGGATGTTGACAAGCCCTGGTCTGTGATCCCCTTTCACTGTCAAACATGGCCTGGAGGGGAGAGCCACCGCTGAGTGTATTGATTCTAGGGCTCCTCTCAGTATTGTGGTCCTGGTGTCCTGGTGATTGTGGTGAGTGGTATGTCTTTTGGCCTATCTTATTAACCCTCGAGAGGGTTTTCCGGCATCACCTAATGTGCTTATTCTAGCATGCCCACTTCTTTCAGCATTTTTATTTGTTTTGCCATCTTCCAGGGAAACTCAGGCATTTCCACTTTATCAAGCACTGTTCATCACTTTTTCAGGTGTCTAAAAGGCACCCTAACAAATTGGTTCCAGCCTCTGAGTCCTTTCATTCTTACCTATCTGGTTATATTTTAGCTCTTTTGATTTAGCACTATCAAAATTCAGTTCTAAGGGATGAATATATACTTCCATGATATATTAGTCTATTTGGGCTGCCATAACAGAATACCATATATTGGGTGGTTTAAACAACAGAAATTTATTTCTCACTGTTCAACAGGTTGGCAATTTTAAGATCAGAATACCAGCATGGTTGGGTTCTGTTGAGGAGCCTCTTCCTGCCTTACCATAGATGCCTTCTTGTTGTATGTTTTTACATGGTCTGCATAAGCATGGAGAGGCATCTCTCTCTCTTCCTCTTCTTATAAGCAATTTATCTCTCTTCCGCTTCTTATAAGGCCATCAATCCTATTACATCAGGACTTCACTCTTATGATCTCATTGAATCTTTATTGCTTCTTAAAAGCTCTCTCCCCAAATATAGTCAAACTGTGGGTTAGGGCTTCAACATATTAATTTGGGGGTGGGAAGGAAACAGTTTAGTCCATAGTACCTGGTTTCTTCTGAAATATTCGAGTTCTTGCAGCTCTATTGGTGTATAATCTCTTTTCTCATTTTTCAGTCCCAGCACATTCCCAACCTAGATTTAACTCTAGCTATTGACCTAGTGGCCAGGAGAGAAGGTGAGGGCAGCTGTTGAGGGTGCTTCTGTTGTCTTGCAGAGAAGTGTCCTCTACAGCAACTCTCTACACAGGAGAAGCACTAGTTCTTACTCAGGAAAAGACGGACCACCTCCAAAAACTAAGGGTTAAGGGGATCTTCATAGACAATATCCTCATAGGCATCCATATTTCTGTTCCCATTTCACGTTTCAAGGCCCCAGATTTTACTCATCAGAGTCCTAGAATTATCATAACACACCTGCCTTGCCAGCTCATTTAAATACTTCTGGAGCTCTATTAATCAAACTATCGAAGCTTCATTCTGCTGCTCAGCTCTATGTATCTGTAAAGGAGGCCCTCTGGCTCTTCCACTTGGCCTTTAACTGCCTGCTTACAGTCCTCAATTTCTAATTATACCTCTGCAGGACATAAATAAAACTTAGCAATAATTATCCCTCTCCAGTGTCTTTGTACGCAATGCCCCCACATCCCTTATATTTTTCAAATTGCATAATCATGGAACTTGCAAGGATGTTTCCTTCCAACAGAAAGTTTTCCCAGGTCATACTGGTAAAGTCTTTAGCCATGAATGTATTCCAGGGACTATTCTTGCTCTGTATACCACTCAGAATGCAGACTTTGCCTCCAGGAAGGAGAGGGAGCCTGTCCTAACAGCTGCCACCTGTGTTCTCAGAACATTCCCAGAACCATGTATGTCAGTGAGGGCTTCTTCAAGAAGCAAACAGCAAGATTATATGTGCAAATGATTTACTGTGGGACCTGCTTATAAAGGGTAAAAGGAATGGAACCACAGAAAGCAGGGACAGCCTTCAGACCATGATGCAGCTTTGATGCCTGTGAAAGGAGAGCAAACAAAGAAGAATCAGGTAGACTTTTAGACTGCAGTGTAATTCTCAGAAAATTTTAGGCAGCTGGATGGGAATTCTTAAGCCAAAGACATGTGTTTAAGAAGCCCCATGTCTTGCATCAATTGTCCTGCATTAATACACCTACTGTGCTCAATCACTGGTAGCAGTCCCTGGGACGTGTGACTACAGTGTGTACTAGATGGTGAATCCACAAGTTACCTGGGGCCATCACTCAATTATGCTTCTTGCAGCAGGTTATCTGAGTGGTACATTTTCATGGATACCATAGGGCAAGTTTGTAAAATTATCTAAGTTCAGTTTTTTCCATCAATCTCATTTTGTCCCTTTAACATAATTTTCCCCATTTCTTTATTTCAGTCTCTTTCTTTTTATTTCAAGTTTTCCAATATGTGGCGACCCTTGGTTTCCCTCACAATGTGCTGAATTCATTGATGGCTGGAACAGTTGAATAGGTATTGATCAACCTGGTAACTAACTTGAGATTATTTGGAACTCTATTTTCCAGAAGACAAAATCTTTGCTTTGGAGCATCAATGCCCACAGATTGCTTTAGTTCTTCTTGTACACATAGTTCAATGTTTAAGAAAACTATAAATTTTTACCTGGCATGAGTCACCAGCTTTTCTACATGTAAGGTTATAGTGGAACATTAGTCTACTGTCTTAAATAATCGATTTTCAGTTAATCCCTGGGTTTTTAGCCCTATGGCTCTTTTCTAACTCTCCTTTGAATCCATTACTTCCAATTTTTAAGCCTATAAGCTTATTTATACTTTGGAAAACTATTTTATTACATCGTCGTTTCATAGATGTGACCTGAGAATCTACTGTATTTCACAAAATTGTTACTTGATTAATTTTAGTGGCCCAATATAGAGAATTTCAATTTCAGAGCAAAGTAATATGAAAGACTTTTCTAATTCAGAAATTTATACTAATTAAAATTCCTAACAGTTTGTGAGAATGCTTGTTTCAACATATGTCAGCCCACACTGATTAATATAACTAAAACAAAACTAAAGCAAACGAAAATATTAAAGAACAAAAACCAAATTTTACCATATTTACATGTGAAAAATAACACCCTGTTTATAGGTTATATCATCTTGTCATTTAAACTGGTTTCTGGCCATTCAGATTTCTCTGTGTATGTGTGTGTGCGTGTGTCTGTGTGTGTATGTTGTTTATATTCTTTATCTATTTTTAAAATTTAGTTCTAAGTGTTTGGCTTTTATCCCTTAAGGAAATAACCTTTACTTGAATTATTGTTACTATTTATTTTTCGGTTTGATAGTCTGCTTTTAATTTATATTTTGGTGTTTTTGACAATGAAACTACTTAATATATGCCATCAAATATCATTTCAATCTGAATTTATAATCTCAAATATTTGTTTTTGCTGTCTTTTTTCTCCTTAATGGTTTCTTTCTTTTTAACGCTACTTGGGATCATTCAGTAAAGTAATTATAGTTCAAAGATGTCAAAGGTCACTGCCCTCTAAAGGACAATATATGAGTTTTGGTACAATGTATTAGAGAAAGGTACAGCATATTAAAAATGCTACACTATCTCAAGAAGTTTTGACTTGATTGTATAGTCTAAGAGGAGTCATTGAAGACTCTGTTTTACAGATGCTTAATGTTATTAGTTCCATCCATGTTGAAGCAGAGGTTCAACATAACAAATGGCATTTTAGGAAGGCTATATGCTAATAACAAAAAGATCTGCCTAAAAATCATAGGCATCTTTTGATTCCCTGCGCTGATATAAATGATGGAACATACTGCATCACTGAACGCAATAAAAATATTCTAAAGCTAGCCCGAAATCTATCATTCACTCATTCAATAGGTATTTATTATGCCTTTACAAAATGGTCAATATATCTACAACATGTTCATATTACAAAAATGAAAAAAAATATTGTTCTTGCTTTTAAAGAGTTTGAAGTCTGGCAGAACAGCCTCTCTGTACACAAGTAAATTATAATACATCAGGGTAATTTTAATAAGAGAGTTATGAACAATTTGCAATGAGAATGTAAAGGAGGAAGAAATTAAATAAACCACAGGAATTAGACTCTGAAAAAAAGGGATGATTCAAATGGATCTCAAGAAATATGCCATGAATGCATATCTTTTCCTGGCCACAGGCACCTTCCAGGTGGATTTTGGAATGAACAATTTCCTTGTGTGAGTTTTTGGGAGCGAAAGAATAAGCCACTCTGCGAGTAAGTGATTTAATGCTTTGAGGAGTAAGTGGGAGATAAGGAGGCAGAGAAAGTGACAGCTGATCACCCTTCTAATGATTTTGTCTAGGCTGGGTGGGGTGACTCATGCCTGTAATCCCAGCACTTTGGGAGGCTGAGGTGGGTGGATGGCTTGAGCTCAGGAGTTTGAGACCAGTCTGGGCAACATGGCCAAACCCCACCTCTGTAAAAGAAGAAATTAGCTGGACATGGTGGCACGTGCCAGTAGTCCCAGGAACTTGAGAGGCTGAGGTGGGAAGATCTCTTGAGCCTAGGAGGCAGAGGTTGCAGTGAGTCTAAATCTCACCACTCACTTCAACTCCAGCCTGAGCGACAGAGTAAGACTCAGTTTCAGAAAAAACAAACAAAAGTTTTGTTTGTCCTGTACAAGGAGAAGAAGGGTGATAGCCACGTGCCTCCTAGCCCTTGTCATATTCAGGAGCAAAGCCTGCCGGTCTGCTGCTCTTCTCATGGCCACATACCCTGTAGGGTTGGTACCAGAGTGTAAATTTTGTTAGGCTAACTTCTGTGGTTTGGACAAGAATCCAACTCATTTCTCCTACACAAGCAGAAATATAGGTCACTATTTTTTTCAAAAACATGAAATACCTGGAGGCCTTTTAATATTCAATTTCAGATCTGACTTATGTTAGTTGAACCCTACTACGTGTCAAAAGCTTTCCTGGAATCTTCCTCATGTAGTTTATATTGATCAACATAGTATCATGCATTTTTACATACTTTTTAGCCAAAAAAAAAAAAAAAAAACCTCTCAAACATGGGGTTTTCCTTTAGTGGTGCACCAACTACATAGAAATATATAATATACTAAGATGTATGATGCACGAATCTGACCTCCAGATGTTTTGTTCTGAAGTTGATATGGCAGAAGACTGAACATTGCAGGTCTTGTTGAACAGTTGGTTTGCAGAGCTAAGTAAAGACTATGGGAAATAGCTTTCTCTCTCTCTCTCTCTCTCACACACACACACACACACACACACATACACACACACACACACTCCAAACCAAAAACTATTTGCTTCAAAATAAATAATAGGAACATCAACTACTGACTCTCAAAGGAAATACTAGGTCTTCTTTCAATACCTGAGAAGATTTTCTCAGAAATTGTGTCGGGTTGGATTGCTGGCCAACTAAATGCAACTGAAAAACTGGAGATGAAATGGGGAAACAACTAGCAGAAACCATTCACTGGCTCCTCAAAGCTGAAACCACTTTATATCAATTTTAAATTAAATGTAAAAAAAAAAAAAAAAAAGAAAGAAAGAAAATGGTGCAATATATTTTCCTCTGCTTCATTTCTTTTGCATTGCCTTCTCCTGGGCATTTTGCTATGTAGAAGGGTAATGTGTTTATACGTTTTGGAACTAAGCAGTCATAAAACTGTGTAGGCACAGCTTGGAACCACCATCCACAAATTAGAAAGTTCCCCTAGACTTGCCCATTTTATAAACACTATATGAAGAGAGAGAGAAAGAAAAGCAAACAAAACTGGAGGAAGGTGGTTTAGGTTTAGGTTTTTTCTCCCACTCTTCCCCCATATAATTCCTAAATAGTTTATTTGATAATTATGTGCATAGAAATATGATGCAAAATAATGTAAATATGATTTTCATCATAAAATGGAAAACTTAAAAACATTGCCTCTAGCAGTGTCAGCTGGAATTCAATGGACTTTATGCATTTTTGGAATAAAAAGCAAATTGTATCTACTCTTCATTCTAAAAAGCGAAGACTAATTGAAAGAAGCATCAGTAAACATTTTTGTTTTAAAATACTTTTTTTTTCAGTCAACTAAAGATTTCAGAAGTTATTAGTGGCCAGAAGTAAAATGATTTTTTTCAAAATATCTTTGATGATATTCTGTATATTCTAAACAATCTTCTTGCTTTTTGACCCATGTAATTCAAGAAAATATGCTGAGCATTGGTTGTTTGGACAAAGATTCTAACACTCTGCTTCTGATGTATTCCCAGATTAAGATAGCGAGTAATTGGCATCCAAAAATGTAAAATAAACAAAGCATAAGGCACTGCATGTTGGAAGTGTAACTCCTTCAATAAAACTATGAATAACTTATTTACTTGTATCAGCAGTAATTTCCTCTAGATTGCTGCCTCACCACTGTAGGCACTGAAATTATATTAAATACAACTGTATTAACTGCTGCTTTTGTTTTACATCAGATGAAAACTCAAAAACACAAAAACTTGAAATAAATATACAAGTAAAAAAATAAGTACATATTCACTTGCTGTTCTTGCAGGCTATGTTGAATAGGTTTAAAGGCCTAATAGTCTACTAGTACATGTGCTTCAAGTAGAGATATTCCATATATTGTATTTAGCCAAATTTTGTCATCTAGCCCATCTATCAACAAATGACAAATTAAATTATGGTAAAAAAGAGGAAATGATTGTGAATACTGGTAAAAGAATACATGTTGGTAAGTAAGATTGATTTTAATACAATCTATTGAAGAGTTAAACATGTTCCAGAATCAGACTATGGCTGATGCTTGACACATTGCAGCTACTTAAGAAATATCTGTTGAATGAATGGATACATTTTATTCATTGTAGAAAATGTCAAAATGCTCCCCAAGGAAAAGAAAATACTGCTGCGTATGTTTCTGACCTCGTTTCATTTTGTAGGGTACTGAGCATGCTTTTAACAAAAAGTAAATATTCTATAGAAGTTTGGGGTGTAGGTAGATTGATAACCACCTTTGATGCTCAGCAGGGAACTCATAAATAGTTAAGCATATGCAAATTACTTGAGAGATGTTGGTCTTCATTTGTGGTTTTAGGTCAGACTAATGATTTTCTTTTTCAAACAGAACCAAATGGATGTGTCAAAGAGGTAAAATTCTTAATGGGAGTGGACATAAATAGTTTCTAACCCGCTGCTAAGGTTACAAATGTCACTGGTAGTTGTCATTATAGTAGAGCAGAGGGTCCTTCATCATTTCAAACACATTTCCATATCCACAGGTAGTCAAATAAGTGACCATTACCACATGTAGCAAAAGGACAAACAGATGGTGTTCAGATCATTCGTTTTTTGTGTGTCTTACAGGATTCCAGCATTTTAGAAGTCATTAGGAGTCATGTGTTTTATATCAACTTATGTAGAAACATTTACGTATATTGAACCCATGCCCTCTCACTCATGCCTTTGTTTCCTCCATCTCCCCTTTCCTGTATCCCAAGTGTGCAAGTGTGAAAGAGAAGTATAGATCTTTCTTACTATAGAGTGATTGATAAATCTTCCATTAGGATTCCAAGTGAGCATGTTCTATTAATCTTCTGGTCTCCCAGCAACCTCCACACATAATAAACAGCACAATCTGTATCACTTGCCAAGGGCCTGTCCCCCCTCCTTGAGTTTTCCACATTTAACAGTTTTGCCACAGAATTTGAAGTGAGGGTGGTGGCCATATTGACAGAACACAACCAGATTACCCTGGCATCGCTGATTCCGAGCTTCCCTATGGTTTTCCCCCAGCAGAGTTTCAAACAGATTGTAGCCACAATCTAAGCAGGCTTTGGATATGGCCAAGAAAATGAGCCGGCTGTGCTAGAGTCGATTTTAGGGCTGTTTTGTTGTTGCCTGGTCATATAGACAAAACCAGTGAGTGTCATTATACACTGTCCCTTCCCAGTCTGTTGTAATTACCTCACTGCAGCTCACCATAGAAGCAGGTGGTAAGCTGTTTAGCCCAATCGAACCCCACCAATGCAACCTGTGATTTTGAATCATTCCAGATATTGCTGAGAATTGTAGGTTTGACAGCTGTGCCTGGTAACTCTAGTGAAGGGGGCCATAGGTTTTTAGAGTTGATATAACATTTTCATTTGCAACTTTCTCCCACTCAACCCTCCAGCACACACCCAAATGATGTTGCTTACAGTGCTCTGAATTGATCTCTTAAGCAGAGTGACACTAAAACACAAGATTTTCTGACCCAAATCAAATGTTTCATCTTTTTTTCTAACCATATTCCTGTCTCAACCTGTGTCTTACTCTATTCTTCTCTTTAATTTGGATTTTCTGGTTGGATTGCTTGACTAAGAATTTAATGAATTTAGCACCTGTGAGTGCAATACCCCCAGCTAAGTTCAATTTTTACCATTCAACTACATCCAAGCCCACTCCCATTTGGCCTTACCTAGCTAAGAAATGTCTGCTAGGATCAGCCTAAGAGATAAACAGCTCACTTCACATTTAGGTCCCAGAGAAATTAAGCTACACAAATAACATGTTCACAGGCATTGAACTAATCATAGCTAAGTGTAGAACTTGTTTTTCTCATTTCCATGTTCTTCCAAAATACAACAAAATTCAGCAAAACAAAACAAAACAAAACAAAACTATACAGAAGTTTACTCACATCAGTAATATGCATTTCAGTAATATGGGATGTTTGAACTAATGCACCATATGAAAAGCATGACAGAAGCCCACAGCTGTGAGCAAATCAGAGCATGTGAAATCTCCTTACACAGTTTGTTGCCACAGGATTTTGTTTTAATTTGTCAGAAGTTTTGTAGTAATTACTGTTTTTTGATGTTCTATCTCTGCCTTATGTGGAAGTACAATACTATTACATTTGAAATGAGTACCCTAAAGCTTGGTTGAATCATGAGTGTATTTATTGCTCCAAACCTTCTTGGTCAAAAGTCTGTTTTTAGACATTATCAATTTACTGAGGCTTAGAAATATGTTCTTCACCCCGTCTCTACTAAAAATACAAAAAATTAGCCGGGCGAGGTGGCGGGCGCCTGTAGTCCCAGCTACTCGGGAGGCTGAGGCAGGAGAATGGCGTGAACCCGGGAGGCGGAGCTTGCAGTGAGCCGAGATCGCGCCACTGCACTCCAGCCTGGGCGACAGAGCAAGACTCCGTATCAAAAAAAAAAAAAAAAAAAAAAAGAAATATGTTCTTCAATGCAAAGATCTTAGACACTTAAATTTCTTTCAGTCATGACTAAAAGGCTTCTCCTGTGGTGTGATATAGACAGTAGTTTTCCTTACACAAATTTCTCATGTGAACAAATTCTGTAGTCTTGCCTCAAAGAAAGTATTCTGAGATTTACATGATGCATGCATTTTTAAAATTAACATTATTTGTTTATTGTAAGTTACAAGCAACTTTAAACCAATAGTAGATAGTTTGAAATTCCTCTAGTCATCAACTAGCATATGTCTCTTACCTCCTATTTTGTTTGAAAGGACTCATTAGGGGAAGAAGAGGTAGAAATATCAAGGACTTCATCAGTTTAACTGAATAATGATTTTCTTGTCTTGTTCAAGATCTCTCCTGTCCCACCAGATGCAGCTCTAAATAATGAGTTACTTGTCTCAGTTGGAGAAGTAGCCGCTAATTCATATTCACTGAGATTCTTAGTGAAGGTCTTAACATTAGACCTTAATGCATCTGTGTGAATTATTGGGAGGTAAGCAGACTTGCCCTGGGTTAAATGTAGGTACTTAGTCCATTTATTTGCACTAATTCCTCATTCATACAACAATATTTATTAGCACTCTCTATGTGTCAGTCGTTCTACTGGTTATTAAAGATGAATACCAAAACAAGAAATGATCTCTTCCTTTAAGTTACATGTTTTCCATTTTTATTATTTGATAACAACTCATAGATCCATTCAGGCTGTATCTGTGGCTTCTTCATTAACTTCAGTTCTCACTTTGCCTACTCTTCCATTTTTTTCTATTTTCCTTTAAAACTTTTCTTTTTATCCAAGAAAGACAAACACAAAATAATAAAAATCAAAACAAAAAAATCATAATCTCTCATAATCTCCGATTGTCAAATGGGAATCATTTATTTTGCCAAAGAAGTTAATGCATTTTTTTCTCAATCTTATGATTTCCTGAAATATTGCCAAGTGCACATTGGAGGTACAAGTTTTACTTAGGAAATGGCCAACTATTCCCAGTTTTCATTCCACATTATAGTAATTATTACAGTGCCTGGTATTATGTTTAAATTCACAGACAGCAGTGAAATTTAACTCTTTTTAAAAATATATATTCTCATAAGTATTAAATTAGTTAAAATTTATTTTATATTACACAAGAGGATCTAGCCAATATACTAAAAGACTAAAATAAGAAGTAAATAAATAATATTCATAATTTAAAGGCAGAGCCTTAATGATTATTATTTGAACATAATATAAATGGTTACCTAGAAAATTTGTTAATCATCTGACAAGCCAAAAGAACAATTAGATAAGTCATTAAAGTGGTTCAATATTTGATCAATGCATAAGTTTGGTACTGTAAAGTATTTTTGATAATGTAAAAACGTATCAGCTTTCTTATGTAACAACAATAGCAGCAGAGGAAATGCAATAAGAAACTATAATAAGAAAAACTTTTATTGCAGAATAAAATAATATATAAAATACTCTATAAAAACTTAGGATTATAAAATAACAGTTATGTAAATGTAAAATAAAAGTTATAGTATTTTTTGCCAGGAAGATTAAATATTATAAAAATTTATATTTTCCCCAAATTAATCTATAAAATTATCTCAATAAGAAGCTATAACTCTGTGTGACGCATTTATAAACATTTGTTTTCTACGTGTCATTTAGAGGAATGGATCTGCAAGAATACCCGGAATTGACGATAACACAGAAACATTTGCCCAGATATTAAAACATACTCTAAAGCTAGAAAAGTTAAAGAACTTGGTAATTGTGATGGAAGAGACAAGTCAACTGCGGTCCAGTATAGAGTCAAAGTATAGTAAATTTGATTTTCCATGTTTGTTGAGAAAGGATGCATTGTTAAACAGATGACAATGGATCAGCTGGCTATCTACCTGAGAAAAATAAGATCTCCATCATTCAAAAACATAAATTCCAGGTACATCGAATATTTACAGAAAACATGAAGCAGCAAGATACTAAAAAAAAAAAAAAAAGGCAAATATATTAGAATATTAAGGAATATAAAATAAAATCCAGAAGTCACAAAAGAAAAATATGAGATTTTACTTCAAACATTTTAAGCACTTTTGCATGGGAAAAATACATTATAAAAAAATTGAAAAAGAATTTATTGGTGAATATTATTAACTATAGTTGTCAAACACTTTATATCTTTATTATATCCTACTGCTTACATATATAACAGAAAACAAAAAATAAAATATTCCAGTACAAATTAAAACATGATATGAAGAGACAATTCAAAGAAGAAACTACAAATGATCATTAAACATATAAAATATGCTCAAGCTCACTAACACTCAAAGAAAGACAAATTAAAATAATCGTGATAAATTTCACTATAAGAATGGAAATGGAAAGAAGGTATTAACAGAAAAGTGGTAATATTCTAAGTTGGTCCTGACATTTGTTGGTTTATCCATTTGTACTAATATTTATATGAACTTATATTTTAATTAGCAATTCCCCTCATACACTTCATCCAACAGAGACTCAAATAAGTCTGCAAAAAATTACAGCAGTGTTGGCAAAAGTAAAATAAATCAGAAACAATCTAAAAACCCATCAGTGGGGGACTAGTTAAGTAGAGGGATGCATTCATAAAAAAAAAAAAATGCAATAAAGACATTATAAACAAAGTACTCTTTATATTCTAATACTGAAAGATGACTGTTAATTGAGTGACACCAATGAAGCCATGTGAAGCTGAGAAACATCCCAATTGAATCCTGCCTGAATTCTTGATTCATAGTCTTGAGGAAAAAAAAAAAAGCATTACTTGACACCCCAAATTAATCTATAAAATTATCTCAATAAAAAGCTATGACCATATTTCAGGGTGGTTTTTTATATAGCAACAGAAACCCAAATTAGAGACTAAAATAGAAAGAGAACAATCTGCTGTTGGACACATAGATGGAGTAATGAGATTAGCCTGACTATACTGTGGAGAAGAATAAAGTTGGGATATATAACGTGGGGCAAAACATTAGGATCTTGAAAACTAGGCAAAAGACACTCTGTGTTCTGAAGAACAGAGAGATAATTGTTATATAGCTAACTCTAAAGATCATCGTAGTTTTAGAGACAGAAAGAGATAATTATATTCCCCATCTAGTTGCCTCAACTACAGATCCTTTGTTCCTGGAGAAAGAAGGAACAAAGGATTTCATGAGAAGGGCTCATTTCAGCAAAGACAGTAAAAACTTCCGTGTTGCATCTCACAGAGAATGTGAAAGCTCCCCAAATCAAGCAGATGATCAAGAGTCCTTCTGATTCTTTGATTTTTATTTGTTTATTTATTTTTTTAGGAGAACAGCTTCCTTTTCCTAAATTATTTCTCAAATGGCATGACTAGAGCCCTCAGTATTCTGTTAATTCTCTGTATGTGATTTTAACTTGTCAATGGCCCTTTTAAGTGGGACATCTGGAACCGGGCACCATACTTCTACTGTAATGTGGCCTGCATAGGGTGGAGGGCACTGTAACTCCAACAATCCTAGTTTAGCATGCCAGTTTTCCAAAAATATCTAAATATTGAAGGATAATATTAATGGGATATCTAAATATTAACTAAATAGCTAAATGTTGATAATAACAGGGAATACAGAATATCAGACAACAATATATTCTGTACATATTTTTAAAATTGGTCTCATGATAAAGGTAGCTTAGTCTGCTTCATATAAGCCTGTTGATAATCATTTTATTCTTCAGTAGTGTTCAAACAGCATTCTTCCTAGCATGATTATCCTCTCACAGCAGGTTAATTTACTTCTTCCTCTTTCAGAGAAAAGTTACTTACTGCACAGCCCCTACATCATTTTCCTTCACTTCACCAAGAAATGTCTTTGAGTTGTTGTCAGGGTCTTCCCTAGTTTTCTCCTCCACCAATCCCTTAAATTTCACCTAGACTCTGCCCCATTATGTGTACTGAGACAGTCTAACATCACACTCTTGCTTTTTTCCATTTTGCCTTCTATATTGTCATTCTCTGCCGCACACACCAACACGTTCTCTAACTCACTCATGGAGCTTATTTCATCAGATGACCATGCCTTTTATCTTCATTTCTCCTTCACTGAAACCTTTTCCTTAGTTTAATGGTGAATATTATTAACTATAGTTGTCAAACACTTTATATCTTTATTATATCCTACTGCTTACATATATAACAGAAAACAAAAAATAAAATATTCCAGTACAAATTAAAACATGATATGAAGAGACAATTCATTCAAAACAATTTGAAGCAATTCTTCAAAACAATAAATATCTGTCATCTTTGCCTAGAAATCTACACTTAGAGAAATTAAAAACATTTTTGCTTGCTAGACCAAAAAGAATAAACAAAACCACACCTGGAATTGTGTTAATGTTAGAGAGAGCATTCAGATAAACGGACTATCTTTTGTAGAATCCTTTTCAAATAGAACATTAGCTAAGTAAGCTTTCTATCTAGAAAAAAAATGAGTTTTTTTTAAACAGTCCATTTTTTTTATAGTATTGTATTTATAAAGAGTTTTATTATTTATTTACTTAGTGTCCAAGCACAAATTCCTATTGAAAAGTGCTATTATGGCCATTTTAAAGATAAATAAACGGAAGATAAGAGAAATGACACTAGGCCCAACTTTTGTCACAGGATGAGTCAATGAAAAAGTGAAGAAGAAGATCATTTTCTATTTAAGTTATCTCAAGCCCACCAACACAGGAGTGCTGATATCAAACCACATTGCAAGAAGAGATGGGTAATCTCTTTCCAATTTGCTGACACAGACTTCATTAAAAAAATACATCCTTCCAATATTTCTATGCTGTAGAATTCATCGTAGTTAATATGATGGTTAAGGTAGTATCATAAAAGAATCAGAAAATCTAATATAATCCTCATTATCACTATCAAAATACTTTGCATTTATTTACATGAAAGATGATATTACTCTACAAAATCATATTTATTGTGTTCTTTCACTTACAGAATTATATTGTCTTTATAAAAATAAAGACATGAGTAGACATTGGGACATGCCTTAAACAAATACAATATTTAAATAAATTAGTTACAATATTTAAATAAATTCAAAATTATTAAAATTTTGAATAAGTTAAGGGCTATCCATTTAAGTATTTTTCTAACATAGATCACAAATTAAGATTCTGAAAGAGAAGACAGATTCACTGAGAGAAACTGGGAAAAGGTAAATATGTGTTACAGAGGATACTTTACTGGAAAATGGATAAAGAAAATAAATAACATGGTCCTTGAGAAGTTGTAACCATAAAGAACCACATCCTTTGGATATAATTGGTGGGAAATTTATTTTATTTTATTTTTCTGTAAGTTATTGGGGTACAGGTGGTATTTGGTTACATGAGTAAGTTCGTTAGTGGTGATTTGTGAGATTTTGGTGCACTCATCACCTGGGGAGTATACACTGCACCATATTTGTAATCTTTTATTGCTTGCCCCTCTCCCACTATTTCCCCCAAGTCCCCAAAGTCCACTGTATCATTATTATGCCTTTACATCCTCATGAGCTTAGCTCCTACATGTCAGTGAGAACATATGATACTTGATTTTCCATTCCTGGGTTACATCACTTAGAATAATAGTTTCCAATCTCATCCAGGTCACTACAAATGTTGTTAATTCATTCCTTTTTATGGCTGCATAGTATTCCATCATATATATATATGGACTTGTTGATTGATGGGCATTTGGATTGATTCCACAATTTTGCAATTGATAAGCATACAAGTATATTTTTCGAATAACAATTTCTTTTCCTCTGGGTAGATACCCAGTAGTGGGATTTCTGGATCAAATGATGTTTCTGCTTTTAGTTCTTTAAGGAATCTCCACACTGTTTTTCACGTGACTGCACTCGTTTACATTTGTGGTGTGAAATTTAGAATTGCTACAGTGAAGAAGTTTCAAACACTGTTGCTGCGAATGCCATTCTTTCAAGTAAATAGCTTAAACTCGACAGAAGTCAACATTCCACTTTAAATAAATATCTACTGGGCAGTTTATTGCATGTGAACATGAGAGTGTATAATGGTTTAAAACTGGTTGAAATGTTGAATACCTAAAGCATTGAAAAGAAGCTATTGTAGGAAATGGCATCTCCTTTTACCATTTGGATTTATTACATTAGCCATCCATTCAGTATTGTTTAGTGAAGAGCATTGCACAGTACTTAATCTTGTTTATTCATCCATTTATTTGCATTCATTCTAAGGTTTTCTTTCTGTTCATAATTTTGCATCTGTACCAATCAACCCGGTGTCTAGTTGAGAATCAGGAGTCGACTTAGAAAGCTGAAATATTCTGCAATCTAGCTGGTTAGGCTCTAAGCATAGAACTGTCTAAGCACAGAACAACTCTTGAATAAAATGCAGGTGAAATATACATAACATATAAGATTCACTAAGCATAGAACAACTCTTGAAAAAAACGCAGGTGAAATATAAATAACATAAGAACTTGCACTCGTATAGGATAGATATAGGAGAAAAGGTACAACAGCAGAGTTGAAGTGTGCTTTTCAATAAAGAGTCAGTATGATGTTAGTCATTTTTTACCATAGACAATTCCTCATCATCTCTTTGAATTCATCATTTCTTTGAATTTTTCCACATTACATGTATATTTGCTCATGCATGCATGCAAACACCAAGATAGTTATTATAAAGGTATGCTAAAGTATACAAGGACTCACACTTTGTGTCCTCAATTTGAATGTATCAGGGGAGACAAAAGGGGATGCTGATGAGGGCTCAAACCATGGAGACTGTCCAACGCTGAACTGTGATGAACAGGAACATTTAGAGCTTGCAGCATCAGGGGTCTGAGCTTGCTGGAAGTAAGCACCTCTGAAATGTTGAATTAGACTATAAGCAGTAAGTTCATTCTAGTGAGAATAGCCTTCACCAGAAAGTAGAAATCTCGTATTCTCCCATTCTGTTGTTGATCACTGTGTAACTCTGAGTAAGTCATTCAACTAGATTTCTGTCCTATCTAGCTCATAAGGTTTTGACTCCTATGTATCACTGTATATTCCCCACATCCAGCAGGTCACTCAGTACTGTCGTTTATTCCTACATTTTATATTTGATGAGGGCAAGGCCTCCATATTGCAAATGAAGTGGCTGTAATGGTTGGCAATTAAATTAAAAAGGAGAAAAGTGAGACAAGGATGTCTTAATTCACATTCAAAAATTGTTCTAAGAGCCAAGAAAAAGAGCATTAATTGTAGCCACAGAAATAATTCACAGCACATGCATAGGGCTCAGTTGTGGCAGAGGTGAGACATGCCATTTTAAATAATTCAGAGCATCACTTTATTCATTCATTCATTCACTCATTCAACATATAATTTATTTAGTGTCTTCTATGTGGCATGCTTTGTTTATTCTTGGGAACGCTTCATTGAACAGAACAAAAATTTCTGACCTCACTGCTTTTACATTCAAGAAGAGGGAGACAGAAAACAAATAGTAAACATAATAAATAAGTTATTTAGTGTGTTCATAGGTAATAAGTGTTAGAGAGAAAAAGGAAATAAAGTAGGACAGGGCAAAGGGAACCAGAAGTGCCAGGGTTTGCAGGAGGAGTTAGACTGCCATATTAAATACTACTGAGGTTAGGGCAGCATCATTGAGGTGACATTTGAGCAGAAATTCAAAGAAAGTTAAGGAATTAGCAATGAATATATATGGAAAGAGAGTATTCCAAGCAAAATAATACAATGAGAGTAAATTTTTTAAGGTGGTAGTCTGGTCATTAAGTTTAAGGCTAAGTAAGGAGAGCTTATAGCTGTAGTAGAAAGTAAGCAAGCGGTGCATATTACGAGCTGAGGCCAGGAGGTAACTGGATTCAGGTACAGGGGAAGACCATTTAATACTTCTAAAGAAACAAGATTTTTAGTCTGGAGGAAAATGAAAATGGAAGTCATTGCGATGGAGAAATGATATGGTCCATCTTAAACGCTAAAAGCAGCACTCTGTCTACTGTGTTGAGAATAGAATCTCAGAAGACAAGGGTGAATCCGGTTAGAAGGATGTGCTGGATGTATGCAAATTATGAGAGAAAAGTAAGAGTCAAGGGTTAATAATAATCGTGATAATAATTGGATATAATAATAATATAATAATTTTTTGTGCTAAGCAACTGGATGGAGTTTTCATCAATTGAGATGTGGAAGGTTGCAGGTGAAACCACCTGGTGTTTAGTTTGGGCCATATTGATTCTGAGATGTCCATTAGACATTCAAGTAGGGAGTTAAGTAGAGAGAGGAACAAATATGGTACTTAGGATACAAGCCAGGGCTGGAGGTACAAATTTGTGAGTTGTTGCCATATGGGTTATATTTAAATTCATGTGATTGAGCAAGATCACCAAAGACATAAATAGAGATAGTGAAGAGACCAAAAACAATGTGGGAGTCTTCCCAACTTTAAGAGACTGGGGAGAAGAATAGAACCCTTAAGCAAGATTGAGAAAGAGAAACCAGTGAGAAAGAATGGATACCAAGGCATTGGGTGGTGTGAAATGAAAATGAGAAAAGATCTATCAAGGAGGTAGGATTGATGCTGAGAGTGGCCATTGATCAGTGGTAAACATGAAGAGAGTAGTGTTGATGGGGTGAGGGAGGCAAAGGCCTGACTTGAGTGGATTTAAAAGACAATGGGAAGAGAGAATTAGAAACTACAAGAATAGGTCACTCCCTCAGAGTTTTTCAACAAATACAACTCAGTAATAAATGGATAAGTGACAAGGAAAGTGGAGCAAGTAAACTTATTTAAGAACTTAGGCATATCTATATATTTATGTACATCTACCTCAATGAAAAGGAGAAAGAGAGAAAAATATTAATGTAAGAGGAAGAGGGAAGAATTGCTGGCGCGATATTCAAAGAATTCAAGGAGTTCCTGGAATGACATCCTTAAACAAGCAAGAGGAAATTGTATCTATGTAAAAGTGGAGGGATGGGCTTTAGATGGAGATAAGATTAAAGACCATTGTTTACTTCCCTACACAGTTCCTATTTTACAACGTATCCATGAATATCACTGGATGATTAAACACTTACTGAGGAAATAGAATATGTTTGTATATACTTTGGAATATGATTTTTATTATGATTGTAAGGATGGAATTAAGAACATTTTGGAACATCAGAAAGGAGTAACCTGTTGCCAGCAATGGCAAAGTGGGCATTAAGACTGATTCTATACCCTTTGAATTGTTTATATCTTCATATTAATTTATTGTTCATACAACCACTAAATGCAAAAGGGTCTTGAAAATAATTTAACATTGCCTTAATCCATGGATTATATCCATTCTCAAGGCACCACTAATTGAGGTTGAACTGTCAAAAGCACATTGAATTAAGCTACAAACATCTAGAATTAACATCTTTTAAAGAATGAGAGTATGTTATTGAATATAGGCCTCAGAATGGTTTCATTGAATGAGGATGTTCAATTAGATATCATGTGGTGAAGAGACCTTCCCTTGGCATTTAATCAGTTTTCTTTCTTCCAATTTTTTTTGTTCTAGTGTTCTGTCCCTCTACTCTCCTACTATAATCCATTCATGAAAACATGGTCAATTTAACTTTCCTAAATTAGCAGAAGGTTGTTCATGTCACTATTTGTTTGTTTAAGGCATTTAAAAGTTCACCATTTCTTAGAGAATTAAATTCAAATTGCCTTGATTTGATTTGGTACTCTTTGTCATCTTCACTATCACTTAGTCCAAGCTGCCATTTTATCTTATTGCAATAACCTGAAAATAATTCCACTTTTGTGCACATCATATACCACTGTACAATCCATTTTTACATTTACCACTGTATCCATTATCTATAGCTATATTTATGCTGCCTAACATAGCCACAAGTCCTAGTGGCTTAAAATATTAAATATTTATTGAGTTCACAAATCTGTGGATTAATTGGGCAGTCTTTTGGGGCTCACCTGAGGAATTCTGCTGATGTGAAGAGAGGGCTTAGCAGGATTTACTTACTATTTATCAATGAGCTAGACTGCTTGGCTGATCTTGGCTGGACTCTCCCAGGTGTCTGGCTGGTGGCTGGGTGAACTGAAAGGGACTGAGTTGACACAAATGCTCTGCTCCACATTTTGTCATTCAGCAGGGTAGCCCATGCAGATTCTCATGGTGGAGGAAAAGAAAGTAGCAGCATGTATGTGCTTTTTTGAGTCTCTGCCTGGGTCCAGTTTGTTACTGCCCTACTGGCCAAAGAAAGTCACATGGCAAGTGGAGTCATTATGGTAAAGCACTAGAAAAAGGGCATGGATTTATAAAGGTGTGATAAATTGGGGTCATTAATGCAATGAAACTACAACAAAGACCTTTTTTGTTTTGTTTTGTTTTTTGAGATAAGGTCTCACTCTGTCACCCAGGCTGGAGTGCAGTGGTGCAGTCATGGCTCACTGCACTCTTGACCTCTCCTGGGGCTTAGTCTATCCTTCAGCCTCAGCCCCTGTGTAGCTGGAACCACAGGCAAGCACCATCATGCCCAACTGATTTTTGTATTTTTTTGTGGAGATAGACTTTCTCCATGTTGCCTGGGCCGATCTTAAACTCCTGTATTTAAGCCATCCACTCACCTTGGCCTCCCAAAGTGTTGGTACCATAGGTGTGAGCCACTGTACCTGGCCCTAACTTCTTAATATGTGCTAATATAGTCTCTGTCTCAAAGCCCCATCTCACACTGTTCTCCCCCTTAGCTGTTGAGACATCTTTTTATTTGGTGCTTTTATTTAGCCTAATTCCTATTTGTCCTTTATCTCAGCTCAAATATCAGTTTATACAGGAAAACTTCTCTGATTTCCCAGACTAGGTCAGAAGCTTTTCTCATAACCTTTCATAGAATCATGTTCTTGTCACAGAGCACTTGACTTGGGTTGAATTATAGTGTAATTATTTGATTAATTTCTGTGTTCCCACTCCACTAATACCTCTCTAAGAATAAGAACTTTGACATCTCTTTGTAGCACCCAGTATCCAGTATTATGCATGGCCCATAAGAAATGTTTAATAAATGTTTGTTGAATTATATTACTTACTCTGAATTTTCCTGGTTATTCTTTCTCTTTTCATTTTCATTTTGTTGAGAAATCTTACCTATTCTGTAAAATTTATTAACAAATTTTTAATGGGAAACTGTCATTATCATTCCATGTACCCAATACATTGACTATTTTCCTTTCTTTTTTGCCTTTTCTCTTAGACTTTCAGTTAGACATTTTTCCCCCCCTCCCCAAGTCCCTGGTCTCTCAGCAGTGGTTTCCTTTGTTAAATAGCACAATTGAAATAGGAAATTACTAATAGTTGCCAGTTCTCTGGCCACACCCTCCTCATTTTGTTGTGGTCTTTGAAAAGGGAGCAATAATGTACAAATTGATCCTGTGAATTAGAGACATGCTACCATGTCTTCCCCAGAGAGGGGACTGCTCTGTGTCCTTCCTTAAATGGCTGCATATTTCTCTGATTAAACTTACTATGCTATGTTGCATAAAATGCTTGGCTTCTAGATTCAATCATGATTTCTTTTTATCACTAAGAACTCTGTCTTCTTCCTGGTGCTTGGCACAATTAATTGCTGAAAGTTTTTAAGCTCAGTGAAGACTTTCATCCAATTCTCATTTGTGCTTGTACATTTCAGGGCACATATTTTCAGAGAACTCCCTTGTGCAGAGGCTATTGCCTTAGGTATAAGTTAGACACATTGGAGATTGCAACTGGGAGCTGTTAACTCTCATTCATTAGTCCTTCCTTGAACGTGATAAAGTTATATTGAATAGGTGTCTTGACATGCTAATTTGAGAAAGGAATGCAAATGTAAAATGTAAAAATATAAAGAGCATTTTGAATTTATAAATTTGTCTTTTGGAATCACATACCTTGGAAAGGATGCCCTGAAAATCAAATTTCCTAATATTTAGCATATACTAAAGTGACAGTGAAAATGTTAATATCAGATTGTGAGCGTTCCAATTATTGAAGCCATCCACCAATAACTCTACTGAAGTAATGTCAAGGAATCCCAAGAGTGTGCCAGTGAAAAAAGAGTTTATTATGGAAAAACTAATGGGCCGTTTTCTGTAGCTGCTCCTGCTGTTGCTACTATGATGGGTAACATACACCAAGTAAAATATCCTTCTCATATGTTTAACCACACATTTTCACCCCAGGGAAATAGAACGGGCTTCATCTCTGTTAAATGTGCTTGGTTGCTTTGGGATATTCTCTCTCCTCATCTGTTTTTTCCTATCACTGTTTTTATTTTTAATAAAAATATTTTATAGCATTCATGCAAAAAAACAATTCAATAGTATCTTTTTTTCATAAATAACTTCTGTTAGGAATGGAGTTAAATGGCTCTACTGTGACCTCCATCTTGTTATGATCCATAGGTCCTTACAATTTTGCCTTCAGGGTGTTAGGATAATGAATCCAATTCTTACCCTGGTTAGATGGCCAGTTCTGGTGGTGCAAGCTGAGTGTGCACTATTGTTTAACTTGTCCCCCCAAAAAGGTGTTTTATGATAGCCAATCTTTGCTGCATGAATGGGAAGTTATGTTGGTTTGGAAAAGCTTAAACTTTTGCATGTGTTCTCCGTTAGCCATACTTTTATGTTAAGAAAATAATTTATTCAGGAGTCCATCTTAGCCTTGATTTTTCAAGGATAATAAAGAGTTAAGAAATCTGAATCTCTTAGACCCTGAAAATGAATATTATTTTCCTAGACATATTGCACAAATTTTTGCAGATATGTGTGGTGAGGGGAGTGTATTACAATGGAAAGCACTGGCATTTGTAATTCTGCAGAGAATGAATTAGAACGTCAAATCTCTACTGAAGCTATTTCTGTTCCATTCTGTGCCTGCTTCACAGACTGTCCCAATTCTTTAAAGAAGAATCAATGAATCTACTTTCACATATAAAATTATGGAATCTGAGTCCCTTTTTGTAAAAGAAAAAAATTACTTTATAAAGATCCATGTTTTCTATGGAGAAAAAGGACAAAAGCATCATTTCCACTTCCAAGTTACTTCATCTTGACAAATGTAATTCCAGTCCTTGCCCCTGCAGGGTTAGCAGCTGATTAGGCTAATAGAACACATAAAACCCATAAAATTTATTGCAGATAAATTTTAAACCCAGTTTCCAGTAGAGAACTTTGACAATTGTCCCAAATGCGTTAGAATTCAGATGTTCTAGAATATCATTTGAAATCAAGATTGATGGGTATGTTATTTATAACTCATTCTCCTTAAGAATTTTAATTTGTGTAAATTATTTCACTCTCAAGTTCAGCCAATACAGAATTCAGGAGGATTTGCAGTGTTGATTGCATTTTTTTTTTTTTTTTCCTACAGTTCCGTCATGGTTGCTTCTGTGTTCAATTCCATAAAGTTTTAACTTATGGTATATTTCCCTGGCTTAATTCCCCTTTCTGTCTCCATGGATCACAGTGTTTGACAGAATTGCAGAACAGAAAAAGACTCACTACCAGATTTTCCACTCAAACTAAAGATTAAGTCAAGTTCCAATAGAAAATTCCTTAATCAAAGTTGTCAGCTTACATATGGTCGCTAACTTTAATACAGTCAAGTGGATATATATATGAAATGTTGTCAAGAGCAACTTTAGGGTCCTGTTACACAGGAAAACACTATGGATCGCAAATGATTCTCATTTCTTCCATAGAAGTAAAAACAATACAAATAATAATGAGAAGAACTACCTACCATTTATTATGTGCTAATTATAGCATCATTGTGCTGAGTGCTTCACTCAAGGTGATACTTGAGATTGTTCAGTTATTTACATTTCATGTTAATTCTAAGATATCCCGCCCCAGGCCATATAGCCTTTAAGTTGTTTAATGTGGAAATTAATGTCAAATCCATTTACGTTTTCCATCAAGGCCTGTATTCCTAACCATTCTGCAATACTACTCATCTAAATCATGATGATGCTTTTATCTAATGATAAATGACTTTGGAACTCAGCGAGCTTCAAACTTATGATTTCATATGAATCTGTGACGAATCCCCTCTAAAGGTTTCTCTGAATGTAGTCTCTGCCACGATAGAGGATCAAACTAAGTTGTCTGTACAATATGACAAGTCGATTTGGCCCAGACACAATTGTTAGTGTTCTCAGTATTGAAACAACTTACTCTTCAAGATTCTCCCTGAGTAAAACATAATAGAATAAAATTTAGAATTGATTCTTTGTAACTTCTATTTTCTGAACTTCTGGTAGATTTGTGCCCTAAATCATCAGGCAGTTTTATAGTCTAGTCTTCTAGGAGAACTATGTACCTTTGAAACTGTACCCTCCTGGGGTCCCAAGCCAAAGTAAAAAAGACAGGACTCTGTCTAATACCATCATGATAGTAAATTATGCAACATCTCAATCCCGACACAAAGTTTATAAAGATAAATCCTTTGTTCACCTTCCAATATCTTCTTCAAATCCTCCAAATTCAGTTCTCTCTACTCACCTAAATAAGCCACATCCAATAAACAGCAGCTGAGTAATTTTCAGGGTAAATGAAAACAGGAAAGCTTCTAATGCACTGAATAATTCCTTATACCTAGGTCTTATCATGCTCTGGCAAGTTCTAGTCCAGTCATAGTTTTAAGAATTATCTCTAAGGTGAGGTACATGCATGTAATGCAAGGTGGATGCAAAATGATCCTCTGAATAATAGTAAGAAAATTTTAGGACCTCTTTTTATATTAATTTTACCTCAATCTTTAAAGTTTTTATTTTAGGGAATGTTTCAAAAAATAAATGATATAAAAGTGTAGTGGTACATTTATGTTATATATAAATGCACAAGTGATAGGCTCAACATAGCTGGAGACTCCTGGTCTATACCACAATGATTACGCTAAAAGAATTCTAGGTGGGAAGTATGCAGCCACTTATTATGATACTACAAATTTATAAATATTGATGCATCAAGTTTCCAAAATTATGAAAATGACAGTGTAGCAATACAGTTTTGGTGATTAACCATTGGCTTCGTCTCCCATTACTTTCAATGTATGTATTTTCATGTGAGGGGGCTACAACTCCTGATTTTACGTAATAATTTTCGATTGGGAAGTAAAAATAATACCTCTAAAGGTAAGATCTCTAGTGTTTTTTTGTTTTGTTTTGTTTTGTTTTCTTTTTTTTTTTTTTTGAAACAGAGTCTCACTCTGTCTCCCAGGCTGGGGTGCAGTGGTCAGATCTCAGCTCACTGCAAGCTCCGCCTCCTGGGTTTACACCATTCTCCTGCCTCAGCCTCCCGAGCAGCTGGGACTACAGGCGTCCGCTAGTTTCATTTTTCTGTATTTTTTAGTAGAGACAGGGTTTCACCGCGTTAGTCAGGATGGTCTCGATCTCCTGACCTCGTGATCCGCCCGTCTTGGCCTCCCAAAGTGTTGGGATTACAGGCGTGAGCCACCGCGCCGGCCTCTAGTGTTTTTTATTTTATTTTTTTTTATTTTTTGAGATAAAAAAAATACAGAATGAGATTTTCCATCTACATAGCTTCAATTAGAAGGAAAAAGACAAGGGAGTGGAACAGACTTACACCTTAAAACAGTATTTCCCAGGAAGTACTCTTCAATGTTATTAGGTATTCTAAAGGAAGAGGGGGGTTTGTTAAACAGGTTTCTTTACTAGAATTCTTAGAGCCCCTAATGGGACACTCTAATAGGCATTACCTAAGAGGCAGACAAACTTATTTGACCATGGCATCGTTTTTGAGCAGCACTTCCTGGAATGAATCTGTTTTTGAATGTACTTGGAAAATGTTGACTAAAGTAAATTGCAGTTTTCTGCCTAGGGCCCAAACCTCTACCCATTAAATTAGTGTCCATCCCTGTTCAAGCTAATTCCACTTAATATATGCCTTACCAAGAATCAGGGTATTCTCTCTCTCTTTTCCCTTCTACCTTACTCCTCTTATATTCAATATATATGTTTTGAGTTCTTTCCATTTATCCAGTACTGTGCTAAGTATAAAGAGAAAATTATAAACCTACATAATCTTTATTCTAGACATTATACACATAATTATTTACAATTGTTATAAATCAGAAGTTATAAATAGGTTTCAGAGGGACTCTGTGCTTGGTTTGGTGCATTAGAGAAGCATCCATGAGCTCCTATTTCTGCTGAGATATGAACGATGAGTTGGAAATGGACATTTGAAAAGCAAGGGAGCTCCTAAAATAAAGGAAATAAACATACAAATGCTCTGAGTGTAGGAGAGATTTGTTCATCATCACCATTAGATTAGCAGGGTAGTGTGGCTGGAGCAGAGTGAATGGGATAGAAAGCTATATGCACGGGGTGGCAGAGTCAAGGAGGAAGCAGATTACACAGGACCTTGAAAGCCACATCAGGGCTTGGGGATTTTAATTGAGAGCAACTGAAAAATTATGTAAAGGTTTTAAGTAGCAAGTGACAAGATCAGAGTCCTCCTTGAAATGATCACTCTGGATGTTTTGTAGATGATAAATTGGAAAGAGACAAAAAGAAAAAAAAAAACAAAACAGACATTTCCATACCCTTCTAGATAAACTCTGCAAGGACAGGTATATTCTTCCCAACATTTGTGACAGTGCTTAGTACTTGGTAGAAGCCCCACAAATATTTGCTAAATAAAGGAATTAAGATCCTATTTTAGCAATTCAGGTGAAAGGTGTTGGTACATTGGACCTGAAGATGACAGTGTAGCAATACAGTTTTGGTGATTAACCATTGGCTTCGTCTCCCATTACTTTCAATGTATGTATTTTCATGTGAGGGAATCTTTTGATGGAATATTATATATTAGCCAGAAATTGACAATATACAGATTTTGGAGACATGAGGAATTACTGGCAGGTCCTGCACATCATAGGCAGCTGTCTACTTTGCCTATGAATTCATATATCAACATTTAGGTAACTTTTCACTTCCTCATTTTTAATATATAGTCATATCACGATTCCAAGTTCATTTGAACTTTGCATATATCAAGATTAAAACAAACAACCATAGAACCTGTTAGGAATTTTATTTATTATTTTAAATATATACAGTTTTGAAGACCCAGCTTAATTAGTGTTCCAAATAGGTATTTATGTTACCCATAGAATTTACACAAAAAATAAAATTTTAAGTTATACTTCAAATGAAAATGAGAAAAGTGCTTGTTAAGGGTTGAATTGTGACCTTCCAGTTCATACAGCGAAGTCCTAACCCCTCTACTTACAAATGTGACCTTGTATAAAAATAGAATCTTTATAGAATTAATCAAGCTAAAATAAGTGCATTAAGGTGTGTACCAATCCAACATGACTGGTGTCCATGTAAAAAGGGGAAATTTAGGGACAGCCATATATACAGCGAGAATGACATGTAAGTATGAAAATCTACACACCAGAATGATCTAGAACAGATCCTTCCCTCACAGTTCTGAAAAGGAACCCAATCTTACCAATCCTTTGATTTCAGACTTTTAGCCTACAGAACTGAGAGTCATTAAATTTCCAACAGTTTCCAGTATTTTGTTTTGGCAGCCATGGCAAACTAATGTAATGCCTATAAATACCAGCAACTTTGTTAAGATTCTATTAACTGTTCTTTATATTCTTTACTCTGGTTGAATCTGCCAAATTTAGCAACACATGCTGGTTGCGACTGCGGATGGTGATTAGTTCTGTTGTTTACAAAGACAAACAAATCGTATTTAAATCTCTTAAAGCTGGAAATAGGTGGAAAGCAGGAACAGCAACTGCAGTTTTAGTCAAGTCCTGTTTCTGACTCTATTATTTTTGGAACTAGAAGGAGTATTATTTTTTTATTGAGAAGCCATTTGTTTTTCTGTGTGATTATTAAGAATAATAAATAACAAATAATTGGCAAGGTCGCTTCAGCTTTAGTTTGAGATGGTGCAAATGTCATACAAATTATTAGCGTTTTGCTTTTCTCAAACAGGTTTTCTTCACTTTAATGATGAACACACCTGCTTCATTTTATTTAGAAAGAAGTCATTCTCTTCACCATGACTGAGCCACCACTTTTAAACATGCAGTCAGTCCTCCATATGTGCTGCTTCTGCATTCTCAGACTCAACCATCAGAAGATGAAAGATATTTGGGAAAAAAAATCAGTGAAAAATAATACAATTTTAAAAATACAAATGAGGAAACAATACCGTATAACAACTATTTATATAGTATTTACCTTGTTTTAGGCATTATAATTCATCTAGAGATGATTTAAAGTATATAATAGGATGTGTGTAGGTTATACGCAAATACTATGCCACTTTATTTCAGAGATTTGAGCATCCACGGATTGTGGTAACCTCAGGGGTTCAGCAGTCAATCTCCTGTGGATATGAAGGGTCAACTGTATATTATAATTAATGGCTGAAATAATGTGAATAAACATTCAAATTTATTTCTTCATATTCTTTTTTGGAATTGAAGGATATAAAAATTAAATAATATTAATATGTAAAGATTTAAAGATATCTTGAATTTAATGTTATTAAATTCTCCAAAGTCTAATGCCATGCAAATCATATTTGTATTTATCCTCAATAGTTTTTCTTAACCAGTAGTTTCAATATTTTTAATACTTTTTTCCAGATTTTACACTTTTAATTTAAAAAACATTGTCAGTGCAGACGTGACAAAAAACCAGTCCCAAAGTTATAGTTCTTCAGTTTCTGAAATATTAGCATGTTGGTTTCTTTTTGCCATTTTATCATTTTCAGGGCCTAGAGCTCAGATAAATTCTGCTATGTCAACACATATTTATAGATTCAGAATCACAGTACGTGTGATAAAAATTACAAACAAAATTGAAGATGTAACTCTTACTCTAATCAACAGGGAATGTTTTATAGAATAAATTGAACTTGCATTAAAGTCAAAAGGAAGCACGTGTGTATGTATGTCTCAAAGTCAAAAGGAAGCATGTGTGTACATGTGTCTGAGTGCATGTGCACACATGCTAAAGGAACAGCGTGAGCCAAGGAACAGAGTCATAGTGAGTACACTTTCAGTGAAGATAAGTAGACTTTTGATTTGAACACAGATTTGATGTTGCTGACTTGAGTTACCTTCGATTATGTAGGTAAAGAGTGATTATTGGAGGCCTCAAATGCCAGTAATAAAGATGCTTTCGTTATGGGTTGCATTGTGACCTCCCAGTTGTACCTGAGACTGATGAATAATAGGGGCTATTACAGAGGATCTAGAGCTTGGGTTCCCATCCTAGCTCAACATTTACCGCTCTTGGCACTCCAAGCTTTTCGCGGTTTTATTTTTATAGTGATACAAGAGTGCCAGGAAGAGAAGGGCACGGTCCCTTTAAATGGTATGGAAAGGAGGAAGAGAAGTGCTGGATAGAGGGGGCCCTACCCCCACGGACCTAGGTGAGGACCGGCACTTCCGCCTTTGCGCCCAAATGTTGCATTTTCCAAGAACGCCCTGGCCCACCACAATCCCATTCTGTGCCTATAAAAACCTGAGACCCTAGCAAGGCAGAGACAGAAGCTTCTGGAAAGGCAGAGGAACACATCAACAGAAAGACAAGTGGCCGGACATTGAGAGGACGTCGAGGGGAGCACACCAATGGAAGAGCACATTGGCTGATGCCGGCAAGAGGCCAGGCAGTCGTCTAGCAGGATGAGGTGGAGTTTGGCCTGGGCAGTCTTAGGAGAGAGCCAGGGGCCCACTGAGCAGCCCAACTCCAGAAGAAAACCATCTCCCTTCTGGCTTCCCCATCGATTGAGAGTTACTTCCACTCAACAAAACTTTACAATCATTCTCCAAGCCCACATGTGATCCAATTCTTCCCATACACCAAGGCAAGAACCCAGAATACAGAAAGCCCTCTGTTCTTGGGATAAGGTAGAGGGTCTAATCCAGCTGGTTAACACAAGCCGCCTATAGACAGCAAACTAAAAGAGTACCTTGTAACACACACCCACTGGGGCTTTAGCTGTAGACACTCACCTCTAGACACTGCTGTGGGGTCAGAGCCCCACAGCCTGCTGGTCTGTATGCTCCCCTAGAGGTTTGAGCAGTGGGGCACTGAAGAAGCGAGCCACGCCCCCATCATCAGTCCTGTGAGGGGGGCAAGAGAACCTTTCCTGTTTCAACAGCATGTATCACCCTATCAGATATTGTTACAAAATCATTTGTTCTAATGGTTTTATTAAAATGTTTAAATTTTTAATGATCCTTCCCCCTAGGCAAAATGCCTGACTTCCAGGAAAGAACTGTTCTGTGCAACTATTTCTCCCTCATATTTGGCTGGTGCAAAAGTAATCGCGGTTTTGGATAATGAATTTTAAATCATTATAACTAGGCTCAAACACATCTTTATTAATCAAAATAGGAAACATTACAATCAATACATTTTTACCAATGAAAAATAAGTTTGTTTATTCCCGTAGCATAAAAATCCGTGCTTCAGGATTCAATGAACTCTTGGAAAGCACTTTCTGCATTCTACTGGTTGTGGAAGTGTTTTCCTTACAAAAAGTTGTCGAGATGCTTAAAGAAGTGGTAGTCGGTTGGCGAGAGGTCAGGTGAATATCGTGGGTGAGGCAAAACTTCGTAGCCCAGTTTGTTCAACTTCTGAAGCTTTAGTTGTGTGATGTGCAGTCATGCATTGTTGTGGAGAATTGGGCCCTTTCTGCTGACCAAAGATGATTGCAAGGTTGAAGTTTTCGGTGCATCTGTTTGAACTGCTGAGCATACTTATCAGATGTAATGGTTTTGCTGGGATTCAGAAAGCAATAGTGGATCAGACCAGCAGCAGACCACCAAACAGTGAACATGACATTTTTTTGGTCCAAATTTGGCTTTAGGAAGTGCTTTGGAGCTTCTTGGTCTAGCCACTGAGCTGGTCATCACCGGTTGTCATATAAAATCTATGTTACATTGGAAGTCACAATCTGATCGAGAAATGATCTGTTGTTGTGTAGAATAAGAGAAGATGACACTTCAAAATGACAATTTTTTTTTTAATTTTCACTCAGCTCATGAGGCATCCACTTATCCAGCTTTTTCACCTTCCCAATTTACTTCAAATGCTGAACGACTCTAGAATGCTCAATGCTGAGTTCCTTGGCAACTTCTCACACAGTTGTAAGAGGATCAGCTTCCATGGTTGCTCTCAGTTGGTCATTGTCAACTTCCAATAGCCAACTACTATGTTCCTTGTCTTCAAGGCTCTCCTCTCCTTTGCAAAACTTCTTGAACCACCACTGCGCTGTACGTTCGTTAGCAGTTCTTGGACCAAATGCGTTGTTGATTTTGAGAGTTGTCTCCACTACTTTACAACCCATTTTGAACTCAAATAAGAAAATCACTCGAGTTTTCTCTCTGTCTAACATCGTTTCCATCATCTAAAATAAACAAAAAATAAACAGCAAGTAATAAGTGATGAGCAAAAAACATAAAATGAGAAATGCCCATTAAAATGATTTTTAACAAAACCACATTTATTTAAGAATGTATTCCAATATCAAACGCCAAATTCCAAGAATGCAAAAACCACAATTACTTTTGCACTCATACTTAGAACCATGCCTGGGGCACTATAAAAACTCAACAAAAATGTGTTGATTGGATGAATGAATGCCCTTGAACAATTATTTAATTTTTTTTTTTTTTTTTTTTTTTTTTGAGATGAAGCCTGGAGTGCACTCTTGTTGCCCGGGCTGGAGTGCACTCTTGTTGCCCAGGCTGGAGTGCAATGGTGCAGTCTCGGCTCACCGCAACCTCTGCCTCCTGTGTTCCAGCAATTCTCCTGCCTCAGCCTCTTGAGTAGCTGGAATTACAGGCATGCACCCCCATATCTGGCTAATTTTTGTATTTTTAGTAGAGACAGGGTTTCTCCATGTTGATCAGGCTGGTTTCAAACTCCTGACCTCAGGTGATTCGCCTGCCTCGGCCTCCCAAAGTGCCAAGATTACAGGTGTGAGCCACCACGCCTGACCTATTTAATGTATTTCTAACTCACTTTCCTTATATTAATATGGCAGTGATGATGACGATATTAATAATAATCACAATAATACCACATAGTGCTATGATAAGGCTTACACATAGATTCATCTAACACAGTGCTTTTCACATAAATGCTCAGTATTTTTTATTTCTTTATTTATTTTTGAGACAGGATCTGGCTCTGTTGCACAGACTGGAGCTCAGGGGCATGATCTTAGCTCATTGTACTCCCTCCCTCCTGGGCTCAAGCAATCATCTCACCTCAGCCTCCTAAGGAGCTGGAACTATAGGCACATGCCACCACAACTGGTTATCTTTTTAAATTTTTTGCAGAAACAAGGTTTCATCATGTTGTCCAGGCTGGTCTCTAACTCCTGAACTCAAGTGATCTATCTACCTGCCTCAGCCTCCCAAAGTGCTTGGATTACAGGCATGAGCCACTGTGCCTGGCCTATACTTAACAAATTTAGACACTTTTTTTTTCTTGTTGTAGATTCTTGCATTGAGACCAACATAAAAAAAGAAATCTAAAAGAAGTCTCGTAGATTGATTTTAGGATGTCGATTATTTTCAAAACAAGTGAGAAACCCAGGGGTGTAATGAGCACATAGTTCTAGGCTTCAAGAAACAAATCATTTATTTGAAATTAGTCTAAAATGTAAAAGAAAAAATGGAAAAAGATAATGCATGAATTGCAGGATCCAGCACACATTAAAGAGTTTTTTGGGGGAAAATAGATAGATAGATAGATAGATAGATAGATAGATAGATAGATAGATAGATAGATAGAGATATCTATATAGATATATATCAGTGAGAACGGGACAAGCTAATAAGAGAAGGCTCCATGGGAGAGGAACAGATTTGTACTTGGGGATGAAAAATGGACCTGATCTATATAAATAAAGAGGAAAGGAGCAGACCATGGGAGAGGATGAAGGCAAAGAAGAATGCAGAGTTCAGTTGGAATGACTATGGTATGCCCATATGTTCAGAAGTTGGGGGATGTCAACAAAAACCAAAAAGGGTGGGCCTTTGGGAGAGGATACCGTTGCATATGTGAAAAAACGTATCCTTCAGTAAATCTGGGGGACATTGAAAGTAAGGCAAAAGACTTTTATTTTGTTGTAACAAAAAAACTATAGTTACTGAAATCATTTTGGGTTTAGTGTGTGTGTTGTGCACCCACACACACAATCAAGTGTCACAAAGTCACCGAGGAGTATTAGAATTAAGTAAAGAACCTGGAGTCAGGAAAACTAGATAGCAGACTATTTTTATGTCCTCTATCACATTTGCTCTTTTCCATCTTCGTTACTCTCAGCATGATCATTCTATAACAGAGACATGATTATGCACTTTTCTGCTTAAATTCTTCTCATCTCCCCTAGTTTTCAGGGAGTTACATCCAAACTCCTTAGCAAGTCATTCAAGGTCAGTAGTAAGCTAGGTTCAACATTTTCCCTGCCTCATCTCCTAATAGCTCCTCCAAATCTAAATGAGTTTTATAAACTCTGTCCCCCACACAGACAAACCGAAGTTCTGACTGTCCCTTTAAATAACATAAATAAGCCGGAGGTGGTGGCTCACGCCTATAATCCCAGCACTTTGGGAGGCCGAGGTGGGTGGATCACAAGGTCAGAAGATCGAGACCATCCTGGCTAACACGGTGAAATCCCGTCTCTACTAAAAATACAAAAAAAATTAGCCAGGCGAGGTGGCCGGCGCCTGTAGTCCCAGCTACTCGGGAGGCTGAGGCAAGAGAATCGCCTGAACCCGGGAGGCAGAGCTTGCAGTGAGCCGAGATCGCTCCACTGCACTCCAGCCTGGACGACAGAGTGTGACTCCATCTTAAAAAAAAAAAAAAAAAAAAAAAACCATAAATATTTACAGCCTGGAATAGCATTTCTCTTTCTATTATGCCTCATATGACCTTCAGCTCAACTTTCAGACACAGCTCAAATGCTGCCTCTCTTATGAAGCCTTTTCTAACGTTGTCCCACCTCTGTGGTTCTCTGAGCTCTGACTTTTCTCTTCCCATAACAACTTACACATCTTGTACTGATAACATTAAACTTATTTTGATTTTGTGTTTATATTCCTATTTCTCAGATTAAATCATGAGGTTCTTGAAGGTCAAGTGACTTTGTATCTGTAGTGCTTAGCATGGTAATGGCATATGGTAAGGAATTAATACACTAAAAAGCACTAGAAAAACTTACAGTTTGAGTTTTCCTTAACTTACATTAAAACGTAAGCTGCAACTTAAAGTACATTTTAAGCTAAAAAAAATGGTGTTGCTACATAGAGCAATAAGGTCATGATTAAAAATGAGACTGTTTTAGAATAGATGGCAAGTTTAGTGTTAACTTCTTAAACTGGATCTGTCAGAAGGTTATTTGAGAGAAAATATTCTGATATGCTTGGAAATACAAGGATGGCTCTTGAGCTAGAGAGTCACACATTGGGCCAGCATATTTTTAGAGATGACCCCTGAAAAACAGAGACGAGCAGTGGACTCTAGAAGAAAGGATATGAAAGGAAACAAACATCTGATTAGGACCTGGGCTTTGTGGCATGATAGGAACAGTGAAATTACTGGATCAGGAAGCAGTGACCAAGAGTAATTAGAGAGGTGGAAGAAGAATTGGCATGGTGTGATACAGAGGCCCTGGGCGAGAACACGTTCAACAAGATCAACACTATCAAATGCCCCCAAGAGATCAAGGGAAATGAAGCTGAGAAATAATCAGAACAAAATTGCTAATTTTAGAGCGAGATTTCAGCAATTTGATTGGTAGAGAAGATGTGGAATTCAGGTAACAAAGGAAGTTGCTGAGTCGGAATCGGTATTTTTGGCTTTTAGTCACGTTTACAACTTCAAAAATGAGAAAAAGAGCATTGCTAAATATGAGTATCCTATCTATAGGGTTTTTTTTTTTTTTTATGATAGTACTGCATTTTAAAGATTGAGTTTTCAATTTCAAGTTCGGTTACAGATAAAATAAAACATTCGGAGTTTGGGAACTCCCAGAATGAGGTTTTATTCCCTCATTGGTCACGTCTGAAGACTCCAGAGCTTAGAATTCCCTTCATAAACCTTACTTTTCTTATGGGTAGTTCTACCCATGGACACATTTTCCTAAGTATAATCTCTAAAAGAGTTAGAATTTGTGAGTGAGTTATGCAGAAGTGTTGATAGCAGCATTTCCCAAGATATGTTCGTTGAAGCACTAGTACATAGTCTGTTAATAGCTGTTATATGAAAAAAAAAATTACCCTAGTCAAACATAGTTTTGAAATGCAAGTTAAAACAAACCCAGACACTTTCTTACTGCAGAACTCC
This sequence comes from Macaca fascicularis, assembly GCF_037993035.2. Lineage (NCBI taxonomy): Eukaryota > Metazoa > Chordata > Mammalia > Primates > Cercopithecidae > Macaca > Macaca fascicularis. Next base: position 151,662,320 of record NC_088375.1, on the reverse strand, counting down.
TCAGAATCTCTTATTAGTGTGCAACTGTGAATATGAAAGAAATATTTAGGGTAGCAGTTGCTTTCAAAACACTTTTCACCAAGATATCATTTTTGTCATGAAACTCACCTTTGGACTTGTTGAGTGGGATGCATTTTATTTAATATTTTCCAGCTCCTTTTATCTCAAAGTAAATGTTCCATGATATTTATATGTTATATAGTGAGCACGAAAAAAATCACTTAATAATAATAATGATGTATACATACAAGAATTGCAAGTCTTTTTTTTCTCTCCTTCCTTCTTTCCTTCCTTCCTTCCTTCCTTCCTTCCTTCCTTCCTTCCTTCCTTCCTTCCTTCCTTCCTTCCTTCCTTCCTCCTCCCTTCCCTCCCTGCCTTCTTTCCCTCCTTCCTTCCTTCCTTCTTCCACAAGAAAGAATTTGAGGCAGGTCCAGAGTAGAGTGAAAGCAAATTTATTAGAGAAGTAAAGAAACAAAAAAATGGCTGCTCCATAGGCAGAGCAGCAGTATGGGCTGATTGACTGAGTATACTTAGAGTTATTTCTTGATTATATGCTAAACAAGGGGTGGATTATTCACGAATTTTCTGGGAAAGAGACAGGCAATTTCCAAAACTGAGGGTTCCTCTTGCTTTTAGACCATACAGGATAACTTCCGGATGTTGGCGTGTAGACTGTCATGGTCTGGTGGGAGTGTCTTTTTGCATGCTAATGCATTATTAGCATAAAATGAGCAGTGATGATGACCAGAGGTCACTTTCGAGGCCATCTTGGTTTTGGGTTTTGGTGGAATTTGGCCAGCTTCTTTACCACATCCTGTTTTATCAACAGGGTCTTTGTAACCTGTATCTTGTGCTGACTTCCTGTCTCATCCTTTGATTAAGTATGCCTGACCTCCTGGGAATGCAGCCCAGTAGGTCTCAGCCTTATTTTACTCAGCCCCTATTCAAGAGGAAGTCACTCTGGTATGGACACCTATCTCCCTCCCTCCCTCCCTCCCTCCCTCCCTCCCTCCCTCCCTCCCTCCCTTCCTTCCTTCCTTCCTTCCTTCCTTCCTTCCTTCCTTCCTTCCTTCCTTCTTTCCCTTTCCTTCCTTCCTTTCATATTCTCTCTAATTAGGAGACTGTCTCAATGAACTTTTTAATTTTCATTTAAAATAAAGAACTTATACTAACGAATTAGATTTCTACTATAACTATATGCTGAAAAAATTATAAAGTAACTCTCAGGAAACATCATTAACAAAATCTGTGGGACTGGGATATCTAAATTTCCTCTTTTTCAGTTTGTTAGCTCTAGCATTTTGGGGCTCTAAATTTCTTTGAAAACATGTGAGGGTTTGAAGTACTGGCATGCATAAAATTCTTTAGTAAAACAGGAATATTGAATATGCTTTTAACTTTAACACTAAGCATTTCTATGATTGCCTCACACTTTTTTTTATTGGTATTGACTGCAGTGGATTCATGAGGAGGACATATGTTCTTAGCAAAGACATATAGGACGATTCTGCGTTACATCACCACCACCCACCTTCATTTAAGCTCTGGAAAAAGACAAGCTCTTCCAAATGTTTCCAATTTTTATTCTGCTTTACTCTCACACAGATACTTCTCCGGAATGTTCTTATCTCATCCACCATGATTTCTTTGTCCCCCAGCTTTGTTCCTCTGCCCTTCACGAAGTTATGCGATCAGCACGTCTCACTGCAGCCTCTGGATACATGTTCCCTGCATTGTGTCCCACACCCCTTCTCTTGTTTTTGTGGCAGTTTCCCCAGTGCCCAGAAGCTGTCACCTTGTTTCATATCAGAGTCACTTATGCTTTCCCTATTTCTGATTCACAGCTTTTACCTACCTTGCAGTGCTTTTCTGGAACATGTTTGGCCCCCCCAGGTTTGTTAAAGCCACAAAGAAACACCAACGTTATCTATCTGAATGATTCTGATTGTTTTCTAAAAAGCATTTGCTTTGTGAAACCTACCTTTTCAGATTCCAAGGTAAATTGGTGCCTTGGAATCCTGCATTCCTGTGGTCTAAAATGCTTCTTGATATGCAAGTGCAGCAGGAAGATGTGCGCACAGAAATGCCTGGGTAGAACTATGACCAGCGGCTGTGTGCTGTGAGGGAACTTCAACCATAGTTCAGGTGACAAGAAGCCCTTACATGAAATAAGCCCCTCTGCTGTTCCCTTGCTCCTACTGTCCTCCCTAGAAACAAAAATAAAGGACAACTCCTTCCATAAATAGACAACTACTTCAGATGGAGTTAGTCAGATGAAAGTCACAAGATGACTCAAAAAGCCTATTTCACAGGCATAAAATACTCTTAGTGATTGAGATATAAAAGAGTCAACTTTAAGTGTTTCATTAAAATCACTGCAAATACTATGCATAACAATTTACCAAGAACTCATGAAGCTGCTTGTTTAATAAATGAAGCTCATCTATAGTAAATGCCTTGGTACAACCAAAGTGGCTCTAATCAAATTGGGGACAGATGAGTTCTGTACATGCAGCTTATTTCATTAATTTACTCCTGTTTAGGGTTCATAGGCAATGGCCAATTGATATTATTTGTGACAACACTAAATAAAATAAGTAAAGGAAAATAAGTTGCATGATGTATTGCAGAGATAAATCACACCCCGGCAAGTGGGGAGCTGAAACCCTCCAGCAGAAGCACTTAGCACACTTCATTTGATTCCCATTCGTCAGCCTCAGTGCCGGTGGCTCAAAAAGAATGCAAAGGTAAATGAACACCAAAATATGATTTACAGTACTGGAAAACAGTCCTACCCAAATAAATCAAGGTTCCACTTCATTTCAGGCATTGGTTTATTCATAATACAGGGCTTTTACAATCAAGTCCTGCCAATTGTAAACAAACCACAACAAAACACACACCTGCACGAAGAGATAGGCATGATACTATGTGTGCATAGAGAACTAAAGAGGTTTAAAAATAACTACAGCTATTCGGCAGATTGAAAAAGGAAACGGGCAGCACATTTTAAAAGACGTCGTTGGTTTGAGCAGTAATGTTGTTGCAGTCTGCTTACATGATTAGGACAGGAGAAGCCACATCCAGTTTTAGAATTTATAGATTTAAAAATGTTCAACCAGACTGCTTCTATACATAGCTTTGTTAAAACTCCTGGGAAGACTATCGTAAAGTTCTGTTCTTATTCAAGATTTTAAGAATTGTTCTGGATTAGAGAAAAGAAGAGAGAGAGGAATAAGTGAATAGGAGAATCTATTAAATGAGGTGTCTTCTAAAATAACTTAGTTTCGTTTTCATTCTAGGCTGCATAGACTGTAACTGCCACCTTGCTACTCGGGAGCTTTTCATCTGATGTAAACCAAAGATAACAAAGGAGGAAACTGAAGGGGTTCTGTCATAAACATCTCTCTTCAGCTAAATATAGGTGATTGCATATTGCAAACATAATTCTATGTTGATATCTTTTTATTAACAATAAACCTAAAAAAAAAAGAAATACTCAGTTGAAAGCAAAAAAACAAAAGGAAAACCTTAAAATTACAGTATTTTAGAACTGGAGAGAACTTCCTTACAGATCATTTAGAAGTCTAATTACCAAATTCTGCAAAAATAATCTTAGGATTTAAAAAAGATGAGTAAGCCAAGGTCACAACATTGGTTAACGACAGAGCCAAGCTCCAGCTCAAGGACTTCAAAATCTTTAAAAAGTTTATGCACAAATATGTTGAAATCTTTATATCCTACAGTTCTTTGTGATATGCAAAATACACAGATAAACGTTTTATGTTCTTACATACCCTGTGTATGTGCACGAGTGTGTGCACACGTGTGTATATATTGGATTTTTTACACATATATGTATGTCATGGATTTTTTTTTTTAATTTTAGGTTTTCTGATTTTCTTATAGACTTACAGCAATATTTTATTTGGTTTCATTATATTCAAGCAATTTTTCCAAGAAGCATTTAGTGTGGTTTCCAACATGAAAGTGTTCTCCCTGAGGTTATTGTTGCACTTAAATGGCTTTTGTTTTCCTGCCTTCTTATTTGTGTCCTAAGAAAGACATACTGGACTGACTGGTTGTCTACTTAGTGCATGTCTCCAAAGGTTACATATACACTGTGTTTCCTCTTACAAGCCTACAAAGCAACTGCCTAGAGAAGCATTGAAAACCAAGTGCAAAGTCTTTTTTATTAAAATATCTTTCCTGGGAGATAATGTAGCACTTTTAGTATTTGTATTGCAGATACTGCTTATATTATTGGAAGTTAATATTTTATCCCTAGTTGCAGAGGTATTACAAATTACCAAACCTATACAACCATGCTGCCTGAAGTTAAGATTATACATTGCTGAGGTTTAAATAGGTGTTTGCCTAACAGCATCATTCTCCATAGAAAACGAGTTTTCAGAAGGAAAGCAAAAACAGTTGGGTTTTCATTCTATTACCATTGAAATTGTACTTCTTTTTGTTAATGATTGAATAAATCAGAATTTCAGTGGTGTATTCTCAGCATTTTCTTCTATATATTCCATCTGTTAGGGGAAAGCACCAGCATCTTGAGAAATAACCCACTTTATAGTCAAAAAGTATAGTCTGCAAATTTAAGCTGTTTATTGTGGGATAAAAATAACCGTAAAACAAACAAGCTCTCCTTGAATATTTGTGCCCCTGGTTGGAGAGCTCTTCCATTCCCTTGAAGGCTTTTGGCTATAAAACACCCTGAAAAACAATTTCTCGCAGTCCTAGCTCGTATGTAGGAAGCTGTTTCTCTCATTCTGATTAACTTGACTGCAGGTTTGCTTGGGGATTAAATAAACTAGCTAACTTCCAAAACCCTTTTGAAGGAGGGAAGGTCTCTTCTACCTTTTGTCTATTTCAGTGTCAGCCCTTGACACCCAGGCAGGAAGATGGGGATGGGGTCGCGGAGCGGTTTAACTTGGTGGGAATTGAACACAGAAATAAAACCCAAAAGAACATGGAGACTTTCTGGAGCACTGCTGGGAAATAGGATTGCAGCCTACCCCTCCTGGTTCGTGTTTTCTCTACCTGTTACAAGTCATTTATTTTTATCACACCTTTAATGAAAGTGACCTATAGAAAGGGCTTTTATCTGGGCTGTGGTGAACTAAGACAATAAAAAGGAACTTAGAATTATAGTGGTTTAGTTAACCATCAAGGAAATAAGAAAAGTTAAGTTTTCATAAGTAATTTCTCAAATGAATGTTCTAAACAAAATAGTAGCATGTATGAGAGGAAGAAAATCTAATTGATCATTGTCTCTAACTATAATTGATTCACCAAATATGCATTCAATCTTGAGCCGTGTGTAAGCTTCACTTCTTTGTCTTTTCAGAGGTCAAATGCTACCATTACTATAAATATCTATACATCAAGGTTTACAGGTTAGTAACTTAATATATTCTATTGACCTAGGTTAAATATTCTCCCCAAATTTGCTATGTTTAAACATATCAGTATTTTGAATGACAGAGGGGCTGGCATAACAATTTTGTTTTCTTTCTTCTATTTATCTGATACTAAAGCTTCATGGGGATTGCTAAGTTTTTCTTCCAAACATGCTTGTAGGTTATTTCCATGTTTGGCAAGGGAATGAAATTTACCATCACTTGGGAAAATTCTGAAGTCAAGCTGTGAAACTGAACAAAATTTTCATCGGCAAAAATTGAGTTTGAAAAACATGTGTTTCCCCTTTGGTAACAGGAGGATGCAAGGTAGATAGGAAGCCGAATCGGAGAGTTTAAGCCTTCATTATTCTTTCCTGTGTAACCATTCAGCAGCAAGGAAGAGAAAGAAAAGAATGCCAGCTGCAATGCCCAAAGCAAAATCTTTATGAGACTGAGTGATGGAACTCGGAGAAGCAAACCAGGTGTCCACTCCTTGATCTTAACACACAACATTTGTATACACAGAAGAAAAGGAAAGCCAAGCCAAGAAGGACAGATCCCTGGGGAACATGGAGAAAGAAAGTACAGTGAGGAATCTTAAGAGGCTGTGGGTCCTTGTAGTGTGTTCACACAGGCATGCTGAACAATAAGTCCAAGATTATATTTTCATAAAGGAAATAGTATAATTGGCTATTTCCTAAAGTCACCTAAGCCCAGCCCAAATGATAAGTTTTCAGGGATAACAATAGCTTAAGTTTTTATAGCACTTTATATTATCTTGTTTGATCTTATCTGATCTGCACAACAAGTCTGTAAGATAGGTTACAATTATTCAAGAAGAACTTAATACTAGAGAGGTTAAATCACTTTCCCATAAGCCAGAATTAGGCAGGCAGTCTGTTGCTATAATTTCTTGTATGAAATTTTACTGAATCAAGCAGATTTACATTAAAAAGTAAAAGTCACAGCCCCATTATTCTCAGAATAAATATGAAAGAGTTATCTACCTTGCAATGAAGGAAACATCTTTTATAAGAATCGATATTGTGAACTTAAAGTAAGATATAGAATATCAGAGTGAGTGCTGTTTCTGGTGACGCACCCTTAGGGTCAGTTTAGTCCATCCTAGTTACATAAATATAATGTAACTTTCATGTTCCATTGCTCAAATGTACCATTCATGACTATCTTTTTACTCCTGGTTACTGACATTAAACTATAGACCTTACTCTTACATAAGAGAGAAAATCAACAATATCGCCATCATTACCATAGAAAACATTTAGTGAGGCCTCAATCTGTGCACCTGTTGTTGTTTTGCAAAGTGAGTTATTAGACGTGGTTCTTGTCCACTGGGATCTTAAAGACAAAGGAAAGGACATACAGACAACTGAACAAGCAATGAGACTTGTACACAGGCACATATGTGCCAGCTCCTATTTGCATATGGAAATGTCGACTTTGTAGATTCAAGTTAATGATGTTTTGCTTTTGTCAATCCATTATGAATTGTCAGCTATTAAAATCTGGCCCCAAGTGATATCTCAGCACAGTGACGTGCCTTATCCTGCTGTTCTGTTGTGTAGGTTAAGATCTCAATGTTCCTATCAAGCTTCAGGGAATTCTTAGCTTGTAAAGACTTTGCATTCAGGGTCACTGGTGTTTCAAGAAACAGCTTAGCCAAACATCAATTTTTTTTCTTAAATTTTTAAAAAGTTAGTTTAACAATTAGAAAGCCAAATCATCTGCTGACTTCTTCTCAGAAAATAGAATTTAGAAGAACTTTATGAATTGAAAATGAAGCTTAAAACACTTTCTATTTTGAACTCTGATAAACTTGAGACAAAATACAGCTTTCCTTTTTTTCGGTTCTCAGCACTATGAGAAGCCTTATTTCTATCTTAGGAATCCTCAAATCATTAAAAATATGTTATGCTTCATGGCATCATTTGATGCATAAATATGGATGGGAGTAAGAAAATAGAAAGATCGCCAATCTTCACCTCTAAAAACTTGTTTTTGATATGGTACCTATGCACAACAATGGACTAGATGCTATACATAATCACATTTAATATTCACAATCGTTGTGGGGAATAGAAACTATTTTACCATACCACACCCTCCCTTTTACCAATGAGAAGATGCTAAATGAGTTGATCGAGGCCGCACAAAGAGTAAGAATTACCAACAAAGTTCAAACCACAATTTTTCTGACTCCAAAACTCATAGATTTAATCTGTACCTATCTACTTTATATAATAATTCTAAAAGGATGCATGTCTTTAACTTCTTTCTTTCAGAGAGGGTATGACTTTTTGGTATGCATTGAATATTGAGTACCCTAAGGGAAGAGAGTACCATAAGCCTTTCGTGTCTTCTCAGCCTCATCTCTTCCACCAGTCGGCTGCACCATATAGTCCAGCATAGGTTCTGGCCGAGCTCACACAGGTGAACCTGACAGTGTCTTTCTTAGACTCCACAAGGCCTCCCTGATGCTGCTGCAAGGCATGTCTGTGCCAGTCACACAACTTGGTTGTGTGGGGAAGTTCACGTCCATTAGGTCACGCTTGACAATTGGAGAGCCAGCGCCCACAGCAAAAAAAAAAAAAAAAAAAAAAGAAAAAGAAATCTCCCTTTTATCTTCCAGGTGAACAATTCTGAAATACATTTCATAAGCCTCCTTAGAAATTCTGGCAGGATGGAACACCATTTGCCTATATGGTGGCTGATGCATTCATTTTTGGTTTGGCTTTCCCTCCTGCATTTCATGCTCTCTGTCATTCCTGTCCCTTGGGTTCCTGTCCCTAATAAATGGTCCTCATGCAAGCTCTTTTTCTAGGTTATGCATTCAGAGTACTTCAAGCTAAGACACAGGTAATTTGCTTTATTAATTATTATATGCCCATCTTCTACTAATATATCTGATAGAGTATATATATAATCAATGATGATAAAACTGAAATTTTTTCTTGTATTTTTACATCACCTAAAATGTGCTTGGGTTAAAGGGAGTTAAGAAATTTTTATTTTTTTTTTTTCACAGTTGAGAATCTGTAATGATGCTTACTTGTTGCCATGGATGTGTTGCCTTGGAAGCTGAGGAATTGGACGGGGTTGAATCCATTCTGGTCATTTCTAGGGGTGTTAAATGGGCACACACATCCAGAAAAAGTAACTTCCATTTCCCTTGATGCTAAGATCAATGTAATCAGTGCTATTATTTTCTAATTGTAAAAGCCATATTCCTATTACTGAAATTTGTAATACAATTTTTATCACTCATTCCTTTTTCCCCCTAGTACAACGTGAATACTGTAATAAATTCCTTGCTTTTTCAAATATGGATAATTGTTTTTAAGCAATAGGATAGCTCATACTCTAAATTGAAATAAGCCCATCTTATTGATTCGTATCCAATTTGTCATCAGATAGATATCAGCCTTTAAAAATAGAATCATAACTAGGATTAATTCAAACAATTTCAGAAGATCTTGTAAGGGAAGCCAAACAGTGAAAAACTGTTGAAATTGAACCCCTTCTCTCTGTTATTTTCTGATCAACGTTTTCAACGCCTGTGGGCTTTCTAGCAATAAAGTGTTCTGGTGTCAAGGATTACAACTGGGCTCCCTTCAAGAGCAATAAATTCACTTAAAAATATGTAAATGTGTTTCACTTACCACTGACCTGGAGGTAAAAAGTTCTATATCAAATTACTCACAGCCTGAGATACCCATTCTCCTATTCTGATTCTAATTAAAAAGGGCTGAGAAACAAGCTATGTAAGAATGTTCATTTATAGTACAGTAAAAAAGTAGGGAAGATTTACTAAGTGTTACTCGCTACACAAAGCTGCAACTACAGCAAACCGGGAGGAAAGGAGACTTCAATGTTTCTTCCAAATAGAACATACTTTTCCAATTAAAAAAAAAAAATTCACCACCATAATCCAAGAACCTGTCACTTTCTGCCGATCTTTTTTGAAAGCTTCCTAATTGGATTCCCTGAGTCTTGGAGTTTCCTTCATGGGTTTTCACACCGCTGGAGTAACCATTCTGAACATTGTGATGCACATGATATTCCTATGCCCTCAAATTGGCAAGGATCCACCATTGCCCGGGGTAGATCATTCAAACTTTTTCATGCAAGTATTCTAGCTATCTTCCAAACTTCCATCTCACAACTGATACGGCTGCTAGGAGAGGCAAAAACAAATTCTTCACTGGCAATGAAATGCCTTCTAAGTACATTGTGGCATGATGGTCAATCTCATTTCATTTATTTTCCTGGTCTGCTGGCAACTGTGAGGCCAGGAAACATCTTTCATACTGTCTTTTTTACAGACACCAGACACTCAAACAACCTTTTATTAATTTGAATGAGAATTGTATTTCATTCAATTGGGTATTGTTTAGATGCTGTCCTACATAATTTACCTTTAAGATACAGTAGGTTTGATGAACAAACCAACATATTTCAAACTTAATTACTGTGAGAAACTACAATAATTAGGGACAAGTGGAGAAACTGAGGGCTGAGTGCTCTCTGACTTAAGGCCACACATACGGTTGTGCGGATGATACACGTCAAAACTCTGGAAGCCTCAGCTACGTTATAGTGGATGTGAATAACGCCCCCGCCCTCAGAAGAGTTTCAGGCAACACTTGCTGAGCCAAACCTGGCAGCCATGCTGACCTTTACTAGCCTTGTAGATTTGGACAAGTTCTTTAACCTCCTAATTTATGAATAGGCAACAGTGTGCTTCCTTAAAGGATTGTTGAGGATAAAATTACATATTATTTCTTCATAGCATTGTTTACAATTATGAATTTGGTTAGTGTCTAACACTGGAATATGTACCTTTCATGAATGTAGGGAGCATGTCTATTTTTGCTTATCACAAGAGTGATAAGTGTAACATGCCAGCTGTTGAAAAATATTTGTTAAGGAATGAATAAATGTCAATTAAATTATACAGAGTACCTGGCACATAACTGGAGCTAAGTAAATGTTGGTGCCTTCTTATCCCCCTTCTACTGTAATTAAAGATAAAAAGTGTCTAGGGAGATACCAACAGCATTAAAATTGTTTACCACTTAAATCTATCTCTATGCTTCTTTAGCATTATAAGAAAATAAGAATATGGGATTAAATATCTCAATGATCAAAACAAGAAGTGCTGCACCTTCAAATCATTGTCTCTGAAATTGATTAGATCTGATTTTGTGATTATGCTCCTAGCCAAGTAACTGAGCATGTCCGAATTCTTTTGTAATTAATAACACCTGTAGCCATTAGCTACCTTACAAATTGACGTAACAATAAATACAACATTTTGCCACTGTGGCAGATATTTCCAAACTGTGGCTTCATAGAACTCCAAGGACTTGCAAGTTGAGTAATACAAGCAACTATATCACCAATATTTTAAAAGGCTTTTGTGTTTCCCCACTTTATTAAAAAACAAAGCAAGGCAAAATACAACAGAATAAAACGTGAATAACATGCATTCATATAATTTTTATATATTTCCTCTTAAAAGTTTTGTTCTCCTTCAATCTTTGTTGCTTTTTATTACTTATCTACAATATATAAATTCTGGGACAGTAACTAATGCATGGTAAGATAATATATCTAGTTACATAAAATCAGATATATTGATGTCTCCTTTTACAGTGTGATGACTTTAATGCTTTTCCATCATCTGCACAGGTTGAGAAGCATTGTGCTACCAAAATGAACCACGTGTTTATAATTGCAATTACAAATGCCCTTTATTTTGAATATACAACTAGCCAGGTTATTCAGGGAGTGAGCTCATGAAGATTATGATTAGGTTAAAGAGACAAACCATATGAGACACAAGATAAATACCCAACAGTAAAATCAGTAATATTAAATATGCCTGAGCTGCAGGGAATTCTATCAGAATTTAGCAAAATAAGATAGCACTGTAGGGCAGGGTAACCAGGAAAGCTTTGAAGTTTGCTAAGAAGTTAGAAGAGCAAGGGAAGGTAGTTCAGCTGAGGGGAACAGCAAGACCCACCATTTTGAATTATCAAGGATCTTCTCAGCTTCTTAATGCTTGAAGGGCTTTTTCTTTCTCAGGTGTGTATTCTATTTATATGAGGTATTAAAGTTTTTGGTGTGTGTAGATTTTTCCCTTCATTACTGTATAGTGCAAGTTTTGTGAAGGCAGTATCTTTTTTAAAATTTATTTTTCTCTCCTACAAGCTAACCTCATGTCTCAAAATAGTGACCAACTGATGATAAATCTAGAATTGTATGAAAGTTAGAACTCAGGCTTAAAAATGAAGATTATCGTTTACAGTTCTGCTTTTAATATTTACCTCTGTAAGTTTAGACAAATTATTTAACTCCTATGAGCCTCAGTTTTTTAAGCAATGCAAGAAAGATAATAGAACCAACCTCGTAAAATTATTGATGTACATAAAGTGCTTAGCAGTCGGGTACAAAGTAGATATTTTTTCATTATTTAAATGAAATTTATTTATTTATTTATTTATTTATTTATTTGAGACGGAGTCTCGCTCTGTTCCCCAGGCTGGAGTGCGGTAGCGCGATCTCGGCTCACTGCAAGCTCCGCCTCCCGAGTTCACGCCATTCTCCTGCCTCAGCCTCCTGAGTAGCTGGGACTACAGGCGCCCGCCACCGCGCCCGGCTAATTTTTTTTGTATTTTTAGTAGAGAGGAAGTTTCACCGTGGTCTCGATCTCCTGACCTTGTGATCTGCCCGCCTCGGCCTCCCAAAGTGCTGGGATTACAGGCGTGAGCCACCGCGCCCAGCCCTTAAATGAAATTTTAAATGAATGGATTAACAAACAGATGCATAAAATGTATAGAAATTAATAATAAAAAGAATGACCACTTTATCCATTAAATGATAAAAATGACAAAACCTGGTAAAAATATCTCCTAAAAAGGAAATCAGATGGCAAGAACTTCAACAATTCCTCATATAAACAAGGCAGAGAAAAAGATATCAAAATAACCAATGTTAACTACATTTACTATGATTTTGTAAAATAATGTTAGAAGACAAAAATATCATAGGAAAATAGCATTGAGCTAGGGGATGGGGAGAAAAGCCGATCAGAAAATGTTAAGTAAGATAATAGAATATACAAAATGATAGAATAATACTCAAGAGGGTTTTCAATTTCCCTTTGACTGGAGCGATAATGGAATTGCAAAGGGAAAGCCTATGATGCTGGAGGTGGTAGAGAGCTGTCTTTTTCATGCATTTATGGAGCAACCAGTAAATTTAGAGGCTGTTTTGGAGTAAGTCGGTTAAACCAACTATGATGAATGAGACTGAATTGGGCAAACAGCTAGGGTTTAATGCTCACCATATCAATTCTTGGCTGGTGAAACCAGGCTTTTAAAGATTTTAGATTTGTTTAAAACCAGACTTTGAAGAGATATGTAAGACCAAATGTGATTGAAGTAAGTGTCTGTCAACAAAATTCAACACTGGAAATGTGTGAAGTTTTTAAGGATCACCGGAAAGGGTTATATCAGCGTACTCTCCTACCAACCCTTTTCCATTTCTTGCATTTTGGTTTAAATTAAATGGAAGTTACACAATGGGAAATCAATATTTTGTTGTTCCAAACACTGCATTCACCTTGGGGGCACAACATTCATGTAATTCTAGCGGGAAATACTTTTGAAGGGGAGTTGAGAACAGCTAGAAAAACGTTGAGACTGATCAAAAAGAGTAACCTCCTAGTACAGTGTTGTCTTTCTAAGTGAAAGTCAAAAAATTTGAAAAACAGAGGCCCTTATTGAAGCTGACACTGTATGGCTTTAATTTATGTCTTAAGCCTGAGAAAATTTCTTCCTTAAAGCCATACATGCACACAAGACTTATAAGAATGAAACATTTTAATAGGAAGCTGTATTCCAGTCTGTAGGTCAAATTCCAGGTGTTATCCAAAGTCATTGGCTAATTCCCCTCCACCATCCCAGTGTGTGTTACACTTCCAGAGCTTCCCCAGGCATTGCTGAAAAACAAAGATATGTATAAAATAAATTAGAGTATTTAGTTTCTAAAATAGTAATCAAGTCCAGGGATACCATCTTCAAATTGTTTAATTAATTCTGTTAAGGCATCCATTTCCAAAATATTTTTTATTTATTTGTTCATATTTTCATTTATTCAATCAATCCACAGTTATTTCTTGAGTGATTTCTATACCCTTACTGCTCTCATCAGACTATACTCAAAATTTCACATAGAAAAACATTGCTTTGAATCCTGTTTAATTTTCAATAGTACCTTCTGAAAACGAAATATCTATGAAAGAGCATATTATTAGTAGATACTTGTCATTCATAATAGCTTGTTCTGAGTGAGTAGGCAAAGAAGCAAAGCCTTTCTTTGAGCATTCATGCTAACCATGACTGCATAGGATGGATTTTTGGATAAGATATTATGATTAGATGGTTGGATAGCAAGAAGATTGCCAAATGTTATTATTTGCTCAAGGATGTTGAGGTTCATGTATCACTGGATTCCCAAGGCTCTATGGGCAAAGTACACTAGAAGCCAAGGCACACATTTTAGTTATGGCTCAGGTATCTGCCCCATATCTGTGCTTAGCATACTGTGTGGGGGCTGAGTTGAGTCGTATAATGTTCTCGAAGACCCATCTCCCTTTTACAAGGACTGGTCTTGATGCTGCCTTGAAAATTCTGCCCCTTATGTTCTTTACTTGACTTCATCTAGTTTCTATTTTTGATACATGGGTGGGAAGTGATTCCAAATCCTAACATCTGAACTGGCCACATAAGCAATGACAAATATAGAAGTGGAAAACAAACGAGGTTATAAGGACCTATTATAATGACCTCATCTCATAAAAATCTTCCCACATCAGCATAGCAGTGTGTATTTTAAGAATTCTAATTTGTCTTTGTTTTCTTAACAGGGCTCCTTCTTCATAGGCTAGGGGTGTATACAGAGAGGATAATGGCATTAAACCAGCAAGGAAGTGTCGCTCTCCAGGATAGAATGTATGATTAGATGAGAAACTGAAACTCACAGAGGTAAAAATAGCTTGGCTGTAGTTACACAACTAACCAGTTATTGATACCATAGACTCTGGTTTGACTGAGCCCAAAGCCTCACTCTTTGCACTATAAAACTTTATAGAAAGGGCTTAGTGGCTACTCTTTGCTAATTTTAAGGGTGAATTTCTAAAGTCTCTTAAGGATAGCATAATCAGATTATTCCATAGCTTATGTTAATTTATAGCACTGCTCCACATACTAGAATGTAGGTAATCATAATGGTAATCTGTATAACCTCCAATGTTCAGTACTCATATAAAGTACCAGTTATTCAAGTAACAGCATTACATGAATGATTTCATTTCAATCCTGGAGGTGAAATATTATTACCTCCCACCCTGTCTTAAAGAACATTGAAGTTCACAGAAAAGAAATAACGTATTTAAAGTCCTTTAAGTGTTAGACCCAGGACTGATTCCTGTTCAGGAGCTCTCCTGCACTAATTAGTCACTTTTTAGCCAGTTTGACATACCCCTCTAGTTGGTCAGCAGTTTATATGACATTAAAAGTCTTTCAAAAATTCCAAAAAGACCAAAGATCTAAATTACCAAATATCAAAAAGATCTAAATTATGAAAAATTCCACAAAATTTAGTAAAAGCAAGAGGAGGTAATCTAATAATCAGACTTCCAATTATATACACAAAGCTCATTTCAAGACAAATAGAAGAACAAACTTCAAATATTATTCTACTGATATGGTGTGACTGTGTGTCCCCACCCATATCTCATGTTGAATTGTAATTCCCAATTGTGGGGGAGGGACCTGGTGAGAGGTGATTGGAGCATAGGGCCAGATTTCCCCCTTGCTATTTTTGTGATAGTGAGTTCTCATGAGATCTGGTTGTTTAATAGTGTATAGTGTATAGCACTTCCCCCTTCTCTTTATCTCTCTCTCCTGTCACCATGTGAAGATGTGCTTGCTTCCCCTTTGCCTTTCCGCCATGATTGTAAGTTTTCTGAAGCCTCCTTAGCCATGCTTCCTGTATAGCCAGTGAAATTGTTAGTCAATTAAACGTCCTTTCTTCATAAATTACCTGGTCTCAGGTAGCTCTTTCTAGCAGTGTGAGAATGGACTGATGTATCTGTTATTTGCCACTAGAATATTGGGCACTGTACTACACATGGGAGAAACAGTGGTGAACAAAGTAAATACTTTCATGAAGTTTTCTGTCAGTGAGATTCAGTGTACACACGTGAAAGACATAAGAATTATGTAACATACCATAGTAATTAAGAAGAATGAAATATATCTATAAATATCAACAAACATAAATTTCAAAAATATGTTGTTTACAAGAGAAATGGTATAATATTTCTGTAAATTAAAAACATACATAGTGCAATACTACATTATTATTAATGTAGTTTGTGTGTGTGTGTGTGTTTAAGTATTAAGAATGAATTTTAAGTGTGTAAATCAAACTCATGACAGTGGTTCTCTTACATCAGGGCTGGAAACAAATAGGACTAGGAATAGAGATCAAAGTAGCCCCCACACAGAAGAAAACACTGGAAGGAAATGAAATTAAATGTTAATTCTAGGTTGTGGATCATTTTGTTATAGTCTTTGTGATGGTTAATTTTAGGTAGCAAGGTGACTGGATTAAGCGATACCTAGATAGCCAGTAAAGCATTATCTCTGGGTGTGTCTCTAAAGGTGTTTCCAGAAGATATTGGCATTTGAATCAGTGGACTGATTAAGGAAGATCCCTCCATACTAGAAGTGAACAGACACCTGCCAATCAGCTGAGGGCCTAGATAGAACAAAAAGGCAGAGGAAAGGTGGATTTGTACTCTTTCGTCTTTCTTCTTATACCTTTGGATATCAGAACTTCAGTTTCTCTGACCTTTGGACTGCAGGACTTACAACAGTGGCCTTCTGCAGTTCCCAGGCCTTTGGTATCTGACTGAGAATTGTATCATTGCCTTTCCCTGGTTCTGAGACCTTTGGATTTGGACTGAGCCAGACTACCAGCCTGTGGCAGGACTTGTCAGCCTCCATAATTGCATGAGTCAATTCTCCTATCAACAGTCATCCCTTGTCATATGTGGAAGTTTCAGGGTCAGCCCCGCATGACTCATATATATAAATATAACATTGGCCCTTTCTATACATAGGTTTCATATCCTGTGAACACTGCATTTTCTTATTTATTTATTTATTGATAGTCTTGCTCTGTTGCCCAGGCTGGAGTACAGTGGCAGGATGATAGTTCACTGCAGCCTTGAACTCCTGGGCTCAAATTATATCCCTGCCTCAGCCCCCAGATTAGCTAGGACTACAGATGTATAGTCCCAGCTAAAAATAAAATAATTTCATATTTTTATTTTTTTGGTGGTGGAGTCTTGCTATATTTCTCAGGCCAGTCTTGAACTCCTGGCCTCAAGTGATCCTCCTGCCTCAGCCTCCCAAGTACCTGAGATTACAGGCATGAGCAGATACTGTATTTTTTACCTGCTTTTGGTTGAAAAAATAGTGTATGTGGACCAGTGCAGTTCAAACCTATGTTGTTCAAGGGTGTATTATATGTGTGTGTGCTTATATATGTATCTCTTTCTGTCTAATTTTCTCTCTGTTTCTCATCTATCTTTGGAAAATGCTAACACAATCTTCTTTATCCTTCTGTGTGTGAGTAAATTTTTCTTATTAAATAAATTAGAAAAACACAGAGTGGGAACACATAAAAGCCAGTTTAGGGAAATCTCTGTGGAAAAACTGATGCTTAATTTAGGACTTACAGGATGATAGTAATTTTCTGAGTATAGAAAAAGGAAGTGTATTACAGATAAATGACTAGCATGTTCAAAAGCCTGGAATGAGAATGATCTTGGTTTGTTTAGAGAATTTCCCCTTCTCTGGATTGCTCTTATACCCCAGATTAGCTCCAAAATTGAAGTAATGGTAGAAGAGAGGCAGCAGTAACTTGGCTTGGGAATTCAAGCAGGGAATTGGCTTGAATTCATAGGAAGATGCCTACTGGGGGCTTAAGAAGCCTGGGAGTGCTTGCCACATGGTCCTGTACTTGGCCACATTTGCTACTGAACACCAGTTGAACATGGGGATCTCTCTGCTGGATGTTACAGGCAAAACCAGCAACTGTGAGTAAGAGGGGAGATTTGGGCTGCATTCCAGCTGATGTTAACACTACAGTATTTTCTCGACTGTCAGATTTAGGCTGGCAGTGTTTCAAGGAATGCTTCTTTCTATACCTAAATACAATTTTGCCGATTCACAGGCAAAAGGGTGTGTACTTTAAGGTAATTGTTTTATATTTTTTATTCCTTTTGGGCACCTTTCCCTCTATTCACAAATGATGATAGGGGATGTAACTCCCCACAGGACCCTGATTCTTCTTTGTAAAATTATGAATCTGCATTGATAGCTGCCTGGGGTCAAGGATATAGGTTTTGACCTTGAGACAGATCCAAATTGTTTGGTTCACACTCTAGTGCTAACATCCCCCTGTTATAATTCCACTTTTTCAAACTGATTCATATAACTTGAATGGAAAATCCTTGCTAAGATTTTGAGAAGTGGTTTATAAAAGGGATGGGTATTCAATGTCTTGTAAAATTACTTATTTAAAGAAAACTCTAATTGCTACAGGATATTATTGAGACTTAGGAAATCAGTTTTATAGATTTGATATGATCAGACAGAATCACTTTCCAAAAAAAAAAAAAAAAATTGATAGAATCATTGGTTATTTCTTTCCTGGTTTAAGCCAGTAAATATTTTTCTGACATTTAAAGGTTCACTCCCACTCTTTTGTATGAGAAGGTATTATATAAATATCAGTGGAACTTTGGATTGAGTTCAAAGGCAGGTTACCAGGAATGAGCCAAATTTACACTAAAAGCAAGGATTTATGCACTTTGTAAATGCCTTACCAGTACTCAAGAACATTTGAGAGTGGTCATTGTTCCTAGAATGTCCTGTCGTGTAGTGAAGTTTAAAGGACAGTAAGCTCTTTGAACACATAGTATTGTGTAAATGGCACGATGAAAGACAGAAGTTAGCCCAAAAATCTGAACTCTGCCACCTCTGGACTTTTTGTCTGCAATGACTGAAAAGTTCCCAAAACTGAGTCAGCAGAGTGTCTTCACTTAATAGCTGACCATTTCTTATATATCTTACCAGAAAGTATGTTGTATGGATGTTACTGCCAAGAGATCAGAAGTTCCTATCATTCTTGGTATTATAGCTCAAAAAAAACGGACAAAAGATAAGTTTTATTAAGTCCTTCAGATCTCTACATATTTTCCTAGGTTAAAATTTGTCACTTTAATTTCACTCATTTCTGGTTAATACATTGAAATATTATGGATATCGAAATCATCTTATATTTCTCTTGAGCTCTAGAAAAATATGTTCATCCAGATACTGTAGGATTGCAGGGAAGACTGGCTCAACTGCAGGGATATGGAGCTAGACTACTTGGATTTTAATCCTGCTGACATCTTTTAATAGCTATGTGACTTTGGGAAAGTAACCAAAGCTCTCAAGATTCTTAGTTCTTTACCTATAAAGTAAGGATAATAATAATAATACTATCTCCTCTTTATCGTGTTGTTATGATGATTAAATTATAGTTGAGACTTAAATGCTGTGGGTTTGAACTGTGTGGGTCCAGTTATATGTGGATTTTCTTCTACCCTGAGACAGTAAGACCAACCCTTTCTCTCTTCCTTCTCCTCCTCAGCCTCAACATGAAGATGATGAAAATGGAGACCTTTATTGTTATCCATTTCTAATTAATGAATAGTAAGTATATGTTCTCTTCATTAACACCATTCTTTCTCTTACTTTATTGTAAGAATACAATGTACAATGCATATTGCCATACAAAATGTGTTATTTGACTATATTATGTTATTGACAGGACTTCTTGAGAACAGTGGGCTATCAGTGGTTAAGTTTTGAGGCAGTTGAAAGTTATATGTGGATTTTCAGCTGCAGAAGGGTCAGTTCCCTTAATCCTGTATTGTTCAAGGATCAGCTATAGTTACTATTTGAAAACTACTTAGAACATTGAGCAGGTAGTAATATAAGTGTTTGATTTATAACCTTAGCTTGGATATCTCATTGATATCTATATGTATCTTTGCATCTATATATCCAAAATTTACCTAATTGTGTTCCCCTCAAATTGGTCTTTCTCCTGTGTTATTTATGCCTCTAAATGACACCTTCACTCCTTAACCTGGTTGCTTAAGTAACACCTTTGATGCCTCGTTTCCTCAACTTTTCACCCTTACGTTCTTTTAAAATGTGACTTTGTTTTTCCTCTATCAAGAGGTAGTCTATTTCCCTTTCCCCAAATCTTGGCAGGCTCTGTAACTTGCTTGATATAGAGAATAAGGCAGAAGTGACATTGTATGACTTGTCAACTTAGACTTTAAGAGGCCTGAAATTGTGCATTTTTATTCTCTTTGAAACATGTCACCGTGTAGAGAAGCTTGGGCTGAACTGGGTGATCAGACATCATACACAGAGAAGGAGCAAAAGAGAGATTACACAGAGGAGGAACAAGGTGTGCAGTGGACAGCCAGTGCCAAGACCTCAGAAATGTGAGTAGTGGAATCTTGTTGCATTTTCTGGCCTTGGTCAAACTGTCCCAGCTGACACCAGGGAAGCAAAAATGGGAAGATTCCTTTAAGCCATGGATGAATTATTGATCCACAAACTTGTGAGTTATTATTGTTGGATTAAACCACCAAGTTTTTGGATAGTGTTTATAGGTAGCTAAAACAATCACAAAGTGCTATCTATTCTAACCTTTGAGTATCGCTCAGAATTATCTACCTGTTTTCATCTCTGCCACTCCCCAAGGTTATACCATCTTTCTCTCACAAGTTATTGCAACATATCTCAACTAGTATTCTGATTTCTTGTTTCATCCTTCATTAATCTACTCCTATTACACAATGAGATGATTTAAAAAAATTTTAAAAACCACTATGTTACTTCTCCTATTAGAATACTTATGAGCTACCCATACTCCCATGTATGCCTTATGAAAGACTTCGTAATCTAGCTCCTTATTACATCTTCAGGGTTTTTTGTTTGCTTGTTTGTTTTTACCTTTTTCTTTGTGCTCTATGCTTTAACCAGGAAGAAGTTCTTAAAAGTGTTAGAACCTGTTCTGTAAATGAAATTTTATTCATCATTCAGTTCTCAGCTCAGAAGTTGCTTTCTCCAGAAAAATACTCCTCATGAAGGAAGACTGACTAGAAACCCCTTCTGTTTCAGCCTGTTCCTCCATGAGATTACACTTATTAGGATATCCTTCCCCTTCCATATGGAACTTTCTGTTTATTTGTCACTTTCTTACTTGATCCTGATAAATTTGAGAGCAACTCTTTTATTCATGGTTGTAGCCAGTGACTACTAATGAATGGACAGCTAGAAAAGTTCGGTAAACATTTGTTGAATGAATCGGTGAATAATATTGTGCCACTTTTCAGATGATGTAATGATTTTTCCACAATACTAGAAAAAAATAGCCATTGATTCTTTTTTAAAACTTGATGGTATGTGTTTGCAAAGAGAGGAATAGGAGGGTGACAACAGGACCAATCTAAGTTTTCCCGTCTCAGTTCACCCCTGACCTTTGACATGGGAGATGAACCAGTCTGGGCATGCCCCGTCTCTTCACTGTTACATTGGCTGTAATAAGCCAGTAATCTCTTGTGCACTGCAGAACATGTGGGTATTGCAGGAAGTTAAAATCAAGATGTCAGCAGGACTGTGTTCCTTCCTGGGGGGTCCATGGGATAATCCATTTCCTTGCCTTTTCCAGTTTCTACAGGGCACACACTTTGTTTGGCTTGCAGCCTGTTTCTTCCATCTTCTCATTCAATAATGTTGCATCTCATTAACTACTCTTCTATATCACATCTCCCTCCTTGATTGCAACCAAGAAATGTTCTCTGTTTCAAGGATTCATGTGACTAGATGGGCACAACTAGATAATCCACAATATTTTCCCCACCCCTGCATCCCCCATATTTACTAAACACCCCCATATTTACTAAACAATTTGCATTCATTTTCTATTGCTATCATAACAAATTACCACAACGTTAGTGGTTTAAAGCAACAAATTTGATATCTTATACTTTCATAGGTCAGAAGTCTGACATGGATCTCATGAGGCTAACCTCAAGAGGCTAATAGGGCTGCATTTCTTTCTGGAGACTCTAAGGGAGAATCTGTTTCCTTACCTTTCCTAGCGCATAGAGCTCTCCCACGTTTCTTGGCTCATGACCCCTTTCCTCCATCTTCAAAGCCAGCAACATCACATCTCCCCGACCCTGCTTACACAGTCATTGCAGGCGTTTACCATTCCCAGATGGGAAAGGTTTCTCTGATCTTCAAGATTCATGTGATTAGATTGGGTTCATCTGGATAACCTAGGCTAATCTTATCTTGATGTCTTGTGGGTGTAGTAACATCTGCAAAATCCCTTTTGCCATGTACGGTGACATGTTCACAGATTCCCTGGATTAGGATGTGAACATTTTGGGGAGTCCATTATTCTACCTACTAGAGGTATTCTTTCTATTTTCTATGTTACTGCAGGCAGTAGTTTTTCTGTTTGTCTACTATACAGCTCAGGTTCCCCTTTCCATAGCTTCCAATACCAATTGCCTTGCTGTCCTTCCAGACTCCACTAAAAATGTTTTCAAGGTCCTTTGGCCTTCTACCAGTCACCTAATGCCAAAGTCATTGTCACCAAATGATTTAGGTTTCTATTACAGCATCTACTGGGTATAAACCAAAGATGTGCATGCACGTGTGCATGCACACACACACACACACTCTCTCCAAATAGATTTAAGTGCTTAAAGAAAACAAAATGATTTAAAGAAAATACAGAAGAGTTTATAATCTTTTGATCTAGAGGTCATAAAGGAAATCCTTAATCATTTAAGTGAATAATATTTCAAAAGTCTGTAGAGCAAAGGCAGTTAGAGAGAAGAGAAAACAGAAGAGAGTTCAGGAGAAAATGTTTGCTTGATGGATCCTAAATAATAAATTAAGAATCATATATTGTATTTTACAAATTATCATGTGAGGACAGAGGTCGGAGAAAAATAGAAGTGTTTAAGAAAGTTACAAACGTTGGTCAACATTAATACTTGTTAGTAAAATGCTAATTAAAGCAACATTTTAATTGGGACCCATCAGGTTAGGAACTTTTTGTAAAAAAAAATCAATAAACATCCAATTTTGAGGAGACCTGGGAGAAATGAATACTTTCTATTACTGGTGATAAGAAAGTATGTTGCTACAACTTTTTGGAATTAATTAGGAAATGTTAGAATAGTAATATTCTTTGACCAAGAGTTTCACCAAAGACATATAACACAGCGTTGCATAGTTGCGTAAACATGCACACACATGTAAGTGATCGTTCACACAAGAATGCTCACCGGCAGTAACAACTTCCTCTCTGTAACACGGAAATGATTGGAACAGCTTCAATGTCTAATAATCTGAAAAGTGTTACATTCATTACAATAAATCCACACAATGGTGTATTCTGTAGCAATAGAAATTTGGGTGGACCTAGATGTAATGACTGAATGTTTCTATGACATTATTGAATGAGAAAGCTAGTTGCATATTATTACTACTACTGACACTATTCCCGCTACCGTATTCACTAGCTAAAATTTAGTGAGGATTATTTGTTTGGCACTGCCCTACATATGTGTCAACTTGTGTCAGCTTTGCTTAATCCTTATAACCACCCAGGTGGTAGATATTATTACTATCTTCATACTACTGAAGAGGAAACCAAACACCAAAAACATTAAATAAGTTGTCAGGATCACATGACTAGTAGATTTAGAGCTGGGATTGAATCCAGATAATCTGGCTACAAAACACACACTTTTTAGTCACCACAGTATTCATTAACAACACATCAACTATTTCCATGTGTCAGGCACTCTTGTCAGTGATAGAACACAGCAGTAAATAAACCAGACCAAAAAAAAATCTGCCTAGATGAATCTCACACTCTAATGAGAACATGACAACAAAAACATAAAATATATGTTATTTATAGGGTGATAAATCTATGAAGACAGATAAGCCATGATCAAGGATAGGCAGGAAATAGGTATAGGAGATGAGGTTTCCGTTTTAATAATTAGGAAATGTCTTAATAAAAGGAGATGTTTGGATAAGGCCTAAGAGAGGTAAGGTACTAAGCCTCAGAAATGTTTTAAGGAAAAACATTCCAGAAAGAAAGTAAACAGCAAGTGCAAAGTATAGGCATGTATAGGTATGAACTCATGGAAAGTCAAAACAAACAAAAATATATTTGGCATTAGTTGTATATGTATATTTAAATACATACAAATATTCTAGAAGAAAGCATATAAAAACACCAAAAGGAATTGTATTTGTAAAGGAAGTGGGATGTGGCAGTTGTGTGTGGTTTGTGTGTGTATGTGTGTGTGTGTATGAGAGAAAGAGAGTAAAAGATGCGGGGGCCGGGTGCGGTGACTCACGCCTGTAATCCCAGCACTCTGGGAGGCAGAGGCAGGCAGATCACGGAGTCAGGAGATTGAGACCATCCTGGCTAACACGGCGAAACCCCGTCTCTACTAAAAATACAAAAAAATTAGCCGAGCGTGGTGAGCTGAGATTGCGCCACTGCATTCTAACATGGGAGACAGAGCGAGACTCAGTCTCAAAAAAAAAAAAAAAAAAGGGGGGGGGGACTTTTTTACCTTTGTCTTACACATTCTATTTTGTTTTAATGTAGGAATGTGATTATGTGTTATTGATTTGGGAAAAAAATGTTTTGAGAACATCAACGCACATCATGTATGAGCCAGCATAAAAGCATTATACTAATTGTGTCATACATATGTACACCAGCACATTTTAAGGTTCATGCAGAAACATAATAGTCTTCTTTAACATGTTCTGTAACACTTTTATAAAGAGAAAAATCAAATGTATTTACAAATATGAAGATATAGTGCATGCCTTCAAAAAAACAATTGAAATAAGCAGCAAAGGAATCAACTGGAATTGCCCTGAAGAGATTCACGGTTTGCCTTCAGTGAAAATGTAGTATTTTCCCGAGATCATATATCAAACTTTTAGTTCAATAATTCACCCTGACATAAGCTACTGTACTTACAGATTTACTATACATTATGCAGGGCAAAAGGGCAGAAGACTAGGAAACTACACACGTCTTGAATTATGTGTGAATATGGGCTGATAAGTTTTACAAAAACGCAACTGACAACATGAATCACATTTAGATCAATATGGCTTGCAAACCTGAAGGATCATGCTTAAAATCTAATTATATCTAAAAAACTGAATGGATCTAGGGAAAAGTAAAAAAGAAAAATATATTAAATGACATATAAGCAATTGTTCATTCTGACATTTATATGTATATATCTTTTTAGATAGGGTAAAAGGAAAAGTGACCATATAGATATTAGTAGAAAATGAGATATAACTACAGGGAATTACTACTTTTTACAAAATGAAGTTCCAGGCTAAATGCTAAAATGTCTTTTTTTGTTGTTTTAGGATGTGAGGACTTAAGGTGTGACACATACAAATAATATAATTAATTAATTATCTTCAAGATTAATTGTAGACAAATATAAAACAGAACCTAGAAATAAGTACAATAGTAAGAAATTAACAACCATTTCTACAAATTTATTTAATTTCAAAGAGATCCTGGAAACCAAGAAGTTTTTAACATAATAAAAATACGTTTGAAATGCTTAGAGACAGAAACAAACAGAACCTCTTAAACTAGCTGGTTTCTCATAAAGTATGGAGAAATTTCTGAAATATTAAACATAGGAAGCACAAATACAATGGCAACACACAAGAAGAAGAGGGTAGGTGGGTGTGGATGGAGGGGATAAAAGGCCATGCCATTTAGGAATTCTCATAGAAGCTTTTTAATTACACAGGCCAGAGAAATGAAGTATTTTATTTTGTCGCATTTTGAAAGAGTTCCCAGACTTTAAAGAAAATTAAAACCCTATTTAGTTTATTTGTTTGTTGTGTTTTGAGAACAACAAATTCTACAGATGGGTTTACACAGGCAATTCAAAATGGATGTTTTGAATTGAAATATATTGGTTTATTCCAGCTCAAATTTAAGATGACAGGATTAACCCTTGTGAGTCCTGAAAACAACATTTTATGATCAGATCTTGGAACAATGAAAAATTCCATGTTATCTTGGCATTAACTGGGAGTTTTTAGATATTCTTTTATTTTTATTCAGATAGATCTCTCTTCACTTGACTTGAGGGCAAAGTAGTCTGTTGGCTCTCCACTTATAAACAACACCCCTCCTTTGACAAGCAAAGTAATTCAGACCTCCCTACCCATGTGATTATAGGACTCAATTGGCAGGAAATATAAAATTTGGGGGAAATTATTATTGGGTTCCATGGGCTAAAAGAACCAAACAGCAGCAATCTACTCTTGCTCCGAAATCATTTCTTTGCTGCTGCAGTCTCTTCCTCATGCTCGTCTGCTCTCCAATCAACCCAAATTGCCCTATTCATGTCATATCCCTCAGCTGCAGTTCTTAAAAACACATTCTGGCTGCGAGAAGCACAGTGAATTCACAAGGAGCCTAGTGCCTTCCCCCACAAGCTCCAGGTTGAGGAATACGCTACTGCAGACTGAGGACAGACATCTTCCTGGCTTTTTGGGCAAGTGATGCTGATAATATTGCTTTCATGGGCAATACAACTCGACGAGTGGGTTTGGTTGGGCTAGGACCAGAAAGGGTACCAAGATGATTTTTTTTTCCCCTAGGTGCATGGAGACAGCCCTTTGGCAGCCACACTCCTGTAGCTTCTATTAACGCACATGCAAGACCTGTCATCAGTCAACATTTTTCTGTCTGCAAATGATAGAAACTCACCTCAAAGTCACTTTAGAAAATGGGGTAACAGAAATACAAAATTAAATAAACTGTGGAGCAACCAAACCTGGAGGAAGAAGGAATTGGGGTGGCTTCCGAGACTTCGGGGACTCAGAATTCTCTTTCTCTTTCTGGTCTCTCTGCTTTTCGTTGTATGTTGGTCTTGTCCTCCCAACACAGTTTTTCACTTGAGCCTGAACTACAGCCACTTAAAGCTCCAGATTTACTCACAACTGCCCAGCGTGGCTTCCTGAGAGGGAAAGCTCCTCTTCCATTATTTCTAATTTGGAAAATGTTATGGAAAGTCTCTGATTGACCCAGCCTGAGACCAATCACTGGCTAAGGAGAAGAGTATGTTAACAGTTCCCATTCCCACATGTAACAGTACAGTGTGGAATCTGAAGATCAATTTAGATTTCATTAGAGAGGCTTGGCAGACAAAATAATAAATGCCCACTTTAGTCTCACAGTATCCAGCCAGCAAAAGAGCAAATGGGACTAGCACTATCACACCTCTATTCTCTATTTCTTGCAGAGTGCTCTACAATTTTCAAAGTATTATTTTTAAGTGCAGTGTCTCTTGAATTCTCAAATAACTCTTTAGGTTATTATCGCTATTTTCCAAATGTGTAAACTTATATAAAGTACAGTTGTACAAAGAGATTTTGTCATCTTCCCCAAGTAAATGGAAAGAAGTATTCAAATCTCAATCTTTCAAGCTCTGACCCCAAGCTCTTTGCAATGAACAACATGCGCTAAGGAATGTGTGTTGCTAGTAACCCACTATGTGCTAATGGGAGATCAAGGTATTTTCGTTGCTTGTAACTCTTCACAAATATGGAACAACCACTAAACACCAACAATATTTTTCACCAAATATCAAGTCAGGAGAAGGAGAAAGGGAAGGAAAAGGGGAAGTGGAAGAAAAAGAAGGGGAAGGAGAAAAAGAAAAACAAGCAAACATAAAATAACCAGCTTAGATTCACTCAATAATAATAATGATAATAAGCTGTCTAGAGAGGTCACACAACTTTTCACATAAATTATTGCATTAAATGCCACAACAGCATAGAAAAGAAAAAAAATTTATTTCTATTTTGCAGATGAGCTTTAGGGAGGTTAAGAAACTTTCTATAAACAGTAAATGTCGGGGTTATTTTTAAATGTCAGGTCATTGACATTTTGCCACAGAGGCTATCACCCTGGTTGCTGATCCTTCACTGCTCTTCGAATGTTTTTTTTTTTTTTTTTAATTTTACACTAGAATCTCTAGTGTGTAAAAAACCTCAATGGAGGTTGATGGCAGGACTTCAATGTTAGTAGGTACCAGGACCTCTTGAAATTTAATACAAATTTTTGTGTGAATATATTTCTGGTGGGAGGGTCCTTAACTTTTACCTGATTCCCTAAAACTCTGCAACCATCCCACAGTAATATACTTACAAACCAGTTTGTTTCCCTTGCTGTAAATTCATTTCAAGCCAGATGCAGTGGCTTATGCCTATAATCCCAACATTTTGAGAGATGAAGTTGGGAAAAATCACTTGAAGCCAGGAGTTTGAGACCAGCCTGGGCAACATCGCAGGATCCTGTCTTCCCCCAAAATAAAATAATTAAAAATTACTCTGGTGTGGTGGTGCATGCCTGCAATCCTATCTACTTGAGATGCTGATTGAGGTTGGTGGATGGCTTGAGCACGGGAGTTTGAGGCTAGAGTGAGCCATGCTTGCACCACTGCACTCCAGCCTGTGCAACAAAGTGTAACTGTCTCAAAAACAAACCAAAAAATTCAGTTCAGTTAAACACACTTTGATTGAGCACCCACTGTGGCCAGCATCACCTTGAATGCCGAGGGTGCTAGGTGCTTTGGTCCTTGTCTTCAAAGATCACAGCTGACACTCAATGTACAATATCATTTCTTTTGTTTCCTTTATAAATCAGACTGTATCCTGCTGATGATATATATGTCTATACGATTTTATTCTGCCCCCAACCAGTCTTATTTTGAAATTCTCCAAACGGCAGCTAAAATACCACTATCTCAGTGCTCAGTGTTTACACAAGTGGGCTGACTCTTCAGTATGCTCCTAGAACACAAATAGCTTTCAACAGATTTGCTGCCTCCCCATAGCTCCTTCTGGCCATATTCACTTTAGCTACAGTGCCCATGAAAAACCTGTACATTTGATACACTAGGATTTCAAGTGGGCATCAAGAGCAAGGGTGGGCAGAGATGCACAGTGAGAATAAAGGAGGCCACACGGTGCGTCTGTTGATTGCTACAGAGTGGCAGCAGTGGGCATTACTGGAAAAAGGTTGGAAGAAAGCCACGAGCTGCTCCTTACCATCTCAGGATATCAGGAGGGGTGCCCTCAGTGTTAAGAATGACAGAAGTCATTGAGATGTACAAAGGAGTCGGTGTCTGGGTGGTGGTGGGGTCTAGCAAGAGAAGAGGGCTGCTATCATAGCAGCTTGAAGTCTGATTAAAGTGCAAATGCCAAGTGAAGAATTTCTTCAAAAGAAAAGCACAGTAATAGCAATATATCGAAGTTGTTTGGGGCTATTCATTTTCAAAATACAGCCTATTACACAATGAAAAATAGGGCAACCTGATAGAATAGACAGAGGGCCTTTTGAGACAGAAAATATCAATAGATAAGATCATACCTGTAAGTGGAAAAGGGCAAAGGGATTCTGAGCAGCAAGTATTTGAAAAGTACTGTTCCAGCCCTTTCTTTTATAGTTCAATATTGCACCACCACATTCAATACAAAATTCAGTAGAGTATTATATTTCAAAGTCTGGCCATATTGAAGTTACCTAAAAGGCAAGGAAGCAAAGTCTTTCATCACCCTCATTGTGAATGTGACAGACTTTCAAAGGAAAACTGCCTCTGTTTCTGATAGTTCATTCCCATTTCACAAAGATGTGTCGGGATCAGCCCGTGTCCCTGCCCTGGCAGGCACTGCTTCCCTGACTGAATCTACTTTCCTGCTTTCACGCACAAGCCTGAGCCTGGACTTCCCTAGGGACTGGAAGTTGCTTCGGTAGAAAATATATTAAGATGCTTCTTTGTGAAGGCAGATGGTTTGCTTCCTGCCGAAGCTGTCTTACTTCTGCTGCCTCATGCCTGTTTCTTCACTCCATAGTCAGGTTTCTTGGCCCTAAGATAGAGCAGAAAGTCGGTTTAAGCCAGACTTGGTGGTGTGCACCTATAGTCCCAGCTACTCAGGAACCTGAGGCAAGAGGATCCCTTCAGCCCAGGAGTCTCAGTCTAGTCTAGGCACTATAGCAAGACCCTGTCTCTTTAAAAAATGAAGTCTGCATAGTAGAGTAGAAAGAGATGGAATTCAGAGTAAAGAAGATGAATTCTAAATCTGGCTACTAATTAGAAAGATGAGTTTGGCCAAGTTACTTAGCATCTCTGAGCCTAGGTCTCTTCTTCTTACAATGGGGTTATTAGTTTGAGCACAGTGCCTGTCAGATTATGGTTTGTTGCTATTGTTGTCACTTTGGCATGTTTTGCACCGCCACTCCTTGATTTTCTGCTTTCCTTTCATCTCCAGTGTATTGCCTCATTTATGTCTGCCTACTCGGCTGTTGTCTTACATGTGTTCTTCTGGTTCCATCTACCTGTCCCTTGTGTTGTTCAAACCTATGTTTTGTCTACTAAGGAAAGTCGAACTTTGGACAGATCTTTTGATGCTGCCTTGATCACTGCTTTTGTGTGTGTGGTGGCCAAGAATAGAAGCTGCTCAGATCTGCTGCAGGGAGTAGAACTGACTGACAGCTCCAGCCACTGCCCTGCAGCCTCTACTGCAGCATTCACACCGAGGCCTTACTTCCTGCAAGCTGCCCTCAACCAGTGACAGAGTATGATGACCACACTGTCATAGCCAATTTTACGAGTAAACTTAAACAGGTATTTGGTCAAACATTAGTCTAGATACTTCTGTATTTTTAATATGAGATTATCATTTAAATCAGTAGACTCTAAGTAAAGCAGATGATCCTTCATTTCATCTAGTAATCTTCTAGCAGATGGCCTTTGGACTTAATCTGCAACTCATCCCTGGATCTTCACCTTGCCCTGAAGAGCACATATACCAATTCCTTTACATCTCTCTCTCTTTCTCTTATGTGTAATAAACAAACACATCCTATTACAGATATGCACATATATATGTATATGTTTGTGTGTATGTATCACAACCTGTGGGTTCTGTTGCCCTGAAGAACCCTAACTAATACGCATAAAAACAGGCCAATTCTTGCAAGATGTGAACTCCTTCAACACACAATTTTAACTTCAGAACTCCCCACTGGCCCTTGCTGAATCTTTCTGGAAACGGCATTGTTGCCTGTGACCCTTTATATCTGATATTCCTTCCTCTTTCTCTCCTTCCACGTGTGTCAGGTCTGCATCATGGTCAGAGTGCACCCCATGTAGGGTACTCCTATGGCGCACCCCATACAGTGCACTCCTATTCCCTCCACAGATATATCTCCTGTAGTTCTAGTCTGTTTTAGTGTCCATTTCCTGGTAAATTTAAACTAATGCAATATGCTTGTTCCTCTGCTCTCAATCTCAGTTTTTGTCTCCAGCTTTGTTTCCCACTACTCTTCTGCATGGTCCTGAATGAAACTTTTCAAACAGTAAAAAGTTGTTATTCATCTGGGTCAAGTGTGCATCCTACCTTTAATGTCAAAGCGAGGACTTGTTAACTTAACCGCACAGCGAGGACTTGTTAACTTAACCACACTGAATACCTTTCAGATAATCCCAAATGTGCCAGATTCATGCTTGCTTTGGCATCTGATCCCAACTCCCCCAATCTCCAACCCTCTTCTATCAGACTTTCACCTTTGAATTTGAATACAAATTTCCCCAGGAACACTTTTTCCATCCCTTAGACATGGGTTATAGGCTATTCCTCTGTTTTCCTAGAACTTCTTGTGCCTTCCCTAATATAGGGTTTATTAGTCTATATTCTAATTGCTTGTTTACTTCTCCAATTTTCCCCTTCTACTCTAAACACTTCGAGATGATAAACAGTACCTTGTTCATTGTTGTCTCTTTAATGAGTGGTTCCATAGGTTATCAATGAATATTATTAAACAAATGAATTCCAAGTCATGAAAACGTCCAGAAAAGATGATTTTGTATTTCTAAGACTTGGTATAAACCGAATTCTTAAAAATAAGCTCTTAGATGACTGTGTGTGTAACTTCCAAGAAGGCAGTAAAGGTCAACTCCTTGAGTTCTTGTTTATTTCAGGGAGTAAGCCAGGGTAGAGGAGGGAAGGAATTTAGAAACATTTCCTTTGCCAAAGAAGTAGTGTCTAGTCCCTATTGATAGTGGGTTTTAAGCTGCTTAAGAAGACATGCATTAAAATGTGTAGCAAGACACCTGACACACAATAGATTTTCAATACTGACCAATAGCTTTCAACCCTACTTTCCGTCCTTCCTTTCCTTTCTCTGATTTCATCTCATCACCCTTCATTGTTGTTTGATAGCTACAGTATGGGCTAAGTAGACATTGCTGGGGGTGAGGGGGCGGATAGTCTTAAGGGAGAAACTCACCTTTTCCATTGCGAAACCTTTCCTACTCCCCCATGCCTCACAGCGTGAAATCTGTAAGTACTTACTGAGTACCTTCTAGGAGCAAAGCATATTCCTAGACACTGAAGAGAAAAGGGGAAAGGAGATAAAAATGTTTATGACAAAAATCTCTGCTTTCTATTAATGTATAACCTAAGGAGGGGGAGACAGACACATAAATTAATTCAAATACAAGAGAGACTGTGAAAACTGCTTTAGAATACATGTTCACACACCGTCTCTAATAGGATCTTATGGAGAAAGTTTAATCTCAGCCCACCCCTGTGAATGTGTAACCCATTTGATACCTTGCTCAGTAGTTGATATCCAGCTCAATGGCATTCCACGCAGGAAGCTCTTAATGTTAACTATGAATTACATAAAGGTTTTCTCTCATTTTCATGTAAATTCCATGTTATCTAATTTCATCGACTTCCTAATATTATTGGCAAAAGTGAACAGAAGTACTCAACTAGCTTTTTTGTTTTAATATTTCATTTGTTTACCCTCTTCTAACAAATTTCCTCTTTCCTTTCCAAATGTAATAATCCTGGCCTTTTTCATCTCTTCTCATGTGGATCTAATCATTGCACTTACAACTCCGTAGGCCTCTCCTGCCGTCTCTTTGCTGTGAACAGATCCTTTATTGAGATGTTCACAATGACTGCCAGACCTTTCTCCTGAAAGATTATAGTTAATCCAAAATCTATCAGTGTTCATTCATAGCTTAAATTATTTCTTATAATATAAAGTACATTTTTTTTATCTTGGCTCAATTTTATCTGACATCAGATTATTCAACTACCTAATTTTTGCTGGACCCTTGTGGAGTTCCTCAAAATATTCCCCACTCCCGACTAGCCTAAATAATTCTCCATCACCAACACATTTTGCAACCTCATTATTCAGAAACGTTTCCAGATTGATTGGTGTTAACATATACAAGAAACTTGGTTCCAATATCATTCCCTAGTGCACCTTTCTATTAACCTCCCTTCAGACTAACAACATCATTTATTTCAATCTTTTATTTTCATTGTTATCCAGTATTTTTTAGCATCAAGGATCTACAGACAAAATGTTACCTCTCACCTCTTGGGTCCTACAGAAGACTGAAATGGATTCTAAATGTTTTCTGGTTAGGGGCTTGATCAAAAGCCTTTTGAATGTCTAAATATTTAATGCCCATGACTTCTCTACACTTCAGTATTTTGTTAACTCTTTCAAAAAATTCCAAATAGATTAGAGAGGCATGATTTATCCAGTCTGAAGCTCACATACTATCCACCTGGGTGTTTTATAACGTTCAGTAATGATTTTATCAGCTATTTTTTTCCTGTCCTGCAGGTAACACTCATTGGTAAGTAATCCCCCAGGTAACTCTGAGCTCATTATTTAAAGATGGGCACTCCTGCCTGTTTGTCTGGACAAACAGGCACCTAATGGAAATTCAGACGAAATAACATAAAACCTGTTTCTCTCTGACATATCCAACCACTATCCTGAAACACCTTGGGGCATGTCAGAGCAAAAGAAAGTCTTAGTTCAACAATTACATATACACCATGTACTTTGCCTGCCCTAAAAGAAACATTAAGCTAGATTTAGTTTAGATATAAGGAAAAAATTCCTGACAGGTCTCTTTAGACCCCAAATGGGTATGGAGGGAGGCTATGAATTTCTTTTTCTCAGAAATCTCTTAGAGTAACTCTTCATTCTTCAGACATGGCTTCCTAGCAGTCCTTCCAAAGAGGGAGGAATGTAATAACCGCTGGGAGCCACCTTTCAGTTCTACTTTATAATTTTTTTTGAACTCAATAGATCCTACAGGGGAAAAAGTGAGAGCAAACTTACAGAACACCTCACAGAGCAAACTGAATGATAGCAGCTGTCAGAAAGTACAAACAAGTTAAGAAATGTATTTAAATTAAAACTGAAGTACCCTCAAGGTGACCCAACTAAATTTGCTGAAAGGATGAGAGGAATTGACAAAACTAATCAACAAAGGTAATCACCTGAATAGACACAAGTGCTCCAGGTGCAGCATTGCAAAAGGACCCTCCACCCAGACAAGGGGGGCTCACATGGATAGCAATCAGAGAAACAGAGAAACACGTGAAAGAGGAGTGGACACAGAGTAGGAGGAAGACAGGACAAGTGGCAGAAGATTGCTCTTTCTCTTTCCTTTTTTGACTTCTAGTGGTTCAAGTTTATCATAGGAATGATAATTTTATGTTGATAATAGTTGACAATCAGTGCATAAGGAGTGGCTGTATCAGTACACTGTGCTCAGGTGGGGAGATGGACGCAGGAACAGAGGCTGAAGGGTGATTTTCTAGAATATAAATTGAACCTATTTTCTATTATGAAAACAATTTGTTGACTTCCCATTGATCTGTGAAGAAAGAATAAAATATTAACAGGGTGATTACATATTTTATCCGGGCTTAGCTTCACAATTTGTAGGGCCCTTTGTTCAAAAAGCAGGGAGAAAAGCACCCTTAATATCAAATGTTTTTCTTCCACTTTCTCCTTACCTGCCAGTGTGGTTTTTTATTTGCCATTTACTATAGGGTTTTTCTTAGGCATGGAGACATCTTCCCTCTCAGGCATCTCCCATTCTCATAGGCCTGACTCCCAAACCTGCAGCTGCCAGGCCACACCTAAGGGTGTGCCAACTCTGTGCTGGTACTGAATTGGGATTGAATGAGAGGCTCACGAGTTACACTGTGTCATATCCCACCCAAAAAGGCCACTGGGCAATTAACAGACCCCAGTCCTCCCCCTCACTGGGGCAGAGGATGGCAGTAGCTGGCCAGTGATGGCAGGGAGCCAGGGTACAGGTAGGACCTGCAGCATCAGAGGGTGGAGAACCTGCAAGAGGTATCTGCGAAGATGAGACCACGGAGGACCCAAGTTTCCAAGCCTCTCTTTTCCACACACATTCCACTGCTTATTGTCCCACCAAACTCACTTCCAAAACATAATTTAAAGAAAATTTTAGGAATTTCAAGACAGTGACACAGGGCATTAAACCCCAAGCTCAGAGCCCATGTGAGGGTGGAAACATGCGTGACTGTCCGAGTCACCTGCCCACAAAACCAGCCCTGACTTTTTCATCCAAACCTCAACACATTTGAACATGGAAGGATAAACTAACCAGATAGGATTCTGAGATAGTAGGAGTAAGCAGGCAGAGTTCCACGCATACTGGGACAGTTTAGCTGCCCCAGAGAATTCCACTGTATGATCATACAATTATTTATCTAACAGTTCTTTGGCTTAATGACATTTATTTAGACTGATCATAACATTTCGCTGTTGCAGACAATATTTCAGTAAATATCTTGGAGAAGGTTGAGTATGTGTGGTAATTTCTCTAGTAGGGTGATTTTCAAATTGAGGGACACAGTCAGTGTAATTAAATCAATTGAGTGGCATGGGACCAGACTGGAGTAGATTGGGTTGAAGTAGAGTGGTGCTGAATAGAATGGTCTAGAATGGAATAGGATCAAATAGAATAGAATAGAATAGAATAGAATAGAATAGAATAGAATAGAATAATAGAATGATTCTATCAAATGAAATGCAGAAGATTATTTTACTGTGAACTTTTACTTCAGTTGTGTGTATGAATATGCATGTATATATTCTGTTTTGCAATATGAAACAGTTTTTTGTTAGTTTATTTTGTTTTGTTCTGCTATGGATTGCTGCAAAAAAAGTTTGAAAGCACCTTTTCTAGAGTTTATAAGTCAAAGTGGAATTGCCAAGTTATAGGATATTTTTGACTTTTGTGGATATTGACAATTTCTCGCAAAGGCAGTTGCTCCAATTTTCCCCCTTTGCATTAGGTAAAATGTTCTGATTCTCCAACTGCACTCCCACAACTAGCATAGTCAGATATTTTTGGCCAACCTGATGGATAGGAAATTTCATCTCGTTGAAATGTACATGTTTCTGATGAATGAACAACTTTATACTTGTTTATTGGTCACACAAGTTGTCTTTTTTAAAAATTGGTAACATTCCTTGCCAATTTTTCTCTTGAGTTGTCTGTGAATTATTTTCAAATTTGTACATCCAATAAATATACTTATATATGTTTGTATATACATATTTTTCAAAAAAGAATTTATAAAAATTGTTCATGTTTGTAAATGGCCCTTTGGAAAAAATAGATGTATTATCTAAATTGAAGTACTGGAATACATATGTAGCCATGAAGGAAGAGTTGTTCACATACCTATTAATATTTGATCTAAGTGATGTCTCAGTTATGAAATAGCTATGTTAAAAATGCACCATTATGACTATGGATTTTAAAGTTTTTCCTTATATAATTCTGTCAAATGGATTTTAATTTATATGTTTGAACACACACAGTGTTAAAATTTTTATCTCTTTCTATCATTTTCCCCATTACATTGTTATGTTAATAATGAACTTATTTACTTAGCAGTAGTTTATAATTTATTGTTTACTTAGTTTCATACATGTAACTATACCACCTTTCATTTGGTTATACTTTTGTCCGATGCTTTACTGTCAACATTCCTGTGTTCTTACACTTCATGTGTTTCTTGTAAATTGCATCTAGTTTGATTAGAGGTTTTTGTCAATCTAATCATAAAATTCCTATTGTTAGATAAGTATATATCATCTATGTTATTGCGATTCTTGAAATATTTGGAAATATTACTGCCATCTTCATTTTGAATTTTCTATTTCTCATTCTTATCACTTATTTTCCCTCCTCTATTGCCTTCTAGTAGACAAATCAAATCCCTTTGATCACCACCCTCTATTCTTCCATTTGGTTTCAAAGTTTTAGATTTATTATTTAATGAATACCTTTACATTTTACCACCTTAGTTAGCTTGATGAAAACTAAGTTAATCAATATTTATATTCTTCTAATCAGTACAAGAAGCTCTCCTTCTTATATTAGGTGAGTTTCTTCTACCTTCTTTTTTACCCATCTCAAACTATTAATGATGATTCTTAGAGTGTTTATTTAGATTTCCTAATACGTATACCCTCCTTTTTTTTGTTTGCCAGTGTTTCTTTCATTCCATTCATGTCTTCTTGGGTAGTTCTTTCAGCAAGTATCTGTCAGGGGTAGAAAACCTTAGCCTTTGTTTTCTTGCAAATATCTTTATTTTATTCTCAAATTTGAGTGATTGCTTTATAAAATTCTATGGTGACAGTTAATTTACTACAGCTGTCTTTTGACATTTATTATTGCTGATGAGAAGTCTGCTGTCAGTCGACTGACACTTATTCCTTTGCAGATAAACTATTTTTCTTCTCTAGGAATTTTTAATATAGTCTCTATGTTCATGAGGTGATGATGCTTTAGCATGATGTATCTGAGTTTATATTTCTTGTTCCTTTTTCCTATGATTCAGTGTGCTTCTAAAATGTGAAGACTCATATCATTTTCAATGCTAAAAAATTCTTAGTTATTTTTTGTTTGAATAGATTTTCCTTCCATTTACTTTATTTTCCTCTTCCGGGATCTTTAAAAATATATTTAGTGGCTTTTCACCCAATTATCTATATATATATAGATATTATTTTTACATTTCTTTATTTTCTGTGCTGCCTTCTAGATAATTTCTTTATATTTATAGTTTTCAGTTCTTTAATTGTATATTCAAAGGTGTATATAATCCTGTTAAGTTGCTTTTTAATTTCTATTACTATATTCTTTATTGTCAGAAGATCTGATTATTTTATGTAATACCTTGTCATTTTTTATATAGTACATATTCTCTTCATGATTTTATTTTCTTTAAAAATATCTTTAATCATGTTAAACATACCTATTTTACTGTCGTTCAAGTTATTCTTTTTTCTCTAGGGACAGTTATTTCTGTTTATTTGAGTTTCAATTCTTGTTTTCGTTATTTATTCTAGCTAGCAGCCAATCCAGGTTTTGTGGGTCCTGACATTTGTATAATTTTTAGGGCCTTAACCACTCCCACTTTCATTTATCTCTTTCTGTCTTCCAGAAATTTTGCTTTCTTCCATTTGAGTTTGGTAATAGAGTGAAAATCACTTTTTGTTAATGATCAAGAATTTATCTCTTCTGTGGTTAAAGGGGTCTGTTTGAGTCAATTTGCTTCACTCTATTGCTGGAACACTTTATGTCTTTTTGCACCCTAACACTGTTTTCCGTCTTTTAACCCACTTTGCTACAGCCATGCTGACCTTCCATTTCTTTAATTCATCCTATTCCCTCCTGGCCCCCGATCCTGAATATTACCCTTGCAGGGAATACTTCTTTAACATCTCATCTTTTTATTAATCTGAGTTCAAGTGTCAATTCCTCAAGGAAGTTACAGATCCACACCAGGTCTCTTGCTCACACATTCCCGTTTTCTCATACACATTTCTTGACACAGCACTTGTCATT
Source organism: Macaca fascicularis (assembly GCF_037993035.2). NCBI lineage: Eukaryota > Metazoa > Chordata > Mammalia > Primates > Cercopithecidae > Macaca > Macaca fascicularis. The sequence goes on along the minus strand of NC_088375.1, from coordinate 151,623,842 downwards.
TACAATGATACTTTTCAATGATTTATTAATATCTGTCATTCCTGCTGAAATGTGTATTATGGTGTAGAGTGCAAAATGGGATTTCTCCTTTGATGAGAGGTTAAGGGAGGGGTAATAGTGACTAAAACTCATGGCTGAGGACAAAACCACCCAATATGCTAAGCTGGAGACTCGACCAGCATAGATTCAGCACAGCAAATCAGAGTATTTGGCTGTCACATTCACTGTAGTATTAAAAGTCTACTATACTTTTGCTTGTAATCTGTATGGCTTTGCTAAGATAACCAACATTTTTCACCATTAAGTAACTTCAGCATTTAGCCTTGACTGTGTTTTAGATGCATTATCTCTTTAATTTTCATAAGTAATCTTAAAGGACAGGGAGTAAATTCTGTTGGTTGTTACTAAAAACTTTGACTAATGCAACATGTAAAATCTGAACCTGTAGATGGTGAAATTACTGCATTTCAAGTATAAACACCTTAGTATCATTCATATAATCAGTTCGACGAATTCGATGAATGGAAGAGAAATATGTAACATCCAGTATCAAAACACAGAATAGCTAGATAACACCTCTTTGCATTATAAGATGAAGCCTGGTATAGTTTCTTTATAAAGAAAGTTCTGTATTTATTCGTTTGTTGAAAAATGCATTAACTCTTGGCAGAGGTTGGCTTGAGATGTTTTGTATGGTTGCATATTGAGATACAAATAGTTTTAGATTTCAGAAATTAGTAAAATTATAAGCACACACTACAAATGAACATCTATTGTTAGCATGATTTCATAAAAGAAAAGTTCTTTTTAACATCAAAAAGAAAGGGAAAACATAATGGCATAATCTCAGAATTAGACAAGGCCATTTAATTTGAATACATTTATCTCCAAAAATGTTACTTCATTTCCCTTCATTTTCTTATTTCACAAGAGCCTGGTGAACACTTCATTAAGAATTAGTATTTAGGAGCCACTAGTGTAGAAAAGGAAGTTGAACCCCATGTGGCTCAGACAAAGGATCTTAAAGGTTAAATGTTAAGAGCCATTTCTATTGAAGATCAATCAGAAAAGATGAATCATTTCTGGTTTTATAATGGGATTTATTTGCACAGAGCTTTTCGGGAATCCACTATGCAGAGAGGTACAGCTGCATCTTTTTCATGCATATCCCTATTGGCAGCAGAAGAGCATAAATACATAGATACCAATTACCTTAGTCTATAATAGCAAAGGCTGTGCCCTTCTTAATTTCTTCTTGGAAAAGCTTGCTACAATTGCCATGTTATTGCATTCTCCTAACACATCTCTGAATTCTAGATGTACAATGCTGAGTGCCACCCAGCGCTTTGTAATGCTTTCTTCACAGCTGGCTATTTTCAGCTTCATTCTTCACGTTTGTTTTAGCTCTCAGACATGTCAACATGTTCCCTTCAGCACTACATATCATAATAGATCTCTCTGAAAGTGACAAAAAAATTCTCATAAAAAATTTCCGTGCAAAATTATAACACCATACCTTAAAATAAATGCTGTCTTGACTGGTTAACATATTTCCAGAAATATTCTAAAATAATTATCTTCACGCCCCAATTTCTTCATTTGGCTTCGAAGTACTTTGTTCTCTGACCTTGTGGAGAAAACAACGGCTTCACATATGCTTCATTCTTCTTTGGGAAAGAGACAGCATCAGTACTTTTTGAGCATCACAGTGATACATGGATTGCCATTAGGGAGGACAGCATATTCTCCCAGGACTCAAATCTTCCCCCAATACCTTAGAAAGTGACATTCATTTCTACAGGTCATGAGAGTAGCTTTTACCTCATAACATTTTATGGGGTCGGTGCATCTGAATAACACAAGACTAAGAGGAAGAAAATTGAATGCAAATTGTTATCAGTGCCATTCATGTTCAACACAGTGACTACAGATACAAAAGGGGAGTGGGTGGGAGCCATAGAGAGGGCAGTCCAGAGGGACAGAATGCCTATGGTGGAAAATCTACTGCCTCTTTGGGACTAAACATCACTATGTGGTGCAGCATTTGGTGAGAAAAGCTAACTTGAGCAGGATTTTTTTATCCTGAAATTTTGTTATGTTCTTTTTTTTCTTTTTAATTCTCTTTTTTTCTAAGGATACATTTTGATCAGTCCTTTGAAAATAATCTAACTTTGCAAGGAATGTAATATTATTTCATTGAAAGAAAGTATCTCTATTCCCAAATGTCTATGTTTATATGCTGTACTGTGTTTACTAGGGAAGAGATTTGTATCATAATTGAAATAGACTCATAATAATTTCCTGGAGATGATAACTGCATGGTTACAGATTTTAGGACCCCGCTATGTATGCATATGTGTGCATATGTCTGTGTGTACCTATACATATATGTATATATATTACATGTATACACATAGATTAACATTTTTAAAGTATATATACTTTATATGCATATGTATATATACGTGTGTGTATATATATATACATACACATACACACATACATATACAGGCATACTTCAGAGATGTTGTGGATTTGGTTCCAGACCACTACAATAAAGAAAGTCACACAAATTTTTTGGTTTCCCAGTGCATATAAAAGTTGTGTGTATACCCTACTATAGTGAGTGAATAATAGCATTATGTCAAAAAATTCCAATGTTCATAACTTAATTTAAAAATACTTTATTATTTTTTTTAAAAAAAGCTAATGCTCATCTGAGCCTTCAGAGTCTTAATCTTTTCATTGCTAGAAGGTCTTGCCTCAATGTTGATGCCTGCTGCTGAATGATCAGGGTGGTGGTTACTGAAGGTTGAGGTAGTTGTGGTTATTTCTTAAAACAGGAAAGTGTGCTGCATCCATTGACTCTTCCTTTTACCAACCATTTCTCTGTAGCATGTGATGCTCTTCGATAGTATCTTACCCACAGCAGAACCTCTTTCAAAACTAGAGTCAAACATCTCAAATTCTGATGCTGTTTTGTCAACTAAGTTTACAAAATGTTCTATTTTTTTGTGCATTGTCATTTCAACAATGTTCACAGCATCTTCACCAAGAGTAGATTCCATCTTGAGAAATCTCTCTCTTGTTCTATCTGTAAGAAGCAGCTCCTCATTTGTTCAAGTTTTATCCTGAGATTCAGTTATGTACTCAGGCTCCACTTCTGATCGTAGTTTTCTTGCTCTGCCCACTACATCTGTAGGAACTTCCTCCACTGAAGCCTTGAACCCCTCAAAATCTTCTATGAGGGGTAGAATTAACCTCTTCTAAATTCCTGTTAGTGTTGATATTTTGATCTGTTCCCATGAATCACAAGTGTTCGTAAGGACATCTAGAATGGTGCATCCTTTCCACAAGATTTTCAATGTACTTTGCTCAGATCCATCATAAAAGTCACTATGGCAGTTATAGCCTTATGCAGTGTTTTTCTTAAATAATAAGACTTGAAAGTAAAAAATACTTCTTGACCTGTGTGCTGCAGAATGGATGATTTGTTAGCAGGCATGAAAACGACATTAATCTTCTTCTATATTTCCATCAGAGCTCTTGGGTTACCAGGTTCATTGTCAATGAGCAGTAATATTTAGAAAGGAATCTTTTTTCTAAGCAGTAGGTCTCAACAGTGGGCTTAAAATATTCAATAAACCATAGTGTAAATAGGTGTGCTTTCATCCAGGTGTTGTTGTTTCATTTATAGGGCACAGGCAGAGTAGGTTTAGCACAATTCTTAAGAGCGCAAGGACTTTCAGACTGGTTAATGAGCATTGGTTTCAACTTCAAGTTACCACCTGCATTAGCCGCTCATGAGAGAGTCAGCCTGTTCTTGGAAGCTTTGAAGCCAGGTATTGACTTATCTCTAGCTAGGAAAGTCTTAGATGGCGTCTTTAGGTACAAGGTTATTTTGTCTACATTTAACACACGTTGTGTAGTGTAGTCACTTTCCTCAATTATCTTAGCTAGATCTTCTGGATAGCTTGCTTCAGCTTCTTCATCAGCACTTGCTTCTCCACCTTGCAGTTTTATGTTACAGAGATAGTTTATTTCCTTAAACCTCATAAGCCAACCTCTGGTGGCTTTAAACTTTTCTGCTGCAGTTTCCTCACCTCTCTCAGCCTTCACAGAATTGAAAAGAGTTAGAACTTTCCTCTGAATTAGGCTTTGGCTTAGGGGAATGTTGGGGTTGGTTTGATTATCTATCCAAACCATTCAAACTTGCTTCTTTCCAGCAGTTAAGGCTGTTATGCTGTCTGGTCATTTGTGTGTTCACTGGAGTAGAATTTTCATTTTCTTCAAAAGCTTTTCCTTTGCATTCACATCACAGTTAGCTGGTGCAAGAGGCCTAGCTTTTGGCCCATCTCATCTTTCTACATACCTTCCTCATGTCTAGCTTTTGATTTAAAATAAGAGACATGGAACTCTTCCTTTCACTTCAACACTCAGAAGTCTTTGTAGAAGTATTAATTGGCCTAATTTCAATACTGTTGTGTCCCAAGGAATAGGGAGGCCTGGAGAGAGGGAGAGAAATGAGGAATCAGCTGGTCAGTGAAGCAGTCGGAACACTTAACAATGTTTAAATGAGCATAGTTTGTAGCACCCCAAAACAATTACAATAATAATATCAAAGATCACTGATTACCGATCACCATATTGGATATAATAATAGTGAAACAGTTTGAAATATTGTGAGAATTACTAAAATGGGACATGCTGTCAGAAAAATGGCATCAATAGATTTGCTTGATGCAAAGTTGCCACAAACCTCTAATTTGTAAAAAGTATGGTATCTGAAGTGCAATAAGGCAAAGCACAATAAAATGACTTATCCTTTTGTGTGTATATATTTATATATACATTTACATTGAAAGACTTATATGTATAATGACCTTATAAGCTTGAACATGTTCCATAAAGAGTGTAATAATCCTTGCCTTCATGCCTAAGTAAAATGTTTCCAACAGTCATCTGGCAACTTATTTATTCCCTAAGAGTATATGGCCCTATTTGGATTATTTTCCAACTTTTTATGTTTGTGAAACCAGTTTTCTATGGGTTTATGGAGATATATTCTAAAATAAAAATATCATTTGCTTTTTTCTGATCTCAATAAATAGCACTTGTCTTTATATGGATATTTTATACATAAAGATATATTAATATTTGTATCTAAAATTGAGACATCAACTTTGGAGAAAAAGTGGTTATTGATGACAGTGTTGGGACTGTCCAGTCTAGAATCTTGATATTGTTTGTATACTTAAAATAAACATGAAAATCTATTTCACGTTAATGCTTATTAATCTGAGGGTGAATTAACCATGAAGGTCAGCTAACGTTATATTGGCCAATGACTGTCCTGATGGCTCACTGAAGAAATTATTTAAAAAATATGATTTCAGATTACCTCTTTTTAATTTTTTTTGGAGACAGAGTCTTGCTCTGTCACCCAGGCCAGAGTGCAGCAGTGCAATCTCAGCTCACTGCAACCTCTGCCTCCCAGGTTCAAGCGATTCACTTGCTTAGACCTCCTAAGTAGCTGGGACTATAGGCATGCACCAACACCTGGTTAATTTTGTTTTTTTGTGTTTTGTTTGTTTGTTTTGTTTGTTTGTTGTTTGTTTGTTTTAGTAGAGACGGGGTTTCACCACACGTGTTGGCCAGTTTGGTCTCAAGTTCCTGGCCTCAAGTGGTCTGCCCTCCTTGGCCTCAGATTATCTTTTATAACTGAATGCCAGAGAGTTGATAATGTTAAATAAGGAGCAGGAGGTGCCTAACTTTTGACTTTAATTAAGGTCATTCATGAATTGATTTATGTTTTCAGAAATATATATGTTGGGTTCTTCTCTCAAAAAATGTCTAGTACAGAGATGACAAAATCAACAGGTATTTATAACTCAGAATAGTAGAGGTAAGCTTCTCAAATTAAGTGGCATTTTGTTCCCTGGTGGATGTAGGAAAGGATATCTAAGATCCCATCTGTATCTATGAAGACTAGGAGTTAACCAGGAGAAAGCAGGGCTGCCTATCTTCGTTAGAGAACTGTAAGGACAATGATGTTGCACAGTAAATATTAATATTCCCATTTTCTAAGGAGGAAACTGAAGCTTGAAAAATATATACAGCTACCATAAGGTAGAGGCAGAATTTGAGCCCAGGTCCCAGTTACTCCAAAACTCAATACTATTACCTCTTCTTCATATTGACCATTACATACCAAACTTTCTATTTAAAAAGACAATATTTAATGCTTTGATTTAGTGTGCTGAACTATATACCTGCATGGGTTCTTGAATATTCTGTGCTGTGCCATTACTGTTTTCTACAGCTATTACAGATACATTGTATGCTCTACAAGTTGTAAAAGAAATAACAAAGAAATAAATTTACAAGGTACATGCTGTACTTTGATGATGCCAATTTGTTTTCTTTCCCAAATGTTGCTAATGTCACTGTCATTGCTACTGCCAGAGGCATTTCTGTATAACCTGTCAGCTGTTGTGCTCATTTAGAAAAGGAAACCTATCAGTACAACAGGACAGGAATTTCCTCCCACCCCTCTTCCCAGGATGAGCTTCATTTCAAAAGGCTGTTTGTTTTGTCCTAATTGTAATTGAATGTATCTTGGTCATCCATCAGTGTCTGCATTTCACAATCTGAGGTTGATATCTCATATTCATCTTAAGCAGAGTAACGGCACCAAATGACACACATAATAACTCTGCTTAAAGCTAAGTTGGTTCACTCAAGGAGGGGCCCAAATCTGAAGAAATTACCTATCTGGCCTTAGTCTTACAAGTACTTCCACAAATGCAAGGCTCTTACTTTCTGACTCTCATGAAAATTCAGTGAAGAAAATAAACAACAGACATTGGAAATATGCGGTACTCAGGAGAAACATTGGCTAAGGCTGGCTGAGTGGTTCAAGCCCTGCAAAGCCAATGGCAGCAAGAGAGAAGGTTCTGCTCCTCCAGGATTTATTGATCCCTGACTTAGAAGTTCTGGGTACCCAAACAAAACTTCCAAGTGCATTCAAGCTTAATTCTATGTCACCTTAAAAAATAAGAAAAAGATAAAGAGACGAGAGGAGATAGCATTTACGGATGGCACCATATACACCAGGCTCTGTACTGAGAATTTTGCATCATAAATTGTGTTATTGAATCCTCATAGCTCTATTAGGAAAGTATGATTTGGCTCACTTTCTCTATCAGAAGTTCAGTAGTTGGCCAAGTCATGTGTCATCGTAGACCTACGATTCCCATTTGTGGTATCCCTTTCAACCTTCTTTTTGCTGTATATGGTAGGCAGGTAATGTGCAGTGGAAGGCAAAACTTGTCCTCATGAAATCTCACTGTCACCTCCATTTCTATTCTGCCTATTCCCCTAAAGTAATCTTTTCCTGCCACTTGCTCATTTCAACCTCTACTAATCTGGCCTAGCCCGTGGTTCCTGTTTCTAGGCCGGTTTAATTCAAAAACTTCAATCACTGATCACTGGAGTTGCAACTTACATCAGGATTTAATGTTTTCCAGGTGCTCAATAGATAAGACAATGTTCAGCTGTCAGTTCTTAGATTGGTAACAAGTACAACAGAGGGACCACTTCAAACGCCCATCCTTATTCTTGACTGGGACTTCTGTACTGAGCCTGCTGTGTTACCACAATGGAATGGGCTAGATGATGCGGAATCTCTCGGGGTACTTTCTCTTGCCCTCTGAGGCTGAGCTCAAAACCAGTTCCTTTGCTAAACCTGCCCAGACTCTGGTGTTCCTTTTAATTGTTTTGAGACTAAAATTACTATCCAAGCAGGATATAGCCCCAAATCTCAGGTCTCCCCTACTCTAATTGAAAATGAGCAAACAAGAGTAGAAGGAAATGTAGAGAGTAATTTGCATTTCTGGATATGTAAAAATGGAAAAACTTTCTGTGTTTCTGAAAAGGATATATGGAAAAAGTCTCAGTCAAAAATGGGATGTGTTGGTTTTACTTTTGTTGCTATTACAGTTCAAAGGAGTCCTAGTTTCAACTGATCCCAATCTCCTTGTCTCTTTTTTTTCTGTCTTAGGGCTTCTAAGAGAAGAAATGCAATTACAAAATGCACTTTTTAAAATGCTAGTTTCGGCGCAGGCTGTCTGGGCTGTCCCTTCCAGCCTGCAGGCCTGCCAAGATGATGCACTTATTTATTTCCACTGCTGTAATCTTAGCCTCCTCTGTTTTCTTGTCTGTCTGAAATTTAGCAATCTCTTTTTCACTATGTATTTTTTAAAATGACTGTCTTCCTTCTTATGAATTTTAACAAGTTACTTCACCATTTAAAAGCCTGTCTTACTATTTCTCCACCCTCAGAGCAATGCTCCACTATATGCTACCTGATGAGTTTTGCCCTACACAGCTGTGGGTCTGAGTAGACGGGTCCTTAAGTACTGAAAATTCTAGGACTATGACCAGGAAATCTTAACTAACCCTGAAAGTCATTGGGTAAATGTGATAATTGGCACTGTTCTATTGTGGCTCAATACATAATTAGTTCTCATCTGTGGTTGTATTCTTCTCAGAGAGTTATGGAGGGACCCTTTATCACCAACCATTATGTTAATAGAGATAATTGATGTGCAGTTCAAATATCGGTGCTTGGCTCCCTAAGGTAAGCACTCTCAATAGGCTATATTAGTTTAGTCTATTAGATTTATATTTTTTCTAACCACGTTTCTTTTCCATGTGGTATGTTGTGAAAAACAGAGAAACAATAAAACCCAAGAAGTCTTATTATTATGACTCCCTTCTTAAAATGCCCAAAGAGATCAAGAATAGTATCTTGGGAAAATTACTATGTGTGTGGAATTTTGCCAGGTGATAAGGACCCGGAAATGAAAAGACACAGCCAACAGTTACTTGAGAAAGATAGACTTGAAAAGATATTATTATAATATTCTCTACTGATGCCATATTAGCATGTTTCAAGCTATAATTATTATACAAAGGATTGAGAAGTCAGGTAACACTTTTAGGACTACATCTTGTGTGATAAAACACAATATATGTGAATTGGGGCTAAAATACAGGAATATACTACATAGGAGAATCAGCAGAGAAGATTCCAGAGTGGATTCTCTGGAGAAAAAAGGAAAATAAACAGGGTATTAGAAGCAATCAAAACACAAGGCAACTGCCTTCTACACTAAGGAATAGATAAGTGTTTAGAACATGTAGCTACAAGGTAGATAGTAGTTTAATAGACAGATACCACCGCTTGAATAAACGGTGGCTTCCTAGAAGTCAGAAGAGAGAGAAACTATATGCCTGCTCAGAATGGTGAGGTTTTCTGCTTGGCTTCAGATATGTACTATCTTGAACAATAGGCTCTGTGAAAAATGTTGGACATCAGGAGTTTAGAACATAGAGGATTCGAGCAATGTTAAATGGGTGGACTATAGTATCTGGTTTGAGTGTGGAGATGAAGATGTTTGATGTGGACAAAGTAGAAAGTTGGGTTCTGGTTAAAGTGTAAAGTTAAGTGTGAGGGGCAGGGGAGAGTCAAAAGAAAGGAAAGTGGGAGAGGCAGGAAAAGAGAACCGCCTCCTATATGCAATGCACTGTAAAGTGTTTTCTGTGCCAGGATTCTAGCAGAGTGTATTAGTTAGACAGTAGGCATGTCAATTCAAAGGTCTTGAAAGTAAAGTAGTGTCATATAGAAAGAAGCCCAAGAGAGGAAAATACTTCATGTTTCATCTGTCTTCTACTTAGAATCCCTTTGCCAAGAATTACTGATGCGTAACATCACGCTTTCTGAGTCTGAATTTGGCCTCCAGATCCTTCTTAACCCAACAATAGTCAGTCATTAACAATTCACTGATATTGACATGAAAGATAAAATCTCATTGCTTCCTTTCGCTTAGGTAACAATTCATTGCAATTGGAATGTAAGAGGAAATCCCTTTGCAGTCTCTGACTTAAGGTGCTGTCTATGCAGGTAGGAACTCTTAATTTTCATTTCCTATTCCATTTCCTTTTGCAGTCATTTTTGTGACAAAAGATTATTCTGCAAACTCTGTTTTCTACTGATGCCAAAGTTTTCACCTTTAAAACTAACCAATATTGTAATGTGGGGGCTTGTGGGTACTCACTCATTTTAGGCAGGAATGCTCAAGGAGTTTATGCAACTTGTTTCCCTAAGTGGATCGTGAGCTTCACAAGGAAATTCCTACTTATTTTACGTTCTTCTCAGTGCTTTGCCCCATTTGCAGTACACAGCAGGCACATAATAAATACTTGTTGACTTAGTTGAATTTCAAACCTTTCATATAAGCCATTATGATTTAGCTAAAGAATGTTATAGCCTGTAGAAGGGCTAATTAGATCCAGTAATTTGACTGACCTGTGCTAGCTCTGAAGCACTTAGTGGTAATAATACTGTTTTTGCAAGATGGATATTTTACTGTTGAGCTTGTCTGGTTTGAGAGGCTCACTGTTTTATGGTCTGTATGTGGTGATCATTTGGATGTAATGATCAAATGGGGGTTGCCCAAATTGATCGTTATAACAGGATTCCACTGTAATTACATTTCCATAAATGATACTCAAATTCACTGGGGAAATCAACAACCCCTTGGTGTGCCTACTTCCAGCACTGATTACAAGTTCAGGTTCTATAGCACTTTCTAACAAAAGGTAATTAAAATTTTACAACCCATAGTTAAGCCAAAATAAAAAGGCAGCTTTTTGTTCTAGATTCAAAAGTACTGCTCTTTGTAGACAACAGCAGAAGGCATTTAGATTTAGAAGAATAGGTAGATGTTTGGATCTGATACAAATTAATACATACATATTACTGAGACATAGTAAGTGGGTTGGAGTCAGGGTCATGAGTTCAAATCCCAGTTCCATTATTTCTATATCTACATTATCTTGAATATCATTGAATCTTCTGAGCCTCAGTTTCCTCATCTTTAACATGGGAATAATATGGTTTCTGCTTCATTAGGTTTTTGAGATAATTAAATGATGTTATTGCTTGTAAAGTGCTAGCACAACCCTGGCTGGACATGTAAGTGCTCAATATGCCTTAGTTTTTATTATTGCCATTTAGTTAGATTTTGCTTGTTTGTTTTTTGGTTTTGGTTTTTACAAATTCAGCCATCATCTTTCCCTGGTGACACTGTAGAAAATATTGTATTTTGTTTTTCTGCCTTAGAGTGAACTGAATGTTTCGAGTCCCATGTATACCAATACCTAGTATCCTTAGTTTATTAATTCTTCTGTTCTAGAATTCACTGGCTTAGCCTCCATATCTCAGACATATTTTATCATATTCATTTCCAGGCACTGAGTTCGTCTACATTACCAGATTAACTAGAATATTCCATCAACTTCAGAGTCTTGTCATCTTAAAGCACATATCACCATAAGAATGTAAAAATGGGATGATTCTAATGCCCATTTCTATAGCACATTTTACAAAGGATTGGGGGGGGAGGGAGGGTTTCACTTAAATTTAAATACCATTATGCCATCAAAATAGCATTTAAGATAATACGCCAGCTTTTGAGCCTCTTCCAAATGCAAGGAATGGTTGTGAAGCATTGCATTCTAGTAGGGAAATTTATCTATTCAGCAGAATTTCAGCCAAGAAAAATCATTTTCTAAATAGAAACAAACTAAGGGTAAATGTGGTGTGTGTCATCCTTTGACACCAGTATGATCTGTACCACAGAGGGCATCATCAAAGTTTATTAGTCAGCCATATTACAAAATTCGAATATCAATAAAACCTCATATAAGGATATAAAAAGGACCAACTGTCCAAAGCTCCAATATGTTACCTTTTTGTTTTTTAAGAAGAGTATTTTATACTATACAGCCACAAAAAGGAAGGAGGTCACGTCCTTTGCAGGCATATGGGTGGAGCTGGAAGACATTATTGTCTGCAAACTAACACAGGAACAGAAAACCAAACAGCAAATGTTCTCACTTATAAGTGGAAGCTGAAGGATAAAAACACAGGGACACAGGGAGGAGAACAACAGACACTGGGGCCTGTGGGTGGGTGGGGGAGGGGCGTGCAAGGGAAGGGATCAGGATAAATAGCTAATGCATGCCGGGCTTAATACCTAGGTGACAAGTCGATAGGTGCAGCAAACCACCATGGCACATGTTTACCTATCTAACAAACCTGCACGTCCTGCATATGTATCCTGGAAATTAAATTAAATTAAAAAATAAAAATTAGAAATGCGGAACATAGGCAAAACAAAACAAAACAAAACAAAAAAACGGAAGAGTATTTTATAAAGGAATTTGTTCCAGTAGTCATCAAGAGTCATAAAAAGAACATAATACACTGGGGCCTGGCAAGGAGTGAGGGGCTAGGGGAGGGATAGCATCAGGAGAAATACCTAATGTAGATGACGGGTTGATGGATGCAGCAACTACCATGGCACGTGTATACCAAACCTGCATGTTCTGCACGTGTATCCCAGAACTTAAAGTATAATAAAATAAAATTTAAAAAAAGTAAAAGCCTCTGCCCAGAGACAACTCCTAGTCTCTATTTTTTTCTTAAATTATTATTATTTCTGGGTTAGTTTAACAACAACAACAAAAAAGAGACTGATGGTCTTAAGACAATGATCCCTCAAACTGGTGGAATATGAATAACTACATGGGTGGACATTTTGTCTAGAAGGGAAAAATATTCTAATATTTCTATTACAGTTTTCTTTTTGTTACTTGTCTTTTCTTCTTGAGTTCTATTCTTTCAGATTCCTTCATAGTTCTTGGTACTTTTATTTTTATTTTTGACTCCTTGACCATCTGGATATTTGTGGCTTCTCTCAGTAATTATTTGTCTGTATTTTATTTACTTTTATAGAACTAACATGATTTTTAAACATTAGCAGAATTTTGTTTCTGTATAATCCAAAATGACCAAACCATAGAATAAATCCTCCATTCTAGGGCATAGGCCAACCATTCAGTATGTACTCATTGAGTTCTTTCTGTGTTCCATGCTCTTTGCTAAGTTTTGGAATTGCAGGAGATCAAGCAGGAAGTAATTTTACAAAAAGTGGCAAGGAAGAGCACTACTAGTTGAAACGTGCAAGTTTCTTTACCACATTTTTTAATGTACAAAATTAAAAATTTTATCTTATGTTCTAGCTTACAATATCTCCTGCCACTGAACAAACATCAAGATAAACATCAGCCTTCTTCTTTTATGTCCGGTGTAAATTACAGTTGATGAGTTCTCTATAACTTCTCTGACATATTTATATTGATATTAACTGTTTAAGTTGAACATCTAAGGTAATCTACCAGATAGTGGAATATAGGTAATACCAAAGTGGTCACAACGTATTTATATCATGTAAGTCTTACATGTATTATATATTATAATAGATTATAAGGTATACTGCAAACAATTTAAAAATCTTAAACCTTATTTGATTACAATTAATTTACATAATTGAGTGATTTTTTCACTTTCAAAAGCATATAGGAAAAAGTCATTAAATGTTCTGATGACTTTCCATGCTACCATTTTTTAATCACCATCTCCCCCATCCCAAAACTAGATTTTTTTTCCATACCTGAGTCAAATTTCAGTTGTTATTATTATTTTTTTTATCTTTGTTTGGGCTTATCATCTTATTGGGACCTTTTCTCTTTTATCAATTCAATCTAGGTTTTCACAATGCGTCTGTACTCTCTCTCTGAGTCTTCCCATTAATTCCTTGTGAGAAAAATTTTTATGTGAAAGAGAATAGACAATTGAGCAGGAATCAGGACATTCTGTAGGGTCAAGTGCAAGTATTTTCACCATTATGAGGCAAAATATTTGATATGATTTGGTTGTATCCCCACCCAAGTATCATCTTGAATTCCCACATGTTGTGGGAAGAATCCAGAGGGAGGTAATTGAATCATGGGGGCAAGTCTTTCCCATGCTGTTCTCATGATAGTGAATAAGTCTTCTGAGACCTGATGGTTTTAAAAAGAGGAATTCCCCTACATGAGCTCTCTCTCTTTGCCTGCCGCCATCCATGTAAGACATGACTTGCTCCTCCTTGCTTTCTTCCATGATTGTGAGACTTCCTCACCCAGATGGAACTGTAAGTCTAATTAAACCTCTTTCTTTTGTAAATTGTCCAGTCTTGGGTATTTCCTTATCAGCAGCATGAAAGCAGTCTAATACAGTAAACTGGTGCTGGTAGGGCGGGGTGCTGCTATAAGGATACCTGGAAATGCAGAAATGACTTTGGAAATGGGTAACAGGCAGAGGTTGGAAGAGTATGGAGGGCTCAGAAGAAGACAGGAAAATGTGGGAAAGTTTGGAACTTCCTCGAGTCTTGCTGAATGGCTTTGAGCAAAATGCTGATAGTGATATGGACAATGAAATCCAGGCTGAGGTAGTCTCAGATGGAGCTGAGGGACTTGTTGGTAACTAGAGCAAAGGTGACGATTGTTATGTTGTAGCAAAGAGACTAGTGGCATTTTGTCTCTGCCCTAGAGATTTGTGGCACTTTAAACTCGAGAGAGATGATTTAGGGTATCTGGCAGAAGAAATATGTAAGCAGCAAAGCATTCAAGAGGCAACTGGGGTGCTGTTAAAGGCATTTAGTTTTAAAAGGGAAACAGCATAAAAGTTTGGAAAATTTGCAGCCTGACAATGCAATAGAAAAGGAAAACAATTTTTCTGAGGAGAAATTCAAGCCAGCTGCAGAAATTTGCATGACAAGGAGCTGAATGCGAATCACCAAGATAATGTGGAAAATGTCTCCAGGGCATGTCAGAGACCTTTGTGGCAGCCCCTCCTATCACAGGTCCAGAGTTTTAGAAGGGAAAAAATGGTTTGGTTGGTCAAGCCCAGGGTCCTCGTGCTGTGTGCAGTCTAGGGACTTGATGCCCTGCATCCCAGTTGCTCCAGTTGTGGCTGAAAGGGGCCAATGTAGAGCCTTAGCCATGGCCTCAGGGGGTGGAAGCCCAAAGCCTTGGCAGCTTCCACATGGTGTTGGTCCTGTGGGTGCACAGAAGTCAAGAATTGAAGTTTGGGGACCTCCAGACCTGGTTTTCAGAGGATATATGGAAATGCCTGAATGCCCAGGCCAAATTCCTGAATGCCCAGGCCAAAGTTTGCTGCAGGGGCAGGGCGCTCATGGAATATCTCTGCTAGAGCAGTGAGGAAAGAAAATGTGGAGTGGAAGCCTCCACATAGAGTCCTACTGGGGCATTGCCTAGTGGAGCTGTGAGAAGAGGGCCACCATCCTTCAGAACCCAGAATGGTAGATCCATCAACAGCTTGCACTGTGTACCTGGAAAAGCTGCAGACACTTAATACCAGTCCATGAAAGCAGCCAGGAGGGGGACTATACCCTGCAATGCCACAGGACCAGAGCTGCCCAAGGTCATGGGAACCCACCTCTTGCATCAGTATGACCTGGATGTGAGACATGGAGTCAAAGGAGATTACTTCGGAGCTTTAAGATTTGACTACCCCACTGGATTTCAGACTTCATGGGGCCCGTAGCACCTTTGTTTTGGCCAATTTCTCCCATTCGGAATGGCTGTATTTATCCAATGCCTGTAGCCCCATTGTATCAAGGAAGTAACTAACCTGCTTTTGATTTTACAGGCTCATAGGTGGAAGGGACTTGCCTTGTCTTGGATGAGACTTTGGACCGTGGACTTTCGAGTTAATGCTTAAATGAGTTAAGATTTTGAGGGACTATTGTGAAAGAATGATCAGATTTTAAATGTGAGGACTTGAGATTTGGAAGGGGCCGGGGTGGAATGATATGGTTTGGCTCTGTTCCCACCCACATCTCATTTTGAATTCCCACGTGTTGTGAGAAGGACCTGGTGGGAGGTAAATGAATCATGGGGGATGTCTTTCCTGTGCTGTTCTCATGATAGTGAATAAGTCTCACGAGATCTGAATGTTTTAAAAAGAGGAGTTCCCAGCACAAGCTCTCTCTCTTTGCCTGCTGCCATCCATGTAAGACATGACTTGCTCTTCCTTGCCTTCTTCCACGATTGTGAGACTTCCCCAGCCACGTGGAACTGTAAGTCCAACTAAACCTCCTTCTTTTGTAAGTTGCCCAGTCTCGGGTATGTCTTGATCATCAGTGTGAAAATTGACTAATACAATATTAAACTTTATTGAGTGCTATGTGTCAGGCACTATGTCCATTGTTTCAGATTAATAAATTATTTACCAAACCATATCAAGAGATAAGTATAGTATTTGCCTCCTTGTTAGAAGAGAAACATTTGTGGCAAATTAATTTTATAGGGTCACATGACTAGAAATTGGCAACTAAGCTTATGAATCCACATAGTCTGACTCTGGAACCACCATGTTGTATTCCTTCCTACCATAGTATGTTGGTATGCCAATGTAATGAATAAACAGAAAAATTAATAACAGGAAAAGAATAACAAATATGGAGAGGTATTAGAATTTATAGCACAAATAGAAATTTTGACCACAGAAATAGGGACAAAAGTTTAAAAAACGGGTGCATCAGAGTAATCTGCACAAAGGTTTTGTCCTGAAAAGATGAAGAAATACTCTCTGATAGTTTTTGTGCTCAGAAAATTATGGCAAGTTGCCCTTAGTGAGAAGGAAGAGGGATGGGATGTGATAGGTTTGAAGAATGACAACACAGTAAGTGTATTAGTCATGTTGGCTGTCATAATAAAATACTCTGTTGCTTAAATAACTGAGATTTACTGTCTCACAGCCCTGGAGACTGGAAGTCTGAGATCAGAATGCCAGCATGGTTAGGTTCTGGTGAAGGCTATTTTCCTGAATTACACGTGGCCCTCTTCCTGTGTCCTTACATGGCAGAGAGACAGGGTGTGAGAGAGAGAGCTGATCTTTCTTCCTCTTCGTATAAGTGCACTAATCCCATCATAAGGGGACTCTATTATCATGATTTCATCTTAACATCCATACCCAATTATCACTCAAAGCCCTCATCTCCAAATACCATCACATTGAGGGTTAGCACTTCAACACATGAATATTCGAGGGATACAATTAAGCAGTAGGAATTAGCAGCCAGACAATCAAATTCAGTAAGTAAGCACCAATACAGAAAAAGTTTACAAATAAATGGAAAATATGAGCAAAATAATATGAGTTATGGAAGAGAGATCTGGGATACCTAATACGTGAATAACGTAATTACTAGGGGACAAAACAGAACAGATGAGAAGTAATTTACAATGAAATAATGGAATACCAGTTCACTGAACTGAAGACAAAACTTAAAATTTCAAAAAAGGCCATTGAGTTACAAACATAATTAATAAGACACACATACATGTTGTGGTAAAGATTTATAAACTAAAATGTTACAGGAAAAAAGAGTACAATGTCTTCTAACTTCTAGAAGTCCAATGCAAGTGGAAAGATAATGGAATAATATTTTCAAGGTATTAAGAGACAATAACAATTAACATATAATTGTGAGTCCAACAGATCTCTCTTTAACTTACGAAGATAAATAAGAATATATTCAGAGAAAGATAAAATGAGTGCTTACAAACAACAGATGTTTTTCAGAGAATATTTCTTTTCTTTCTTTTTTTTCTTTTTCCCCAGGCTGGAGTGCAGTGGCATAATCACAGCCCACTGCAACCTTCACTTCCCGGGTTCAAGTGATTCTCATGCCTAAGCCTCCCGAGTAGCTGGGATTACAGGCACCTGTTACCACACCCAGCTAATTTTTGTATTTTTAGTAGAGATGGGGTTTCACCATGTTGACCAGGCTGGTCTCGAGCTCCTGACCTCAAATGATCTGCCAGCCTCAGTCTCCCAAAGTGCTGGGATTAAAGGCATGAGCTACCATGCCTGGTCATCAGAGAATATTTCTAAAGGAAAGGAAAAAATGAAACCAAAAGGGAAGTGTGGTAGAGATGTTCTGTGTGTTTAACCCCAACCCCCATTTCCCCTGGGAGGTGACTGCAGCAAGATGGATACCATACTACAGGTTCTGACTAATGAGCCATGAGAAGAAGGGGCTCATAGGACTGGTGGCACATGTAATCCTAGGATAGCATGGTAGGGTCTTCATTAGCTTGGGTCCCTGACTGACTTTGAGGAGAAGCAGCCTTGTCTGACATGTGATATGAGTGAAAAATACAGTTTTTGATTGTGAATCACCTGAGATTTCAGGTTAATTTATTTCCTCAACTTAACTTGAGTATTCTGGCTAGTATGGAAAGCCCAAGATTAAGAAGTCAATAAGCTAGGATCTTAGTAAAAACATAGGGAAACCTAAACAAAGAGATCTGTAATTCTGTATTAAAAATATCTAATTTGTAGGGTTAAAAAAATCAGAACTGAGGTTGTATGGTAGGTAATCAGCAAAACCCACTGCCTCTCCTTCCTGGCACCTAGCTAGACTACAATTCTCAGCTCTTCTTGTAATTATCTGTGGCTGTGTAAATAGGATGGTCTCCATAATGTTTCCCACGTAGCTACACAGAATGGAGATTACTTACAAACTGACCCTATGTCACATTTTTCAAATGAAGGATCTACAAGCTGGAAGCAGCTTAGATCCTGAATTACTGCTTGAAGTACCTGCCAATATCTTCTCTAGACTTTCACATGAGTAGGAGATAAAATTTTATTATGTTAATTAACTATTTTTTGTGGTTTATGAAATAAGGACAACTAGGAAGTTCTAATCTTTTTAAAGCTTATTTATAAAATTGAGCAGATTTTAGTCCATCAAGGAAATCTAATGAATTTCATAAGAAACAGGTCTCCAGCCAAAGTGAAATTAAATTGGAAATCAATATAAAGATTGTCTGACAAAATGCATTTGCTAGATTTAAAAAGTCAGACATACATAATTTTGAGGTTATAGAATAAATATTATTAAAAATTTGAAACACTTAGGTCTGAAAGGTAAGGAAATGACAATGTGCCAAAACTTGTGCAATGTAACTAAAGAAGTAGCTACAACAAAATTTATAGCTTTAAATGCTCATATTCAAACAAAAGAAATGCTGAAAATTAAAGAGCTAAAGATCTAAGCTAAGTTAGAAAAGAAACAACATCTCCTTAAGCTGATAAGCAACTTCAGCAAAGTCTCAGGATACAAAATCAGTGTGCAAAAAGCTCAATTATTCCTATACACCAATAACAGACAAACAGAAAGTTAAATCATGAGTGAACTCCCATTCACAGTTGCTACAAAGAGACTAAAATACCTAGGAATACAACTTAGAAGGACGTGAAGGATCTCTTTAAGGAGAACTACAAACCACTGCTCAAGGAAATAAGAGAAGACACAAATAAATTGAAAAACATTCCATGCTCATGGATAGGAAGAATCAATATCATGAAAATGACCATACTCTCCAAAGTAATTTGTAGATTCAATGCTATCCCCATCAAGCTACCATTGACTTTCTTCACAGAATTGGAAAAAACTACCTTAAATTTCATATGGAACCAAAAAAGACCCCATATAGCCAAGACAATCCTAAGCAAAAAGAACAAAACTTGAGGCATCACACTACCTGACTTCAAACTATACTACAAGGCTACAGTAACCAAAACAGCATGGTACTGGTACCAAAACAGATATATAGACCAATGGAACAGAACAGAGACCTCAGAAATAACACCAAACACCTACAATCATCTGATCTTTGACAAACCTGACAAAAACAAGCAATGGGGAAAGGATTTCCTATTCAATAAATGGTGTTGGGAAAACTCACTAGCCATATGCGGGAAACTGAAACTAGACCCCTTCCTTACACCTTATACAAAAATTAACTCAAGATGGATTAAATACTTAAATGTAAGACCTAAAACCATAAAAACCCTAGAAGAAAACCTAGGCAATACCATTCAGGACATAGGCATGGGCAAATGCTTCATGACTAAAACAACAAATGCAATGGCCACAAAAGTCAAAATAGACAAACAGGATCTAATTAAACTAAAGAACTTCTGCACAGCAAAAGAAACTATCATCAGAGTGAACAGACAACCTACAGAACGGGAGAAATTTTTTGCAATCTACCCATCTGACAAAGGGCTAATATCCATAATCTACAAGGAACTTAAACAAATTTACAAGAAAAATACAAATGACCCCATCAAAATGTGGGTGAGGGATATGAACAGACACTTCTCAAAAGAAGACATTTATGCAGCCAACAAACATATGAAAAAAAAGCTTATTATCACTTGTCATTAGAGAAATGCAAATCAAAACCACAATGAGGGCCGGGCGTGGTGGCTCACGCCTGTAATCCCAGCACTTTGGGAGGCCGAGGCGGGAGGATCACGAGGATCGAGACCATCCTGGCTAACACGGTGAAACCCCATCTCTACTGAAAATACAAAAATTAGCCAGGCATGGTGGCGGGTGCCTGTAGTCCCAGCTACTTGGGAGGCTGAGGCAGGAGAATGAGGCAGGAGAATGAGGCAGGAGAATGGCATGAACCCGGGAGGCGGAGCTTTCAGTAAGCCGAGATAGCACCACTGCACTCCAGCCTGGGCGACTGAGAGACACTCCGTCTCAAAAAAAAAAAAAAAAAAAAAACCAATGAGACACCATCTCACCCCAGTTAGAATGGCAATCATAAAAAAGTCAGGAAACAACAGATGCTGGAGAGGATGTGGAGAAATAGGGATGTTTTTACACTGTTCATGGGAGTGTAAATTAGTTCAAACATTGTGGAAGACACTGTGGTGTTTCCTCAAGGATCTAGAACCAGAAATACAATTTAACCCAGCAATCCCATTACTGCATATATACCCAAAGGATTATAAATCATTCTGCTATAAAGACACATGCACACATATGTTTACTGTGGCACTATTCACAATAGCACAGACTTGGAACCAACCCAAATGCCCATCAGTGATAGACTGGATGAAGAAAATGTGGCACATACACACCATGGAATACTATGCAGCCATAAAAAGGATGAGTTCATATCCTTTGCAGGGATATGGATGAAGTTGGAAACCATCATTCTCAGCAAAGTATCACAAGGACAGAAAACCAAACACCACATGTTCTCACTCATAAGTAGGGGTTGAACAATGAGAACACATGGACACAGGGAGGGGAGCATCACACACCAAGGCCTGTCAACAGGTGGGGGGTTAGTGAAGGGATATCATTGGTAGAGATACCTAATATAGATGATTGGTTGGTGCATGCAGCAAACCACCATGGCACGTGTATACCTGTGTAATAAAACTGCACGTTCTGCACATATAACCCAGAACTTAAAGTATGATTAAAAAAGAAAAAGAAAAGAAACAACACAGGATAAACTCAAATAAAGTAGAAGAAATAAAATAATGAAAACAGAAAGTCATTGAAATAGAAAATGAATTTTAAAGAGATAGAATTAATGATAATGGTGATGTTGTTGGTGATATCACTAACACATAATACTTGCTATGTAATAAACAAGGAACTAATTTAAGTGCATTATATATATTAATCTATTTCATCCTCAGAAGAACCCTATGAGATTGGTTCTATTTTTATCTCCCTTGTTACAAGAAAAGAAACTAAGGCATAAAGAAGTTTAATAACTAAGTTCAAAAGTAATTATTTAACAAAACTAATAAACAAATCTTTTATGAAACTAATCAAGAGAAGTGATAGAAGACAAAAGTAACCAAAATAAGAACGAAAATTGTATTTGAATTACAGATAAAACAGCTATTCTAAAGACACTATGAGTGAAAAGTCAGCAGACATAGCACTGAAAAAAGAGTGGATTTAGCTTTTGCTATTGTTTTTTGTTTTTTTTTTTTTTTTTTTTTTTTTTGAGATAGAGTTTTGCTCTTGTTGCCCAGGCCAGAGTGCAGTGATGCAATCTTGGCTCACCGCACCCTCCACCTCCCGGGTTCAAGCAATTTTCCTGCCTCGGCCCCCTGAGTAGCTGGGATTACAGGTATGCACCACCATGCCCGGCTAATTTTGTATTTTTAGTAGAGACGGTATTTCTCCATGTTGGTCATGCTGGTCTCGAACTCCCGACCTCAGGTAATCCACCCATCTCAGCCTCCCAAAGCGCTGAGTTTACAGGCGTGAGCAACAGCATCCAGCCTTGATATTGCTTTCAACTTCAAAGTTATTATTTTAGAAGTTGACTAACCTACTTCAACATTTTACCTAGCATCCCTAGAATTTTGTATTATCTATGCTTATGTGATTACAATTTTTTATCCTAAATAGTCACTGTGGTCAGGTGAGGTAGCTAATGCCTGTAATCCCAGCATTTTAGGAGGTCAAGGTGAGAGGATCTCTTCAGCCCAGGATTCAAAACCAACATGGGCAACATAGTGAGATCTCATCTCTGTTTTATTTTTATTTTTTAATAAAATGGTAAAAAATATTTTTTTAAAAAATGAAATAATCATTTTAACTATCTTAATAGGAATATGATATATATTATTTGAATTTATTGTTAATATCCAAATGTTCTTTTATAAAAAGACAACCATTTTAGATATAACTTGGATGAAAATCTCCTCCTGCATTTTATATGGCAAATTATTTGTCAATTGAAGTATAAATGTTTATCATTTAAGGTTAAAATGCTGCAATAATTAGTGATGCTTGTGAAAACTTTAATTTTACATACACAACGGTTATCAAGTACAAGATATGTGGGGACATAGTGACAATAAAAACATTTAGACAGAGTATGTTAGCACATAACTTTAACTTAATAAAGAGAAGTTTATTTTTTTTGAGCCTTCAACTCTTTGTATTGTTTACATAACAATATAAAACAGAATAACAGAGATTATATGATCTTTCTAATCAGGCTAGAATTATTTGGTGAACTAACTGTTGCAGGCAAACACTAAGGTGACCCTCGGTGAGTCACATCCTTGTATAATCCCCTCTCCTTGAGTGCAGTGGAAACTGTCTTGCCTTTGTCCAAAAGAACTTGACAAAGTAAGATGCCACTCCTTGATAAGGTTATATTATGTGCCAAAGGCGATGCTATATCATTCCCTTGATGGCACTATGTTATATAAGACTATTTTAACACACTGGAGAGAGACAATCTTTTGCTGTCCTTAGGGAGGCAAATGACTTTGTAGTAGAGAACAGCACATGACAGGGAACTTCAGTGGCCTCCCGAGGATGCGGCTTCAAGGAACTAAATTGTGCCAACAACCAATGAACTTGACTATACTTAATCTGTACCATCATTTGTGGACTTGGATTCTGAAGTTGGCTCAACATAGCATGAATTCTTAGCTGTGTAACTCAGTCATTGTATATGACTTGGGTTATTTTTTGAAGTCTTCAGTGAATTAGTGCCTGCAATAGAAAAAAATAAAATAAAATAAAGCCAACCATATTAGTAGCCTAACAGTTTTGCTCTGAGGACTGGAGATAATGTATGCAAAATGTCTGGAACACAGTAGATTCTCCATTACAGTTATTGGGAGGGGGAATGAGTGGAGGTCACTGGCCTCTCCAAGCCTCTTCCTTTCATCTGGTAATAACACCCACAACATTGCTGAGAAGATTAAATAAGATAACAGAAAGGAAAATCCTTAAGCTCTCAATAAGTGCTCATTAAGCAGTGACTATCCAATGCTCATACTACCTTTTCTCTCATAAGTGTACATGCACATATACATATTTTGACATATGTATATATTTATATACCTATATAGAGAGAGACAGAGAGAGAATGCCAATACTAAAATTAGCTCATCTGATGATCTTTTCTAAACATTAAAGTTGACAGAAAATTAGGATCTATGATTAGTTCTGAAACCACTTCTTATTCTGAACAAAAATATCCCTCAAGATGTCTCAGGGAACAGTCTATTTCTCTTATATAAACTATCATTATCATTTCTCTTTCAGAAAATGAAGCCATCATTTCCGGAAAGGAAATGGATGTTAATCCACATCTTCCACCGTACTCATCACATCTTACAGCTTTCTGCAATTCCATCTCTCACTCTTATACACTCAGGATTCAGATACAGCCATTGTGTAATTACATGTTTTTCAAGAGAAATTGATGAGAATGTGAATACTCTGAAACAGTATCTTGTTTCCTGCGGTACAACACAACAATATTTTCTATTTCTACAGATGACTTGAAAAGCTGGAGCAATCAGTACCAATCACTCCTCACTCAAAAAGAATGCACAACTCTGCTGCCCGGAGTGCACTGGTTCTCATCTGTGACCCTAGCAGCAGACACACAGTGTCAAGTTCTAAGATTTTAGATGCAGATGAGCTTAATTGTTCTATCTTACCGATGAACAGCACTTGGCAGATTCAAAGTACCTTTACAGAAACAATCTCTTCTGACCCTCTCAGGCACAGAAGACATTATTATCCCTGTGTTATAAAAGAAAAAAAAAAAAACATATACACAGAAGTAGAGTAGGTATCTTTCTCAAGATCACTTTACAAGTAAGTGGTGGGGCCATGCCTAGCGTCCTGGCATCTCTTCTCCTTAATGGTGTTTTTCAAAACTCATAATAGATGTACCTTCGGACAATTACTACCAAAGCTTTTAGAATTTGATGAAACTTGGATTTGAATCTCAGCTCTTTCTTTTACTAGCTATGTGATGATAGGCAGATTATTTAAGCCCTACGATTTCAGTTTCTCATTTGTAAAATGGGATTCGTAATTGGACATTTCAAGTTATGAAAATGTTAGATGAGATAATATTTGCAACATAGCCAGCTTTTAATAAACTCTCAGTGTTAACTCTAATAATTGTCATGAGAAAAAATGTATTCTGCTATCTTTGATGACTAATTCTCCATCTAGATAGGAAATATTCAGTATATAATTCCAATTTCTGTTGAATAGAAATGGTTCTAGGAATAATAAAAAAAAAAACTTTACTATTTGTAAGAATGGAATAAATTTCTTTTCCTGGGGTTCATAAAAAATGAAACGCTTATCAAGTTGCACTTCAAATAGTATAAGGTTTCCATGCTCTCAAAAAAGCATATTTTCACAGGCAAATGAGGCAAAATATGCCTTTTGTCATTCTAAAAACCCAAGTGGGACAGTCTCCATGAAGGCTCAGGAATATATATATTTTTCTTAAATGTTGAAAATAGTTTCTCCAAGACCATATCTATTTTATCTTTATATCTAGGCAAATTTTCTATATAGAATCCCAGACAAGAAAAAACATATGGCTATATGTCACTATAGAGCTTGGTAAATGAATGCTTTTCGTTGATTTTTGGGCTGTCTCATCAAAATAACTTGATATTTTGGCACCAGGTAGACAGACACGGCTTCAGAGAAGGCAAGAGAGAAATTACATTTCATCAAAGAGAGGATATGAGCAGGCAGATATTAGAGTAAATGACTTAAGTATTTTACATTAGTGGCTGCTTTTCTTAGTTTGCTTTATGCCTATATTTTGAATGTTAATATGATACATACTAGCAATGTCAGGAAAAAATTGAAGTAATTGTCTGTCAGGTGGCTCAATGTAGCATGATGTGACCATATTGAAAGAATTTTTCAATGTTTCTAATAATAAAAATAAATTAAATAACCATTTTTTTCTAGAATATAAACTAAAGTAAGATATGCCAAAATTAATTTAAAAGATTTGAATTGTGTCTTTACAGTTCTCAGGAGCAGCAATTGATATAATACATAAGTGCCATTTCCAAAAATTAAACAATGTGTCTTTTTCCTACAATTAGAATGTTAGTTTTTCAGTAAATAAACTTAAAAGAAGTGAATTCAGAGTAGAGCAAAAACATAGATACTGATTTTATTTCAAACTTTCTTGCTGGAAAGAAAAAGGATTTATGCAAGTCTGTTATTACCAAGAGATGACTTCAGATGGCATCATGAATGATTCTACTTTCTTGGAACATTGTATGGACGATATGCATCATCACTGGACTGAGATCACAATGAAAAGAATCACCACTCATCAAATGGCTCTCAGAGCCAATAATTTTTATCTTAAATGTAAACGAATGAAAACCATATGGAAAGAAATTCAGTGCACAGAGTGATTGAAGGCTTGTGGAAGAGTGCCAAGGAAAAAGATTATCTTCATGCATTATATTTCAAGAATTTTTCGTTTCAGGCTTTACAGCTTCTAGATGTCCCTAGCCAAAGATATGCACAGGGAGTCCTGTTGTTCCCATTACACTATGAATAGTGAGACTCTGTTTGTAAGCTTGTATAGTTTCATTTCAAATATCTTGCAGGGCAAAGACTCCAGAACACCTTTCTGGAAGAAGCTTCTGTGATCAGATACTGTTATCAGTGACCCAAGAAGTGAGGAAACTATTCTCCACTCCAAATTGGGACTGGTGGAAAGGGTATGAACAACAGGGCTGCTTTGGATCTCTGGAGAGGGTCTTGGTTTCCCACCTCATTTCTGTACAGTAGTAGACTGAGTTAGATGTTCTTCTTCCACTTTGCCTCTCTTAATATTCTGTTTTCCCCTTGAATTAGTTAAGGTTCATTGTGTTACATTGAGTAACAGAAATCAAATTGAGCCAATGCAAGTGAAGAGTAAAGAAATGAAAGAATCAGGAAGCAAAAAGCCTTAGGGGACCCAGGGCACTCTAAGTCTCCATCTTATGTATTTGTTCCTCTTTGCACATGTGCTTCGCTTTGCCTCTCTACAGTCCAGCTGCCTTCATGTCTCGCATACTGAAAAGCAAATTGGCATTTCAAAATCTAAAGTGACTGATAGCCTCTCAGCCCCATTTACCAATTCCTGAGAAGGAATTAGTCTTTGGCCAAGAGAACCTCCCCAACCCATCCATTTACCTTCCATCCAGGGGTGTGGGGTCATATGTAACACATACTGTTATCAGGTCCAGACTATGGGGTTGAGGTGTGACTTGCAGTTCAGAAAGAATGGGTACTGAGTTGAGCACTTATTCCAGAAATTATTGTCTACATTTTGCTATTGTCAGGGAAGAGATATTACTATAGACAATAGTATTCAGTATCCATTTATTTTGAAACTCAAGCCTTTCTTCCTTCTTCAGGAATACTCTTTTTTGTGTGTTTGTTTGTTTTGAGACAGGGTCTCACTCTGTTACCCAAGTTGGAGTGCAGCAGCATGATCATAGCTCACTACAGTCTCAACCTCCAGGTCTCAAGTGATCCTCCCACTTCAACCTCCAAAGTAGCTGGGATCACAGGCAGGCTCTACAACACCTGGCTATTTTTTTAATTTTTATTTTTGTGGAGATGGAGTCTCACCATGTTGCCCAGGCTGGTCTCCAACTACTGGGCTCAAGCAATCTTCCTGCTTTGGCCTCCCAAAGTTCTGGGATTATAGGCATGAGCCACCATGCCCAGTCAGATTGATTTCTTTCATCTTTATATGTGACTAATGAAATCTGTCTCACAGGATTGTTTTGAAGATCAAAATGAGTATCTCCTGGTACCTAGTATATAGCACACATTTGACAAATAATAGGTATTCTTATTTTTTCACTTTTTATAACTCTTTTTAGCAAACAGGTAGCAAATGAGCTAGATATTATGTCACCAATTCTGAAAATCAATAAACATCATCAGTATCCATTCTCCCATTCTTCTCTATCAAATTATGATTATTAGCAGCCCTCATCATCACTCAGAATAAAATAACATTTTCTAGTCTTCCTTATTGCTGTGTGTATTAGTCTGTATTAATACTGCTATAAAGAACTACCCTTAATTGGGGAATTTATAAAGAAAAGGTGTTTAATTGACTCACAGTTCAGCGTGGCTGGGGAGGCCTCAGGAAGCTTACAGTCATGGTGGAAGGGGAAGGGGAAGCAAGGCACCTTCTTCACAAGGCAGCAGGAAAGAGAAGTGCTGAGCAAAGAGGGAAGAGCCCCTTACCAAACCATTAGATCTTGTGAGAAATCACTCACTATTACAAGAACAGTGTGGGGAAACTGCCCCCATGATTCAGTTACCTCCACCTGGTCCTGCCCTTGACACATGAGGATTATGGGGATTACAATTCAAAATGAGATTTTGGGTGACACAGCCAAAGCATATCACTGTGCATGGAACACTGACCAGTGGAATGTTAAGAAAATGTGCCTGGTGTTCAACAATAAGATAGTTTTCTTCAAGTGAGAAGGTTCTCCTCTTGTTTCTCTGTTGTTTGTGATGGAAACACAATGGCATCTAGGCTGGAAGTACTACAAGAAGCATCCCAGTAGTAAGTGCCCAATTCCCAATATGTGCTGCACTTTATAGGGTCAGAGGCTACAGAATAATGAAAATCCCGGGATGAATAAGTGGAATTAAAAAGGAAGAACCTCCAGAGCTCAGCAGCTGACAGCAGCCTGTAAAGTACGAATGCATAACTCCCCGGCTACCTTGGTTATCTTAAATGGCCAGTGTGTCACACAAGACACCTCTGTGAGTTTCTCCACACAGGAAGAGCTTGATTGAATATTCTCCCACAGTTTGAAGAGTAACACCATAGAAAATGGTATGGACAACAGTGGGACATGGAGAGGGAGGTTGTGTTAGTCAGTTTTTACACTGCTATAAAGAACTACCTGAGACTGGGTAATTTATAAAGAAAAGAAGTTTAATTGACTCACAGTTCCCCATGGGTAGGGAGGGCTCAGGAAACTTATAGTCATGGCAGAAGGCAAAGGGGAAGCAAGGCATGTCTTACATGGTGGCAAGAGAGAGAAGAGCGAGGGGGAGCTGCCAAACACTTTTAAACCGTCAGATCTCATGAGAACTCAATCACTATCATGAGAACAGCATGAGGGGAACTGCCCTGATGATCTAATCACCCCCAACCAGGTCCCTCCTTACACATGTGGGAATTACAATTTGAGATGAGATTTGGGTGGGGACAGAGCCAAACTCTATCAAAGGTTGAACCAAATTGAGATGGGGAGGGACTGGACCAAGTAGTTTATAGGTTTGTTTAATAAACTATATAAAACTTACTATTTGCCTATCATTAATTAATTTAATCTTCACAATAACTTCAAGAGGTAGGTACTACTACTAGTCCCATTTTAGAAATGAAGAAACTGAGGCACAGAGCTATTGATAAGTGTATAAGGTCACACAACTAGTATACAGTGGGGTTAGGATTTAAATCAGACTCGAGATTCTTTCCTTAATCACTATGCTATGTTCACTCTCCCTAAAGCCATCTGCCATCAAGGAAAACCAGCTAACATCAACTGCTGTGTGAGCTGTGTGAAGCACTGTGCTAGACAGTCTATTTTCACTGGATCCTCACAATAATCCTAGGAAGTAGGTGCCATTATTAGCCCCATTTCATAGATGAATAAACTGCATATTCGAGAAGTTAAGTTATTCATCCCAAGGGCAAAGAGCTTTAAAATGAATGAGTTGAGATTCCAACCTTGGTCTTTCAGACTCCAGAGAATCTACTAATAACTACCACACCACATGACGAAATGTGTAAGATGGATTAAGGAAGAGAGGGAAGGGGACATTAATGTAACTCAAACTGAGTGGAAGAACTTAAATCTAAACATGGGAGAGCCAGGGGCAATAAGAACCCATATATTCCTGTATCATTAATACAATAATTTAGTTTTCTTTTTAAAAAAGCCATGTTTTATTCATTGGTATAAATATAATCATAAATTGCATTGCATGGGGCAGTTTATGAAAAAAGAGGACTCCAACTGCAGGAGATCTGAATTAACAAAGATCCCTTCTGAAGTTTAGGCTGGGGGGGCTCAGAATTTAAATTTATACCCCCTAGCTGGATTGGAAAAATATAAAAGCCAAACTGCCAGGTTAGCCTTGGAATCTTTACATTGCCCACCAAGAAGCATACGTTCTGATTGAGTGTTGAACACAGCAGGAAATATCATTACAGACCTGGAATCCAGATTTCTACCAGAAAATGCGAAGCATCTGGCAGTTTTGAAAGGTAATCTTTCCAGATTTACTTTCACATAAACTATACTCCACTATAGCACCAGAAATCATGGAGGAAGATTGTTTTTAATATAGTAGTTCAGAGAAAAGCACAGAGAAAGTTAAATGAAGACAGCATTTCATCTCCAGGCCTTGATTAGCAAAAATAGCACCCCCAGACCTTACTTATTTAAGAAAGGTGGGCTCACTTGGATAGTCTTAAGTCATTTCCCAGTGGCTCCTTTGTAGCACATTAATTTCCAGGGAATTCTGTGGGGTGCCTCTTTTCTGAAGCAATTGGCCATTGATTACCCATTAGTTTGGTGGTTGTTATTTTGCTCTACAGGAAGCTAACTGAAGTTTCAAATTATCTTCCATGACTTTGCTGTGAGCACAGTACCAAGTTTCTTTTTTATTAGTTGGAAAGACAGGTTTCTGGATTTTTTCCTTTAAATTACATCTCCAGTTTTAAATCCATATGAGTTGAAGGGAAACACATTGTTTTCTTTTTTCCTTTTTTTGGAAATAAAGATGGATTGAGCCGTGCCTAAACAATTGAGGAAACATTTTCATAGCTTTCATTACACGCCTAACATTTCTTAGATGATTTCTTGCAATGTAAGGCCTGTTATAAGCAAGAGAAATTCAAAGTGTAGGTTAATCTTGGGGTGGGGGGAGTGAGTAAGGCAGAAACTAGAGTGAAACAGGATAACTTGAGAAATTCTCAGTGATCAATATATGCCATGTTTTTCAACATAATGGAATGGAAATCGAGTTTTTTAAAAAGACATCTTGGAAGAAGTCATTTATAGCAGAATGCACAATGTGAAATGTTTGAACTGCATGAGAAATATAAAAGCCAAGCTGAAAATATACACTTACATTATCAAGATTGTTAGACAACACTGCATTATCGTTTTTCCAAAAACAGAGCATGAATTTGGATCTTAATTACAAAGAAAGCAAATGTACAAAAGAAAAGTTTATTTCCTATTGTTGTTTGCCTATAATTGATAGTGTGACAAATAATTGCACAGCTATTGTGTATGGCAGATAAGCAACTTCAGTAGAAATCTTGCCCTACATGGCAACCAAACAGCTGTTTATCATTGGCCTAATTATCAAGTTAATGAGATGCTAATTTCTATATTCATAAGGCATGCATGAGCAAGTACTAGTGTATGCAAAACAGGGTTTAGTGACAAACTTAATAAAATAGCAAGGTATGGGTAAAGAAACACAAATGGTTTTAAAAGCTAGGACTTAGTTTATCGAGAAATTGTACAATTCCAGGATGCACACCCAGCGATCTACTGTGTTTAATGCATACACAGCACTGACAGTAGCCTTCTTTTGCTCAGTAGTCTTGATTCAACTCCTGCCGTGTCTATAGAACTCTTATTACAGTTGCTCAATGGGGGCAAAATCAGACACACTGTGCAGATTTATGGATAGCCGTTTCACTCCCCATGGGATTGTGGTGCCAGGCTTCCAATTTCCCCAGCACAAGATGGGATGCCCCCTTTTTAGGAAATTAATATTATCAGGAAACCCCTCCAGTAAACACTGCAGTGACATATGCTTTTCCTTTCTCTCAGTCAACAATGCCCCTGTGGGTAAGGCTTGTATAACACCCAGGTTTGATGTTTCCTTACTTACCTGAAGAGGGGAACCATTATTTTAAATAATAATTAGGAATAGTAGTAATAAGACTTAAGTAGTAACACCAAACAGCAAACACAAGATAATATTCAAAAATTGTATTTCAGGCATAAAGTAGCAGAGAGAAAACTGATTTTTTTTTTGAAAATAGAATTTCAAACTTTTGAAGGGGTTGAGAAATGCTGACTTACAGCATCTCCTTCCTGTCATAGAACTTAAGGTTACTAATATAAATGCTTTGGGGGCAACTGATCTGCCATCAAGAGACTAGGTGCCTTGGTGACCTACTCACATCTTTTTGGTATGCACAATATCATGCAGAAGAAAAGTGGTGGATCCAGAAAGCAAAGCCCTAAAGCAGGGCTACATAGCCTGCCAGGGAATTTTCCCTCCTTCATTTTTCAGCATGGCCACAGGCATGACATATTGAACAATTTACCATGAAAATACAGGAAAGACTGGAACTACCCAAATGTCCATCAATGATAGACTGGATTAAAAAAATGTGGCACATATATATCATGGAATACTATGCAGCCACAAAAAAAGGATGAGTTTATGTCCTTGGTAGTGACATGGATGAAGCTGGAAACCATCATTCTCAGCAAACTATCACAAGGACAGAAAACAAAACACTGCATGTTCTCACTCATAGGTGGGAAGTGAACAATGAGAACACTTGGACACATGGCAGGGAACATTACACACCGACAGGGGCCTGTTGTGGGGTGGAGGAATGGGGGAGGGATAGCATTGGTAGAAATACCTAATGTAAATGATGTGTTAATGGGTGCAGCAAACCAACACAGCACATGTATACATATGTAACAAACCTGCACATTGTGTACATGTACCCTAGAACTTAAAGTATAATTAAAAAAAAAAAAAAAAAGAAAGAAAATACAAGAAAGACTAGAGAAGATGGGCCCAAGAACACGACAGTGTATATTTTTAATAACCTGTTGCTTTAGTCTGTTTTCATGCTGCTGATAAAGACATACCTGAGACTGGGAAGAAAAGAGGTTTGATTGGACTTACAGTTCCACATGGCTGGGGAGGCCTCAGAATCATGATGGGAGGTGAAAGGCACTTCTTACATCACCATGGGAAGAGAAAAATGAGGAAAAGCAGAAAACCCCTGATAAACCCATCATATCTCTTGAGACTTATCCACTATCATGAGACTAGCATGAGAAGGACTGGCCCCCATGATTCAATTACCCCACACTGTGTCCCTCCCACAACATGTGGGAATTCTGGGAGATACAATTCAAGTTGAGATTTCGATGGGGACACAGCCAAACCACATTGTTCCACCCCTGGCCCCTCCAAATCTCACATTTTCACATTTCAAAACCAGTCATGCCTTCCCAACAGTACCCCAAAGTCTTAGCTTTTTTCAACATTTACCCAGAAGTCTACAGTCCAAAGCCTCATCCAAGACAAGGCAAGTCCCTTCTACCTATGAGCGTGTGAAATCAATGTAAAATTTGATCTATGTAAAATCAAAAGCAAGCTTGTTACTTCCTAGATACAATGGGGGTACAGTCATAGGGTTAAATATAGCCATTCCAAATGGGAGAAACTGGCCAAAACAATTGGCTAAAAGGGGTTACAGGGCCCATAAAAGTCTGAAATCCAGAAGGACAGTCAAATTTTAAAACTCCAAAATGATCTCCTTTGACTCCAGGTCTCACATCTAGGTCACACTGATGCAAGAAGTGGTTCCTATGGTCTTGGGCAGCTCTGCCCCTGTGGCTTTGCAGGATACGGCCGCCTTCACGGCTGCTTTCATGGGCTGGTATTGAGTGTCTGCGACTTTTCCAGGCACACGGTGCAAGCTGTCAGTGGATGTACCATTCTGGGGTCTGGAGGATGTCGACCCTCTTCTCACAGCTCCACTAGGCAGTGCCCCAGTAGGGACTCTGTATACAGGCTCTGACCCTACATTTCCCTTCCATTCTGCCCTTGCAGAGGTTCTCCATGAGGGTCCCACCTTGGCAGCAAACTTTTACCTGGGCATCCAGGCATTTCCATACACCTTCTGAAATCTAGGTGGAGGTTTGCAAACCTTAATTCTTGACTTCTGTGCACCTGTAGGCTTAACACCACATGAGACCTGCCAAGGCTTAGGGCTTCTACCCTCTGAAACCACAGCCCAAGCTGTATGTTGGCCCTTTTCAGTCATGGCTGGAGCTGCTTGGATACAGGGCACCACGTCCCTAGACTGCACACAGCATGAGGACCCTGGGCCCAGCCCACAGAACCACTTTCTCCTCCTGGGCCTCCAGGCCTGTTATGTGAGGGGCTGCCATGAAGGTCTCTGATGTGGCCTGGAGACATTTTCCCCATGGTCTTGGGGATTAACATTAGGCTCCTTGCTACTTTTGCAAATTTCTGCAGCTAGCTTAAATTTCTCCTCAGAAAATTGATTTTTCAGTCGGGCGCGGTGGCTCAAGCCTGTAATCCCAGCACTTTGGGAGGCCGAGACAGGCGGATCATGAGGTCAGGAGATCAAGACCATCCTGGCTAACATGGTGAAACCCTGTCTCTACTAAAAAATACAAAAAACTAGCCGGGTGAGGTGGCGGCGCCTGTGGTCCCAGCTACTTGGGAGGCTGAGGCAGGAGAATGGCGGGAACCCGGGAGGCGGAGCTTGCAGTGAGCTGAGATCCGGCCACTGCACTCCCGCCTGGGCAACAGAGTGAGACTCTGTCTCAAAAAAAAAAAGAAAATTGATTTTTCTTTTGTATCATATAGGCAGGCTGCAAATTTTTCCTAACTTTTATGCTCTGCTTTCCTTATGAAACTGAATGCCTTTAGTAGTGCCCAAGTCAACCCTTGAACACTTTGCTGCTGAGAAATTTCATCTGCCAGAGACCCTAAATCATCTTTCTCAAGTTCAAATTTCCACAGATGTCTAGGGCAGGAGCAAAATGCCACCAGTCTCTTTGCTAAAACATAACAAGAGTCATCTTTACTCCAGTTCCCAATAAGTTCCTCATCTCCACCTGAGACCACCTCAGCCTGGGCCCTATTGTTCATATTGCCATCACCATTTTGGCAAAGTCATTCACCAAATCTCTAGGAAGTTCCACACTTTCCCACATTTTTCTGTCTTCTTCTGAGACCTCCAAACTGTTCCAACTTCTGCCTGTTACCCAGTTCCAAAATTGCTTCCACATTTTTGGGTGTTTTTTCAGTAACACCCCACTCCTGGTACCAGTTTACTGTATTAGTTTGTTTTCATGCTGCTGATAAAGACATACCTGAGACCTGGAAGCAAAAGACATTTAATTGGACTTATAGTTCCAGATGGCTGGGGAGGCCTCAGAATCATGGTGGAAGGCAAAAGGCACTTCATGCATCATGGTGGCAAGAGAAAAATGAGGAAGAAGCAAAAGTGTAAAGCCCTGATAAACCCATCATATCTTTTGAGAATTTTTCGCTATCATGAGACTAGCAAGGGAAAAACCAGTCTCCATGATTCAATTAACTCCGTTTGGGTCCCTCCCACAATACATAGGAATTCCTGGAGATACAGTTCAAGTTGAGATTTTGATGGGGACACAGCCAAACCATATCACCTGCTATATGACAATCCTGATTGAGAGGTATAGGGCAATGTCAAATCTAAAGCTGTGTTATTGTTCATGTAGATTTCCAAACTGAAAATCTACAGTGGGTGCTGTAGATTTCCAAACTGAAAATCTAGAGTGGGTGCTGAGTGAATGAAGGCACATATATTTACTCAATGTGTAATCAGGTTGGGATCTCCTGTAATATGCTCCCAATCATGTTTTGAATCTCTATTATTGAAAGAAAACCGTCTCAGCAGCTAGTTTTTTCATTCTAATGACAGTATTATTAATGATGACTCCATCTTGCATTTTATGCTTATCATAGGTTAACTTTTTGGAATTTTATGCTAACCCTGAGAGTTTAGGTTGCACGTGAGTCAATCTCATCATTCTAGGGGTGTTGTTACTGAAGCCCAGGTTATGGCAATTGTGAGTGACAGAACTGGAACTAGAATTCTGAATCTGTGCTCCTTCCTCTTTCTCTATTTGAAAGTTAAGCTGAAAAAAATGATCAGGATATTTAACCTGGCATGCCTTGCAAATGTGCTTGTAACACAGAAAACAGAAAAGTGTCTAATGTCTGACATGATTATGAAATGAGAATTTCCAGTTTCCTGTACATCCTAGTAATTAGGCATATGTCTCCAGGGAATAAGTATATAATTCACCACTTAAAACTGAAAATCTCTGCTATTAACAGGATACCTCAATTTCTAGTATAACTTTTTCTTTCTTATTCAAAAGTATTGAATAATCTTCCAGAGGCTTCAACTTATTCACTTCAACAAACAGTTATAGAGATCTTACCTCACAACTGGAATCTCAGACTACACGGCCCCATGCTATGAGTGTGTGTTGTCCTTCAATGGAAGATTGAGGCCCTCCTGTAGGTGATTCAGGGACTACTGGAGTAAACACTACAGTGAATTTACATGGCTGAGCTGTTAACATTGATCAAGTTCAGCTAATAATAAAATAATTTGATTCCATTGGTTTGAGTCAAAACTGCCTTAGTGAATTATCATGGATATGTTTTAATCCTCATTGTTCTTTAGACCCAGGACTGAGACTAATGATTGACAGAAAAAGTAGAGTCAACTCTGGAGTTTTTGAAGTGAGACAGGAACATATACACAGCAGTGGTCCAGACGGGGGTTCTCAAATTTAAATGTGCATAAGATTCACTAGCACCTCGTCAAAAACACAGCTACTCAGGAGTTACTAAGGACCAATCTCCCACTTCTCACATGAGAATCTCGGAAGGAAGGACATAAGCACCTTCTGTCTTAATAAGATTCATAGGTAAATTTAACATTTATAATGCTAAAGTCTGAAATTCCCTAGGGAGGTCTTTGAACTCCATGAAGTCGAGGCCAGTCTGTCTCACGAAGTCTGAATCATCAATGCTGAGAACATAATTGGCACACCTAATAAGTATTCTTGAATGCATTCGTTAATGAAAAAATAGATCCTCAGGAAAGCACTACAAAATCAGAGATAAAGAACAAAGAGTAAGATGCAATCCAAACAAATAGAGATTCCTTACTTGACCAAAGCTTCAGGATGATCAAAATGAGAAGGTAGTTAAGAACAAAGAAATCCCCCAAAATCAAGTCCAACAAAGTCAAAAGACATCTGCACAGTCTTTACAGGACTGAGAATATATGAAAACCACTGTGCTTGACCAACCCAAGTCTCACACAAGCTGTTGGATTTCCTCAGGCTCTTTACTTCCATTTGCATATCTCTGAAATCAGGATGCACCTCTCATTTGTTATATCTTGTAATGTTTCTACTGTCCTGGATTGAACTTTCCTTTCTCCTTCCAGGTAACTTTTGTGTTTGTTCTTGCCAGTCACCTGAGGGCACTCTCCAGTGGAGCCCACTCCATTTTAAATCCTCTGTTAAGAACTTCTGGACCATGTTAGCCTTGTGAATTCAGACTGCACATCTGCAAAAGTGGTGGATTGTAGTTCACATTTTCAGGGGAGGTATTTTTCCCTTCTTCTATCCATTGTCAATATTGAAATGTGCAAGTTTCCTTAACTGTTCTGAACATTGGGCTTAATTCATATTTACCTCTGCAGTGAAGGTTTAGGATGGTTTTTGCTGGAATCAGCTATTAGAGTTCCAGTCTCTCTTTCTCTCTCTGTCTGTCTGTCTGTCTCTCTCTTTTCCCCATATTCCCTTTATCTTTAGCGGAGCATTAAATAACATCACATCTTACAATCAAGGGTGTATTATGTGTTAGAAAATATAGGTTCTTTATACTGGAATTGTATTAGAATTCACAGCTGAGCAGTCTCAAGCTTGCAATGAAAGTGTCAACATCAGCCTAAAGGAAACTGTAGCAAGCAAAATCAAAGTTCAGTTCCTTACAACTATTTTTGAATTTGTAGTGTCCTGCAAATTGAAACAATGGCACTTCCATTTCATAGGCCATTTTGGATTGTAGTAGTGCTGTTTACCACATTTATAGATTCCTTGTGAGCTCTTCCTTTTAGTCTCCTGGAACAGTGCCCAGCATATATTACATGATCATCTAGTATTTACTGAACTCCCCTTTCTAGAATGTGTCTGTAAACCCTACTTGATCTGGCTCAGCTCTCAAAGCAGAAATGCATCTTCATGTTGGTTTCCGAGATCTATCCAACAATCACTTTAGAACAACAATCAGGAATTATAGAAGGTTTGTAGGCAAACATTTTAATATGATTTTTAACATTTGCAGAACTGTTTTAATGTTGCTCTCTTGTTCTTGATATAGTTCACATGAATTTATGTTTTGTTTTGCTTTTGTTTTTTTTCCCCCTGAAGAAATTGTTGTTATAAATTCTTATGTTAAATGAAACCAGCTTTTTTGAAAGCGCATAAAATACTTTGTGATGATGGCTGGATTGTTGATTTTCTGGCTTAGCTTATAGTCTATTCATTCTGCCTCCTTCAACAAGACAAACCAATTTTTCTATAGAGTGTTCTGGACTGTAGGCTACCTTTTTTTTTTCTCTTAGTCTGTAATTACTCTACTGCCACCCAAAGTTGACTTTTTTGACTCCAGTTTGTTTTTCTCAAAACTTGAGTTTCACATTTATCTTTGTTTCCCTTTTTCTTGATATTTATGAGGTGAGGACCCAGTAAAATTCTGCAGCCCTGCAGCCATCTCCAAAAACAATTACTTTAAGTACCACTGACCCCACCCACATCTTCCTCACCAGTTGCCAGTCCACTGGAGTCAGGCAGGAAACTTGGAAAGCAGAAGAGCCTGTTCCAATTGTCAAGAAAGCAAATTCTGAAGGAATGATTAACAGTCCTATCAGCTCTATATATCTCCAGTTTCTCAAAGGAATCATAATCATATTATGGTAGATAAACTCAATCTTTGGGTTCCAACATATAGATAATCAGTTCAGTTGTACTTCAAATTCCATCAGTAACCTGAAATGTAACTCCTTTCCTTTCTTTTTTTTTTTTTTTTCTTCCTCTATCTCCCTCCCTGCCTTACTCCCTTCCTTTTATTTTTCTTTTGTCATATTTTTTGACTTGAACACATTGAGTATCATTTTTTGGTAATGGTGATCATAAATCACTGTCACTTTCAACTACCTATCACATTTTCTACCAAAGGCAAGTATGACAAAGCATATTTGCCCATGATCATTACTTCCCAAAATTCACCTTTGTTAGGTCTTGGAATGAAGTAAAATGAGAAAAACATGTTTATATGATTGCACGTGGTCTTTCTAGTCAAATAATTATGATGATAAGAATCTTGATCAATTTTATATTAAGTTGGTACAAAAGTAAGTGTGGCTTTTTTCCATTAAAAGTAATGATAAAAAGCACAATCACATTTGCACCAACCTAATAGCAATGGCTAACATTTTATGGAGCTCATACCTAGTTATCAGAGATATTCAAAATTCTTTACATGTATTTTCTAATTTAATCCTATGAGGCAAATACTGTATTTCTGCATTTCATAAATAAGAAGGGTGGTCCCCAGAGAAGTTAAATAACATTGCTAAAGTGATAGAATACTAAGTTCGGGTTAGGATCTTGATATAAGCACCTTGATACTTGGGAGCCTTTTTGGTAAAATAAATTTAAAATTTCATACAGTCTATAAACAGAATACATATCCTGAAATAAAGATGTTTAGGAGAAAGAAATTTACTATAACAAGAGGTATGTAGTTTAAGGCACTTACAAATGAAAGAAGATCCCTTGTCTGAGCTGTGTTATTCCATCCCTTGAATCAAAAATAGCCTCTTGGCTATGTAAGTTGGATATCGTTCCTTGGACGGGTTTGCCTAAGGTAAGGTTAATAATTTCTGCAGAGAGGCACACTTGGTTATTCAAAGTCTATTTGGTAGAAATGCTTCCTATTTCAGTGAATGATTGGTGCCTTGTCACTGGTGGTCCTTGACTCTGTAGTTATAAAGTTTCTAAAATTCTTTGACCACTATCATACAATCCTTCTCTCCAGGAGTAGCCTTCGGAATTTATTCTTCTTCCCCAAGCAGTTCCTGCTGTATAGTCTTTCAGTAACATTACCTAGGATACTTACTACATAGACAATGGTGCCATTTTGACCTTGATTTCATCACAGACTGAGTAACAAAGAGTAATTCTCTGGATTTTTTTTTCAGCCCCTTTCCGATTCATTTATTCTACACCTTTCAATATCCTTCAAACATATCTTTTTCCTCTGTCTATTTTGACTCTTGCACAATCCCGCATTCCTAGAGCAAAATAGTTGTCTTTTCCTCCATATGTCTTCATCGGGACAATTGAGAGGATTTAGTGAGAGTAGGCAATCCCAGCAAAGATAGCACAGCTTTAGTTGTTCCATGAGTACTTTAAGGATGGAACAAGAGGTGCTTCCCTTTGGGCTGTTAATACACTTTTTTGATCACCCCAGTTCTCCTTCTTCTAAGTGCTCCTGAGGCCTCAAAGAAGAGGCACACTTAGATTAGTGAGTCTATCCCTTATAGTCTCTGCTAACTAGCTCTACCAATGGATGGTTCTCAGGATGCCCGTAGACCAATAAGTAGGACTGTTGTGATGGATAATGCTGAGTGTCAACTTGATTGGATTGAAGGATACAAAATATTAATCCTGGGTGTGTCTGTGAGGGTGTTGCCAAAGGAGATTAATATTTGATTTCGTTGGCTGGGGAAGGCAGATCCACCCTTAATCTAGTGGGCACAATCTAATCAGTTGCCAGTGAATATAAAGCATGCAGAAAAACGTGAAAAGGTGAGATTGGCCTAGATTCCCAGCCTCCATCTTTCTCCCGTGCTGGATGCTTCCTGCCCTCAAATATCAGACTCCAAGTTCTTCAGTTTTAGAACTAGAACTGGCTCTCCTTGCTCCTTAAGCCTGCAGATGGCCTATTGTGGGACCTTGTGATCGTGTAAGTTAATACTTAATAAGCTCCCCTTTGTGTATATATAAAATCTATCCTATTAGTTCTGTCCCTCTGGGGAATCCTGACTAATATAGCTGCAAATTTGCATTGGAATGACACACCCTGCAATGTGCATTACACATACATATTGATACATTATAAAAATGTGTGATTGTTTTGTTGGTTAAAACACATTTTGTCACTGTTCTTTTATAGAAACACCCAGGTACCACATCAAAGTCAATGTTTATCCCTGATTTTATCAGCTTTTAAATATTTTCAGAGCCAGAGATTCCTGAATTCCTCAACTATTCAAACTTATTTCACCAACGATGAGTATATTACATGTTCCTCCTTCTCAGTCTTGATATATAACCTATTACATTTGTTTTGATTATGTAAACTATGTACATTTCTAATTAAATTACAGAGGGAAAGAATTAAGCAAGCCCCAAATATAAGAAACTAAGTTTTTTATATTTCTAGAGGCTGTCAAAATCCTGTTACAAAATCTTACTATAATAAGCAGGAAGAATGGAACAGAAACAAAATTAAGCATGATTTGACTCAAACAAAGTGAAAATAATTTTTAAGTTTTTATTTTAAAAAATTAAATGCCTGTAAATAAGAGAAAATGCTTAAAAAATCTTCCTGTGATAGCTACACAACTTCTGTGTGTAATGGTTTTGTGCCTGAAATGTAATAGGTGATTAAAAAATATTTGTTCTGTGTGTGAACCTGAATTCCTAAGGGGCTACTCCTAACATAAACAAACAAACAAATAGAAGTGAGAAAGGAACTGCACCACTCAGAGGTTATATGTTAAGGGAAGGACGGTATGCAGAAGGTGGGTGGAGAGGCTTCCTGCTGAGGCCTGTGGCTATCAGAAGAGCAGTTGGTGGCCAGGAGAGCAGCATACCTCAGGGAGGGTGGCCAGAAGAGCAGCATACCTCATGGATGGATAGGGAGATGGAATGACTAGAAGCAGCTTCAATGAGAAAAAGAGCGTAAGGGTAATTTTAGGCAGTTTTCCTATGGAAGAACTCTATAAATCTTTTATACATTTTTATACCACCCTCCAAGGAAACTCATAATAAAAGTAGGTTATTCTTCAAGAAGTTTGGAAGTCAATCCATGTAATTTTGAAGAAACATGGATCTGAGACTGGTCCTGCAGTAGTAGCACAGTTTTATTTAGGTTTTCTCTTACCCCTGGTGCATCTATCAAAATACCTTTCCACGTCAGTACATTCTCTAAAGAGAATATATTAGTCTTTCTATCTTATGGTTCAGAAATGCATCCTGTTTCACAGGCTGAGAGAAGCCAGACTCTGACCATAAGACTTAGTCACTTTAGCAGGATCAGTCCTGGAAGAACTGACCCGAGTTGCAGGGTGCATGGGTTCAGTCAAACTCTAGTTGTACTAAAGGTGAATAAAATAGATGGTTGATGGGATCCCACATTCAAATAGTTGCTTGTTTGGATAGGTAGGGGAAAGACCGGGTTATAGGACGCTCAGAAATTTAGTTGATTACAGCAGCTGCTGGCAGGAAGGCTGGGCTTGCTTGCTGGGTTTCATGGTCAGGTCTGCAGACTTACGAAAACTAAGAAAGTTCTAGCTGGTTTCTTGGTTACAGTCAACTAAAATCAATTAAGTCTTGAGCACCATGCTCAGAAAATGAACAGAAAAAAGGAAGCTGGATTATTGCTGCCACTACCACTCTACAGAGGATGCTGCACTATTGCTGCCCACATGAATTCTGAATTGTTCCTGCTTTTATGGACATTTATTCCAAATGCCCTGGAAGGAGGAGTCAAATGGGACGAGCTTAGGTCATTTGGGAGTTTCCTTTAGCTGCTTTTTAATTTTTAAAACACTTAAATTAATTATTAAAATAATTTTAATTAAAATTTATTTAGACTTTTTAAAATAGAAATTTAACATTTTTAAATAGAGAAATATCTTTTTTTTCTCCTTGATTGCCCTCCAGGAACCAACTTTCTGTCAGGATTTACACAATGGCAGATTCCAGAAGCTTATGAGATTTTAGATGTGAAAAAACAAATGTCTACAACACTGATCAAGAAGAAGAAATTATTACTAGATCACTTACCAGAAGGCAAAAAATGATGAAGCTCAGTTATGAACAGGGCACATGAGATAGACTGGGGATGGGGAACAGATAGAGTCTTTTGCCAGAGTTGGAACGTTGAGTGAAGGCTGATCTAGTTGCAGCTTAGTTCTGAGCATGGTTCTTAATCTCCCAACACAGGGAACATTCAATCTTGGGACGCGAAGATGTTGTTGAGCCTGATGATACCCAGATTGAGGCTGATTATCAGTCATGTTGGTGAAGACTTTAACTTCGGATTTAGTAGACCATATTGGTATTTTACTAAATGCTATGATAAGTAACATCAAATCCCACATTAACAAAGTGAAATAGAGGGTTTGGAAGTTTTATACAAATAATTTAGTTTGTTTTTGTGTTAATTTATATAAGCCCATTAATTTACTGGTGACCTATAGGAATAATAGTCTTACCAATTCTTAAATTGGTGTGTAATCAGTGGACTTTCAAAAACCTTTGTGAAAGTAAATAAACCTTGAGATATAAAGTTACTATGGACTAGACACCACTATTCTCATTTTACTGCAAAAATACCTTCGC
The DNA here is from genome assembly GCF_037993035.2 of Macaca fascicularis. NCBI lineage: Eukaryota > Metazoa > Chordata > Mammalia > Primates > Cercopithecidae > Macaca > Macaca fascicularis. The sequence continues at coordinate 151,580,605 of NC_088375.1, read as the reverse complement.
TGGAGTCTTTAATAGCTTTCATTCCCCTCCAGGTCTCCCAGAATTCCTTGGCTAGATGCCAGGGCCTGAGCTGACCACTGGTTGGATCTGGGCCCTCTGATGTTTAGCAACACTTAAGCTATTTGCAACTACGTGTTCCCAGGTGCATTCCTTTCTCCTGTGCCTAAGGATGCTGAGGGATGCTAAGGGTATCTTTATGACAGCATATGATTCCTTGTCACAGGAATAAAATTCAGTGGGCTTTTATAGCAGCAGCTGCCATACTGGAATTGGGAGAAGTAATTCTCCAGGTAATCACAAAAGTAAAAAGGATAAGGGATAAGAAGAAAAAATAGAAACAAATATATTATTTTCAGGCAAAGTACCAAGAGAGCAGGAGGGAGGGCTAAGAACCAGCATTTATTGTGTTGTGACTATGGCTTCAAGGTTTCCAATAAGCCCAGGGAAAGGAGAAATGCAGGAAGTCAGATGTGGATGTAACAGCCAAGAAACGCTGTCATCTGCAACACTGCCAGCTCTCTGGTCTCCAGGGCCAAAACTGTAGGAGTGGTTTTCTAGTCTGAAAAATCTACAGATGTAAAGGCAAAACGTATATTGGGCATATCAGAATGTTGGCTAGCTGGTGATTATGTAATGGAAAAAAGAGAAAGAAAAAACCCTTAGGATAGAGCATATTCCCCTATCTGTTATATTGTGTTAGTTTATCAGACAGAAGAAAAGTCTTTACAATAAAGAACGTGACAAAGACCTGAGAGTGATGATTGCAGACATTCTTTATGGAACGAGAATGATAAGAAAAAGAAAGTCACGTAATAGGTTTGCCTCATTATTTCGCAAATTTTGGCTGAGAGATGAATTCTTGTTGCAGAAACAGGAGGTTGAATTCCTGTGACCCCTTTTGGAGAACCAATGAAAATTCCCTCTCTGACAGGCAACATTTTGAAAATAAATGGGATCATTCATCCTCTGACTCTAATATCAATGGTGATTTCAAATGTTTTGAATGGATTCAGGGAATAATTCACATTTTCTACCAGAAGTAAACACACACGACCACTAATGTGTATTTTCAAATAGCTTGCAAATTTTGCCTGCCTTAAGGAAATCCTCTTCCATCTGAAGAATGTCTACTGAAGTATGGTGTGCCAGTCATTATGGTGTCCTGTGGCTCATACTGTGCAAGCTATCTGCTTCCAGTTGGAGCCAATATAGATTGATTTATAAAGACTTCTCAACCAACAGATCTATAGTGTCAAAAAATAATGGCTAATGTTTCTTTTTAAAGTATTGAAACCTCTCTTGATTCATAAACAGTAACAGGTAGCACCTCCTCTGAATACCTGGTGAAAGCAACTCTTTCTTCTGTAGCACTCTTCAGTGCACTTGAGTATTTTGGATTCTCCTCTAGGACTGGTAATATGGGAGAGGATGCATGGTGGGAAGGACTCCATTCTGTGTCTCAGCCAACTAATAAGGAAGCTGGCTTACTGCCTGGATCTTGAGCTCCCCATTTCCCAGGGCTTCTAAGCCTGTACTTGATTTCTAAGTATTTGATTTGTTCATGGAGGCTAAGTGCCTGCCACAATTTCTCCTCTTTTCTGTTAGCTTTGCAGTAGCTCTCCATTTCCTAGATTCAGTCCATTCTGTACTTCCAGAATGCTAAATAGGCAATGCCTTCACTCATTTCTGGAGCAAACTCTACATTGACAATCATCCCAATTTATCCAACTTTGTTTCTTTAAACCCATCTCCATATATCACTGTGATAAAAATTTAAGCATTGTAATAATTCTCCAGCTTCTATTCACACTTCTCAAATATAGCATGGATTCTCTTTAAAATCAAATTATGTGCAATTTTGAAAGGTACATAAATTGTACTTACTTTCATTTATGCCATTTTCTTATTTTCCACAGCCTAGGTATAATAAGCGCATGTCCGTGTTGATTATAATGGTGACATTCATTTATCCAGTTTTTTACTTCAGAAGGATGTCTATTTCATTGAAACAGTTTATATATGATACTTTCCCTGTAAGTGAGGAGCAAAAGCCCCTACAGGTTTACTTGCTAGGTATTGCTCTACCTAAAGTGTTTCTACAGCTTCTCTGAGAGTTCCCGAGGGATTTCTCATAATAATTCAGAAATAGGTTGTTCATGTCCTCCATACAGGAGTCCTTCCCCTTGTCTCCACACTCCCATCTTTGATGCTGATGGGATATGAAGGTAGGTAGGCGCTCCATCGAAGACAGGGAGTTCTGTTCCTATCTCCTCTCTGGCCTTGTGGGTCCCAGGGTGGAGGAGGCATTGCTTCCCCATTTTAGTAAAAATGCCTCTGGTGATGGTAATTCAAATGAGGGATGTGGGAATGAGGTACATCCAGCCTCACCAACTAGATGAATGTGGCACCATTCTGTGAGTTAATGACTATAGAGGGAGATAAGGAAGCGCCCTGGGAATGGCATGAAAAGTCCACTTTTGCATATTAGTTTGTGTTAACATCCGTATAAGGTAACAGAAGGCAATTGGATAATGTACAAATGAATCTTAGGAGAGGTGGTGTGGTCTAGAAATATAATTGGAAGTTATGAGGAAATAAATAGTAAAGAAAGTCATGAGAGTGGACAATTTAGCTCTTGAATTCTGTAGTAAGAGAAGACGATATCAGACAAATGATCAAAAACATTTAAGGCACAGTCAGGGACTGGCAGTCTCAAATGGACACTGTTGGAAGATCCAAGAGGAGTAAGAGAAAATTCAGTAGAGGAAAGAACTTGACCATTTATTGGATGTGACAATAACATATAAACAGTTAAAAAATGATTCTACCCCTATAATCTCAGCACTTTGGGAAGCTGAGGCAGGACTGCTTAACCTCAGGAGTTTGAGGCTGCAGTGAATATGATTGCACCATCGCGCCCCAGCCTGTCTCTAGAAAAAAAAGTTTTGACTATGAGACTTACTGGTATATATTGGTGACCTGTAAATGTTCATAAATTTATTTGTATAGTTAAATTCCATTTTAACAAGAAATAATATGGGGAAAAAAGTTTTCGACAATAAAATTATTTCTAAGTCCAGGTCAATGGCTTACAGCATTAGGGCCTTGTTGATCTCATCACAACTAAATTCTCTACTGTGAATTATTTAGTGTAATAACTTTCCTTATAAGAATACAAACTATTTCATGAAGGTTGATTTAAGTTAAAAAGTCATTCTCTAGAGTCAGAGGGGTTTATCCAATGTGAAATGTGTTGTGCTCTACTGGAAACTGAAGGTGGGCTCTGGGGTGTGCATTTAAATGGAGCTAATGAATTTCCTCTGTACAGTCCAGCCTGGGGAGAAATGGAGAAGTCAGTTTAATAAAGCATGCAGTAGAATTGCCCTCTCTGGCTCTCCAGATTATAACATGGTATTTGTTCCCTTTTCTCTAAATTTATTCTTGTGTTTTGTGTGTTACTGTAGTTTTTACACTTTCATCATCTAATTTTCTTCTCTGCCCTCTCTCCCTTTCTTCAGGCCTCCCTGCATCCCTCCTTCTCTACCTTTCTACCTCCCTCCCTGCCTTCCTTCTGCTTTCCTTTAATTAAGACTGGTGTCTCAGTGATGATCTGAAGAGATGCTCACTGCGTGCTTACAAGTTCTTCCACACACGCTGTTCTCAGATGTTCTCATGGTGTGCACTCTCCTGCTAAGAGCTGCAAAGTGGGGCCTTTCCTGATTTGGTAAAGAAGAATCTGACTTTGTGCAAGAAATAAGTGTGTTTTTAGTCTTTATTGTTTTTGTTTATTTGTTTATTGCTTTGGTGAGGTTTCTCTGAGAGCTCTGTTCCTTCTGTTTTTTATTTGAGTCTGGGGAGATGGAAGGTAAGTTCCCCTTTCAGAATTCTTGTTTGGACTGTGCATTCAGTTCAGAATTTAATTCTGGTCACCTCAACTCTTTTCGAAAGGAGCCTTTCCACAAGATCCTCAAGAGGTGACCTACACTGTTATCACTTGGGGTGATAGACACCCTAAGAGCATAGCTTAGGAATCTTTCTATTTAGTAAATTATTTGGGTAATCACTATGCACACTAAAACCTAAGACCTTCATTCTAAAAGCATTTCATAGGAAGAGAACAATCACACAAACTGCATCTTCCTCACTCCACTTTAGTTCGTAGATAAGAGTGTAAACTTCCTTAGGTCAGGAATCTTGATTTCATTTCTTTGTATCTTAGACAAGGCTTTACGCAACCATGGGATAAGAGCTGTTCTAGAAGCCAAGAACATCTGAGCTCCAACTCTATCTGCAGTGTCTCACGTCATGAAGTTCATTAACCAACCTGAAATATAATATTCCCAAGACATTAATTAAGCATTAGTTTCCTGGGCAATTGGTATAAAATTGAATGGATATGTAAAGTATCTGGTAGGAGACCTGGTGTGTAGTTGGAACTTTCAAAAATGTTGTTACTTTCACTTTCACTTTCTAAGTGACTTGATTCTTTCATTATAGAATATAAATTTTATACTTATGTTATACACTGGTGAGAAGACAAGAATAGGAAATTATGTGAAAACAAAGCTTTGCTTGCTGTATGTGACTGTTATTATCCTTTTAGGTATATATCATGATATCAGTCAATCAAGCCAGAAGTATCACATAGTTATCGGGTGCCTACTATGTACAAACCCCTCTGCTGGGCGAGCTTGTGGATTCAAAATCAAAATCACAGGATTCCTGAACTCCAGGACCTCACAGTCTAATGAGTAACAAGAGTAAGTACGTGTACAATTCTTATAGAAAGTAACCTATGCTCTGTGCTGCCTATTCAGTAGTTAAAAACTAAAAGCTTACGTGAGTTGTTTTGCAGGAGGAAGAAATTAATTCTGACTGGGAGATTGGAACATTTCCCCCATTTAATGCTTGCTGAATTTAAAAGAGAAAATAAAATTAAGGAAAGCCCTATCTCTGCTTATTTAATCTGCTTGGGAAGGCTTTAATTACTCAGAAGAGAGAAGGAGCAAAGTACAGTAGAACCTTGATTAACTGGAACACTCTGATTTGGGATAATGGGATTCTCTTGTTAATTTTCTCTTTAAGACCAAAAAGTCTGTGTTTTGTTCTTCCTATTCATACATTTAATAATGCCTATTCAAGTAGTTCTTATTAAACTAATCTAGGTTCAACAGTGGTAAGCGCTATAGTGGACATGGATGATTCATAATAGATAATTCCTGACTTCCAGAGTTTGTTATCTCATAGATTAAAAGAGATATTAACTTATGAAAATATAACAACAACGTAAGGAAGTATATAACCAGCTGGAAATAAATGAGTCCTTTAAAGATTAGGAAATGCAAAATATTTTCAATTGGAATAGATTAATAAGTTTGAGTCAGAATACATTAATTTGGATCAAAAGATGATATAATAAAGCAAGTATTTTGGAAATATTAAAAAGCTGGCAGTATACAGAATGGTTTGAATTTGAAGAGACTTGAAAAGACAAATCTGGTAGTTTTTATAGTATCTGATAATGTCACTTAATATTTCTCAGATGATTGAATTCTGGAGTTCTCATTTTGAAGACCGTCACCATTGGTTAACATTTCCTGAGTGAGCACAACGTATAAAGCAAACACAAATGCAGTCAGACCTAGTGATTAAAAGTGTGGGATTAGAAATCTAAGGACTAGAGTTAAGTAACAACATCGACAATTGTGTTTGGGGACTTGGACAACTTACTTAAACTTCTAAACCAAGGTTTCCTCAGCTGTAAAGTGATAACAATAATAGTGTCTCACTTTTTCTTACGGTTATTTGGTTCAGTGCCAGGAACATGGTAAACATTCAGTAACTGTTAACAACTCATTATCATTATTGAAGAGTTTTAGAGTTTGAACAAAAGTTGTGGAATTTATACAGACCATTTGAAATGCCTACACAGTTTTATTTAACATGAATTTTGGGTATACACTTCTTTTGTTTTCTGCTTGCTTTAGTTTTGAGTGAATTAGATTTTTTTTTTTTTTTTTTAAGGATTTTGTGATGGTGCAGTGAATGCTGAAGATGCTGTACCACCCATATCCCCTTGGTCTGTCTGAGTGGTAACTTCACACAGTGTCCCTGTGAGCCCACTGCTTCCTGTGTCTCTCTGCCTGAGGTCGTTCTCAGGCCACAGGTCTGAGCTTGGCTTGCCTGGGCATGCCAGGAGCGCAAGCCAAGGAGCAACCCTAGGAGTGATTCTCGAGTTATGGATGAGAAAAGGAAATTTGTAAGAACTTCAGCTTTCTTTCCTTTTATGAGGTGACTGAGTTGTGTCCTGGAAATTCTATTAGATGATAGCCAGTGGACATGGATTCCAGTTTCCCCAAAGAGTGATCTGCCTGTAAAAGGAGGTTTTATGAATTTTCTCCTTTACATGTCTAACTTCTTCACTCCCACATTTTGTTTCCTTTGCCAGTTATTAATTTATTGCTGCCTCTCAACTCCAAATCTACCCTTTATTTCCTGCTCTATGATAACAAAGCTGGACTCTAAAAAATTTCTCTCTCCACTAGCTGGCACAATGTTAAGCTTTCTCAGTAAAGGTTGGTGGAGAGAGAAAGAGAGAGAGAGAGAGAGAGAGAGAGAGAGGAGAGAGAGACACTCTGAGGAGGCCATGAGTTTTCTCCTGATTTCAGCGCGTCCCTCTAGGCAAGCTACAGCAGCACAGGAAGCTTGTACACACCTGGCAGCTGCCTCTCCATGAGCAGCTTCTCTTGGCACACTCTTCAGGTGGTTTTGAGGCATGGTGCCTCCAGCACAGCACCTTCCATGAATGATTTCCATGCCAGTCCCTATAACAACTTCACAGTAAAGTGACATTGGCACCCCTCTATGAGGATGACCTCCCTTTGTTCTGCTTGGGGCACCTACACAACCTCAATGAACACATTGAACCAGAGTTGCATCCTCTTCAGTAAGGTCTGGACCTTAGCCCTGGTGAGAGGGGTGTGTGTGTGTGTGTGTGTGTGTGTGTGTGTGTGTGTGTGTATGTGTGTGTGTGATGCAGGAGCAGTGGCCCTCTACTGGAAGACATTCTATGGCACTCTATCTCAGCCTTTGAGATAGCTCCTTCTCCTTATATCTTCTATTCCTATGTTCTTTGTCTAAAGATAGTTATGAGCATTAACTTATAACTGATTAAAACAAAGCAATGATGTAAGGAATTATGTACTAGCTGAAAGTCAATTATAGCAATAGGGATTAGGAGATAAAAGAAGCAGCAGAGTAACAGGATTGAGTCTGAATACACCGATTTGGACCAGAGAAATGATATAAAGAAGTGGGTAAAGAGCAAGTATCTCTTTACTCCTCACTAGCTAGTCTCTTACTCCAATCTCATAGTTAATACTTCTTAATATGAAATCTTCAGATATGGTTTGGATCTGTGTCTCTGCCCAAATCTCATGCTGGATAGTAATCCCCAAGGTTGGAGGTCGGGACTGCTGGGAGGTGATTAGATCACTGGGGCGATTTCTTATGAATGGTTTAGAACCATCCCTTTGGTGCTATTCTTGAGATAGAGTTCTTGTGAGATCTGGTTGGTTAAAGGTCTGTAGCACCTTCCCCCTACTCTGGCCATTTGAAGTCCCACACCCTTTATTTGTCTCCCATCATGATTAGAAGCTTCCTGAGGTTCAACAGAAGAAGCTGTACAGCCCGCCAAACTTCTTTTCTTCCTTTCTTCCTTTTTCCTTCCTTTCTTTCTTCCTTCCTTTCTTCCTTTCTCCCCTCCCCTCCCCTCCCCTCCTCTCCCCTCCTCTCCCTTTCTTTCTTTCTTTCTTTCTTTCTTTCTTTCTTTCTTTCTTTCTTTCTTTCTTTCTTTCTTTCTTTCTTTCTTTCTTTCTCTCAGAAGGGTCTCACTCTGTTGCCCATTCTTTCAGAAGGGTCTCACTCTGTTGCCCAGACTGGAGTACAATGGTGTGATTACAGCTCACTGCAGCCTCCATCTCTCTGGGCCCGGCTGATCCTCCCACCTCAGCTCTCAGAGTAGTTGGGACTACATGCGTGCACCAACACACCTGGCTAATTTTTTAAATATTTCTTGTAGAAACAGGATTTCACCATGTTGCCCAGGCTGGCCTCAAACTCCTGGGCCCAAGTGATCCACCTACTTCAGCCTCCCAAACTGCTGGGATTATAGGAGTGAGCCATTGCATCAGGCCTAAACCTCTTTTCTTTATAAATTACCCAGTCTCCAGCATTTCTTTATAGCTGTGCAAGAACAGACTAATATATCTTCCATGTTCAAATTTCTGGGTAGTTCCTATGTCCTAACTGGGCCCAGATTTATACATCCCCCATTATTTGCATCCAGATCTCTGTCTTAGGGTTTACTTTTAGGGGAATCCAAATTAAAACTGTTGGTTTCAGTAGAGGCATTAGAAAAGACTCTCTCGATGATAATCTGGAGTTGGATTGCCTGCTGATCAGATGGAAACAAGGATCCTATTTCCAGTGAGAATTGGAATATTATCATCCAGGTGTGATGTGGCATCATAAACATATAGATTCTCGTCTCTGGTGAATTGGGATGAGGGACAGGGAAGAGAAAGCTCTGGCTTTTAACACCTCTAACACACTGGTTCCCAAAGTGTGGTGTCTGAACCACCAGCATTACCATCATGTGAGAACTTGGTAGAAATGACAATTCTCAAACACCATCCCAGACTTGCTGAATCAGAAACTCATGGGTTGAGGTACAGAAATCTGTGTTTTAAAAATCCCTTCAGATGATTCTGACACATTGTAAAGCTTAACAGTCAATTCTCCCTAACTTAAAAATATGAGAACAAATATAAAAATTGTCCAACAGATTGACTTTTTATAACTGACATAAAAGCCTTGCAGAAAAAGAATGACAGCTTAGGTCAAACAACTGTCTACTCAGGGCTGTAAATGCAGAAAGCTTTCGTGGCAGTGGTTGAGACCCTCTACTGCAGCTGAAGTATAACATGTGCTAAAAATTAGGCCCACCATTTGATTACAAGAAAGGTGCAATTACTAACACATCTAAATTCATAACTCCAGAAAACCTATGCCAAAGTCAGGGCCGTAATAGAGAAGTGAGACTTTGGGACCTCAGCTGAGACATTTAACATGTAGATATGCTGTAGAACTTTCAGCTCCTATGTTATGTGTTGAATGTGTGTGTCCTCACCAAATTCATGTGAGAAACCCAAATCCCCACTGTAATGGCATGTTGAGGTAGGGCCTTTGGGAGACAATTAGGTCATGAGGGAGAGCCCTCATGAATGTGATTAGTGTCCTTAGAAGAAGAGATGGGACAGCTTTCTCTACCTTTCTGCTCTCTGCCATGTAATGATAAAATGAGAAGAGCCTGCAAACCAGGAAGAGTGACCTCACTAGACACTGGATCTTCCAGAGCCTTAATCTTGGACTTACCACTTTCCAGAGCTGTGATAAATAAATGTTTGTTGTTTAAGCCACCCAGTCTATGATATTTTTGTTCTAGAAGTCCAAGCTGACTGCCTACCTCTCTCAAGATTGCAAGAGGAGAGCATTGACCTCCTTGCTTGGAAACCACTCCGAAGTCTCATCTGAGGTCAGTGTGTGACAGAGGATGTTTATCCTCTTCAGGCTCTGTGTACTTGCCTCCCCCTAGTAATTCTGGATCTAGCATCAAGTCTTATCCTGGCCTAACTGGTATGAATTATTCACCAAAAAAGCTGAAGCATTTATAGTATTTAATGACACTTAATAAGATAACATTTATGTTATCGTATGAAGGTGATCCTAGAGTGTTGCACTGAGAAGCATTTGAGATACAAGGCAAGACAGGGTAGATTTCTTAAAAATAGGTCAGACTTCTGCGATTTAGGATTTAATATCCTCACAGGAACATGGAGTGGCTCTTTGAAGTTCAGAGGCACAGATAGCCTATAATAAGTGAGGTAAAATGCCAGAATTACATTGACTGAGAGTTGAGAAAGAGAATAGAAGACTTAGACATGGACCTCTAGGCACAGGCACTATGCCTACAGATCTTTGTGTCTTACATCAATGCTCACTAGAGCGCTCACTACAGAAGACCTGCTGGAAAACCAACTGGACAGAATGATTCAGCCAGTACATGTAAGCCAGCTTCTGTCATTAGCCATGTTGGTGCTTGCACAATGGGCCCATGAACAGAATAAATATGGTGGAAGGAGGCTATCTGTGAACCCAAGCGCTTGCCCTTCCTTTCACTAAGCCTGATGAATATCAGAGACCGTCACTGAGTCTTTAATAGTACCTTTAAGGGAACCATTTCTTAAAGACACCAACCAGTTCTTTGGTAGCAAGTTAATTACTTCAAAACTTATGGAGAAAGCAACCTAGACCAGTAAAAGTGTAGTTTGAGAATGAGGGTATCCAAAATATTAGTAGAAGAAGGAAATAATGAGCCCTTATTATTGCCTTGGGATGAAATGCAGCAATAGGAAGTGTACCAAACTTTCTGCACTAACCCTCCTACTGTGGAATATGAAGCTCAGAATACAGAGAGTCCTAAGTGCCAGAACAAGAAATTGGTATTTTATTTCTGGATGAATTTTTTAAAAAAGCACCAGATGATAAGATAATCAGATGTGCAATTTGTATTGATAAACTTCACCCCCCAAAAAAGATATTCCAAAACACACACACATGCACAACAAACATAAGTACATGCATGATAAACATAAGTACATACACACACACAAATGTATGATGGAATGTCAGAGACTAAAATTTAATGAATCAATGTATAAGGTAACCTTTCCTGAATAATTGCAATAATCAAATTTTTTTCTATCTTAAATTTCCTGGAGTATAATAAAATTTACAAATTTTAGGGCTCCTGGCTAAAATAATCCTATGAAAATAATGTTAACATAGTTTGAATGCTTACTATAGTCTAGACTCAGTGCTAATACATTAATAACATTATCATTTGCAGTACTACAAATGTTTCTGTGAGTTAAATAATACTATTTCTATTTTACGGAGAAGAGAACAAAGGCTTAGAGAGGTTAAGGTTTGTGCAAGATCAGTTAGGAAGAAGCAAAGTTACAGATTCAACTCAAGTTCTACTTAACTCTGAAATTCATGCTTCTAACAATGGTGACACATTAGTCATCAACACTTTTCCCAAAAGAAGTGGGGGGAAAACACAGCACGTTGATAATTTTACTCTAATTTTCTATGTTGTCTTTTGAAGTGGCAAGACTCAGACTATGAGCACTGGTACTTTGATTTGAAAAGGGTCACAAAGGGAAAGCCTTATTTCTGTTATCCTATCTACAGTGTTGCAGGTAATTGCCAATAATCCAAATTGAAGTTCTTGGCTGCTGCAGCTTATACTAATGATTAAATGAAGTATAATAAACACAAATTTAGTAGTCTATAGTGTTTGAGGGATAATGAAAGATATTATATTGCTTGTAAAGCAAAGGATCTACAATACAGTATTGCAAACCAAAATGTTAATTTATTTTTATGAAGAGGTTTAGGCTTAGAAGTAGGAAAATGTTTCAACGAACCATAGGAGAGTTCATTTATAATAAGAGAACTGTCAAGTTTATAGTTAGGCTGCCTATATAATGTAAATCAAGAGTTGAAAAGTATTTTATTTTAAATTGCTTTTTAAGTCTGTTGAACTCCTGTTGGTTTATACACAAGATTTATGCCAACATGTTCTTTCCATCTCCATTTTCTGTGAAGGGAATATTAATCTTTGATTACCTCCATATTCATGGGAGAAGGAATAGTTTTCTGGGGTATGCAGCTAATTTTTTATTGTTCATCCTACCAACAAACACACTTCTACATTTTAAAAGCCTTGCATTTACCTTATGTTAGAACTACAGAGAGCAGAGAGACATGGACTCTGCGGGATATTGGTAGTGGTCAACCATATTCAGACAAGCTGTCTTATCTTCTCTGTTCTCTACTTCTCAAATCTAGGACCATCATATGCAATTCAGGTTGATCAAATTTCCGTCGGCTCTAGTTTTTCTCCTATTATCCCTCAAACAAAAGTCAATCATTGCCTAATTTTCTTTATTTTGTAAAAACTTATTATATTATTGGCAACTATTTAAGTAAAAAAGCATACAACAATAATTCATCTGAATTTGATTGCAGTCTGTTCTCTCCAAGACTGGTTGGTACTTCTAACCAAGAAGCATATTTCATATACTCTTAACTATAGAGAAATTATCTTATTTAAAGCATGATGGTGGCTTTACGCAATAAATATTTGTTTTTCAATCATATACATTCCAATTCTGGTAGTGGTTTTTCCTAGACTTTTGTAATCCAAATGCTACTAGTGATTGTGATCCCAATAGCTTAGGGATCAGCTTAGGGATTAGAGTGCTCCCATCAATTAGAACAATACAAATAACGTGATATAGAGAAATCTTGGAGGGCATGTATTTTAGCCAGAAAGACCATTTTCAATAGACAATATTTGAGCTTTAAGAAAGAAAGGTTTATTCCCTGACCTCTTTCCCAAAATGGAAGAGAGATACTTTCATTTTCATCTCTGATGTGTAAAGAGTGTGGAAGTTGTCACTCTTGTCCTTACAGCAACAACAAAAAAGATGATCAAACTGAAAATTAACAACTTGTCTTGAACCCGTAGAAACTTGAAGTTGCAAAGCAAAATACCCTAAATCTGGAGACGTATGAATCCAGACAGTAAGAGCCAAGATTTTTCAACGTGAAGTGGAAGCCTCTGGGGCCATAAATTGGTATAAACATTTATATGGCAATTTTAACAATTTGCTGGAGTCTGAGTGTGAACTAGCTTCAGAGTGAGAAACTATTGGAGGCCACAGTGTCGGCAGAAAACACTTCTATAGATTTTACCACTGGAAAACCAGCCCCTTCTTCCTTATCCCCAGATTCTCACAGTGCAGATTCAAGAAAATACCCTTCTACTGTTAGCAGCAAAAGAAGATTACTCATCGTGAAGTATACTTAGAGATTTCTCCATAACAAAGGCCTGCTATCAAGTGGGAGCAGGAGACAAAACTGGTAAATAATGATGTACTTGATTAGCCAATTTTATTCCTCCCTCTTTATATTATGCTAATCTTTTTTTTAGATTCATGGGACCTTATATTTTACTATGCCATATTCAAAAAGGAACTCATGAAACTTCTTCACCAAGCTATGAACTTTGATGTTCATAATAGAAAGATACTAGTAAACAAATGAAGAAACTATTTGGAAAACAACAACAGCAGTGCCATATAGGAACTTCAGTGTGATGGATATAACTAAAATCGGTGAATTTTTAAAAGTAATGGAAGAATTTATAAAATAAATTTTGATAAATGTTTGGAAGAGTAAGGAGTCTGTCTTCTATAGGAAAAAAAAAGCAAGCATTTACATAATTCCGTTTCCAAAGTTCCTAATCTAATCATGAACTTCAGTAACATTTCTCATTTAGTAGTAGAGGGCACAATTAATCAATTAGTTGAATTTTAAAAAATAAAAGTACTAGATTGCTGAAATGTATTTTCAATTTTTGTTTTCAAATGTAAGTGAAAGGAAACCTGTCTGAAAATGATTACATAACATTATATTTTAAAAGTGAAATATTAGAAAACATACTTATTGCCAAATGGTTGAAATGAGGATTCTCTTCTCAAATTAATTCTTAAAGTAATAGGATTTTAATATTATGAGCTTTTTGGGGAAACTAGAAGGAAACACTTCAAGGTCATTATATTCAATAAGTGAAATGGGATCTGAAAAGTGAAATCAGGAAACTTCATTGTAAATTAAATAATCTTAAAGCCTGAGGATCAATCTTAGTCTGGGAGTCAAATTCAAAAAACTATAGCAATTCAATCAAAGAAAATCTATAAAGTTTTCAGATTCTGCGGGCAAGGAAGCCAACATTTGGATCACAAATGCTGTCTAATGAGTCTGTATCAGGGATGTGTCAAGCCAGGTAAAAAAATCTTACTGGTCCATATTAAATACACTCTCTAAAATACACATGCATACACATGTGTGCACGCAGTGAAGACAATATTCATTTACCAAAAATCTTTATGTTATGGGGCTTATGCCTGTGATTATCAAGTATTTTCTTAGCAATTTTGTGAATTGCTGTAAGTCAGAGGTCAGCATCCTTTTTCTGTAAAGCTTTGTGGACCATGTGCCTGTGGTTTCTGTCAAAGCAGCCATAGACAATGCATGAACAAGCAAAGTGTGTCTGTGGCAATAAAGCTTTTATTTATAGACACTGAAATTTGAATTTTATGTAATTCTCATGTTTTATAAAATATTTTTTTCTTTTGACTTTTTTCAACTTTTAACAAATATACAAACCATTCTTAGTGTGACAGCCACAGGAAAGCTGGAGTTGGACCAGATTTGACATACAGGGAAATTTTGTAGACCACTATACTCTACCACCTTTCTTATCAGAGCTGTGTGTGTGTGTGTGTATGTGTGTGTGTGTGTGTATGACCACTGTAATGCACTATATTGCTATGGTTGCTATTGTCCTGTATTCACCGTCCATTGATTTTAGACTCTTATGTGGATGAGCAAGATTCAGTTATTTGGCATCAATAAGAAGAAAAATAGGAGGAGTTTACTGTATGAGCCCACGAATGGTTCATTCCCTGCTCCAATATTGTCTTTTCTCTCATACAGAAAACTCTTAAACCAAGACCTCACTTGAGAAACAAATATATATTGCTAACTTGGAAGAGTTAGAAGGAAGTGTATTTTAGCATTATTCTTTAGTGTTACAGTTGCCACAGAATATTTCACTTCTCCTTTTTTTCTGATGTTGCCTCTGATGTCTGGCATAGAATGAGAGGTTTCTACATAAGACCCAGGAGACATATCAGAGGCTTAGACCTGATTGAGTTGACTTAATCAAAGTGTCTGGTTATCTAGATTCACATACATAGGAACTCCTTAAGGGCATAAAAGTAAGCCTCATTTGATACTTTGACCTAAAATGCCATTGTTAAATTGTGTGGTTTTTTATTAAGTACTTTACTAAAAATAAGGTTCAGAAATGCTCTTCACTTCCTTGAAATTATCACTGCCTTCTTCTGAATTGTGACAGCGATCCCTGTAGGGATATGTGGTAAAATTATCAAGTTTTTACATAGAATGAAAATCTGACCATAAGGGGTGCACACATGCTTGGTGATGCATGGGAAATCTAGTGTTAATTAGAGCTCATTTTTCAACTCCTTCTAGGATTCCTAGATAGTAAAGTAATAATGATACAAATAACATCATTTAACATAAAAATAATGTTTTATTTGGATTGTAGTTGGCAACGATATACCTTAAAATATTAAAATGTTACATGTTTACAGGGGTGGGGGGAAATATGAGAAAGAAGGAGACTATAACTAGGAAAAATAATTTTAAAATGTGCACTCCTGTGGGACAAAAGGTAATGAGATTTCCTGTGATAGATTGTATTATTGCTAAGAAAATAAAGTTTGCTATCCCTTCCTGGGAATATTATACATTCCATTTCCATTTATGTCAGGCTAGGCCACAAAACTTACTTTGCTCAATGAAAGGTTAGAATCTGAGAAGATGTAAGAACCAATGCATGGATAACAAAACATTTTTTTCCTTTTCCTGCTAAGATGACAAGCAATAGTAGCCAGAATCCTGGAGTGAATAGACATGGAGCAGAGCTGCATTTTCTTCTCAACTGACAGGTCATGTGGGTAAGAAATGAACCTACTTTTGTTGTAAGCCAATACAATTTTGGGGTTATTACTGCAGCCTAACTTACCCTTTACTTAGTGATAGACTTTCTACAAGGTGCAACAGGTTTCATCCCTGTTTTTAAAGCAACAACTAGATGATCAGTGTTCTAAATACTACATAAGGGGTTTTTTGAAAGGATCCCTTGGTTAAACAGTTAATAGTATCCGCACTCTACAAGGGTACAGTCAATAGTTTCTTTAGTTGAGGCTAGAAAATCTTGGCTACAATGGACAAATAAGGTCTGTCCTGTCCATGTGACAATGTAAAGTTGTAACAATAAAGAAAACAATATACACTACAGAATGAAACGTGCATATAGCTAAATGATCAAGGTATCTAAAACATAATCATATAAACTAGAACATGATGTAGCAAGGTTCAGATATTAATTTTTTATTTTCCTCACTAAACAATTCATGATGTTTTTTGTTTGGTTCGCTTTTTATTTGTTATTACAGCTTGGGTTTCTCCCAGTCTTTCATTGTTTGGGTTCTGTAGATATTCTTCATGATGTTGTATACCATTTTTTTCTATAAGTTTCTATTCCAATATATAACTTTTTTTTTCTTTGCGGAAAATTCTGCATCTTTCTATTTAGAATTGCTCAAAGTGAACTTTAAATTTAATGATTATCATCTATATTGAAGGTTGTTTTCTTTTCAAATGTTCTTAAAATTACCAGATGCTGGTTCTTGTCACTAAGAAATAGCTTCTCTTGTCATGAAGTGAAGCTCTGCTTAATAATAAAAGTGATGATGATAACAATGATGATAATGACTGCCATTTATATTGACCCACTGTCTCAGGAAGTAGAAAATATTTGGTATTTTATAAAAATTATCTCATTTAGGCCTCACAAAAGTCATACAAAATAGTTGCTATTTTCACTTTAAATTTAAGTAAACTGACACGAAAATTTGCTTGCCCAGTGTCCCAAAACAAGTTTCAAAGTCCCTTGTTCTTCTGCTAAGCTACATTATCTTCTCACACTATTCTGTGCATCTGTCAGTCATCTATCTCTCTATTGCATCCTGTGCTCTAGCAATGGAAAATCTCTAATGAGAATGCTTCTTTAAAGCAAAATGTAATTATTGCTTGGCATCTGAGTGGAAAAAGATTACTTCTACTAAGTAGTAATATGCTCATCGAGATAAGACCGTTAAACACCTTCCTGATTATATCAACCTTAATTTTATTATGTCATGCCCAGTATAATACAAGAGGAACCACACTCATCAACAGGCTTAGAGAAATGACGAAGAAGCGGGAATAAAGCCAGCCAGGGTTAAGGTCTGGCCTCCAGGGAGAGGTAGCAACTCAGCTCTCTCTTAGTCAGCTGTTTTTAATAGGATTATTTCTGATGGGTGGGGTAGAGGATCTGTAAGCAAAGTGAGATGAGTAATAGAGCAATGCTTCTATCACCATTAAACTGGGTTGAAGGAAATCCCAAGCTACTGGCTAGTGTTATGTAGATCCGGGTATAATTTGTTGAGAAAGGGGGAAAAGTATATGCCAGAATAGGTGAGGCTCCAACCAAAAGAATAGAGCAGAGCCCCAAGGGCAGCAGCATAAATTGAACATCACTTAGTAAACAACATAGGGTCATTGGTGACAAATAAAGCTCAGTAGACATGTGAAAGCCAAATGACCCACACTCTGTGCACCCACCAGGATGAGAACTATTAGACTAACTTCAGGTCATGAATGACTCCTAAAATCATTGGTTAGCAAAGATTCAAGGTTTATGGTGGGACGTAACTATAGGATAAAGATTTTGATTAGAAATCCCAGATCTGCCTTTCACACACTGTGATCATGGGCAAGTTACTTAATTACTCTAGGTCTCAATTTCCTCAATTTCAAAATGGTGATAATATTAGTACACACCTCATGAATTTCTTCTTTTTATTATTGTATAATAAACTGTTTGCTATTGAGTAAAGAAAAAAATACTAATAGATAACAATTGGTTTAAATTACTTGCACTAACCCTTTAAACACTAAGAAACTCTGTAGAAGTTAAATTACTAGAGGGCATTTCCTGGAACTACAATGAGCTCAGAGGAGCCATTAGAATTCTTTTTCTAACCCTCTATTCCCACCATCACCACTACAGTTAAGTCTAATATTACCGTCTGTCAATTGGATATATTTACATACATAGTGTGCCTTGAATAACCTTACTCTCATACTTGCATCTCCTTTCACTGGTCTAATATTGTTCATAGGGACACATGCTCATATGCATCAAAGTTTAGAACCACTATTTCTTCCACTTCTATGTCTAATTTATTTCCAAGTCTTACTCATTCTACCTCTATATTATTTCTCATATCTTTTCTCTTTTGTTTATTTAACTATTGGACCCCCTAATTACCATTTGGGTAGTCTGTTATAACATGTTATTTGTTTGACTTCTTTTTATCTAAATTACTTCCCTATGATCCATCCTGTGTGCCATCTTTATCTTATAAAAGCACATAAAATCAAGCATTTTCCTTACCTAAACATTATCAATGGTTCTTCATTTCCTGTTGAATAAAGTATGTATGCTACCCTGTATTCATGGTCTTTCTTTAATTGGCCTCAATATATGGTTCATTCTAATCTTATTCTTATTACTCTCTTTCTTGCATTATATTTCTGGGCTAACTATTCTATGTATTTTGAACACAGTTTCTCATGCATTTTTACCTTTGACTTTATTCATGCTGTTTTTTTCTCTCATCAAATGTGAAATATTCATAAAATCTTATTCATTCTTTAAAATTCAATTGAAATACTTTTATTACTATATTTCTTAATGGCCCTCATTGCTTTTACTTTGAATTATAGCTGAGTATGTTGTATAGATTGAATTGTGTCCTCATCTGTTTCCCCAGTTCATGTGTTGAAGCCATAGCCCCCAGTGTGACTATATCTGGAGACAGGGTCTTTAGGAGATAATTTAGATTAATTGAGAAATGAGATTATCTGATAGGACTGTGGCCTTATAGGAAGGGAAAGATCTCTCTCCCTCTCGATCTCTCTCTCTCTCTCTCTCTCTCTCTCTCTCTCTCTCTCTGCTATATGAGAACATGGTAAGAAGGCAGCTGTCTGCAAGCCCAGGAGAGACCCCTCACCAGAAACTGAATCCCACCAGAATCATTAACTTGAATTTTCCAGCCTCCACACTGTGAGAAAATGAATTTTGTTGTTTAAACCACCCAGCATATGGTATTTTGTTATGGCAGCCCAAGCAGACTCATACACATGTCCATGGCCTAATAACTTAAACTGTAAGCTCCTAAACGAGAATTCCTGCACCTTAATAACCTTTGTATTTTTCAATTTGTATATCATAATTTACTGTGCAAATTCTGTTTGATAAATGTTAAATTAATAAAAAATGAATAAAGAAATATATAAATCCAGGACATGGAAAATGAAATGCCTTCTGAAAAAAATGGGTAATTACAGAAGAAATGCTTCAAGGATGATTTTTTTAGGCCACAGCTGCATATTGTTTTATTTACTGGCTTGAGTATTTATCACATAAACTATTCTCCACATTTAGGAATAGTTTTAAATAATTATGTAAAAGCACACATTGTTTTGTTTTTTTATCTGATAGAAATCTTTTCCTTTCCAGACACCCACACACTGAGGATGAAAAGTCTTATAAAACTGAAGATCAAAACTTCAACAATTTCAGAGGAAATTCAAAACTTTTTGGGGAAACAAGTGCAGTTTCTCTGCAGCTAAATTTTTGCCAAGTATATATCGGTATTTGTGATCTGGATAGTTGGAGTGTTTTTGTTTGGAAAACACTGAAGTTATTATGAATTTAGGAATGAGTAGGAAGGAAGTGTGCTGAATTAGCATATGCATGTTAACATCTGCTGGAGAGACTACTGAGAATGCTCAAAATATCACACCCTTACAAGGGTGAAGGAAAGGAAAGGAAATGAAAGAAAATGGAGATATAGGAAAAGGAGAAATGCAAGCCTTGAATCATCTATAGCTTTTTGAAGCAAAGTTCTGTATTTTTCTCAGTTGTTCTCTACAGAGCTAACCTCACTACTTGAATTCAACAAATCCTAAATAACAATAATTATAATACTATAATTTGTTATTATGTAGTTTGTCTTCAAGATATAGTCAACCTAAACACAATAATTAGGGGAATATTAGCAACTTTATATTTAAGTATTACCATATTTAAAGAACACAAATGACATGGCTAAGGTAATCATTTCTAACCATTCCCATCACCATTTATCTCAAAGAGAAGAAAGACCTATCTTAGTTTGTGCTGCTATAACAGAATATCACCAACTAGGTAATTTACAGAGATCGGAAATTTATTTATCACAGTTCTGGAGGCCGGGAAGTCCAAGATCAGGGCACTGGCATTAGTATCTGGTAAGGGGCCCATTCCCTCCTTCTCAGATGGTGCCTTGTGACTATGTCCTACAGCAGAGGCAAATGCTGTGTCCTTACATGGTGGAAGATGGAAGGGCAAGAAAGAATTAACTTTCTGTGAATTCTCATTTATAAGGACACTAATGATTTCATGGAGGCCCTCAATCACTTCCCCAAAGGTTAGACCTCTTAATACCACTACAATGAGGATTGAGTTTCAACAAGAATTTTGAACACACAAATTCAAACCATAGCAAGTCCTTTGTAATTTCACACAATGTAAGAATCTTAGACATAGTGCGATAGGACAAAGAAAGCTATTGGTTCTGCTACCTTTTGACACATTAGGAAAAAGTGTATTGTTATTTGAGTGTTACATTTAAATGAACTACTACTGAGAAGTGCTCTTTCACAGCCTCGTTTATTTATGAAATGATTACTTATTAAGCTTTTGCAATATGCGGGGCATAAGACAGCAGACAAGACAGGTAAGCTTTTTACCTTCATGCAGCTTACATTTAAATAAGAAAAAGAGAAAGGAAGGAAGAAAGAGAGGAGATATTTGGAGATTGTGATACATACTGTCAAGCAAATCAACAGTGAATGTGACAGAGTGTTATTGCAATGGTTGAGAGCCAAGGTTCTACTATAGAAAGAGTGATCAGAGAAGTCAAGAGTATCATTTGGGACCTAAAGTGTGAGAAGTAGCCAGCCAGGCACAGAGCAAGAGTAGGGGAAAAAACATTGCAGACACAGAAAAACAAATTAGAGACTCTGTAAAAGGAAATATGCTGGAATGTATGACATGAAAGGAGGCCAGTGTGGCTGTAGCATGCAGAAAAAGGCTGACAGTGACATGAGACAGAGCTGGAGAGGTAGGCAGGAGGTAGCATGTGTAAGACCTTACAGGTCTAAGAATTAGGTTGATTTTTTTCCTGAGTTCAATGGAAAATGATGTAACTACCTTAAGCAAGGTAGCAATCATTATAACCACTCTAGTTGCTGTGAAGGAAATGGAATAGAAGTAGAAAAGAGTGAACATATGAATACAGAGGCTTTTGCAGTAACTCAGCAGCAAGATGATGAGGGTTTAGGATTGAAGGTAGAGATGAAGAAAATGAAAGTATTTAAGACATTTTATAGACATACAAGTAACAGCAATTGCTGATGGATTATACAGAGCACAGAGGTAAAGAAGAGATAGAAATTAAGCATAACTCTTAGGTTTTTAGTTGAAAGAATTAGGTGTATGATGGCCCCACTTTCTGAGATAGAAAAGACTAGGGATTAATTTTTATTGTCCTCCTAAATATGTGAAGCTTACTATCCATTAGCCAATGAGACATAAAGTCAGTAAGAAAATTAAGCTTTTGGTGCTACAAAACTCAAACTCAGAAGATAGATACAGGCTGAAGATACAAATTCAGAATTTTCTTAGATGGTTCTTCCATTTAATGACAGAATAGAGGCAGAAATGTTTGTCAAAAGGATTATGGATGGTCAGTAAAGTAAAACTTCAAGAAAACAAAGGAATTATGCATTCCATAATTCCAAAAAGAGAACACGAAAAGTAGCATGTGGTCCAGCATGTCAACAATTGGCCAAAAGTAGCATGCAATACGACAAAGAGGTTTTTATCAACTTGCAATTTATTTTGATTAGCCAGCATAATTAGAATATAAGTTCTAAATTAACACTTGGTTTTCTAGGATATCTAACTGGCTTTTTAAATTCCAATTCGAAATGATAGAATGCTGCAATTCTTATTAATTAATTTGTTCATTTGATCAATAACAGGTGTTACACTCTTTGCTGGACACTATTGGAAATACTTTGTCCTCTCCTAATTTTTTTTATTGCAACCAAAACTTCATCTCTATAATTTAAGACCAATCTGTTTTAGAATAGTCTAATTCCAACTTATATAATAAATTCTAGACCAATTACTTTTAGATCCCAATTCCATTTAAATTTCCTTTCGCAATGATAAAAATTATCCCGGCCACCTACCATTTCCCAAGAGTGTAGCATTTCATAAACTTCTATTTCTCCTACCATTGATATGGCCATGAAATCACAATTAGACTGGAACAGACTTAGGAAAATAGAATCATTAAATTAGAACTTAATGAAAGTCAGGCGATTTTTTCTCACCTAAATGCGTAACGGAAAGGAGCTTCTCTGAAAGAAGAAAAAGACAGGTGATCATATGAAAACATAAAACAACAACCAAAACCAAACAAACAAAAAAACTAATGACCTGATTAGACATATTATTCTAATTTCTTGTTTTAGTGGTTTCATTTTTCTATCATTTTTTTTTCATGGAGATTAGGAGATTGGACTAAGGCCATTGCAGAGAAACAACAGTAGAATCTCCTGTGGTGGCATTGAGCCAAACGTCTCATATTATGAGTTTTGGCACAAGGTGTTACTTTGAAAGTGCAGACCTCTTTCTATGTATATCAGGCAAATCCACACTGCATTCTTTATAAGGCATGGTCTTTATTAGTGCTTGGTCTTTTACATTATACATGGTTCACATATTGGCACAGCTTCTCAAGGGTTTTACTAAGTGCAATTCTACATGTTATTTGCAGGCACGGTGTTTATTAGTGACATAATTATCCATCCCAGACCCAAATTATAGAAATTGGAAATTTTAAAGTTCTGCGTTTTACACATTATGAAAAGAAAAAAAAGATCCTCTGGTGGCCTGTTCGTGAAAATGTTATGCATATGATATATTGATCTTTAGTTCAAAAATACTTACTGTGCAGATCTTAATAGAAAATCTAGGGTTTTACCTTCATAGTGATATTTGTCACTTAACTGGGTGAGAAAAATAATATGAAAGCATTCTCACATGAGGGTCATAGTACAATAACTGAAGGAGACACAGAAGAGGACAATAAAAGTGAAAAATCCCATATGATGAACTGTTCAGATGTGTCAGTGGGAAAGAATAAGTTCTTTAAATGCTTATTTTAGTATTATTGCTATTTTGTTATTAATATTAATAAATATTAATATTTAAGTGAAGGCTACTTTTGGAAATCAATAACTTGATTTTCACTATCATTTAAAGAACATAAGGCCATTTATTGATTTAAGGTGACTGAATTTAAGTTTGGGCCTTCCTTCCTTGCCCCTTTAGCCTTGATGAGTGATACCGGGATAAATAGGATTACATAGCATTGCCTCAAAGTAAAAAGAACAGGTGGAAGCTGTGGTTGTGTTTTCTTCTTTTTTCCCCCAAGAGCAGTTTGAACTTCTGCTTGTTAGCAAATTACAGCCTCTTGTATTCGCTTTCCAAAATAGAAATGGAAAACTGAGATAAAAAGAAATAACAACAAAACACATAATACCACTATTACCAACACCAACACAAGCTTACTTTCTATCATCTATTGGCTGTTTTCAACGAGAAAGATGAAAATCCCACCGTTTTAATGTGTGAGGATCCTCAATGGTTTAGGGTGAGAACTAGAGATCTTAAAATCTTTTATTTTTGTCTTTATAAAGAATTCTGTTATTAATAAAACAAATTATTTTTTATGTTGTTTGCTCTACTGCCATTTTACGGGCACTATTGCTTGTTTCTGGGCAGAGGTTTAGTTGACTGTCTTAAAAACAGTGGGCTGGAGCAGTAGTTCCTAAATTTTAATGCGCATATGAATCACTTGGGAATGTTGTTAAAATGTAGATTCCAACTTGGTTGGTGTAGGGTGGAGCCTGAGATTCTGCACTTCTACCAAGTCCCAAGGTAGTAAGATATTGCTGGCCCACGGACCACACTTTGAGTAGCAAGGGGTTGGAAAACTGGAGGGAGACACCTCTGACTTATCTTTCTGAGCAAGACACATATATAGTGTATCCATAGAAAGGAAGTTTTAAAATTCCATTTTTAGGTTTAAATATAATGGAACTTATTCTGTGGTTTTATCTGGATTAGTCAAAAACTTTATTGAGAAAGGTAGGTTCCGGAATATGATACATGGAGTGGACTAACATGACATTCCTTTTCCTTGTATAAATTTTACATAGCCAAGAGTAATCACAAGTTTGTAGTTGTTCCTAGAATAAATTTATTTTTTAAAGTAGGAAAGCTTTTGGCTATGTCTGTTTCTAAATTGCTATAATTTGTGGTGTCTTTATTAACCAATAGCATTCCTGTTACAAGATGTGTATTTTGAGGCTTCCCAAAGGATTAACCTGATCACATAACAAGAGTGTAAAAACTTGTGGCTGACCGCTGATCCTTTTAACATCGATCTAACTCCTTTGGCAAGTTAGAAGCAAAAGAAGTAAGCCAGTGGTTTTCTACAAAAGTTGAATTAGTTGTAGCCATGGTGGGGATCAGAATCATCTGGAGAACTTTTAAAAATTATACAATTCTCCCTCCCCAACTCACATGCCTTTTCAAATATTAAGATCTCGTGGTGGGAACATGGCTATTTTAATTTGAAAAAAATGACCCAGGTGGTTCCGATTTGCCTCCTCCATCCCGCCCAAATTAAGAACTGCTGAAATAAATTAATGACATACTTTTAGTCTCACCTTTCATTCCGAATTTTAAAGTCGAAGCCATAAAATGTCTAAACTGTTTTGTGTACTTTTATTTTTTCAAACAGTTATATAATATAAAGGTTCTGAGTTAAAATGTTCTCACAAGACCAAGTTGCTACAGCAAACTTACATGGCGGCATATTCCATTGCACAGGCCAGGGGTTCTCAATCCTGGCTGTAACCCT
Organism: Macaca fascicularis; assembly: GCF_037993035.2. NCBI lineage: Eukaryota > Metazoa > Chordata > Mammalia > Primates > Cercopithecidae > Macaca > Macaca fascicularis. Next base: position 151,555,664 of record NC_088375.1, on the reverse strand, counting down.
GGAATAACATGGGAAATGTTTTAAAACACCAGGCATAAGCCCCACCCCAGACCAATTAAGTCAAACTCTGAGGCATGGAGTTTGACATCATTATTTTTCAAGCTCCCCAGGTAATTCTTACACGCAGTCGGAGTTGAGAACCACTGATATGGGCCAAAGACCCAGAAACCCTTTGTCTGTAGAGCAATCTAGAATAAGTTCTTTTTATGTTAAGTAAAATATTGAGTTTCAGAATATTCAATCAATGACAGGAACTTCCATTCTTCTCATGGAATTATTCAAGACTTTTTATTCCTGAGTATATGGGATCCTTTGGAATACTAAGAAACAGATCATCATACATTTTACCTTTTCTGAAAATAAGCGGCAATTATAATATCAAGCAATATGTATTCACTAATCTCAATATATATCTCAAGGTATGTAGAAGTGAATGAATTCAGTTTAATAAATTTAGTGCTAATGGCATTTGAGTATATAGTATGTACATTATTAGGTCCTTTCACTTAAGGATCTGCACTTTTTGTTGTTTGTTTTGTTTGCAATCCAACTGTATGTTAAAAAAAAATAAACAAAACCCAAAAATATCTTACAGAGGAAATTAATCCCTTGAGGACAGTGAAGAAATAACTTTGAGATCACCTTCTCATCCTTCTGATTTCTTCAATGAAAGTTTAAATGGATTTTTAAAAAATATACAGTTTAGATTACAGGAAGTGAAATTCGCCCTTTTTAGTGTGCAGTACTGAGAGATAATTCTCCATGGGTCACTCACATTTTTGCATTTGTTGTGAGCAGAGGCACTGACTGTCCTTTCTTCTGGACTATCTTTTAAGGATGTTTGTTTAGCAAGTAGCCTTGGAAGATTGTTCCCCACTGAAATAAGCAGGCATTTTATGAGTCACCAAGTAAAGTTTCCTGAGACTATATGGGCAGATTATTTTTTGTCTTGTTTTGTTTTGTTTGAGATGAAATCTCACTCTGTCCTCCAGGTTGGAGTTCAGTGGCGCGATCTCGGCTCACTGCAACCTCCATATATGGGCAGATTCTTAATGTCAGTTTCCTAGCAGTCAAAGAAAAAAATATTGCTTCAGCTTTCTACCACCAAAATGAGGCCCTGCACCTTACTGAACTGTTTGACTATTAGGGACCGTGTATTTCTACCTGGGGCATTCTACTGGGTCTATTATATTGGCTAAGCCACAAATCAGCATGTTTTGTGTGGGGTCCAAATTAACAGATTGTCTAGGAAGTTGTGGTACACTCTACATTTGGGGCCCCACACTCCAAAAAAAAAAAAAAAAAAACAACCCTTAGGAACAATCATAATAGGAAATTCAAATTCAAATTCAAAGTATGATATTCTGGAACCCTGTTTTCTCAATGAAGATTTTTATTAACCCAAATAAAGCCACAAAATAAGTTCCTTTACATTGAAAGTCTCTGTGACTTGGCTTTGTCACGTATCCTATCAGAGGAAAAAATCCTCTCTTTAGGGGAGCTTCTTATGGTTTGGACTCATTGCTTCTGTGATACAGCTACCACCCTTTCTGAGAAGCAAGTATTGGCTCGCTCCTGGGGTCTTGCCAAAACTGAACTCCTGGCCCACGGATGACTTGTAACGCTACTGCTGGGTGTTTCCATTTGAGTGTGTGTCAACTCAGACTCAGTAACTACCAGGATGGGAAGTTACTGAGTTATCAACCAGCCTTGCTTTTCCCATGCTAATGGTATTTTTTAAGAACTCCCCTGACCTCAGAGGTATCTTGGCTTTACAAGAATAGCTCACAGTTATCCGTCTGTGGGAAACTTTATCTCCACTCTTTTTATGTAAAGAAAAGTTGGCCCCAAAGGGTCCTCGATTCACAGATGTTCCCTAAAAGCTTTGACTGGGTTCATTGATAGTTTAGCTAAGCTAAAGCTTAATGTTATCCATTGGACTACTATAGCCATTCAACTTCAGTATCCGCTATACAGAATGAAAAATGGATGGGATCGGTCCATTCAGTGGGCAAAACTCAATGCTCTTCTCACAGCTCTGGCTACTACTCCTTTGATGAACTGCTATATTTTTACTGACTTTTTGCCAATGGACTAGTAATTGTAGAAAACCACAAACTGGCAAATTGAAGATAGCCCTTTTTGGAGCTGTGAATAATGGATATAAATAATGGCAAGGGTGCAATTCTTCACTCATGTAGATGCCCATGGTAAGATCTCATTCTCTGAGAAGACTGAGTAGAATCAAACCTGAACACTCCCAATTGTCACCATTGTTGCCCAGATCCATCATGCTACTAGACACAGCACCATACCTGTTATTATAGACTAGGAACAAAGTAAGGGACTCTGTATCTCTGATGCAGAAGTTACGAATCCCTGTCAGAAGCTGTGAATCCTGCCAAAGTTGACCAGTGTTTTAGTAGTGAAGGAGGCCACAACACATGAGGCATGGCTTTTATTCATTCCTGGAAAACTGACTCAGTTGAAACTTTTACTAACTGTTCTGGGCTAAAGTGTTGCCTCACTGCTGTCAATGCCTTTTCAGGTCATGGTGTTGCTCTTCCAGTCCAATCAGCCAACTCTGGCCACACTGCCATGGTTCTTTGATCCTAATCTGTGTCATGTTTTCAGCTGTCTGCTGTTAGAGAGCTGCTGGTCAAGGTATTCAATGGGCTCCCATTCTCTGTAACATCCACAGGCACCTGGTCAGTTTGAGCATTGAAAGGATCTCCCCAAAAATCAACATAGGAAAATTTCCAACTCTACTCTTCTCACCTCTTCCTTAATAAGGCAGTTTGGTCACTGAATGTGGCTGTCTCTGAAAGAGATCATTCCCTTTGGCTGCTTGCTGGGTAATAATCAAGATGAAAGGAGTGGCAACTATATAGATCATCTAGGATTCTGCCTTGACCATTCCTAGGCATGATTCTTCTTTCATTCCCTTGATAGCAGGGTTTTGAAAGCCTGGTTCTTAACTCTCTTGGTGGCAGCCTAGCCAAAAGATGGTCTAGGTAATTCAAATATAATTTTGGATCAGCTACTTACATTCTCTTGTTTGATTGACATGATTCTGTATCATAAGGATAATAACAACTTTGCTGATGACCTTTCTCTCCAACTTCCCTTACAGTAGCCGACATATACCCAAAGTGGGGGACATGATGGGTCTTTGTCATTTTTGTAAAATTGTCCTGCCTCATTTACACATAAACCTTCTGAAAAAAGGTCTGCATGAAAATAGAAGATGATTGCCTAAAGACACAATGATGACTGCAGGAATAGGAAACACCAATTTTTGTGTAGTGGAGGGAAAGCCAAACCTTGGCACCTGCTATGGTTTAAATGTCTTTCCCAAAACTCATGTTGAGATTTGATTGCTTTGTGACAGTATTAAGTTGAGAGGTGATTATGTTATACAGTCTATGCCTTCATGAATGGATTAATGGATTATTGCTGTTAATTTGGGAGTGAGTTATTTATCACAAGACTAGGTCTGTTATAAAAGGTAGTTCTGCCCCCTTTCTTTCTCTCTGTCTTGTGTACTCACTTGGCCTTCTGCCTTCTGCCTTCTGCCATGGAATAACACAGCCTGAAGGCCCTCACAAGAAGCCTAGTCTCCAGAACCATGAGCCAAATAAATCTCTTTTCCTTGTATATTCTGTATTCCTTGTATATTCCTCTTGTATTCCTTGTATATTCTGTTATGACAACAGAAAATAAGACAGCACCTATGGAGAGAATGCCTCAGACTCAAAGAGTTATGGGAGAAGAAGCTATATTAATGATTTTTTTTCCAAACATAAGGACTAGTTTCAATTATTCACACTGAACTGCAAATACTAAAGTTTACTAGCCAGCCAGTCATGAGGCTAATTTGGAGGCAATGCCAACCCATGCCTTCTATATTAGTCACGGTTCTCTAGAGGGACAGAACTAACGTATGTATGTATATCTATATAGATAGAGATATAAAGATATAGGTATATATAAAGACATATATGTATTCATAAAGAGGAGTTTATTAACTAGTATTACCTCACACGATCACAAGATCCTATAATAGGCGGTCTCCAAGCTGAGGAGCAAGGAAGCCAGTCCAAATTCTACAGCTGAAAAAACTTGGAGTCTGATGTTTGAGGGCAGGAAGCATCCAGCACAGGAGAAAGATGTAGGCTGGGGGGCTAGGCCAGTCTAGCCGTTTCATGTTTTTCTGCCTGCTTTATATTCACTGGCAGCTGATTAGATGGTGCCCACCCAGATAAAGGGTGGGTCTGCCTTCCGCAGCCCACTGACTCAAATGTTGATTTCCTTTGGCAACACCCTCACAGACAAATATGATATTTGGTAAGTTTAAAATTACAAATTAACCTATCAACACAACAGCAAATATCTAGTTTAGGTAAATACAGTAAGTATTTTATTGGAAAGATTAGATGGGCATAGTAGACAATAAAAATCGCCAGATTTAGCAAATAAAAATATATGATGCTGTGTTTAGTTTGATTTTCAGATAAAAAATATTGTTTTTGGTATAAGTATGCCTAAATTATGTCATGGGACATACTCATATTAAATAATTTATTTGTGGGTTACCTGAAATTCCAATTTAACACAGCATTCTGTATTTTATCTAGTAACATTACACTCAATTAATGTTCTTTATAATCCCTACAATTGTTCTCGGTTCTAATCTTTAAAAACCTTAGGTATTTCCTCACCCCCTATTTCATGCCAAAGAAATAGCACAAATCCAAGTGAACCTCCTTAGAAACTTGGGGAATCTGTAACACCAAAGCCCTGGAATTAGTCCCACCCATCTGGGATATCCTGAAACTAAAGCCAAGCCAAAGTGAAGGGATTGTTTTGTGGTTCTGTGTTCATAACAATTTTAATCAGCAGCTACGTTCCTTGTGAGGCCTTGGAACAATCTTCTGACCTTAATGGAGACAAAAATTTTTCTTTAAAATTTATTGCCTCTTAAGACCCACACTTTACTCTAAAGGGACTGCCCAATACCTGGCATTGCTACCCTGTAGTCAATAAATCAGTGGCTCTCACATTTAGCTGCATTAGAATTACCTGGAGCATTTGATAAACACAGAGTGCCCAGCCCCACCCCCAGGTTCTGATTCAGTAGGTCTGGGGAAAGGCTCAAAGTTCTCTGACGACACTGACACTGCTGGTCTAGGGACCACATTTTGAGAATTACTTGTCTAATTTAGAATTCCTAAAAGGACAATAAACATTACAGTTGATTAACTGAGTGTGCTATTCATTTGGTATCTCTCAAAAGTGAGAAAGTGTTGGAGACAAATTAAGTTTATAATATTGACCATGTGACATTTTAGTCTTTAAATTCTTTCTGAATCATTAAAGAGAGATTGCAATATGTGAAGTCTAAAGCTTAAAGTTTTTCCTGTTCTAATTTTTTGAAAATTGATAATATATGTTGGTATACATGATACCTCTCATGTCTAAAAATGCCAAATAATAAGGACATGCTATATTTTATAAAGCTGATTTTAAGAACATATTCCCAGTACACATAAAATTATATTTAGATGTGGACTATTAGCATTTGTAAAAATATACAAGAATAAAGAACAAAATCCTTCAAGTACAGTACGAGATTTTTTTATACTTACAGTACTATTGAAGGAAAGAGGATGGGAAGAGGACAACATTCAATGAGTAAAATTATAAGCAATTCAGTTTTTGTTATTTCTCTAAATAACATACTTCCTCTTAGGCATTGAAGACATTTTAATAACTTTAACTTCGCTTTTTCTGTGAAGTGGCTAATCAGCAAGCACTTCCAAGTGTAATTTAATGAAACGTGAAAAAGTAGTTAAAGAATTTATTAAGCCCAGTATTTTAAAATCTTCAAAAAAAAATCTATGTTGGACCAGCTGGCTCAAATAAGTACAGCTAACACATCAATTTCAGCAAATACGTATCAATGAATTTTGAAATTAGAATATAAAAATGTCAGCACTTAAAAATTTTAATCACAGAGTGTCACTTGCAACTCAAATTGACAGAATGAATGGCAGCATAGAGACTGGTTTTACAGAATATAAAAAAAGAGAACCCCTGTAAGCACTTAGAGTTTGTATCACCACTTAAGATGCTATTGCTGTACCCTTCAGCCCATTATCTAATGATACACCAACTGACATATGGAAAATTACATTAAGAAGGCTGGCATGTTTTAGAAGAAGCCTGTATATAATAATCAGTCCTCAGATCTCAAACCAAAATAAAGCGTTAAAAATAGTAGGTAATGTACAAACTTCTTAATAAGGCTTTAAATTTTGGGAAATCCTAAGTAAGTGTATCTTCATTTTTCATTAGCAGTACTTATCCTTAGATTAAATAATGCACATTCTTAATTTATTAATAATTATGATAAGTATTTATGAAGCTCCTACTATGTTTCAGGTCTTATTCTAAGTAGTTGGCATATTTAATCTCACTTTTTCCTCAAAAAAATATAAAATGAATCAAGGCAAAATTTTCAGATATGTGCAAGGTAGAAGGCATTCTTGGCCATGCACCTGAATTTATAAACACTCCTTTCTAACCTCTGTCAATAAATACAGACTTATCACATAACTGATTTAAAAAAATGCGGAACAACCACAGCATATGCAGTATATTTCCACAACTCACCTACACCACAATACCAATTGGTTAATCCTTCTCCATCCTAAAGTTTAAACAAGAGACACATAATGATCCTATGTATTATTGTAATTCAGCTCTTCTCTTGGGATGCCAAAACAGTGAGGTGAGACAAGGTCTATGCTTTTCCTTCCAACATCCCTGTTCTCCACCACCTCCAAAGGCCTACCCAAATCAGAGATGCCCAACTTTTTATTTTTTCTCTTTTATGATTAGTGTGCTGTTTTAGTGAGAAAAGAAGAAAAGCCAGAGGTTGAGTCTGCTTTGGATTCACTTTTAGAATGATTTTTATATAGGAAAAAGCATGTCTGCACAAATGGATGCCTAGTTCATGGGAACTATATATTGCAGTTTAGGGCTATAATCTTGGAATAATATTAATTTGTAAACATTATCTTTGGCACATATATTTGCCTTTGTGGGGTGAAGTTGATGGCGTTAAGATAGTACTGGAGTATCCCAAGTTCTTTTAACCAAATACAATTTTAATATCAACCTTTTAATGCTTTGCTAAAAGCTGTACAAGAGAATTAAAATATCCCAAAGCTGTCTTGGATTGCATCCAAAAACGGGTTAGCTACCTTAGATATAAAAATATATCACTGTCACATAATCACATATGTTGGAGGGTAAGGACAAAACTATTACATGACATTCAATATTGTTATGTTGGGAAAAACAGAAATAGAATCTTCTCAGAGGGTCGTTGGCTCCTTTACCATTAACTCTCACCTTATTACTTGGTGTTCATATTTAGCAATTAAAAGTTCTGATTTTCTGATCTTGAGATGAGAGTGCCCTGGAACCAGAAAATAATGTAATCTAAAATACAAAATCTCACCAAAAATAAGTACAACTTTCCTAGATATAGATTATAATATTTCATTTTTTAACAAAGAATAACCATTTAAGCAAAATAGTAAAAACATTATTTTTTTTAATATTAACATTTAAAGTGATATTTCTTTAAGTACAATTGCACGCTTAAATATTCTTATTTATTTTCAATTATCTCTATCTATGTCTTTTGTTATTGCCCAATTTAAGCAATATACTTCTCTTTAATTGATACTCTATCTTATCTTGCAACCTAGTTTTTCTGTCCTTTCATATTAGGGTACTTTTACCTTAAAAACTCAAATATTTGCTCTACTTGAATTTAGAAAATTATTCCAGCAACTACTCCTTAAATAGCTTAAGTAATTATCACTAGATCTTACCTTCATCTTTTCCATGAGAGAAAAGAGAGTGACAGTTCTCAAATTTGGAAAGTGATTCTAGTCTTCATGCTTATCCTATTACTTGCAAGCCAGTCAAAAGGAAGTGCAGTGGATGAAACAAGGAGAAATTCATGGGGCCTAAACGACTGACATTTACCAAGCATCTTACCAAATGTAACTTCAACAACTCTCTACCGTTACATAAGATTTACTTGTTTTCATTCATAGAGTGATTGGACAAAAAGTTGAAACAAGTTCATATCCTAAGCATGATGAATAAGCCATGGCAGCTTCCACAAACTTGAAGGTCAAATGGGCCAGCACAAACGAGTTCAGGCTTTTTTGAAGTGGGTGGTTTGACCCTCTTTATTGTGGAAGCAAAGCAAACAGCCCCAAACCATCAGGTAAGTGAAGCTGGAATACTTGGTATGGTAGGCACTAGGGCTATTTATGTATAATACAGACCTTCTCCTCCAGGCAAATGAGAGATTGTACTTCTCTTCCTTCTTTGAAATTAGGCATGGTCATGAGGTCTGCTCTGGCCTGTGAAAAAATGGGTGGAAGTGATGCATGTCTCACCTAGGTGGAAGCCACAAGAGCCAATGTGAGATGTGCCATGCAACCTTCCACTAAGCACACAATTGCGGCAGTATGGATTGAGCTGAAGCATCTATGAGATGGAGGTCCCTTGGATTGCTATAATGAACAGAGTCCTATTGCTGACCTGTTTTGTTCACATAGCCTGAGTAGAAAATCTATTTATTGTGTCAGATCATTGAGCTTTTGGACTTGTTACCACAGCAAAACCTAGCCTACCCTGACAGATACACAAGCCACCCTCTATTTAGGAAAAGTCGTTAGGTCACTTAATAGATTTTCCATTTATCTTTGAAGCTCAACATATACCACAAAGTTGCAGAGAAACATATTTGACCCTGAGGAAACCATACAGTTGGTGACCTGAGTAACTGGAGGTGAACAGGGAGTAATTTTCCACTTTACTAATTTCACTTCAAAACATCACAACTCTTAGTAATGCCTTAACCATAGCTTAGCAACCCAGCAACTTTTACAAATTACTAGTAAAAGAATTCTTTAGGAAATGATTTCTGAATATTCCCTATGTCTCTTATACAGAGGAAGTTTACTTAACAAAATTTATACAAGAATTGTAAGTAGAGATTTAAATTGCTTTCACATAGAAAAAAAAAAAATCAGCTTCTTCTGTGGTTATCAAGACTGAGAAGCAGGGATTGCAGATGAGAAAGTTATCATATAACCAGAATGATGCTTTGATTTAGAAAAGAAAGAGAACACATTTTCCAGTGTCTGGCACTATTCAGTTCATTCACCGAGACCATGAAACACAGTTCAATCCTTCGACCTCAGTTTCTTCTTTATGAAAGGGGCAATGGTGCTCACTATAAGAGGACTATAACAGTTCATTGCCATTATTATTGTTGTTGGCTGAGAGATGGGTGTAAGAAAATTTACCAGTCAAAGCTTTAAAATATGGGAGTTGAATGCTTTGTGATTTAGATATTTTTCTTCTTCTTATCTTTCTGTCAAACCCTATCCACTGAAGTTTTGAATGCTTAACTTACGTGATTATTAAAATACTGAAGTCCAGCACAAACAACTCTATCATAATGCAAATCCAGTTTCTATTATCATCTAATAAAATTGTGTGTTAGAGAGAGCAGTATTTGAAGATTTTCCCTTAAAAAAGCACTTGGGCCTGAGCTCTAATAACACAACCCAGATTCCCCATGGTTACAAGCCAAATAGAGGTCTGTGCTTTCATCAGGTACCTCCTTTCTCTTCCTCTCTCTTCTTTCGTATGTTACATTCTGGAGTGATAGTCCTTCATGAAGAAATAAGGGAATGGTGTAGTGTGCCTGCTTTCTCAATAAGTGTGAGGGGATTGTGAAAAGTGGAGATTTTTAAAATATTCTTTTTGACTTTTACATTCAGGGGGTACATGCACAGATTTGTTACATGGTTACATTGTGTGTTGCTGTGGTTTGGTGTACAAATGATTTCGTCACCCAGGTAGTGAGCATAGTACTTGAAAGGTACCTGATAGTTTTGCTACTAAATAGTAGGAAACATTCTCTCCCTCCTCCCACCTGCAATGTTTGGTTTTCAGTTCCTGCATTTATTTGCCTATGATAATCGGCTCCAGCTGCATTCATGTTGCTGCAAAGAACATGATTTCATTTTTTCCTGGATGCATAGTATTCCATGGTGTATATGTACCACATTTTCTTTAGCCATCCACCACTGATGGGCATCTAGGTTGATTCCATGTCTTTGCTATTGTGAATAATGCTGCGATGACCATGTGTGCACGTGCCTGTTTGGTAGAATGATTTCTATTCCTTTGGGTATATACCCAGTGATGGGATTGGTAGATTGTGGCACTTCTGCTTTAAGTTTTTTGAGAATCTCCAAACTGCTTTCCATAGTGGCTGAACTCACTTACATTGCTGCTAAATGGCTTCATTGCATTTGAATCCACATCACTGACTGGACCCTAAGTATTTTTAAGTGTCGGGCCAAAGACAGTCTGCTCAGGCTCCTCTCTATCTTAACAAATCCTTGAATTAAAAATGTTGTGCCTAACAGCAAACTTTTCTTGGGCTATTTTAAGGACCATAAAGGAAAAGAAAACTAAACATTTTTGAGTCTACTATGTGTTGGGTGCTTTTCTAACAGTATCACATTTGACCCTACCAATTCATTGAGTTGGATATTATTAATCCAATTTTTCAAACGAGAAAACTGCTTTTTTGGAGAAGTAGAAAAAAATTCACCAAATTTATCTGTTGTTAGTTCTCTCTTATGTCCAGACTCATGATCTCTCTATGATACCATACAGCTTTCTTTAAGGAAATTACAATTTAAATAAGTCAAGCAATTTACCCTACCTCTACAAACCTCAGTTATGTCCTTTGGAACATAATGATAATTATAATTCATAAAATCGGGGAAAAGTAAATAGAGGAACAAACAGGATTAATTGTACAATGAAAAATGCACATAGGCTGTTCTGTAAGATAAGAGTAAAGGAATATGATAGGAGTGTTTGTGTAGAAATGAAGTAGGATGGAAACTTCAAGGTGAAGTGTGGTCAAGTTCCTTTTACTCTAGAATTTCAGAATTTTGTATTTTACTATATGATAAATGATGAATGATTGATTAGTTATTAGGTGAGGTACAAGGTAGTAGACAAATATGAAACCTGAACATTATCTGTATAATGTATTTTGACATGATTATTTCTTCAAGGATCTGCTGTTATCACTAGCGGACTTATTGCCCAGAATGTGGACCAATGGTTAGAAGACTTCACATTGGAATCCTGGGTCTGCCATTAAATAATAAGGAATAAGCACTACCTCATAAGCTCTTACTCTCATCATTTATAAAGTGATGATTTAAAAATAAGTCTTTCCTATGTTGTGATTCTAAGGATGCAATGTAATAAAGCATTTAAGATCATAGGACTTTGGGGGCAAAAGAAACTGGCCTACATAGTCCTCTTTTAGTTATGTTTTAGCTCTTTTATCTGAGAAAAAATAAAATCTCTTTAAATCTCAGTTTCAATAACTGGAGAATAGGGAAAATAATAGTTCATTCCTCATACGGTTGTTGAGAGCATTAACAATAGATGAAATTCTGCATATATATAATTCAAGGCTTGGCATACAGATTGTTTTAAAAAAATATGTAATTATAGTGAGTAATACACTCATAGGCATTCCACAAGGAGACATCCAAGTGTGGTGTCAGTCTTTCTAAGTTTGACAAACAAGTAAGCTGTTTAAAGCCTTTTACCCTCTAGAATGAGAGGTTGGGATTACTGTGGACTACAAAGATGTGTGGCAAACAATATTTTATATTCTTCTTGGATGTTCTCCTCTTCTCAATTGCCCAGAATATAAATTCATATTTTGGGGGGACTGTTTGTGTTTTGACTATTAAAAACATAAGCTGATTTAGGGCATGCAGTGAGGAGTACTGAAGGCAAAAAACCCATGATGAGACCCCTTTCAACAGCCTCTCATCTAGGGAAAAAGGCACACGCTGCGTGTCAGCCCAGCCCACCCTGGGAGAGGAAAAGATTACTAGTGGAGTAGTAATGTTAAAGAGAATAAAACGTGAGTGTTTTTTTTGGGGGGGGAGGGACCATTAACACTTTTCAAAAATACACAAAACCAACTTGAAGTTCAATTAAGGGCTGCAAAAGGGAGAAGAATGTGCTGTATCTTCAGCATCTGGACCCGAACCCGAACTAGTACATGAAGTAATACATATCTGTCACTGACAGCTTTCTTGGCTATTTTTAATTCAGTCTAATTAGTCATGTCTTCTCCTGCAAGTATAAGAATCAGTCAGAATGTGGATAAGAGTTGTGAAACTACCTTTTGGAGAACTCCTTTGCATATTATTGTAGAAGACAACCATAAAGTCCTATAAATGATAGTCCCCATAAATGTCAACCCAGATAATTTGACTGATGTCAAGAAGCAGAGGTTGGATGAGCTGTCATAGATATTGGGGTTGAATATAGCACATGACATCAAAATCATGGCTTTGTAAACATTTCCCTCTTTGCATGCAGATTTAATTATCTTGCACCCCAGAGAAGAGCAAAACTGGGACCAGCATCATTTCAAAGGAAAGAAAAATGTGTTCCTATTTTTACAGCCTTGTAAAAGCAAGGAAATGTCTGAAGAGAAGAAAAAATAGTTTCGAAGAAGAATGCAATATGCCCCAACCCAAACTTATTCAAGATGTCATTCCTGGATAGAATTCTACACTCTCAGCATTAGACAGACTGCTTAAGCCAAGGCGGGTTCTACATAGACTGTCATCTGAACATGATATTGATGGATCGTTTTTACAAACAGGCTGGACTGCAATGAAAAGCCTTGTGAATGTGCTAAGACCACTTTAAGAAGTCACTGGAGACCAAAGTGCCTGAAGGAGAGGATCTAAGCCAAGTCCTATGAACAGTTCATAATATATGAATAATGAAGCACTTCAGGAAAAAAAAAAACATATATATATAAGATGAAGATATTCCCAAAGACATTTCTTGTGTCACTAATATTTTCGAGAACCCTCCTAGCTGCAACCTTATTAGGTGTTTCAGGATATGCAATACGTTTTCTTCATGACACTCTGATCCACAGTTCTTTTTTTTTTTTTCTCTCAAGTCACATAGAACAGGTTTCCATTGTACTAAAGCAGGTAGAAGTCTTGTCTGAAATAAGCTTGAGACAATATAATGAATCAACTCAATGTAGAAACATTATACACACACGTGTAACTAGAACTGTTGGCACCTTTCAGGGGCAATAAGGAAAGAGAGGATATTGATGAAATAAAAAATCTGCCTTCCTCCAAATGGAAAACCTGCAACTATTGCAAACAATCCTACCCAGGACCTAATTTCAACACAAAACGTATGACTCAGACCAAAAGGCATTTGGTCATTTTTTGCTCACTCACCTGCCCAATTATAATTTTTCTTGGAGCTTTAATATTCAATTGCAAGTTCTTGAATGGAAATGTAAGGCTTTGGCAATATATTAACATAAATTATTATCTAGTTTACTAATGTATCATCACTTAAATTAGGTTTTATAAGAGGAGTTTGTCATTGTTCACTCCCAGAGATTTTAAGTTCAAAAGAAATGAACTGAAATGGCTATATTTAAATTGCAGATGACTACTTAAAAAGATTCTGGTTAGAGCATGTTCAGATAAAATATAAAGACAGGGTATCACCATTTTTCAAATATAATCTTCAGCTGTAGTTACCAACATATGCTTGCCATTGGATTATAGAAAGGAAAAGTAGGAAGAAGTTTAAGTGGTCATCCTGTCCATTTTTTTGGCATTTAAGTCTTTATTTAAAACAAACAAACAAAGCAAACAAACAAAAAACGAAACATAAGACAGAACTTCCATATACCCTCTTGGCAAGTTCTTTTAGAACATTTGAAAGCCTATTCCTTTAGTCGTATGTTCACTGAATATTAAACATCACTGTTTACCATTCTTATAGGTAGCCATTTGCATGGTGAAGACTTAATTGTATTTATTTATAGACGGTTTTTCAGTTGCTGAGTCACATTCTTATATGCCGACTTTGATCTTCCTACAAAATTCTTTTGTGATAGACAGGGCAGGTCAACCCTCAGGCGCAAGGGCAGAGTTTATATTTTTCATCACTGATGCCAAACATATAGAATGTGCTTATTGGTATTTCTTGAATAAATGGTCCCATTTTACAGGTAAGGAAACGGTGAGGAAGAGGTTATATGATTGCATTCAGGTCTTAGGTCTTAATCTCAGATTGTCTGCCTCCGCGGAATGTTGACTGTGACACTGTACATTTATCCATTTTGATTCCTATTTTGAATGGTGACCCTTTTAAGCCTTGTTGCATTTGTCTAACTATAATTCTTTTTTTTTTTTTTTTTTTACTGAGAATTTCAGGGTAAAAAAGACACTTGCCAAAAAACCTAAGGGAATGCAGAGAATGACCATATGAAACTGAACAGTGCTGACTTCTATACTGTACTATTTGGCAGGGTTATTGAATGAGTATGGGAATGGGTGCCTATCCAGGAGAGGTATCTGTAGAAAAGAGCCACTAGAAGTCATTCGGATTAAAATATCTCTTCTCATATAAATATTTGAGCACTTAGAAATTAATTTGGACTAGCAAACTCCTCCTTTTAAAAGCAAATATCCTGGGAAGATCACATCTCTAAGTCATAGTGACAATTATTTTAATAATCACATGAATATCAAGCTGAAAATAAGTAATTCAGGAAATGGGGGTTTTGCTAGGCAGAGGAAGAAGAGATCATTTGAGAGCATTGAGGATATTAAGCACCAGTGGTAAGGGAAGAACTTTGTACAGCTAGAAAGCATTAGAAAGGCTCTGAATATTCAGAAAGTTGAAGGCAAATAGGAGGTCAATAGGTAATTGTACACTAGAGGTGACTTATGCACTGGGCCCTGGATAGCAGCCGTGTGTTACTGAAAATTATCTTCTGTACATGGCTGTTAACTTTGGATATTTAGATTCCAAATAATTTTTAGGGATACAGATATATGTCTCCTTAAGTCAGCTCTGTGTCTCTGCAGTAAGTCACTGCTACATTAAAGCCAGAGCTGTCCTAATCGGTTGCTATAATGTACAGGCACACACACATACATGCACACATACACACATACACATACACACAAGCAGGCACTAATAAGAAAGATGAGAAGAAAGGGCTAATTTCCAGACACTTGTCAATTCTAATTTTAAAAGATCTAACACTCCCTCTCTTAAGATCCTTTCCTTTTTGTCTTTCTCAACTTCCCTTCTCATTCATCCATTCAACTAGTATTTTCTATGCTCAAATTATCTGCAAAGTATTGTGTTGAATCTTAGAGATTTTGTAATGAACCAACCGACTCCTGCATCAAGGAGCTCAAATTCCAGTGTGGTGCTGTAATGAGAATATAGATAGAATGGTATGGGAGCAAGAAAAGTGTAGTCCTTATTGAGCTGGAGTGTTAGGAAATCGTTAGGAGATCATGTTAGTTGAGTCTTTCTTTTCAGGTGGGGTTCACATTTCTGCAAGTTATCAACTCATTTGTTTCTGAGGCTCTGTTAAGTTCTTGCTAAACCCAAATTCTCCCTACAGGAAAAATCCTACAGAGGCTGATAAATCTAATTATCATTTAGGCATTGAATTTTAGCCATCAAACCACTATACCATTTCAGGGAAATCTACAGCCATTTTTCTTCACCTAATGACAAAGGTATACATGAAGTTAGTCAATAGCGGTCAACATATTCCTCTAACGAAAGAAAAAAGATAGGTTTTTAAATGTTGAATTATCCAAACTTTTTCATAATTTCAGTTCTCATGTTTCAAATTCATTTAAATATGGATTTATCACTCTGACCCTTGCAGTTCTTTATTTGGTAAATACATACAAATGCAAGCTCTGCATAATGATTTAATGAATGAAAGACCAACAGCGTGACCTTAACTGGTTTTTTATTTTTCTTAGTAGTCTACCTCTTGATAGAAGAGTAAAACAGGATCTGCTTTACATGATCAGTTTCAGGCCATTAATATTTGAAAGATTTTTCTAGGCGTTTGTTGGAAAACACTTTTACATTATAAGCACTTTGTGGTATGGTCACTTTTTAAGGTTTAGGAACTGTCTGTCTATGTCTAAGAATTACTTAGAGATATTATTAAGACTTAAGCTGCCAAGTCACTTATATGCAAGTTGGGTGGGGAGTGTGTGGGAGGGAGAAAAACGTTGAATTGTTTTGTTGCTGTTAGTTCAATAAAGTGAAGCAACAAAAATGGGGATGATCTCCTGGATTTGTAAAACAATGAGATACAGCATATGATAGAATGAGGGAGTCC
This sequence comes from Macaca fascicularis, assembly GCF_037993035.2. Classification (NCBI taxonomy): domain Eukaryota; kingdom Metazoa; phylum Chordata; class Mammalia; order Primates; family Cercopithecidae; genus Macaca; species Macaca fascicularis. Next base: position 151,539,295 of record NC_088375.1, on the reverse strand, counting down.
AAGGAGGGGCGCTGAATGGTTCCCAGCCCCAACAAATGTGTGTAATGGGCCCTAAATTTAAAAGGAAAATAAAAACTTCCTAGGTGACTAATGTAGTCAAAATGAAAAATTAAAGCAGGTTAACAAGCTGCAGAGTGCATTCTTATTCAGCCAGCAGAAATCAGTCACTGGAGCTTTCAAGAGATAAGAGAAACTATTGACAGGCTTGAGGAGAGCAGCTGAAATTACACAGTCACTCCACACTCTTTATATATTTGTCACTAGTGGATGTAAATATTTATGGCTCAGATGACAAACGACTTACCTTATTTGGTGATTTGAGGCTCTGGTGCAATTCCAGGGTCACCAGAGTGGTGTTAAGTTTCCGCTGAGATCTGGGCTGGATTAAGGCTAGGGAGTCGTAGCAGCTGCAAATGAAAATGTGTCATAACCCATTCCCACCCCTATAATCCTCCAACTTTCACACATGTCCCCAAACCAACCCCCTGCCCCCCACCAGAAAAAAAAAAATAAGAAAATCTGTGCCTTGGGTTGTAAGAGGAAACTCCAATATCTGGAATTTAAAAGAATGTGGAGTGCAGAGAAGGAGCTCAACTAAGCACGTTCAGAGTGCATAAAATTAAAACACACCAACCTCATCTGTTGAACAGCATGGTGCTCTGGCAGTTCATAAGCAAATGTTTAATAATATTTATAGTTCAGCTAAATAAGGAATTAATAAAGAAAAAAGTGGATTGTCCTGGATGAGATCAACTCGGTATGCTCTCCCAGATGTTGATTTTAGGTTTAGGTAGCATAGAATCACCTATGCTCACCAAAGAGTGCAGGAGAGTTCGGTAAAGGAGCTCAGCCCAGGGAAGGCCTTTAAAGAGATGTTATTTACCTGCTTTCCTATGCTTCGACAAAATTCTGTGCCACTGGTCAGGCAAACAACACTCCTTCCTTTTGTTTTCCAACTGTGATCCTTGGTTACACCCACAAGGATGTGCAGAAAAATCTACTTAAAGTGGTCTTTTAGGGGTAGAACTTACACCAGATAAGTTATAATTACAGAATATTAGAGACCCTTCTGTCCTAGATACTGGGTCTTGAAACTACTTTCCTTGAAACTATTAATACCTTAAGTGGATTTTTAACCCCCTGAAGTTGACTACACTGCTGTGTATCCAGACTTAAAGCTGCCCTGAGGTTCTCTTGAAGGTAAATTTTCTCAACTGACAGCTCCCAGGTTTGAGGAAATAAGTCTATAATCATGAATACATACATCTATTCTATGATCAAGGCATTTTTATACTACTACTTGGGGGAAAATGACTAGAAAGCCTTCTTTTATAAAGAAAAACATTATAAACATTTCAAGAATTACGTGGAAATTACGATAAATTTTCCTTTAAATTATCTTTTGTGCATCAAGAGATCCACCTTTATATGCAACTTTTTTCTACCCAACACAGGTAAGTACAACAGAAATTGAAGTTGTGGTGGCCATGGTGATTCCCTATGTAGATCCCCTTTTGAGAAAGAACTTGCTGTTTAAGTTCCCCTTCAAGAGAGACTTGTCCCAGCTGCTAAGGTTGCTGTTGGCAGGCAAGTGTCAGCTGGCAGCCCCTTCAGGGATGGCTTCAGCTGCAGAGAACTTTCTTGCCTAAGGCAATGCCCTTAAGAAAGCAGCCCGCTTCAAATGACTGATGGAGTGTTTATACAAATGCCAGGTCATTTCAGCCAACACATGACAACATTAAGATATGGTTTTACCTCTAAAGTATCTCCACGAGGCTGGTCATTGGGCTGAGGCTGTCATTAGGCCAGCATCACTCCTTCCAGAACCGCTTCCTTCTTCTCCCTTCTTTAGTTGTTGATTCACCTCATGGTCTATCTCAGTTTCCTTTTCAGAAAACCCAACCTATGACACATGGTCATAGACAAAGGTCAAGATGTTGGCTCCAGCTTTAGGGGAGAAAGGAACTTGCGCGCTGACTTGGCCTCCTGGTAAAGATAATGATCTGCTTGTAGAATTTCTCCATCAAAGAGTTAGGCAATGGATGACTGTCTCTCTAAATCAGGGACAGATCATTTAGAACTAAGGATGGCATAGAAGTCCTAATCTTGATTTTCTTATTTCTCAATCTCAGCAAGCTGTTGTTGCTCTAGGATTTAAATATGTGGAAGCTATCTGTAGAATTCACCTGAGCCAAATAAACTTTGGTAAAGACAATAATTTTAAAAGAATGAACATGCATATATCCTAGCTTTGCTTGGCAATTTTGGTGTGCTCAGTTTATTCATCTTTGTCTTTAGATATGTTCGCTGCGTTTCTTTATCTCAAGCTCCAGAATCAATCCTCGTCCCCAAAATGGATGATTTAAACGCCTCTAAACCACTGACTAAGCAGGATAAGCCTTTGTATGGTTCAACTTGGGTCTTAAGTGCCCTGATTTCTTTGAGACTCAGCTTTTAATTTGTTTTCTTGAGAGTAAATCTCAAAAATGTAGCCTAAAATATATACCAGGAATAAACGCTCTACTGCTACATGACAATCTCTGCCTATGAAATCCTAGTTCCTCTTTTGTACCTCCCCACTGGCTATCAGTGACCTGTAGAGTTTCTTGAAGATCAGGTGAGAGTATCAGTCAAAGAAAATTGTTACCCAAAGGCCAAGGAACTTGCATTCTTATCCCTGAATGGCCTAATTATATTAGTAGAATAAAATTTCCATTTCTACTCATAAATAATTTCTAAGGGAAAAAAGGCCATAGCTTGATAAAATTAAAGGTTTATGGGTCAAGCCACCTTTAAACTCAGCTACTATTTTTCACAGCGTAGGTCTTTATTCCTCCCTTTCCCGTATGTAACCCCTACCCCATTACCGATTTGATCAAGCACAAAGAAGAAACAGATTCAAGTTCAATTGGCCTAGTCTGGCTGAAAATAATCTGGGGAGAAAAAAAAGGTCAAGACCATAGCAAAGTTCTTTTCATTAAGAAGATGTAATAAGCAGAGCATAAACACTCTGTGATCGCTAAGAGCATGGAATAATATTCACATTGACAGAATCTTAGCATAAATAAAAGAGTTTCATTAAATTGAAATGAAAAAGTTCAGTGACCCTTACCACATCCAAGGATATTCCTGGAATTTAGCAAAAAGGAGCAAAAATATATATATATATATAAAGAGAATGTTTTCAAGACTTCTTTCTAAAATGATTGTGGCAATTACAGGCACAATCTGGCAGGAGGTGCCATGGATCTTGCCACCCAGGCAAGATTCATCTCATTGGTCACCTCTTTGCTCCATCTCTGAGATTTCCTCTTTCATTTCTTAAAAATGATGCTATGTTTCTCTCTTGCTTACATCTATCAAACCTAATTTTTGGAATTTTTCTTCCTGTGCTGTACTTGATTAAATGGAGTCTTAACCCCTTTTATCTTGTTGGAATTATATCATATGGCCAGACATTTCTCTTTCTGCCTGGAGTCTTAATGGCTGGCTCATTCCTTATATGTTTTTTTCACTAACCTTTTACCATCATCAATATTGGCAGAAGAATGTACTTAATACGAATACATTTACAAATATAAAATATATTTATTTTTTCTCAAACTCAAACTTCACAATTCTGGGAAAGAACATAAACTGTCAGGGAGCCTTGAGCTAAGCGGCTTCCATGGAGTTAGATATCCTGGCTTTCTTTACACAGGGGGCAATGACAGGGGAGGAAAGCTGGGGGACAAACGAAGGAGGGGTCTTCCTAAAACATACTCTCAATTGCATGCAGTGATTTTTTGATGCATGAAAACTCTTTAGGCATTTAACTTTTGTTGTCAGATAAATTTCTGGCAATATAAAGATGACGCAGACCTCTTGAGAATTAATATCTAAAAATAAGTTTCTGGCCCCAAACCTCAGTTCAGTGGTTTAAAAAAAAAAAAAAAAAAATCATCTGGCCTGCCATGGTGACTCACGCAAAGTGCTGTAATCCCAGCACTTTGGGAGGCCGAGGTGGGCAGATCATTTGAGGTCAGGAATTCGAGACCAGCCTGACCAACATGGAGAAACCCCGTCCCTACTAAAAAAATGACAAAGTTAGCCGGGTGTGGAGGTGCATGCCTGTGATCCTAGCTACTCAGGAAGCTGAGACAGGAGAATTGCTTGAACCCGGGAGGCAGAGGTTGCCATGAGTCGAGATTGCACCATTGCACTCCAGCCTGGACAACAAGAGTAAAACTCCATCTCAAAAAAAAAAAAAAAAATCATCTGACCCTATAGGTGTAAGTTTGTGAATAGTTAAAAGAACAGCCTTAGCAGCTGTTTCATTCTTTATCTGGCATTCTTGCAACTCTGTCACTGAACATCTTGAGTTTGTTTTGCATATCATCAACTGTATGAGATGAAGATTTTTTTTTTATCCTTTATTAACTATATAATCAAAGTCTCAGGCCCTGCGTGATTCCCCAAAATCTGTGGTTTTCAGATCAGCAGTGCCCTAGTTCAAGAAGAAAATTGCTTTCAGCCAGTATTATTCAAAGAGTCTTGTTTCCATTTTATCTTTTATTTAACACTGCTGTGTCATCTAGGGGCCCGTTCACAAGGACTCCAATTATTTGATAGGCAGCAGCCAGTGACATTTTTCTCTCGTTTTCTCATCTGATAGGCACAAGTTAAAAATTATTTTTATTAAAAAATTAGGTACCTGCTTAGAGGTTGGGGAAGTTTACATGAGGGCCACAAAGATTTCACTGTGAAGCAAATTCTTGAAAAAAGAAAAGGTCTCTCTGAAATGAAGAATTCTGCACAATTACCTGAAGGGAGCCCATAGCCAAGGCTTAAACCACCTAACTTTTATCTCTCTCTTGATCCCTTGATGACTGACAGATTGATAGCAACCTAATAGACCTAGTGTTTGAACAAAGGCCCTCAGTTACTTCTTGGCAAAAGTACAAATAAGCCACTGGCTTTTCTTTTGTCTTGAATTTTCCTCAGTCAACTTCATTCAGGCACTGGTTATAAAAGCCAATCCAAAAGTTGTTTTTAAAAGTTACTAGATGATTGTCCTTTAAGAATGGATAATCTTTCATAAAATGTCGAAGCATGCCTCTGCTTTTTGGCACACCTCTAACCGGGTCTACACCTTGATGATGATGACATTTTTAAGTCAAATGTGGGCCGAACACGCAGTTATAATAAATGATTATAGGAATAATTTATTCCCTGCCATAACCCTATGAAGTAGGCCTTATCATTCCTACCTTAGAGAAAGTAAACAGGCACTATCATTCCCATCTTATAAGAAATTGAGGTGTGAGATGTTAAGTAACTTGCACAAACTTGTATATATAGTAGTTAGTAAATCCAGAGTTAGACTCGAGAAAGTCAAAACTACAAAAGCTATGCTCATGAACACTTCGCCCCACTGCATTTTCTACTTATCCTCATCTACTTATCTAACCATCTATTTATGTTTTTGTGAAATACATGATCATGGTAAAAATACCAATAACACTAAAAAATAAAATATTTGTTTATTTTCCCTCAGTCAAAGGCAGAAGCTTATCTTGACTATCACTTAAAGCCTCATTTATTCTCTTCCAGAATTCACATTTTCTTTTTCTCATTCATTCACTCTTTGTCATTTTATATCCTACTTTTTAATTTAACATTATACATGAGCCTTTTATGTCATTAAACATAATATTCTTTAAAAAACTGATCTTAATGGTAACACAATATTCTATTAAATGGCCATATTTGACATATATTTTATGTTGAGAAATAAGATCTTTTCCTTCTGGGAAGTACACATTACTTATTCTCTTTCCTTTCCCACAGAGTCCAGGTGTGAGCACATAACTCAGGCCTGGTCAATCAAAATGCCATATATTTTAACCACTTTTCCTTTTTTTTTTTTTTTTTTTTTTGAGATTCGCATGTAACTCAAAGTGTTTTAATATGAACTCTCAAAAATATTTACTAGATCTGTTGGAAAGATGCTCTTTTTGTTAATGTTCCTAAGTTGACAAGTCTAGAGTTTCTGGTGAGTGGCTCTCTGAGAATGGAGCTATCACTGCAGAGAGCTGGTTAAAGTCCTAAGAGCTAAGTTCTGCATTGTGTTGCCAGATAGCTAGATTGAGCCTTACCTGATGTTAGCTTTCATCCTGAACTTTCACTTTTTTGTATAAACAGCAAGTGCCAAGATCATGAAATAGGAGCCTGCTTTCATGCCTGAAGAATAGAGAGAGGCCAGTGTGGTGTGTGAGGCAAGGAGAATGGCAAGAGATAAGCACAGAGAGAGCACAGGACCAGGGCCAATCATACAGTGTCTTCTACTCTCTGATTCTGTGGATTTGACTGCATTAGATACTTTATATAAATGAAATGATTATCTGTCCTATATCTGTCTTATTTCATTTAGCATAATGTCCTCAAGGTTCATCCATATTGGTACATATTGTAAAATTTTATTCATTTTTAAGGCTGGATAGATAATGTCACCAATCATTAGAGAAATGCAAATCAAAGCCATCATGAAATCCCTCATAATTTATCTTTGAATTCGTGATTTGTAAGTGAAGTCCAATAGGATATTGGAGCATATACTTGGGTCTAGGAACCTCAGTTTATATGTGATTTGCCTCTCTCAGCTTCTCTGCCTCCTTGCAAGGTATTCTCAGCTGTCGCTAACCCACCACCACCGAAGAACTGGTGCCTCTGTTGCCCGGCCTGCTGTGGGGTCCTGGGTGCAGCTACAGGGAAGGTGGAAGTCAGGCACATGCCCTGTGTAGTGAATCTCGGTGAATCTGAGCACATGGAAGGGTCTGCACTTGCCTATGACTATCCCTATGCCCAAGAGAGGTGATATTCAATGGCAAATAAATTCAATGGCTTTATGAAGGGTTACAAGAGATTCCTAGGATTAGAAAAAAAGAAATCTTTTTCCCGCTTTGTGAATAAAGGGCCTCACAAATTTTGTGACCAGCCGTATATAAAAAGTTCATTTCAATAGTTTAAGGAATCAGTGCATAGTTAGGATATAAAAAGGGCCAGACTAAGCTGTTCTCTTATGTAAAGGAGGATTTTGAAGGGAGACTAGAATTGATGTATACTTTTTAGTGTTTCTTTGTTGGAGGAGAATGGATTAATCTGAGCATTTTTGAATGTCAGTGGGCAGGAATCAGCGGAGAGGGAGGTAATAAGAGGGAAGTAATGAATCATGGAACAAAGCACTGGGGAGACTAGAGAAGATAGAAGGGTCTCACCATATCAGAACCCTTCAAGCAGAATCGTGAGCACATTTAACACTGAAATAAGTAACCAATGAATAGATTGGCTGAACAGCTCTCATCCGAGTGCTAGGCATTCCCTGTGGGGGGCCTGACTGACTACAACCAGGAAACAAGAGGAGAAAAACCCCATCGTCAGAAAATGGATGTTAAAGTTTGAAAAAGAAAGTAAAGGTAGGTGGTACCTCTGAAGCCTGAGAGTGAACACAAGAGCTTATGACATGTGGCCTGAATATATTCAGTCATTTGAAAGGCAAGGTCATCATAAGAGAAAATAAGCAAAGGAAGTGAACAGGGATGTAAAGAGAGAAGACACCATTTAGAGAGATGATTATGAGCATTTCCAACCAATGGAAAGGTTCCATATGAGGTCACATGGCATGCGTTTGTAGTAGGCCAGTACTTTGCTCATAGCAGACATTTAGCAAATGTTTGTTGAACAAATCCTGGATAGGATTGGCCTCATTGTGGATCCCCATCAAAACAGTTTTATGTGACTGCACAAGACTAAAGATGACTGGTGTGAGCAGAGGTTCAGGGCTGCCAAATAGCATGGCCAAAAATCGCAGGCCTCTGCCCATTTCTTCAGCTTCCAAGCCTGTGATTCCTATCTTACAATCTCCTCGCCAGATACTGAATACCACTCACTATTTCTCAAAACCACTTCTCGCCCCTCTTCCTTTGCACATGCTATTTCTTCTGCAGGTAATTCCTTCATAGCTTGAAGAGCTCCTATTGGGCTCAAAGTCCAAATCCAGCTTCTGTGAAGCCTTCTCTGATGGCCTCCTGCATAGTCACGCTGCCACAATATCTTGTACATAACCCCATAATTAGAACTTATACATTATGTTTTAATTAAAGTTTATATTTCTTCTTCCCAGTACAGTAAGAATTCCTTAAGAGTGGAAATGTGTTATTGTAGCCCTACTATATAATACCAGTCTTAAACAAGGTGCTCAATAATTGTTTGTGGACTGATTGACTACTTGACTAAGTGAATGACAGGCCAACTAATCATTAATAAGGAGTATGATGAAACTCAAAAGATAAAATATTACAGAGGAACTAGAGTGACACAGGGGCAGCGGTCGACATTTGCTATTTATTATCACTCAGTATCCATTTCTCCCTTCTCTTACTGCTGGAAAGTTTGTTTTTTGTTTTTTTGTTTTTTTTTTTTTTTTGAGACGGAGTCTCGCTCTTGTGCCCAGGCTGGAGTGCAGTGGCCTGATCTCAGCTCACTGCAAGCTCCGCCTCCCGGGTTTACGCCATTCTCCTGCCTCAGCCTCCCGAGTAGCTGGGACTACAGGCGCCCACCACCTCGCCCGGCTAATTTTTTGTATTTTTAGTAGAGACGGGGTTTCACCGTGTTAGCCAGGATGGTCTCGATCTCCTGACCTCGTGATCCGCCCGTCTCGGCCTCCCAAAGTGCTGGGATTACAGGCTTGAGCCACCGCGCCCGGCCTGGAAACTTTTCTTTAATATTAATAGTATCTACATTTTCCCATGGCCTCTATGCATTTCTAAGGCCATCACAAACTTCCTTGGCTGTGAAAGAGAAAGCCTGTGGTCCAGCCAGTCACTGGCAGCCATCTTGTAGAGAAATCCTGGGACAGTAGAGCCAAGCAATGCAGAGAAGGATTCATCTACATTGTTAGGGTAGCCAGATAGATCCTCTCTGAAGCTAGTATTTCCTCTGAACTTTGTAAATCACATGCATCAATTCTTAATTGCTGAAGGTATTTGGTATTGAGTCTTCTATTATCTAGAGCCCCAAAAATCCTAGTTGAATCACAATCATAAAGGTCATCTCCACTGGGTTTGAAGTCGGGGAGAGTCTTGGCTCTGTGGATTAGGGACAAGTAACACATTTGATGAGGTGGAAATAAGTCCAGTGAGCAATAGAATGCCATGACAATGATTGCAATAGTCTTTTGACCCTTCTGCAGCAGGACCCTCAATATTCAACAGCTTGGTGTAAGACTTATGCTTGTGTTGATAAGGGTCTTTTAGTCATGACCCTATGGTTCTCTAACTGAATACACTGGCACATTCAGAGTCTGTTATCTTTTTGTTTCATGTATTATTCTCACTTAAAAAATGTATGAGAGAACCTTGGCCAGTGTGTGTGTGTGTGTGTGTGTGTGTGTGTGTGTGTGTGTTTAACACTGACCCATGGCAATGAACAGAGATATATTATGCATTTCCCATGCATAATTTCAGAATACCTGTGCCTTCCAAAAATAAACCATCCTATGGCTCTTGGAAGTGTTTAAATAAATCAAACTGACTCACACAGCTTCCAAACCTTCAGCTGAGCTTCTCTGTTTGGACACAGAATACAGTGCATGCACCCCTGGCTGGTTCTTTGTTGCTGAGTCCAGGCTCCATGTCTTGTATCCTTTACCATGTCATATATCATAGGCTGCCACCCTCTTGTCTGAGCTCTGTTCACCTTGCCTCCTGCTCATGCTGAAACAGTGCCAAGGGTGGGTCGTGGCTGTCTCTCTTCAGTGCCTTCCACTTTACTACTGACTCCCCCAACCGACTCGTCCGCTCTCTGCATTTCCCTGAAGCTTCCTGGAATCTCTCTCACCAAGAAAATCAAGAAGCCCAGGCTTAAGGGTATTATTTATGACATTTCAGAAGGGAGAAAAGAGCTGCAAAAACATTTGCAGCTCTTTTTGCCTGTCCCTCAAGAGAGAACACTGGTGGAACCTTTGAAACAGTAAATACACTTGAAATTTTCATGTGTTCAAAGGCTCTCTGGCTAGTCACAGAAGCATGCTCCCTGGAACAGCTTGCTTAGAGGAAGGTTCAACTATCTCCTCAGGCAAGTCCTGAGTAATTCCCTACTTTAAGAGCAGTAAACCCTTCTTCTTCTCCTCCCTCAACAGAGAATTTCTTCCTGGATGTAATAACCTTTGGCCCAGACTGGAGCATAACATGATTCCCTTCTGAAAGGGTCCTTGGAAGTCTCTTTGCTATGGGGAACGCCTAATAGCCCTGTGCAGCATGATTGACAGCTATTTTGCCATCAAACTTAATACCATTTGTCTAAAACAGGTACTGTTTTTTTTTTTTTTTTTTTTTCTGATGAAGAAAATTGGCATATCCAATGTTGGCAGCTTTTAAAAATTTTAATGTGAAGGGAAAATTAAGAAGAGTATTAAAAGGAACTCTGATATCCATCCTCCCCAAATGTTATTGTAGTAGCTCTCACCCTTCCAAACACTGTCACATATCCATTATGCTGTCATGGATCAGTGTACAATTGACAGGGAATAAGACTGAGACAGTCCATCAATCTAATGTCACACTGTGTAATAAAAGTCTACAGAAACCCTGTAAATGCTACTTACACTGCCAGATACAGCTCCAAAGTGCCGATTGGTACAAAATGTTCTAAACGGCTATAAATAGGTAATATGGCCTAAGGAAAATCTGACTCTTTAGTGGTATTAAAAAGAGAAAATAGCAGAAATTACGGATTATTACCAATGGAAATAAGACCAGAGGGCACTCGCATGAGGAGATGGGTCTAGGGAGATAAATGAAAAGGAGATAACCCCATGTCAAACAATCTTTCCTATTCACTATTTATAATGGTCTATATGCTTAAGGCCTTTTTGAGTACATGGGAAAAATTGCAATCTTTACTGAAATTGCAAGAATTTAAAATCTTATCTGTCTAGTCCAAACTTTGCTTAGAGGAGCTTTGGTATTTGATGAAAAGGTGGCTCACAATTATGGTATTGTATTTACTAATTTCTTAAAAGGTAAAATTAATTTAATTACACAAAAGCATTAGAGTATTTAGTCACTATTCTATAACCTTTTATGAATGACTTTTTAATCCTTTGAAAATGGACATGCTGAAGCATTTGTTTATGTTCATTATTCAGTCATTGTCAAACTTATGAGCATTTTCAAAATCTCATAAGAAACCATAGTTCTTATAAAACCATAATTTGGCATTTGTGGGGATACCAGAAATGGTTCTGTTAACAAATGTGTGCTACCACTTTGAGTGCCCAGACAATGGCTGGAAGGAGTATTGACAATATAATGTCTATCAAGAGCATCAACTTCCAGTGTCTGTGACCAAAATATAAGATGTTAGAATTATAACAAAAGAATGCAATCAGTATATTTGTTCCATGAATATACATATTTATATATTCATCACTGAATATAATTTAAATACATGCTTAATGATCTGTTTAGCCTAGAAATGTTATAAAAGACAGACTACATTTTAAAGTTAGGTAATGTATCAGCAGGGTTCTCCAGAGAAACAGAAACTAGATAGATAGATAGATAGATAGATAGATAGATAGATAGATGATAGATACAAGATAGACAGAATATAGACATAATATATATAGTTTCTATATAACCATATATATATGTTTTTTTGTTTCATTTTATTTTTTAAGGAAATGGTTTGCATATATCTTTATGTGTGTGTCTGTTTTTAAAGGAATTCTTCATGTGATTGTGGAGGCTGGCAACTCCAAAATCTGTAGAGCAGGCTGGACAGCTGGAAATTTGAGCAGGAATAATGCTGCAGTGCTGAGGCAGAATTTCTTTTCCAGGACACCTCAATGTTTGCTGTTAAGCCTTTCAACTGATTGGATGAGGCCCATCAAACTGACTGAGTGTAATCTCCTTTACTTAAAGTTAACTGATAGTAGATAGTAACCATATCTACAAAATACAGTATTTTCTCCCTTATCTGTGGATTTGCTTCCCTCAGTTTCAGCTACCCACGGTTCAAAACTGTAAAATGAAAAACTGCAGAAACAAAAAATTCATAAGTTTTAAATTGTGCAACCTTCTGAGTAGCACCATAAAATTGTAAGTTGTCTCACTCAGTTCCACCTGGGATGGGAATCCTTCCTTTGTCCAACATCTCCACACTCCCTACCCTCCCATCCCTCAGTCACTGAGTAGCCTTCTCAGTTACCAAATCTACTGTCATGGTACCACAGTGCTTGTGTTCAAGTCACTCTTATTTTACTTAATAATGACCCCAGATTGCAAGGGTAGTGATACTGGAAATTCAGATAGGCTGAAGAAATTCTGTCAGGTGTTTCCTTGAGATGAAAAGGTCAAAGTTATTGACTCAATTAAAAAAAAAAAAAAAAAAAAAAAAGAACAATTTGTATGTTGAGGTTGCTAAGATCTACAATAATAATGAGTTTTCTATCAATGAGATTGTGAAGAAGGAAACAGAAATTTGTGCTAGTTTTGATGTAGAACTTCAAATTGAAAACGTTATGGCCATGGTACATGGTAAGTACTAGCTAAAGATGGAAAAGGCATTAAATTTGTGGCTGTGAGACAGGAAAAGGAACACATTCCAATTTACAGCAATTGGGTTCAGTACTATTCAGGGTTTCAGGCATCCCCTAGGGGTCTTGGACTGTATCCTCCACAGATAAAGAGGGAGTGTTGTACCTTCACAGCAATATTTAGATTTGTGTTTAACTAAATAACTAGGTACTATGACCTTGCCAAATTGAAACATGAAATTAACCATCACAAGTAATGAGAAGGATGCTAGTTTAAGGTGTAGTGTTACTGTAGCTATATTACCTTCCTTAACTAAGAACACATCTAGGAAGTCACCTCTAATTTCTGTTTGTATATCGGTTCTGAGAAGGGGTCTAAATGGTTCATTACTTAGCTATTTCTCAGTTTATCAAAGAAAGCTGAAAATTTTGAACTGATGATTTCTTCAAAATTTTAAGTCTTGCTGTAAGTCACAAAATAAATTTTGTATGTTTTATATCTTTTAAAAAAAAGACACTTTTATGTACACTCAGTCGTATTGAATTAGGGCTCACCCTGACTGCCTTATTTTTTTTATTTATTTATTTTTAGCCCAGAGGTCTTTTATTTATTTATTTATTTTAACACCTATTATGACATGAATTCACAGGGAATAGGTTCCAGCAGCTCAGGCTCCTTCCCATTGGTTCTCACAAAGTGTGCTTCTCTAGGTGGAGCAGGCTGGAGCTTCAGTTGAACCCAGGTACCTTTCTTTTTGGCTTCTTTCTTTTTCTGATCATTTTCCTTCACACGTTTCAGGAAGCCATCTCAGCTCTTAGAGTGCTTAATGTGCTCAATACGCACATTAATTCTCTTGGCAAGAATCTTGCCCTTAACTTGTTTGTTTACAACAATGCCAACAGCATGCTGGGTAACATTGTAGACTCTTCCAGTTTTGCCATGGTAATACTTGTGGGGCATTCCTTTTTGAACAGTACCCATTCCCTTGATGTCTACAATATCACCTTTCTTATAGATTCGCATATACGTGGCCAAAGGAACAACTCCATGTTTTCTTTTTTCTTTTTTTTTTTTTTTTTTTTTTTTTTTTTTTTTGAGACGGAGTCTCGCTCTGTCGCCCAGGCTGGAGTGCAGTGGCCCAATCTCGGCTCACTGCAAGCTCCGCCTCCCGGGTTCATGCCATTCTCTTGCCTCAGCCTCCCGAGTAGCTGGGACTACAGGCGCCTGCCACCACGCCCGGCTGATTTTTTGTAATTTTAGTAGAGACAGGGTTTCACCGTGTTAACCAGGATGGTCTTGATTTCCTGACCTCGTGATCCGCCCGTCTCGGCCTCCCAAAGTGCTGGGATTACAGGCGTGAGCCACCGCGCCGGCCAACTCCATGTTTTCTAAAAGGCCTAGAAAACATATATTGGGTGCCTCTCCTCTTTCCCTTTGTGTTGGTCATTTTGGCGAATTACTGAAGATGGCAGTTCTGGCCGAAAAGGTGACTGCCTTATTTTTAACTTAATTATCTGCAAAGACTCTATTTCCAAATAAGATCATATTTTGAGGTACTAGAGTTTAGCACTTCAACATATGGATTTTGCAGGGCTACAGTTCAATTCATAAGGCATTTCAGAAGTCATGTATTAATTCTAGATTTTAAATTAGATCACATAATGTCAACAGAGTGCAGATGCCCTTATTTTAGCTCTAGTTCTGCAGTATTATCTTATATGCCAAATATCCTGACTATGTGCATTCTCAGTTGTTTTTTAAATTAAAATATAGCACATTTTGGGCTAAAATTTTTATCCATACTTCGGAACTTCTTCATTTAGTGCATTTATGAAGTGTGAGTGTGCGTGTGTGTCTGTGTGTGTGAGAGTTTTCATTTATAGCCTCAGTTCTCTCTTTTAGATTACTGCATGAGTTCCCACTTGCCAACAGCTCTTCACATTATATGAATCTGAACTACTCACATTGTGAAATCCCTTTCATTCCTACAGCTTATGGAGTAATTGCCTGCCAGTATCCCTTTTTTTGTCATTCACTTTTAACCATAAAGGAAAGCCTTATTTTAATTCTCTTGAATGCCAAATCATTCAGTACAGAACGTATCATTTCAGTGTGCTGTATAATATCACTCAAGGCAAAAAATGGTCCATTCTGAACCTTGAGTTAAGGGACTCTACTGCTTAGATCATCCAATCTCTAAAAGAAAATATTTGAAACTTTAACCCAGCACAAGGTGCTTAGATATCACCATTGGTACTAGGGTTAGTGATGGTATGAGTCAGGCCACAGCTGGGGCATTTATTTGTGGGGGTTAATGCTGTGGATTGCAAAGAGCAGTAAAGAATCAGGAGACTTCTAAAGGACTAGTCCTACCATGCCCCAACTTTACCCTGTAGACTTTCATTTCTTCATTCATTAATTCCCCTTTGTCTAGATTCTGCATTAGGTACCAAGAGCATAGAGGTGATTAAGATATGGCATAAGACAGATTAAATAGATATTAGAAATAAATGGCAATGCAGAGTAATTACATCTACAGTAAAGAAAATATAGTGTGTATTATGTGCAGAGCAAGCTGCTAAGATGAGACTTAAAAGTACAGTTACGCAGTTTGGGCCAGAGGAGCAAAATGTGGCTTCCATTCATGGGTCCTTGGTGGCTGCTTTAGTTCTCATTATATTCCCACCACAGAAAAGAGGGAAAGAGGCAGAGGTATATATCTATATTTCGCTTCAGGGGTACAATTCAGAAGTGGCATACATCAGTCCTGTTCACAACTCAGAGATAGAAATTAATTACCTGTCCACACTGAGCTGAAAGGAGGCTAGGAAATCTGTCTCTAGCTGGATTCCCATACTTGTAGCTAAAATATGAGGACTCTGCTAATAAAATTATATCCATTAATGATGAATATCTATGGAAAAAATAGCAATCCCTGTTCTGAACTGTAATGGGAATATTGAGCAGGTGGTTGGTGTGGTGGGTGTGATATCCCTTACTGAGAAAAAAATCCCCAAAATATTCTAAAGAAATAATAGCAAACCTAAGGAAGATGCTGATTGTGCTTAATGGTTAGAGACTAGAGGCGTTCAAGCATTTCAGACAAGGAAAACACTTCTGCAAAAATCTGGAAACACTAAAAAGCCTGGGACAGAAAGGAACAGAAAAGTAAGGAACAGAAAAATAAGTTAAGATTGATATGAGAGTGTTTTGCCAGAGGAAGAGTGCAAAGGATGGGCCTGGAAATATAAGTAAGGGTCAAACTGTAGAACAATTTTGGTCTTCATCCTATGAACTACAAGGAGGCATTAAAGAATGTGTACATGGGAAGTGTTCAGGAGATTTTCACTTGTAAAGGGTTGATGTTTGAATAAGGATGGAAAATGAATGGGGAAAGGCTGAATGGAGCTAGGGAGAGCAGTTACGTGGCTTCGCAGGTAATCCAAGTAGAACATTTGTGGCTAGATTCTGGTGTTAATCCTAGGAATGGAGCTGAGTGGACACAGGCAATCTGAAGTCTAAGAGACAGAGCTTAGTGGTGATAGGATGTTGGTTCCAAGGGACAAGAATTATTCAAGGATGACTCCTGGGACTCTAAACTTAGCAACTCTGTGGTGGTGACCATTTGGTCAGCTGAGGAAATTTAGGAGTAACTTTAAAGGGCAAAAGACAGTGAAAGAAGACTTCAGTTTGAAATCATCAACTCTGAGGTACTTTGAGATTTAAATAGCCATTTCAGAAGTCTGTTGGATAGACTTGTCAGGAGCTGGTGAGATAAGCCCAAGTAGAAAGCGTAGATCTCGGAGACACGGAAGTGGGTGAGATTTCCTTTGGATGTCAGTCAGAATGAAAACAGAAGGAATAGATATGACTGTAAAGAACATCAACATTTTAGGATATTGCAAAGTGAATGGTAAAAAGAGAAACCCCAGAGGGGCAGGAGTAAAATAAGATAAGGACATGGACATCAAGTGAAAAGAATTAGTTTATTGTATGAGTGCTGTTGCTACAGATAGTTTTCAAGCAACCAAAGATGGATTGGTAATAAGTAGGTTAAGGAGAATAAGGACTGAACTATGTCTAATATATATATATGTGTATATATAATGTATGTATAGCTATATACATAGTGAGAATATTTTTATTATGGTCATATTGTCATATTCTCACTATATATATATTTTTAAAAAGACACTTTTATGTACACTCAGTCATATTGAATTAGGGCTAGATTGAATTAATATATAATATATATGTTATAAATGGATATATTATATATATTCTCACTATATATTTATAACTATAGTCTCATTATATAGCGAGCTATATATATAGTGAGAATATTTTTATTATAGTCATATTGTTATTGCTTGAGAGGGTGCTTAAACAATGACAATATGACTATAACCAAAATGTACAATCACATTGTGAAAATCAATGTGACATTCAGGTTTAATTATTTAAAGATATGTGACTGCAAAGAGCAGGAGATATATAGTGCAGTGTCAAGAGAAGATTGTGATGAAGTTTTTTTGTTAGTTTTAAAATTATGTAGGATTATCTGACAAAGCTTTCAAAGGATAAGGCTGTGATGACTTATGTACAACTGTGTATTCAAAGCCTTAAGAATGACAAGTCTCTGAACTTTTGCATGTGCTATTTTTTTTGTCTTAAGTGTTTTTTCTCTTTACCTCCACTTCCTGCCTGTCCCATTTCACATAAAAATGGAAGATAAATTTTTCTTAAAAGAGACATTGTGGTTTATGTCCTCCTTAGATGACTCTTTTATATATAAAATAATAGTAGTGACATTAAGTAAATGCTAATTAATTTGCTGGACACTGAACAAAACATTTTTCAAGTATTACCTCCTTTAAGCTTCATAACATTACTATGAAATGTGGGATTTTTTTGTTTCATTTATTTATTTATTTATTTATTTATTTACTTTCATCTTACAGTTGAGAAGTTGTAGGCAGTCATATAGCTAAGTAAATGGTGCATCAAAATTTGAGCCCAGGTAGTCTGAATACAAAATCTGTATTACTCTAAACTTGCATGATAGAATCATGAATTAATTCATAAATATTGTGCTTGCATCAAGTTTGATTTTGGTTTAAGAATAGTTTTCACACCTAGAATAAAAAACATTTCCTCCTCAAGAGGAATATCACTCTTTGGTTTTAGCTATCTTTCATCAGAATAGAACTAAAATTAACATGATGAACTTGCTCTATGATTATGACAAATTTTAACCGTGATTTTTTTCAGATTTAAAGTTTGATAAAATTTTTTCTGACTGATTTTGACCATTTAAAAGCAAAGCCAGAAGTTCTGTGAACATTCATGACAGAAAGGGGGTTTTGTTTATTATATTACTACATGAAAATTTATGTTTACACAATTAGGAAAGTTTCAAAAATTTAAAGGTTTGAATATGATACATTACAATCATTGCAATTGAAAATTTTGTAATGACCAGGTGACACCTTTTATGGGAAATTGAGAATAAATTCTGATCCCTATTGTGCAGGGAAACAGAAGAGAGCATTGTTTTTCATCAGGGTGAAATTGGGGCAAATAGGAAGGGTGAATGATGAGGCAGACAGAAAGAGACAGAGACTCCAAACT
The DNA here is from genome assembly GCF_037993035.2 of Macaca fascicularis. Classification (NCBI taxonomy): domain Eukaryota; kingdom Metazoa; phylum Chordata; class Mammalia; order Primates; family Cercopithecidae; genus Macaca; species Macaca fascicularis. The sequence goes on along the minus strand of NC_088375.1, from coordinate 151,521,086 downwards.
GCTTGACAATAAGCTCATTTTTAAATGTATGTAATAAAGTTACCGCAATAATGTTGTAGCTCAGTAATGCAGTCTTAAAATGCAGCAAGCCAATTATACTTTCATTTGAAATTTCATGTCCTTATAATAAGGTTTGTTCTTTATTTTAGGGTTTTATTGTAAGTAGAGATGAGTTGGTTTTTTTATTACCTGCGTCCATCTCTGGCTGTAATAAAAAGCTTTGTGTGTGTGTGTGCGCGCGCGCATGCATGCACGCGCAGTGGATGCATGTGTTCCAAAAGAACTCACTACTTATGATAAGTCCTTGTTCTAATCATTTTCCCAGAGATTACCTATTTTAGGAAGAAGAAAAGATTTTAAAAATAACATTTATCAGGATGTTATCTAATCTATCATTTCTTCCACATGCTTGTATTATTTCTTCCTGATGCCACGTATCATTACATTCCATGCAATTTTTATCATTTGTTTATTTTTCTTAAACGCGTTCAATAGCCACCAGACTGAAGTTTGACTGCTTTTTTTTTTTTTTTTTTTTCCAAAATACATTCCCTTGGTTCTTTTGGAGATAAATATAATGATGGGCTTGAAACACATCCAAAATTAGGTTATCAGTAATATTCCAAATTAGAGCACTATGTAGAAACTGATGCCATTTGGGAGCTATAATTCTACCATATGGTCTCTGCATATATTCATTATGAAGACATTTACATCTTCCTCTATTTTCTCTCCATGATGAATTTTAGGATAAAAAGTTACAAAAACAATGTCAATCACATCCCTTTCTTATTTTTATCAACCTGCCATATTAATCATATTAGAATAATTTTCTCCCTCATATAATGAGACTCTCTTTCTTACCATGGATCCAAATCTAGAAGGAATACCATTATCATCATGTCTAAATAAAAGATTCATTCTTGTCTCTTTTTCTGTTTCCCATCCTATTAAGAAGACTTGTGATTTTTCTGCATGTTCCCAGGGAGGTCCTCTTGGTATTGCTGAATGTCATCTTAGGTAATTCAAAACCTTTCATTTTAATTACCTATGTCCATTATTCATTTCCCACACTTTCCACAGAAGAGTGAAAAGAGACTTCTAAATGTTTCCATCTTGGCTGTTCCAAAGGACATCTTGTTTAATTAAAACAGTATTGTCAAAAAAAAAAAAAAATTCCCTAGGTGTTTGAAGGTGCGTCAGCTTTGGTGATTACCTGTCTGTCATACATTTATTTTAATGTAATAAAAATTATTTAAAAAGAACTGTATTTGTTTTAAAATAAGACCTCTTGAAATACGTGTAATTAAATCACACCAGCAGACATGTAAGTCAGGAAGTAATCTAGTAATGTTTCAGAATTTACTTGTGCAATCATTATTTTTAAATTTATGTTTTTGAGAAAGAAAGAAATTCACATAGTTCAAGAACAAAATTCACAGACATATAAAATATATATGTATTTTTCTCATAGCTGTCTGCCATTGATCTAGTTTTCAGTCTCCACTCACAGCCCGCCTTCAGTTATTAGTTATTATTATTAATAGCCTCTTATACATTCTTTCAGAATTTCTTTAGGTAAATAAAATAAATATGAAGATATGTTATTCTCTCTCTTTTCTGCAAAATAATATCTTCTTTTTTTTATTCTGTTCATATCTGTTATGATTTTCCCCCAAGGACAATAATATCTATATTTTATTTGTCTTTTTTGTTTGTTACTTTATGAATGATTTATCTGTATTATAAACTTTCTCAAGTACAAACTTATTTATTTATCTATTTATGTATTAACTGTACTGTTTTTCTGTTGGTTAACATTGATTATTGTTATATTTTGGTATTTGAAATCACAAAACTTAGAAGCTTAAAACAAAACTCATTTAATGTCACATAGTTCTGTGGATCAGAAATGCAGACAGACTCAACTGAGTTCTCTGCTTAGGGTCTCACTGGCTAAAGCAAAGGGGTCAATTGAGCTGGGCTGGAATCTTTCTGGGAGGCTTTGGGATAGAATCACCATATAGGCTTATTCAGGTTGTTAGCAGAATTCAGTTCCTTACGGTTATAAAACTGAGGTTCCTATTTACTTATTTTCTGTTAACTAGGGTCATTTTCAGTTCCTAGAGAGCCCTCTGAAGTCCATTCCAAGTGTCTCTTTCCACTTTCAAAGACACCAAAAGCACATGGAATCACTCTTGTGCCTTAACTCTCTGAGTTTCCCTTTTGCTATCAGATGGAAAAAACTCTCTGCTTTTAAAGGTCTCATGAGATTAGGATAGGTACACCCAAATAAACTCTCTATTGATTAACTCAAAGTCAACGAATTACCCTCCTAAGTACATCTGCAAAAGAAGAAAAAATCTTTTTGATATGTAACATGATATAATCAGGGAATGACAGTGCATCATGTTCACGGTCTCAGAGTTTAGGATAGAAAGTCTGGGGAGCCCATTTTAGAATTGTGCCTGCCCCAACCTGTCTTAGACTATTCAGGCTGCTGTAATGAAATACCAGACTGGGTGGCTTCTACGTGACGGTAATTTATTTCTCACAGTTCTGGAGGCTGGAAGCCTGAGATCAAAGTGCCTATAAATTCAGTGTCTGGTGAGGGCCTGATTTCTGGTTTATAGATAGCCACCTTCTTGTTGTGACTTCACATAGTGGAAGGGGCAAGAAAGCTTTCTGTGGTCTCTTCTATGAGGTCACTGCTACCATTCATAAGACTCTACCCTCATGCCCTATCTACCATCCAAAGGCCCTATCTCTTCAAACCATCACATCGAGGTTTAAGATTTCAACACATGAATTTAGGTGGTGGGGTAGGAACATTCAATCCATAACACTTCCATAATCTTTCCTTTTTATTTGTTTCATTGTTCTTTTTCCAAAATTTTTAAATTAATGTTGAATTCATTTCTTTTTTCCTTTGATATTAGTTTTTATTGCTATGATTTTTCCTCTGTAAGTGCTTTTAGTAGTACATGTGTAGTAGTAGCATATGTATTGAACATATGCATGTAGTAATGCAGTTTTTAATATAATTTCTTTAACTTCATTTCAAACTTCCTCTTTTACTCAAGAATTGTTATAGAGTTTTATTTGTCAGTATTTACCAGAGAACAGAACCAATAGGATATAAAGAGTGATATATGAGAGGGGATTTATTATGGAGATTGGCTTACATGATTATGGAAGCTGAGGAATTCCATCAAATGCTGTCTGCAAGTGGAAAAACCAGGGAAGCTGGTAGCATGGCTCAGTCCAAGTCCAAAAGCCTGAGACCCTGGGGGTGAGGGGAGGTGACTGGTATAAATCCTGGAGTCCTAAGGCTGGAGGACCTGGAATTCTGATGTGCAAGTGTGGGAGAAGATGGATGTCCCAGCTCCAAAAGAGAGAGAGAGAGAACACATTTGCCTTTTTTTTTTCTGTTTTTCTGTTGTGTCTGAGTCCTCAGCCAATTGGATAGTGCCCACCCACACTGAGTGAGAGCTGGTCTTTCTTACCTAGTTCACTGATTCAGATGCAAATCTCTTCTGGGAAACCTTGGACATTCCTCAAAATAAAGCTTTACCAGCTCTCTGGGTATCCCTTAATCCACACAAGTTGACACCTGACATTAACCATCACAGAGATACTTTTTACATTTATAGGCTGAGTAGCTTTTTGGGTTTATTTTCATGTTTTCTTAATAATTTCTGTTTGTTCTTTTGTATTGTGGTGAAAGAATGTTGTCTGTTTTATTTCTATTTGTAGAAACTTATTGATGGTATACTGAACCACAAATAAAAATCTCAATAAGTTTGAACCTTCAAAGAGACACAGATGTGAGGACTTGTTTTCTTGAGACAGACGCCAGATGCTATGCAAGGCTGTAAGAATAATTCAATTAAAGTTTTAATGAATTTCTAAAGGCTAGCATAAACATGAATTAGTATAAAAGTACCAAACCCTTCAGGTCTGTACAGAGGGTAATTTTTACTTACTAGCAAGCTCTTATCAATGGACCACAGTGAGGTATCCATGAGAAATACTTGGAGCAGGGAAAGATACCTGAAAAAGTTTCTATTCGGTTTCAGGCTGAAGGGAAAACAAAACTGCTCTAGTGGAAAAGATACAAAACCCTGTCAAGATCCTACTCCCTTTTCTTACCTACAAACACAAGCCTTACCCTGTTCAAATAAGGGGTATCAACCACAGGTGAGGACTCACTGCATCTAGGGATAAAGAATAGAAATAAAATAAAATCTATCCATATCTACCCTTAAGGAGAGACAGGAATACTTCTTGGGCCCAGACCATTTGAGGTCTTCTGTAAGGGATACACAAGATCACTGAGAAGGCCCCAACCACTGAGATCAGTGACATAGTACATACCTGAGAACAAGGCTAAACGAGAACAACAGAGAATAACCCTCTTATATCATAGTACAGAATGAAGTGGTCCCACTTTCACACATATAAGCTGTGCACCACAGTTTCCACTATACTACATAGCATGTCCAGCTCTGAACAAAATGTTCCAAGACACACAAAAAAGAAGAAAAAAAACCTCTGCCAAGAGATGAAGCAATTGACAAAACCAGACTCAGATATGACAAAGACATTTAAACTATAAAACAGAATTTAAAATAATTATGATTAATATGCTTAAGTCTTGAGTGAAAATGGTGGATGAAATGCATCATTAGATAGGTAACTTCAATAGAAAGATGAAACTTTGAAGGAGAGCTTAATAAAAATATTATACAGAGAAAATACAATAACAGAGAAGAAAAATGCCTTCAAAACGCTCATAAGTAGACTTGAAACAGCTAAAGAATCAGTGAACTTGAAGATAGGTTAATAAAAAATGAGCCAAAAAAGTGCAATTAGAAAAGAAAGTGTTTTTGTTTTTGTTTTAAAAGGAACAGAACATGCAAGAGTTGCAGGATAATATGAAATGACTTAACATAAGTGTAGTGGCAATTCCCACAGATGAAAGAAAACCGAGAGAAAGAATGATGGAGAAGAGATAGTCCAAGAATTTTCAACTTGAAAAAGTACCCAAGTGATCCAAGACACTCAGAGAATAACAATCAAGATAAATAGCAAAATAAAACAATAAAAACAGAAACACTTAGACATCTAATATTGCAACTGCTGAAAACAAAAAAATAAAAACACATTGCTTAAAGTAGCTAGATGAAAATGGCACACCCTATACAAAGGAAAAGAGAATTACAGCATACTTCTCTACAGAAAATATGCAATCTGAAAGAAAAATGGAATTAGGTTGTTAAAAGTCTGAAACAAATTGTCAACACAGAACTCAGTTCCTAAAAGAGCTACTTTTCAAAAGGGAAGGAAAATTAAGAGATTTTCAGAAATACGAAACAAAGAATTTCTTGACAGCAGCTCCATAAACAAGAAATATTTAAGGATGACTTCAGGCAGAAAAAATATATTAGTTATAAACTAACTTGGATCTAAGTAAACAACAACAACAACAACAAAACAAGGTAATGAAATGGCATATGAAAGCAAATACATGAAGGCCATTTTTTTTTTCTTATTTCTAATTACTCTGAAATATAAATGGCTGCCTAAAGCGAAAGAGTAGTAACGTATTGACTTTTAGAGCAAACATAAAAGTAACCTGTGTGATGACATTACCAAAAAAATAAATAAATAAAATGAATAGATTGAATGTATGCATTTGTAAGATTTTTAACTATACAAAAAGTAGTATAATATTCTTTAAAAGCAGACAGATTAGTTAAATGTGTATTTTAAATGTATATTGCAAACCCTATGAGAATTACTAGCTTTTTAAAAAGTAATATAAATAATAAATCAATATTATAGATAAAATTAAAAAGTCAATTAATATAAAATATATAACAGAAATGGGAAGAAAAGAAATAGTAAGTGAAAAACAATAGCAAAAATAAAAATACTAAATATTAACCATATTAATAATTTCATTAACTATAAGTAGTTTAAACGAACCCATTAAAAGGCAAAGAGTGTCAGATTGAATTAAGAAGCAAGACTCAAGTATAAACTGTCTACAAGAAATTCAATTTAAAACTAAGACAGCTTAAAAGTGAGAGGATAGAAAAACTATATCATGCAAACACTAGTCAAGCTAAAGTGGTTATATTAATATTAGACAATATTATCATTACGTAATGATAAACAGATCAATTCATAAAAAGACATAACAATCCTAAGCATATATCCACTTCTCAACAGATCTACAAAATGCTGTGCATAAAACAAAAACTGACAGAACTGAAAGTAGAAATAAACAGAATGTGGACTTGTAGTTAGAGACTTTAACCCTCTTCTCTCAGTAATTGATAAAACAAAAATACAGTAAATTAATAAGAATATGGAAGATCAGAGAAATACTACCAAACAATTGGCCTAATTAGTATTTATAGCATGGCATCTACCACAGAATACACATTATTTTCATGTACAAATGGAACATTCATCATGATCGATCATATCACGAGCCACAAAACAACCCTCAACAAATCTTAAAAAATTAAAATAACGAATGTAGTAAGATGTCTACATTACCCCCAACTAATCTATAAATGCAACAAAATTCCAACAAAAAATCCATGTGGGTATTTTTAGGAATTAGACAAGCTAATACATTAGAATGTCTGCGGCAAAGGAACTAAAATAACCAAAACAATTTTGAACTAGAAGAATGAACTTGAAGGATTCATGTTACCTGATTTCAGAATTTTCTATAAAACTACAGTAATCAAGACAGTATGGTGTTGAAAAGGATATAGGTACAAATGCATAGAAGAGAACAATGAATACAATAGACTCAGACATACAGTCTGTTGGTGTTCAACAAAGGTATAGAGGTAGTTCAATGGAGAATGAAACAGCCTTCTCAGCAAAGTTGCTCTAAAAATTTAGATATTCTATGCACAAAATAAACTTTAATCTGTACCTCACTCCCTTCATAAACTCAAAATGGCTTGTACACCTAAATCTGAAACTTAAAACTACAAAAATTCTAGAAGGTAACATGGGACAAAGCCTATGTGACCTGGAGTTAAACAAATTTTTTTTTTGATCACACAAAATCACAATTCATAAAGAAAAAAAGGAGGTAAATTGACTTCCCCAAAATTGATACTTTTTGTTCTTTAAAATACACTGCTAAGAGACTGAAAAGACAAGCCACAGATTGGGATAAAATATTTGCATATCGAGTTTATGATAAAAGACTTGCATCCAGATTCTAATAAGTATTCTAAAATCTAAGGAAGGAAGGAAACAAACAATTCAATTAAAAAATTGACAAACGGCTTGAACAAACACTTCACCAAAGATGATTGGTATACAGATGGCAAATAAACACCTAAAAAGATACTCAATATCATTAGGAAATAGAGAAATGCAAACTAAAACCAAAAAGAAATGTCTCTACATACCTACCAGAATGACTTAAAATGAAACAAACAAAGTCTGACAACACCAAGCATTGGTGAGAGTTTGGAGCTACTGGAACTTTTACACATTTCTGGTGGTAACTCAAAATGGTTTAGACCCTTTATTAAAAAAATTGGCATTTCTTATAAAGATATAAATTTACTTAACATGACTCAGGAATTCTACCTTTAGTTACTTATGTAAGTGAAATAAAAATGTATGTCCATATACAAAGCTGTATGTGAATGTTTTATAGTGACATTTTTTCAATTGTCAAAAATTTGAAACAACCTAAATGTTCGTTACCTGGGGGAAAAAATCATACAACAGAACACTATCCAGCAATAAAAAAGAATGATCTGTTGATACATGAAATAACATGGATGGATCTCAAATGCATTATGTTAAATGAAAGACACTGGACTCAAATTGCTATACACTGTACGTTTCCATTTAACAATATTCTAGAAAAGGCAGAACTACAGAGACGGAAAACATCAGTGACTTCCAAGGGCTGGAGTAGAGGAGCATGTCTGACTGCAAAGGAAGATTCGAAGGGGTGTGTGTGTGTGTGTGTGTGTGTATGTGTGTGTGTGCGCGTGTGTTGATAGAATTATTCCATATTTTGATATGGAATAATATTTGGTTTTTATGTGACAGCATGCATTTGTCAAAAGTTATAGAACTTTACAATAAAAAGGATACTTTTTCTGTATGTGGATTCTACCCTAATTAAAAAATGAAAAAAAAAAAAGAATATTCCAGTTATTAAACAAAACACAATCAGGAAACTCACTGTCTTTTCACCTTATTTCTTCTTTGTCCTCCTAATTTGTGTAGAAGTTATTTTATTGCTAAATTATTATCAGGCATATGCCATTTACATTAATTCTGCCACTTTAATCTCCAAATTTGTTTCAGTGGTAGTTCTTTAGTAAAATATAATTAATTCTCAATACCCTTGAGCCATAATATCTCCAGTTATAGAATCTCTTGGTTGGCTGAAATTTGATCTCTAGTTAGTAACTGTCTCAAGAATGGGTTACTGAAACACTATTACCTGATGTCTTCCACATTAAAACTTTCTTGTCTGTAGTTTTGTATGATTTCTGATTACTCACTTTTGTTGGTATGCATTGCTGCTCTTTTCTATAATTTTTCTTGTCTATCGTTGTATCATTTGGGACCAGTACTGTGGTTTTTTATTAATTCTTATCAGAGGCTGATTTGAACATTCCTAGAATGAATTATTTGAACTTACGAAAAGAGGCAAGGATTTCTTCCAGCATTTGTAACTCAGAGAGGTTCTCTGCTTTTCTGCTTTCAGAGATGGACAGCTACCTACAAACATATCGCTACTATATGACTCCCATTTCTTCTTTCTGATCTAAACGAAAGCCATGAAGGCTTTTGTTACAAACTCTGCTCATGCTAGTTTTCTCACTCTTTATTGCAAACAGGATATATGGCTTGACCTTCAAGGTGAGCCCTTGGCCTCCCAAAGCCGATTTTTTCATTACAGTCTGAGACTTGCCACCACCTTTTGCCATTTTCCATGCTTCCTACACTTCCCATATTCTTGCATGCCTCTAGCTGTTCAGCTGCTTCTGGGAACCCCTGCATATATTTTGAAGTTGGCAGATTGTATACTTCCAAACCTCTCTGAAAATTAATTCTATGTATTTTCATTGTTGCTGTTATACAATTTCCAGAAGGAGAGAAAGAATAATCCTGACTTACAGTCATACTAGTAGTTGCAGAGGAAAGTTGATACATATTTTCAGATGTAGAGGGCCACACTTCTAAGACATCCAGGATCAATTGCACCATTATTTTGATTCCCACCCCACAAAACATCATCTACTGTGTTCCTCAAACTTGTTTACAAAATGAACTATAAATATTACATAATGGCTTTTAGTCAAAGAAAATTAAAACAACCTGAAGGAAGAAATTTTTTTAGGGGCTTTCTTGTAACGCCTTGGAGGAAACCATTCTCTCTTCCTCTTTCTGTCTTGCTCATGGCTTTCTTCTCTCACCCAAAAATCAGGTATGAATAAATACTTCTCCTCTTACAATTTCTTGCATTATCAAAATGCTTTTTTTCTAGTTCTTGGATTGTCTATTTTTTGATTTTTTTTTCTCTTTTCTAAGTTAAAATGCTGAATGCAGTTCCTCTAGAAAAATGCTTAGCTTTCTCTCAACCTTGTGGTTTCCTTAGAGGATTTGGTACAATATAGAAATGTGATTGGTGATGTCTATTCTCAGGGGCCTGACTCTCCTTTTGAAATAAACAATGGGTTAGACAGTCCCCTGAAGTATACAGGCACCACTGAAGGCTATTATTTTGAATAATCTGCTCTGGCACAGGAACATTCATGCAAGGTGTTGAATGTCTTAAAATATGCAGTGCTACATGAGTGCCTACAGCACCTCAGGGTAAAAATTGGGCCCAGTGTAAGAATGAATGATGGAGCCTTTGTGTTTTCCTCAATGTTCAGGCAGGTGTGTTGGCATTTACACATGCCTATGTGATGTAGTATTCAGAGGAAGATAAAACTCTTTGATGATTCTAAATTTCTACTGTACAAAGAATTCATCACCTTGCCAAGACGGTTGCTTCTAATTGTTATGTTATTTCCTCCTTTCTCACATTATCTTGTTTTATGGGTGAGGTGATTTTTACAAAGCTACATTTGCTTTTCATTTAATTTTGCAAATATGCAACCAAATCAAAGGGAATTGCAGCGTGCTCTCATGTTTAAAGGAAAAATACACATTGATGCCTTATGAAAAAAACCAATGAGATTCACTTTAGGGAAGAATCCAATATCAATGCATTCTAAAACTGAATATTTTCATAAGCTAGATTTTGTTACTAAAGAAAATTATAAGAATTTCTGCTGAAAAAAAATGATTAAATATGTATGTGGGAAGTTGCAGGGGCAGTTTGTGGCAGGAAGTGAAGGGAGAAGTAAATAGCTATGCAGGAAAGAGGTAAGAAGGCCACACTCAAATGAAACATGGGAGGAAATGACAAAGCCTGTTTATGCTGAAGCCTAAACATACCACAAATTGAATCCTTATTAACACAGACATAAATCCATCAATACTAATTGCACACTTATCACAGAAATGACTTTGACACCTATGTTGAAGATTATCTAAAAAAAAGAAAGTGTTGTCCAATCCTTAAGGAATTGCCAGTGAAAGTAAATTACAGAAACAACCAAATGTAATTCAAAGTAGAAGCCATGTTTTCAAGAAACAAAGGAGAAAGGATGCTTTATTTTGCTCAATGGGTATCAGAGAATGTTTCTAAAGGTAAGGTTGAAGCAGAGTATTTAAAAGATCTGGCCCCTGCATGCCTTTTAATTCCTACTTTTACCCATTTCCCCCAAGACACTTCTTACTCCAGCTTTTTTGGACTTGTTTCCATGTTTATTTGTACTAACTCTCTCTTTACCACAGGGCTTCCTTTACATAAAATATTTAATTTGTCTAGGAAACTATTGCTCTTCTACCATTTACCATAACCCATAGTCTTTGTAAGGACAAATGAGATTATACACTTAATGGACTTAGAACAGTGTTTGGCAAATAGGAAGAGCTCAGTAAATGGTCAATATTAGTAAGTAATAATAATAACATTGTAATAAATTTATTTTAGTGTCAGGATCATATCTACCCTCAATGGTTATATGTTTCTAAATGCCTAAGAAGAGTTGGTGGAGGAGGCAACACTGAAAGCAGGCACACTGATAGAAACTACCTTTTTAAAAGTAACTTAAAAAACAGTTATAAATAAGAAAAGCATAGCTTTAGAATCTGCAGCATAGATTCCCTGTAACAGGCTTTAAAGGCATGGCTATATCATACCACAGTGCTATGACTGATATTTATTTTAGAAATTCAAATTATCTGAACTTCTAGTTCGGGAGACCAGAATATGAATAACCCAATTAAGAAATGCTTTCCTCACAATCATGAAAATAAAAACTTTTTAGCAATAATGAATATTAATTTCAGTTACCTTTATGTGACTTTCATCATTACTCTAAAATGGAAAAATAGACTTCCATCTTTTATTATCTAGCTTATTGACTAATATACAGCCTAAAGCAGTATCTACTCCAAGCCCATAAAGACTTCAGTTGAGTAGATTGAATTAAAAAGACTTTGACCTGCTATCTAAAGTTTCCCAAACATTGAAATTACATATATGCCATTAAAATAAATTAATATGGGAAAACTAATAACATTGATTTAAAATATTAAAAATAATAATTAAGAATATTAAAATTATTATTCATAATTTTAGAGCATAGGAATGAAAACTGATTGTCACATAATGTCTTTAAGCAGCAACATTTTGCAATGCTTCCGCAAATATAAAATGTGAACAACATCTCAGATAGGAAAATAAGTTATGCCTGTGGATTAGAGTACTTCTCTAGCTTTGATTTATCAATTGAGTAATTGATTGATTAATTGGATGTTTTACTTTAGTTTTAGAACTCTGGGAAGCGTGCAAGGTTGTGTTCAGAATGCAAAGGTACAACTTTTCAAGACTGAAACACATTGCCCTGCTAGTAGTTTGGTCAGCAGAGCATTCAAAAATTCAGTTCAACAAACATTTAAAATTAAAGCAATGTTTGTTCACTTCACTAGCAAATGTTCAAGTCCTTGCAAGTACAAGATCTTGTGCTAGGTGCTGAGGGTTCAGTATTGATAAAACACTGTCTACTCTTAATGGAATTACAATTTTAGGCAAGCACCCCAAATTATGCCATAATGAAATCAGAATGGATAGGAAGGAGGTGGGAGGGGGTTAGGAACATAGTTCAGAAGGAGCTATTCATTTTTCCGGGTAGGACCAGGAGTGTCCTAAGAAGAGCTGAAATTTACACAAGGTCTTTGGTAAAATTTTGCCAAGTAAGGTGCAGAAGTGTAATTCAGGCACAGAAGATAACAAGAGAAAAACTTGGAAGCAAAAAAACCCCCACAACCCCCCACCCCCCAACAAAATACAGTTGTTTGTGTGATTGAATGTAGTTTCTTCAAAATAGTTTAGTGTGACTAAAATATACAGTGCAGGGGTAGAAAAAAGGAGGACAGTTGAGACCAGATTTTAAGGGTATTGGATGACTTGATGAATGTGAGACAGACTCTAAGACGACCTTGTGATATTCGTGGCTGATGCAATCCCCTACCATTGAGTGTGGGCAGTCTGGGGCTTGTTCTAACCAACAGAATGTGGCAAAGGTGATGTGGTTGCACTGCCTAAGATTTTAAACTCTATCTCATAAGAAGACTCTTTCCCTTGCTTGCTTTGACAAAGTAAGTGTCCATGTTGGGAAGCTTCATGGAACAAGGAATTGAGGCAGTCTTAGGTCAACAGCCAGTCAGGAACTCAGGACAGCTTCTGGCCAACAGCTCACAGGAGCTGAAAGATACTAACAGCCACGTAAGCTTGGAAATGGATTTTTCAAGCTGCAGAGCTTGAAACAGCAGCACCAGCCTATACCTTGACTGTAAGCCTTGTGAAACTCTGAATCAGAGAAGACAGGCAAGCCACCCCTGGACTCCTGACCCACAGAAACTGACATCATAAATACTGACATCATAAAAAATAAGTTTGTGACACTATTGTTATATAACTACCGATAGCTAATACAATGGAGAATGTGGAGCTTGTCTTAAAATCAGTGGCAAGCCAGCTGCTAAATACTGTCACGCAAGAAAGTGGCTTGGCATCTTTCCTTTAGAAAAGAAAATCTAGGGCTGGACGCAGTGGCTCACGCCTGTAATCCCAGCACTTTGGGAGGCCGAGGCGGGTGGAGCACGAGGTCAGGAGATGGAGACCATCCTGGTTAACATGGTGAAACCCCGTCTGTACTAAAAATACAAAAAAATGAGCCGGGCGTGGCGGCGTGCGCCTGTAGTTCCAGCTGCTGGGGAGGTTGACGCAGGAGAATGGCGTGAATCTGGGAGGCGAAGCTTGCAGTGAGCGGAGATCGCACCACTACACCACTCCAGCCTGAGTGACAGCAGCAAGACTGTCTCAAAAAAAAAAAAAAAAAAAAAAAAAAAAAAAAAAGAAAGAAAAAAAAATCTAGGAAGCAATGTGGAGAATAAATAGGATGGGGGAAAATGAAATGCATAAAAGACAGCTGATAGATTATTACAACAGTCTGTGTGAGAGGTAAAAAAGAAAACTAAACTGGTAATACAAAAAAAGAAAAGAAAATATTTATTTTTATTTTAAACTTATACTTTAGGTTCAGGGATACATGTGTAGGTTTGTTATATAGGTAAATTGCATGTCACAGGGGTTAATTGTACAGATTATTTTGTCACTCAGGTAATAAGCATACGCTCTGTTAGGTACTTTTTCAATCCTCTCCCTCCTCCTACCTTCCAGCCAAGTAGTCCCCGTTATCAGTTGTTCCCCTCTTTGTACCCATGTAGTCTCATTGTTTAGCTTTTATTTGTGAATAAGAACATGCAGTGCTTGCTATTGTGAAAATAGTGCTGTGATGAACATTTCCATTAATGTGTCTTTATGATAGAAAGATTTATATTCCTTTGGGTATATACACAATAATGGGATTGCTGGGTCAAATGATAATTCTGTTTTAACTTATTTGAGAAGTCATCACACTGCGGTCCTCAGTGGCTGAACTAATTTACATTCCCACCAGCAGTGTATAAGCATTCCCCGTTCTCTGCAACCCCACTAGCATCTGTTATTTTTTGCCTTTTTAATAATAGCTATTCTGACTGGGATGAGATGGTATCTCATTGTGGTTTTGATCTCTCTAATTATTAGTGATGTTGAGCTTGTTTTCATATGCTTGTTGACTACATGTATGTTTTCTTTTGAAAAGTGTCTGTTCATGTTCTTAGCCCACTTTTTAATGGAGTTGTTTGTTTTTTGCTTGTTAATTTAAGTTCCTTATAGATTCTGGATTTTAGAATCTATGAAGAATCTATCTTCATCAAAAGTGTAATTTGCAAATATTTTCTCCCATTGTGGAAGTTGTCTGTTTACTCTGTTGAGAGTTTCTCTTTACTTTAATTTGGTCCCATTTATCAATTTTTGTTTTTGTTGCCATTGCTGTTGTCATCTTCAGGAAGAAAATTTTCCCAGGGCCTATGTCCAGAATGGTAATTCCTAGGTTACCTTCTAGGGTCTTTAGCTTTAGGTTTTACATCCAGGTCTTTAATCTATCTTGAATTGATTTTTGTATATGGTGTCAGGGAGGGGTTTAGTATCAGTCTTCTGCATACATCTAGCAGGTTATCCCAGCACCATTTATTGAATAGGGAGTCCTTCTCCCATTGCTTGTTTTTTGTTAACTTTGTCAAAAATTGGGTGGTTGTAGCTGTCTGGCATTATTTCTGAGCACTCTATTCTGTTCAGTTGGTCTATGTTTCTGTTTTTGTACCATTACCATGCTGTTTTGATTACTGTGTCCTTGTGGTATGGTTTGAAGTCAGGTAATGTGATGCCTCCAGCTTTTTAATTTTTGCTTAAGATTGCCTTGACTATTTGGGCTCTTTTCTGTTTCCATATGAATTTTGAAACCGTTTTTTATAATTCTGTGAAGAACGTAATTGATGGTTTAAGAGGAGTAGCATTCAATCTAAACTGCTTTGGGCAGTATGGCCATTTTAACAATGTTGATTCTTCCTATTCATGAGCATGGAATGTTTTCACTTTTGTTTGTGTCATCTCTAATTTCTTTGAGCAACATTTTGTAGTTCTTGTAGAGATGTTTATGTTTCACCTCCGTCGTTAACTGTATTCCTAGGTATTTGATTCCTTTTTTGGGTATTGTGAATAGGATTGTGTTCTTGATTTGGATCTTGGCTTGAACATTATTGATGTATAGAAATGCTGCTAATTTTTGTACATTGATTTTGTATCTTCAAACTTTGCTGAAGTTTTTTTTAATCAGATCCAGGAGCTTTTAGGCAGAAACTATGGGGTTTTCTAGGTTTAGAAACATATTGCAAATAGAGATAGTTTCACTTCCTCTTTTCCTGTTTGGGTGCCTTTTATTTCTTTCTCTCGCTTGACTTCTCTGGCCAGGATTTCCAGTACTATGTTGAATAGGAGTGCTGAGAGTGATCACCCTTGTCTTGTTCTGTTTCTCAAGGGCAATGCTTCTAGCATTTGTCCATTCAGTATGATGTTGGCTGTGGGTTTGTCATAGATGGCTCTTTTTATTTTGATGTACGTTCCTGCAATGCCTTATTTGTTGAGGATTTTTAACATGAAAGGATCCTGAATTTTATTGAAAGCCTTTTCTGCATCCGTTGAGATGTTCATGTGGTTTTTTGTTTCAGTTCTGTTTATAAGATGAATCATATTTATTGATTTTGTATAGGTTGAAACAATCTTGCATCCCAGGAATAAAGCCTACCTGATTGCTGTGGATTAGCTTTTAGATGTGCTGCTGAATTTGATTTGCTAGTATTTTGTTGAGGATTTTAGCATCTATGTTCATCAGGGATATTGGTCCAACATTTTCTTTTTTTGATGCATCTCTGCCAGATTTTAGTATTACGATGATGCTGACCTCCTATAATGAGTTAGGGAGTGTCCCTCCCCCTCAAATTTTTGGAGTAGTTTTAGTAGAAATGGTACTAGTTCTTCTTTATACATTTGGTAGAATTAGACTGTGGATCCGTCTGGTCCTGGTTTTTTTTTTTTTTTTCCTAATTGATAGGCTTTTCATAACGGATTCAATTTTGGAACTCATTATTGATCTGTTTAGGGATTCCATTTCTTCCTTGTTCAACCTCAGGAGCTTATGTTTCTAGGAATTTATCCATTTCTTCTAAGTTTTCTACTTCATGTGCATAGGTGTTTGTAGTTGCCTCTGAGGGTATTTTGTATTTTTGTGGGGTCGGTGGTAATGTCTTCTTTGTCTTTTCTAACTGTGTTTATTTGGATCCTCTCTATTTTTTTCTATATTAGTCTAGCTAGGAGTTTATCAATCTTTTTATTCTTTAAACAAATTAAAATTTGGATTTATCTTTTTTGCTCTTCATCTCTCAATTTCCTTCAGTTCAGCTCTGATTTTTGGTTATTTCTTGTCTTCTGCTAGCTTTGGGCTTGGTTTGCTCTTGTTTTTCTAATTCTTCCAGGTGTGACACTAAGCTATGAATTAGAGATCTTTCTAACTTTTGGATGTGGGCATCACTATAAAATTCCCTCTTACCACTTCTTTAGCTGTGTTCCAGAGATTCCAGTATCTTTGTTCTCATCAGTTTCAAAGAATTACTTGATGTTTGCCTTAATTTCATTGTTCACCCAAAAGTCATTCAGGAGCAGGTTGTTTAATTCCAAGTAATTGCATAGTTGTAAGCAATTTTCTTAGTGTTGATTGTTTATTGCAGTGTGGTCCAAGAGTATGTTTGGTATGATTTCAGTTTTTTTTTTATTTGCTGAGAGTTGTTTATGGCCAATCATGTGGTTGACTTTAGAGTATGTGCTATGTGCAGATGAGAATAATTTATATTCTGTTGTTTTTGGGTGGAGAGTTCTGTAGATATCTATTAGGCCCATTTAGTCAAGTGTTGAGTTCAGGTCCTGAATATTTTTGTTAGTTTTATGCCTCAGTGATCTGCCTAATACTGTCAGTGTCATGTTGCAGTCTCCCACTATTATTGTGTGGTTATCTACATATTTTTGTAGGTGTTTCAGAACTTGCTTTATGCATCTGGGTACTCCTACATTGGGTGGGTGTATATTTACAATAGTTAGGTCTTCTCAATGAATTGAACTCTTTATTATTATGCAATGCCCTTCTGTGTCTGTTTTGATGATCATTGGTTTAAAGTCTGTTTTGTTGGAAATCAGAATAGGAGTCCCTGCTTTTTTCTGTTTTGTGTTTGCTTGGTAGATTTTTCTTCATCCCTTTACGTTGAGTCTATGGGTATCACTACTTGTGGGATGGGTTTCTTGAAGACAGCGTACATTTAAGTCTTGCAGTCTGGCTTCTTTATCTAACTTGCCACTCTGTGCCTTTTGATCGGGGCACATAGCCCATTACATTCAAGGTTAATATTCATGGGGCAGGGGGTAGGGAATTGGATCCTATCTTCGTGTTGTTAGCTGGTTATTATGCAGACTTTATTATGTGGTTGTTTTATAGTGTCAATAATCTATGTACTTAAGTGTGTTTTTGTAGTGGCTGGTAATGGCCTTTGCTTTTCATGTTTAGAACTCCCTCAGGTACCTTTTGTAAGGCAGGTCTCGTTGTAACGAATTCCCATAATATTTGCTTGCCTGAAAAGGATCTTATTTCTCTTTTGCTTATGAAGCTTAGTTTCGCTGGGTAAGAAATTATTGGTTGGAGTTTCTTTTCTTTAAAAATGCAGAATATAGGCCCCCAATCTATTTCAGATTGGAGTGTTTCTGCTGAAACATTCACTGTTAATCTGATGAGTTTCCTTTTGTAGGTGGCCTGTCCCTTCTTTCTAGCTGCTTTTAATATATTTTCTTTCATGTCAACCTTGAAAAATCTGAAAATTATGTAGTATCTTGCAGGGCTTGTTTGCATCTCCTGAATTTGCATGTCAGCTTCTCTTGTGAGGCTGAAAAAGTTTTGGTGAGTGATATCCTCAAATATGATTTCCAAGTTGCCTGCTTTCTCCCCTCTCTTTCAGGGATGCCAATGAGTTGAAAATGTGTTCTCTTTATATAAACCTCATATTTCTTGGAGATTTTGTTCATTTTTTTATTCTTCTTTCTTTATTTTTGTCTAACTGTATTTTGGAGAGCCAGTCTTTGAACTCTGAGAGTCTTTCCTCAGCTTGGTTGATTCTGCTGTTAATACTTGATACGGTTTGGCAGTGTCCCCATCCAAATCTTATCCTAAATTGTAGTTCCTATAATCTCCACGTATGGTGGGAGGGACCTAGTGGGAGGTAAGTGAATCATGAAGGCAGTTCCCCCATGCTATTCTCATGATAGTAAGTTCTCACAAGATCTGATGGTTTTATAAGGGGCTTCTCCCTCACTTGGTTCTCATTCTTCTCCTTCCTGCCACCATGTGAGGAAGGGCATATGCTTCCCCTTCCACCATAATTGTAAGTTTCCTGAGGCCTTGGCTTACTGAGGAACTGTGGTCAAATAAACCTCCTTCCTTTATATGTTACCCAGTCTTGAGCAGTTCTTTATAGCAGCATGAGAATGGATGAATACAGTAAATTGGTACTGGTAGAGTGGGGTGCTGCTATAGGGACACCCAAAAATGTGGAAGTGACTTTGGAAATGGGTAACAGGCAGAGGCTGGAACACTGTGGCTGGCTTGGAAGAAAACAGGAAAATGTGGAAAAGTATGGAGCTTCCTAGAGACTTGCTGAATGGCTTTGACCAAAATGCTGATAGTGATATGGACAATAAAGTCCAGGTTGAGGTGGTCTCAGACAGAGAGGAAGAACTTGTTGGGAACTGGAGCAAAGGTGACTCTTGTTATGAGTTAATAAAGAGACTAGTGGCATTTTACCCCACCCTAGAGATCTTTGGAAATTTGAACTTGAGAGAGATGACTTAAGGTATCTAGCAGAAGGAATTTCTACGTGGCAAAATGTTCAAGAGGAAGCAGAGCATAAACGTTTGGAAAATTTGCAGCCCAATAACTAAATAGGAAAGAAAAACTCATTTTCTGGGGAGAAATTCAAGCTGGTTGCAGAAATTTGCATAAGTAATGAGGAGGCAAATATTAATCACCAAGACAATGTGGAAAATGTCTCCAGGGCATGTCAGAGACCTTTGTGGCAGCCCCTCCCATCACAGATCCAGAAGTCTAGGAAGAAAAAATGGCTTCATGGGCCCACGGTCCCCCCACTGTGTGCAGCCTAGCAACTTGGTGCCCTGCATTCTGGCTGCTGCAGCCATGGCTAAAAGGGTCCAAGGTATAGTTTGGGCCATGACTTTAGAGGGTGCAAGCCCCAAGCTTTGGCAGCTTCCAATTGTTGTTGAGCCTCCCGGTACACAGAAGTCAAGAACTGACATTTGGAACCCCCTACTTAGATTTCAGAGGATGTATGGAAGCACGTGGATGTCCAGGCAGAAATTTACTGTGGAGGTGGAGCCTTCATGGAGACCCTCTGCCAGGGCAGCATGGAAGAGAAATGTGGGGTTGGATCCCCAATACAGAGTCCCCATTGGGGCACTGCCTAGTGGAACTATGAGAAGAGGACCACAGTCCTCCAGTACCCACAATGGTAGATCCACCTACAACTTGCACTCATGCAGCCTGTGAAAGCAGCCTTGAGGGGCACTGTACCCTGCAAAACCACAGGGGTGGAGCCTCCCAAGGCCATGGGAGCCCATCTCTTGCATCAGCATGACCTGAACTTGAGGCATGAAACCAAAGGAAATTATTTTGGCTCTTTAAGATTTAATTACTGGCTTGTTGGATTTCAAACTTGCATGAGGCCTGTAGCCCCTTTGTTTTGGCCACTTTCTCCCATTTGGAACAGCTGTATTTATCCAGTGGCGGAACCTCCATTGTATCTAGGAAGTAACTAACTTGCTTTTGATTTTGCAGGCTTTTAGGTGGAAAAGATTTGCCTTGTCTCAGATGAGACTTTGGACTTCGACTTTTGGGTTAATGCTGGAATGAGCTAAGACTTTTGGAGACTGTTGGAAAGACATGAATGTGTTTTGAAATGTGAAGACATGAGATTTGGGTGTGGTGGAATGATATGGATTGTCTGGGTTCCCACCCAAACTTTATATTGAATTGTAGTTCCCATAATCCCATGCATGGTGGGAAGGACCTGGTGGGAGGCAATTGAATCATGGGGGAGGTTTTCCCATGCTATTCTCGTGACAGTAGTAAGTTCTCATGAGATCTGATGGTTTCATAAGGAGCTTTTGCCTTCACTCAGTTCTCATTCTACTTCCTGCTACCATGTGAAGAAGGACATGTTTACTTTCCCTTCAACCATAATTGTAAGTTTCCTGAGGCCTTGCCAGCCTTGCAGAACTCTGAGGCAATTAAACCTCTTTTCGTTATAATGTACCCAGTCATAGGCAGTTCTTTGTAGCAGTGTAAGAACAAACTAATACAATACTTTTGATTTTATTATGAAATTTTTGTAGTGTTCTTTTCAGCTTTATCAGATCCATTTGGTTCTTCCTTGTAATGGCCATTTCATCTTTCAGCTCCTGTATTATTTTATTGCAATCCTTAGATTCCTTGGATTAGATTAAAATTTTGACTTTGTCCTGAATCTTGATGCTTTCCATTTCTATACATATTCTGAATTCTATGTCTGTCATTTCAGTACTTTCAGTCTGGTTAAAAATCTTTGCTATGGAACCGGCACAATCATTTGGAGGAAAGGCAATACTCTGGCTTTTTGAGTTACCAGAATTCTTGTACAGGTCAGGTCCTTTCTCATTTGTGTAGGCTGATATTACTCTAACTGTGGTATAATTTGAATACCGTGAGTTGACTTCTGAATGTTTTCAGAAGGCCAAGGCTTTGTGCAGGGTCTTTATCTGTAGCTGAATTCTAATTTTTGTCCTTGGTTTCATAGGTGGGTACATTAGCAAAATGTTTTTGGTGACGAAGTTTGGGCTATGACTCAGTAGATGGTGCTTAAGCATAATGGCCAGTAGATAGGCTCTTGCTCAGCCATGAGGAGCCTCTGTATTTCCTCCCAGTTGTTTTTGTGCTCTCTCTTAGTGGTCTGAAAGTGTTGGCTCCTCCAGAGTGCTGGCTGTAGATCTCAGCTTGGCATGCCCAGGATCCATACTGCAGCCCTGGGGTGAGCTCAGGCTTTATGTTCCCTCCCCAGCTTGGAGGAAGCAAGAGATGGGACCTTGGCAATGGCTGTGGCAGCAGGACTTTCACTTGTTTCTTGGAGCTCCACTCCAGAGATAGGCAGAGCCACTACTAGTTGGGACAATCAGCCTTGGGTGGGGCAGCTGTGTTGTGGATTCAAGTCAGGAGTCCCTGCCTGGTGACGCAGTGGGGACAGGGGACTTGGCGAGACAAACTGGCCTCTTCTCCTTAGGGCAGCCGTGGCTTGTTGGAGATGTGGTTAAAGCACTCAGGGTCTTTGTTCCTTTCCCAGTTTGAGGGCAGCAAGGGAAGTACCACTGCAGTGACAGTGGCAGAGGGACTTTCAGTTGCCTCTTGAAGCTTCACCTCAAAGAAACACAAGGATCCTGCTACTGGGAATATTCAGCTGGGTGTGGCTGAATATTTAGCCAGAGACCCTGCTTGGTGAAAAGCTGGAGGTCAAAGACTCATAGGAAGGGGTGACTTTACTCCTATCTGTGTGGCGACTGTGGCATGCTAGAAACGTGAGTAAAGCCCTCAAACTCTTTGCTCCTTTCTCAGTCTTGGGGCAGAACCACTGCAGTGGCCATAGCAGAGAGGCTGTTGGTTGCTTCTGAGAGCTCCATCCCTGGGAAACCCAGAGCAACTACCAGTGAGAATGCTTAGCCTGGGGTGGGACAGCTGTTCTGTGGTCCTGAGCCAGGGGCCCTGCCTGATGAAGATTGGGGTGAGGACTCACAGGGAAGAAACACTGAACTCCTTTCCATAGGTGGCTGTGGCGTGCTGCAGGTGCCAGCATATCAACCAAGTCCTTTGTTCCTTCCCCAGCCTGAAAGCAGTAAGGGCAGTACTACTGCAGCTGCAATGAAAGAGGGCCTGTGGATGTCTCTGTGATTTTTTTTCTTCAGAGAAACACAGAGCTGCCCTGACAGAAGTATTCAGGCGGGGGCAAGGCAGTTATGCTGCAGGCCCCCTGCCTAGTGAGGAGTAGCAGGGCCAGGGACCCAGGCAGAAAATCACCTGTTTGTTGGCAAGGCAGCTGTGCTGTGCTGGGGGTCCATGTTAGTCCCTAATCCCTGTACTACCCTCCCGATCCTGAGAGCAGCAGGAATGAGGACTGTGGAGCTGCAAAATTTGCAGGCCTGCCTGTTACCCCTGGGAGCTCTGTTCCAAGAAAATGTAGAGCCGCAACAGGCCGAAAGCCCAGGTTGGGTGTTGCTGAGATCCTAGGTCAGGAGGCCTTGCCCTGTGAGGAGTAGGAGGGGTGGGGACCCTCATGGAAAACACTCTGGCCACTTTTCTATAAGGCAGCTCTGCTGTGCTAGGGGTTTGCATTAGTCCATAGTCAAGGCACTCTCTCCCATGGGTGGTGGGGTCCTAGGGTGTCTCCTGAGTCCAGGATCGCAAAGGGGTCCATGACAGAAGTGTGGTCCCCAGGGACTCTCACTCACTCACCATTTTCCTGAGGTGGGGACCTCCCCGGCTCTGTACCGCTCCGGGTGGGTAATTGTCATATCTCGCTCTTCTCCATTCTTCACGGGTTGTGTTGTTTTCTTCATGAATTCCGAAGTTTCCTCTTGGATGATCTGGTTGAAGAGCCAGTGTGTACTGACCACACTTTCTTCTCTCCTTGAAATTGGTGCACATTAGCTGCTTCTAGTCAGCCCTCTTGCCCAGAATCCCCAAAAAGAAAATTATCAGTTCAGGGATTGTAGCCTTTGTTTTGTTTTAACATGAGATATGTGATTATAATAAACTTCAAGTACTCAGGACCATTTTATGGATAAAAGGAGAATCTAACTTTTAAAAGTTGGGAAAATAATTTAATATTGGAAACTCAAGAGTTACAAATTCTTACAGTTATTTCAAAACTAAAGGTTTCTTTAGAGCTCCAAACTTTGAGCCATAAATCCTATATCCCTCATCAAAGCCATACTGATAACATTGAACAATTGCTGAAGAGTAACATTCTCCCTCTCTTTACCAATGTAAGCCTTGGCATTGGTACTATCTTGAATCATCTTTTTGCATGTCATTACGATCAGAAAAAATAAAAAGCTACCCAGAAAGGGCAGCCACATTCTAAATAATAGCTTTTACCTCCCTGAGGGGCTGCTAGTACCTACCTGATTAGAATTCATTTGTAAACAATAGAGCCCTTTTAAATCTAAATTACATTTCCTAATGAATTGTTTCTGTTTATTCAGTTTACATTAAGAAACTCTTCATTCATTGAGCAAATCCTTACTGAAACCTATATTATGCCAGGCATTCTGATAAATACTAGGTATGCATCAATAAATAAAAATTACTCCATTTTCAGAAATATTTTTTAATAACTCCTATGTATTAAGTAGGAATTTTTAAAAATATACTACAGACAAAATTCCTGATCCTCATAGAGCTACAGTCTGATGGAGGAAAGTGGAAATCATGCAAACAAATATGTATATCTCAAATTTCTAAAATAATAAAGGATTAGAATTATGAGGAGAAATAATGCAGAGAGAAATGGAGAAATCCTGAGTGTGATGTTTAAGTCCCAGTGGTCAGAACACACAATGGTTTAAGTCATCTCTGGAAGTGATTTTGGGGACACAGATTTGAGTAAAAGAGAGATTGAACTATAGAATATTTGTGGGAAGAAGGCCAGGTGCAGTGGCTCACTCCTGGAATCCCAGCACTTTGGGAGGCTGAGGTGGGCAGATCACGAGGTCAAGAGATCAAGACTATCCTGGCCAACATGGTGAAACCCTGTCTTTACTAAAAATACAAAAATTAGCTGGGCTTGGTGGTGCACACCTGTAGTCCCAGCTACTCGGGAGGCTGAGGCAGGAGAATCGCTTGAATTTGGGAGGTGGAGGTTGCAGTGAGCTGAAATCACACCACTGCACTCCAGCCTGGGTGACTGAGCAAGACTCCATCTCAAAAAAAAAAAAAAGAATATTTATGGGAAGAAATTCATGAGAAAGTGTAGAAAACCGTGCCTGGCAGAAAGGAACAATTACAAAGCCCTTGAGATAGGAAAGTGCTTGACCTATTCAAGCAGAAGCTAGAAAGCTAGTGCAGTGAGCAACAGGAGGAAGGGAAGGAAATGAGATTGAGAAGGAGGATACAATGCTAGATTACATAGAACAATATTGTTTAGAGTTTAAAAATATGAACTTTGTTGTATGTATAATGAGAAGCCAATAAAGGTTTTGAAGATGAAAATGACCACTGTGGTTAGTTAGCAGATGTTGGAATATAATGTGTAATAATGTCAACAGGAAGATAAATTAGAGAACTATTGCACCGACTAAAGTTAAATTAGAAACAAAAAACAATGGTGACTGGGCAAGGATATTAGACGATGCTAGATGGTAAATTTAAGATGCTAAATTTCAGATTTACTGAGTTTTAACCGTTTAAAATGATTCAGATTTTTAATGTGAGCAACAGGGAGATAGTATTGTCATTTCCTAAGATGAGAAAGAATAGAAGGACATGATTGATGGGAGGGTTGGCAGGAATCAGAAAAAAGACTTTGTTTTGGATTTCTTTAGTTAGAAATATTGATTTTGCAGTTGAACATATGAATTTGGAATTCAGGAAACAAATTGGCATCAGTAACATAATGTTTGGAAACTTTAATGTTGAGGTGATGTTTAAAGACTTAGGACCAGATAAGATGATTAGTGAGAGAGTATACAAAAGAAGAGGTCTGAAGACTCAGCTAGGATGCTTCAACTTTCAGAAGTTCAGAAGAAGGTATAATAGAATAATCAGTGTTACAGGCTGAATGTTGTCCTCCCAAAATATATGTTGAAATCTGAAACTTCAGTACCTGTGCATGTGATCGTCTCTGGAAATAAGATATTTTAGATGTAATCAACTTCAAAGGAGGTCATTAGAATAGAGATCCAATGTGACTGGTGACCTCATAAGAAGAAGCGATAGAAACACACAGAAGAGAATGCCATGTGAAGACATGGTTGCATGAGGTGAGAATGACATGATATTGGAGACAGAGATTGAAGTGCTGCAGCGACAAGTAGAGGAATGACAAAGATTGCTGGCAAACCACCAGAAGCCAGGAAGAGACAAGAAATAATTCTCCCTTTATGAGTTTCAGAGGGGAGCATAGTCCTGTTAACATGTGGATTTTGGACTTTGATTCTCCAGAACGGGGAGAAAATAAATTTCTGTTTATTGTAAACCCCCAATTTGTGGCACTTTAAAAGGGCCTCCCTAGAAAACCTAAGTCTGCAAGGGAGGAGAGAAAGAAGTAAGTATGTGGGAATTGACAGTGAAAGATCAAATAAGACGAGGATTGAGAACTGACCTTTGAAGATCACAAGTGAACAAGACAGTAGGAGCATCTATGATGACTGTGGATGAAAAGCTGTGGGGTTGCAGATTCAAGAGATAAAGGGATTTTCACTTCCTACCAAGATGGAGTAATAGAGACTGGACTTACTCTCCCACATGAAACAACTAAAAAGTGGACAAAATATTTAACATAAAAGTTCTCAATACATTGACCATCAAAAAATGAAGGACAGTGATCCATTGACAAAAAGCATGAGCTTTTGATTGCTCTATTTACTGCCTGGAGAAAGATTCCAGGTCATAGCACAAGGAGGACCTGGGTGTTTTCTAACACCAACAACCAATTTTCCAATACCCTGATTCTTTTACACCAACTAGAGGTCCTACAATTCAATTCCATTATGACACTAATGACCGAGAGTTTGCATGAGACTCTACAGGTTTGAAGGCTCAGTCCCACAAGATTGACCACACTTCAGATTCCAGTTGCTAATGGGATGCCTAGACTACCTACCTTCAAGCTTGGCCAACTACAAAGTAAGAGGTTCCCAGGACATCCCCTCAGGGTTAAGAATTTGCTGTAACAATTTACAGACACTGGAAACAGGCAAGTTAAGATCTTAATGAATTTATTTGAGCATGTCACAATATATGAATTGGACAGCACCAGAAAACAAGCAGTTAGTGCTCCATTAAGGGGGCATAAGGCAAAAACTTTTATAAGGGACTCATGAAAACAAGACAAAGAAAATGTTTAACTGGTTAAAGTGAAAGTCTTTATAGGTTGATTGGCAGTAGCTGATTAGTTAAGCTTAAGTTTCATGTTGCTGTTTACATTGAGTTGGGTTTTGGTTTGCTTCTGCAGGAACCCAAAGTGCTGGAGTTGTCTCAGCCTATTGGTCTCCCAAGTAACTATTTTAATGTTACTATTGCCAGTTTATTCTAAAGCTCAGGAACAGCCAAATGGAAGAGATGCAAAGGTTAAAGTATGGATGAAAGTGTGCAGAGCTTCCATGCACTCTCCAGGGGAACCACCCTTCCAGCATTTCAATGTGTTCATCAACCTGGAAGCTCTCAAACCCCATGGGTTAGGGTTTTTTTACGGAGGCTCCATCACATAGGCATGATTGGTTAAATCAGTGGTCACTGGTGAGGGAAATCAATCTCCAACCTCTCTTCTCTCCCTGGAGGTTGAGGGTCTAAAAGTTCCAACCTTCTAATGGGAAGACTGGTTCTTCTGACAACCAACCCCCACCCTGAAGCTATCTCATGGCCATAAGAGGGTCACCTCATTAGGATAAATTCAAATATGGTTGAAAGAGGTTTGTTATTACTAACAAAAGACACTCCTATCACTCAGGAAATTGCAAGGTTTTTAGGAGCTCTGTTCCAGAAACGGAACAAACATTTATTATTAAATGTACATTTATTATTAAACCACAGAGTGGGAACACAGGTAGAGCACAGAACTTTGAGTTGAGGAGCTGGAATTGCAGGGAGATCAAGGTGGCTGGCATGGATACAGCACAGTACTGAGGTAGAGAGAGCCATACAAAGAAATAACTCCCCAAATCTCCAGAGTCCCACCTGTACATACAGCTGAGTACCGCTCAGTGCATGTGAGAAAACTACTTGAGTTTGGGAAAAGAACCACCTAATGAGGAAAAGTCTTCAGTGCTCACAAGGGGATAGGAATAGTGTTGTTCCCAACAGCCAGAATGGAAAACCTCATGATTCACAGGACATCAGGTAGATTGCTCAGAAGGTTTATGTCTAAACAGAGGGATGAACTTAGTCCTAAATGAAATTCTACTATGTTCTCACGCAACAAAGCTTATAATAAGACTCATATAACTTAACTATATCTCAAGAGGAGGCTCAAGAATATTTATAGAAATAAAAAAAAAACAGCACCAACAAAGTAATATTCACAAATATTTAGCATCCTCTGTAAAATTACCATAAATGCCAAAATACGGAAAACTACAATCTGTAATAATGAAAGGAAGCAAGAATAACAAGGAAGTATGAGGAAATGTTCATGGGTGAGTTCGGTTCATAAGTGTAGTAACAGTTTAGTGGGTGCATGCACAGATCAAAACTTAACAATGATGTGCATTTACTATATGTCAATTATGCCGCAATAAAGCTGATTGAAAAAAAAAAAAAAACAGAGACTGGAAGGTGAAGAAGTGGAAAGAGCAACTCTTTGGAGACTTTTTTTAAAAAGAAAAGTTAATAGAAGAATGATGTTGTGGTTGGAAGAAGAGATAGAATAAACAAATTTTCATGTGTTTTTTTCTGTTTTGAGGAAATAAATAGTATTTAAAAATAGAATTTGTAGTAGATAGTAACTAAGTGGACACAAAAGATAGGATTAAATGGATTACTGGAACACGTATAGTGTAGCATCAGACATAGAGAAACCTGGGTTGCAATCACTACTGTGGTGCTTCATTGCTGTGATCCTATGCAAACCACTTATACCAAATGGCCCTCAATTTCTTCTTTTGTAAACTGAAGATAATAACAATATCTACTTGCATTGTATTTACAATTTAGAAAATCATAAATACGTAATAGAATCTGGCAGCAAGCATAAAACATAATTAACATTTTGCCTTTGCTTTCTCTGGTCTGTGTAGATAATAAAATGATACACTTTGCAGTGGTTTAGGAAGTTTGTCTTATATAAACACAGAATAACAGTCTACCAATTTTGTAGTATTTTTATTTCTTCCAGTCTGTTTTACTTTGCTAATTGCATACAGATGAACTGTCTTAGAAAAGTACTTTTATGATACTTACTATTTTGGGGAAAGTTAGAGAACAAAATAATATTTTTTGATCCTTCAGAGGAACATATAGAATAATGTATTAACTCCATTTAAGATTCTGTCTCCAGCCTCATCCAAGCCGCTTTTTACCTTAAACCATACATTTTATTCCTCTGTGTAATCAGTGTCTCCTAAACTCAAACATACTCAGGTCTCTGTGCACTGAAATATTACGGCCTTTATTTATCCTGGGACACATTCTTTTCTCTCCACTTCCTCCACTCCTTCCATGCTGTTCTCACCCATGACCAACACTCAACTCACTCTTACGGAGTTTATCAAACTACCAATTCTTCCAAGTGTTTCCTATTTTATGAAGTATTTCCCAAAAGATAGCCTCTCCTAGCACCGTTGCCTGACATACCAAGCTCTCCACTACAACTCTATTTTCACACTAGTGACACACACGCACAAAATCTGCATTTTATTGGCCTCACCAGCCAAACTCGTGTGATACATTTATAGAATAAACAAAATATCAAAATTCTGATCCCTGCTCCTTTTCTCCTTTTAATATCTTGGAGTTTTGTCCTATCTAAGGATCTCCTACTTGAGATCATGGAAAGCAGCACTGTTAGTAATAAAACTCTGATGCTGATGCCAAGACATGAACAATGTTTCCAAAACGACCCTGACAAGGCCAACAGAAACAAAGTGTGTTTCTAACAGGACATGGCCAAGATCACACTGAAGCTACTTCTGAGTGACTGCTGCTTTCTTGCTTAGCTGATCTGGCCTCCTGAACAAAGATTACTGAAATGCCCAGCAACTAAACTGCCCCCTCTTCTTCACAGTGTATCCAGATCAGCTTCCACATCACTAAGCCCTTCTTCAATAATTCAACGCAAGCCGAAACTCTGTTAAAACTTGCCACTCTCCTCATTGAAAGGCTCTATGCTTGTCTTCCATCCTGTTTCCTTTACTGAAACAAGATTAAAGACCCTATCCTTTTTTTTTTCCTGTATATAAGTGGTTGATGGATTTTAACACACCAGTGATTCCTCCTGTGAATCCCTCAGAGATGGTGGAAACTGAGGCTGATGGGGGAACAACTTTAGCTAGGGAAGGAGGGTGTTGGTTCTCACATTTGACCCACACTGCTCCTGCCCTGGGATTGTTCCTCTCTGCCTCCCTTCCCTATACTGCTGCTGTCCTCCTTTGGACATTTCTATTTATTTATTTTTCTGGCCTCTCAGATCAGCAGGAGAGCACCTAGGTCTCAGGGCCTGCTCTCTCTGGCAGGCCTCTGCAACAGCACTTGTGAAGTGCTAGTGATTCACTTCCTTCTCTGTTGCTCAGCCTTCTCTTTCTTGGCAGGCAGTCCAGGGAGTGGAGGAGGGTGCAGTATAGCAGGGAAAGCCAGGCACTGCCTCACATTTTCACTGGAATCATTGCTCCCTCTTATTGGCAGGTCAGGTTGTTTAGTCTGAGCCATCAGACTAGATTTTGCCTTCACTTGTAGCGATCTCCCTCAGCGGCCCTCTTGCCCTTCCCTCCAGTCTGGCCCCTGTGTGGAACACCAAAACAGCAGTTACATTTGTGCAGGTGGGAAAACTAACTTACCAAATTCTTTTTCTGCCTTTTGACAAATTAAAGGACGCAACTGGGAATATCTTACAAGGCACAAACATTCTAGGATGGCTAGGAAAGTTCTGGCTTATTCTGTTAGGATGCTTGTCTGCTCAGCACACACAGAAAACCTTTGGAGTTTATAGGACTTAACCTCTTGCTTAAGTCAACTGGAGTTTTATGATTGCTTATGTAATCCAAACACTACCCTTTAAAAATATAGCAGTTGATTTTATATTAATGTTGATTTTGTGTTTAGCTGCCTCCCCCTGTGAGATTGTGAGTGGCCTGCCAGGAGGAATTGGTCTTAGGGGAGTAGCCCCTATCACATTTCTGGGTGAGTAGCCCTAGCACAGCAGTCAGCCTGGAATGGATTCTTACTGGAACTATCCATGAAGCTGTTTATAAAGATGCACATATGCTAGGACATTCAGCAAATCTCCTAACTGGTGTATGGTTTAAACCAGGCAATTAAAATATTATTTCATATTGCATGTTTAAAGAAGCTAAGACTGGTTAAATTCTTAGCAATCAAATTGGACAAATTAATAAAGTGGGTCTCTGGCTATAATTTGATTTTGGTTATAAAATGTCTTCAAAGATGAGTCCATTTCCCCACAAAAGATAGTTGCCCACAAAAGAAGTTGAATTCTGTCCAGCAGGCATTCACACATCCTAAGTGATTTGTGTGGAGCATTGACAATAGTAACAACTTATACCTCTGGACTCCTAAATAGCACCAATAACTTTAGGTGGTTGATCCTAACTACTTCAGAGCTCAAATATGCTTCTTCAATAAATTAAAAACTACATTTGGTGGACATCAAAGCAATAAATTATAAAACTCATACACTATTTTGCCAACACAACATTATGTTTGTTATAATGTCATGTCACAATCCGTGTGATATTTTGTGGACAGACACCGTGGTTCTTTATGTATATTAATACTCACAGCAATCCTTGCAATAGGCATTATTATCTGCATTGAAAAATGAGGAAACTAAGGCAGAGAAAAATCAAATGACTTTTCCCATGTCAGATGGCTGGTAAATTTGGTAGTTTGGCTCCAGTAAGCGTGTGTTTCAAAACAGCCCTGTCACAACGCTTTCTATGCCGTACACAAGATTTCTATGAAGTAATCTGAAGAAGTCCCTAGCAGTGAGACCACAACAGAGGATCTTCCCTACACGAAAAAAAAAAAAAGGGTAAAGAAGGTTGTCCTAGATATTCTCAGTGATTTCTTGCATTTTTAGAGTACAACTCATATCGGTTTAGCAACATTGAACCTATTTTAGCTTCCTTGCAAGTTACTGATATTTTTCCTCATTATAAAACCTTCAACTATATAAAGATTTTTCTCAATTTTTGCAGAAAACTAGGATGAATAAAGCAATGAATATGGTACCCTTTTAAATAACACAACACCTTAGGTAGGAATTTGTGCTGTTTTTTGTTGTTGTTGTTGTTGTTTTTGGAAGATTTACAGCAAATAAATAAAGTGGTCTCTGGTAGTTCTGGGACTGTATTATCCATAGAATCATTTTATTTGTACATTAATGAAATTTAGTACTATCGTGAAATTTATAAAAAATAACATCTAACATATTCTTAGTTGTAAAATCTACATTCACAAGAATCCAAAGTCCTTGTAAAAAACAACCGTCTTCTGCTAAACATATAAATCACCCCTTCAGAGAGTATCTGTATCCTTGGTTTTTCTTGAAATTGTGAGTTTCATAAGTTTGGGGAGAATTCAGTAGTCTGTATACCATTAGTATGCTAGGACATCAAAGGAAAAATGGATAAATACCAGAATTTATTTCCAACAAGAAAATTATTGTGCACAACTATTCATAGTTAAAGCAGTTTTGAAAATAATATTTAATATGTTTTTAAAAGGCTAGTCAAGATATTGCAAGTTTTCTCATGCATTATTTACCTTCAGGAAACATGAAGAACTCAAGTGTAAAAAAAATATTAAAATTGAAAAAGCCACACTACCTCAAAAAATAATGGAATTTTGGGGAGTTTTGTTCTTATAATGTCTTAGTAGATAATATGCTGAAATACATAGAATGATAAGTCTTCATTAGAATCTAAACTAATGGAGTTTCATGTGTGCCTATGACTAGTTAAAACAACATCCTGGCATTTAAACTCATCATTGAGATCAGAACTAATAGGGGCAATCCAGACTTGCATTGTGAAGTTGCAAATTATGGCAATTTCTCAGGTAATTTGAAACAGTTTCGATGACTTTTTTCTGTCTGCTTCAGGAAAGTACTAAACAATAAGAAAATGTTATGTTTCCTGTTGGGTCACTGATAAAACGTAAATGAACCAATGACTCAGAATAAATTCCAAAGAGAACAGTATTTATGTATTCACTGTGATTGTAAAGGCCAATGTATGAGGTTGAAACATCTTTATAGTACAAGTTTGCAAAACTATGTTTACTAAACCCTGTTAGCAATAGAGTCTTAGAATGGAGTCAAAAGCTACAAAAATAATTGAATAAATAGGTAATGTATGTTAATAAAATATCTTATTTATATAACTTATCCGTGATACTCCAGACCTACCACCTCTTTTGTTTTGCTTAAGATTCCGACCTTTTAAACTAATCATTTTTGCTTCCTACATCTTCATTAACACATCATTAACTCTGTAATTTAACCTGAGATCCATTCTTAATTCTTCTCTCTCAAACTCATAAGGACTTTATGATAGCTATGTGGTAAAAACAAAGTCTCTCTCTCTCTCTCTCTCTCTGGCTCTCTCTCTAAGGAAACACTCAAAACTCTCTCCATAGCTTACTGTTGCTTGAATCACCACCAAACATTTTCTCTCTCCTCTCCTGGCGGAAGATGCTAAGACATCCTATGAATATGTGATGTTGGTGTTTTGTGAGTGTGATTTTACCTAATCGGGAAGTCAGGAAGGAGGAGAATGACCTAACCTGCCATGTTTTCTTTATGAGAACATCTTCTTGGCAATGTATGGTTTCATGAAGTAGCTATAGAGTTTTAAACTTGCCCTTAAATTCTGGGTCAAGAAATGCTACTTTTCCTGCCATTCATTTCGATGAACCAGTAGTTTATTAAGCCAGTATCATTACTTTGAATTTGATTTGTGAGCATTACACAAAAAGCTGTATGTGCTTGTATTTGATAAACAGAAGCATATGACTTTGATTTGCATTATTATATTTGGATTATTCAGTGATTGCTTGAAATGGCTCATGTTGATCCTTATATATTTTTCTTTCCTTCCTTCCTTCCTTCCTTCCTTCCTTCCTTCCTTCCTTCCTTCCTTCCTTCTTTCCTTCCTTCCTTCCTTCCTTCCTTCCTTCCTTCCTTCCCTTCCCTTCCTCCTTCCTTCCTTCTTTCCTTCCTTTCTTTCCTTTATTAAAAAATTATTACTTTCAGATGATGATAAGAAGAAAAACAATGAGAGTAACTAGTTAGAAATCATCCAGAAGCTTTAATATAGAAACAAAAACAAAAATAAATACTCCCATCCACACACCCATTTTTTGCTTGAGAATCTCAGGGGAACTAGTTAAAACAGTTGCTAGGCAGCCTGTTCCTCATCTCACAATGAGTTAGAACTTTAATCATGTTTACGGAGATACCATGTAAAACTCTAAATGAATAGTCTTATTTTATAGCTCCAATTTAATTAACAGCTAATATTTTAGGCATGTTTATACTAATTGATTACATAGAAATATATTCTATGATATATACATATTTCAGAAATTCTATGATATTTTTGGAAACTTGGTTTTTTTAAACCTTCATATTTTATTGCCTTGGAGTTTACTTGGAAATTGCATACACCAATCTGCTCACACATATCTAGTCTATTTTTTTTCATTCTACAGAGAAGGCTATATTTTCCTCTACATCCCTTGAGAGACAGTACCTGAATCTACTAGTAATGATATTGTCAAAGAAATTATATAGAGAGCTAGGAAGATAGATAAATGGTATATCTCTCACATACACAAATACGCACACACACGTGTTTGTGTGTGAGAGAGAGTACATATGTTCATTCCTATAAAAATAAATACACATATATAACTTTCTCTATTTCTAGTTATAACTCCATCAACCATGATAAAAAATATGTCTTTCTTCTCTTTATAATTTAGGTATTTCTATAGACAGTTTTCTTTATTCATGTTGGGAAAATCTAAAGTACTTTTAATTTTTCTTCATTTATTTCTCTATTGTGTTATGTACTTTTGTTGCTTTTGCCTTGAATTTTTATTTTAGATGTTCAGGCAAGTAAAACAGTCCAGGTATAGTCTCCACAAAAAATAGGGAGTCCAGGGATACAGATCCTTACCTAAGTCATGCTACTGAAGGACTAGCACATTTCAGGCCCACGTTCTTCTATACCCTTGCCATCGGTCTCCTGTTCCTTCGTACCTCATTATGAATTCATCTGTAACATTCTGTCATCTATTAGTCTTTCAGTTCTTACTATGTTCCAAAGGCGGTACACTGATTCAATCTCATATTCCCAGACCAGGATTTCTTAACCTACAGTGAATGAACAATCCCATGTGTATCTGTTTTAACTTTTTGTTTCTCGGTATTTTCAGTTTTGCTTTGTTTTGTTTTATTTTATGAGAACAGGGACCATATATTTCATCCAACTTTTAAAGAGACTCTCGAATACTAAAAAGGGTCATCCTAGATAAGAGTCAAGATCTTTGGGACAACCCAGAGTAATTGTGGACACACTTCCATGCTGTGGCGACATCTTCTTCACCTATTAGGATATTTGAAGAGGAGTCATGGTCTGCCTAATGTTATAAAGGGCAAGTCTGACAAGGATAATCTCAGATGAAGGTGCTCTTATTTAGAAAAGGTTAATATGACCTATAACATTAAATTTTAGATTAACCCTCTAATGACAATACAGCTGATTAATTTTTTGTAATTTTTAATTGAGCTTAATCTCTCCAATAATAATAACAAAAAAGATCTTAAACATTCAGAATCCCTAGACAATAAAATATTTAACACAGAGAGTGGGCAGGGGACATGGCTACCTATAGTTCAGCAGCGCTGACAAACTGCATGACACTGGACAAATCATTTAATCTTGATGTCCCTTAGTTACCTTGCCTTGAAATGGGAATGCTAGAAGTTTCACTACTTCCTTTGCAGGGTTACTGTGAGTATAAAATAGAATAACTAGAAAGCTAAAATATATATGTAATTTATGTATCTATAAGTAATGTGTGGAACTTTTAAGCCTTGTATGGGAACAAAACAAATATACACTGTAGTATTCTATGAACAAATCTGTTAGCCAACATTCTGATATTGAATATTTATACACAATATAATGTCTCCATTTATTTTCTGGACAGAATATACGAGATTTCTCAGCATAGGATTTCCCCTTCTCTTCTTTAAGTATTCTCCTCAGTGTATGAGAGGCTGTATATTAGAGAAAAGACATTTGTTTGTAGTCAAACGTAAGCTTTTATATCTACTCTGCCCTTTTACTAGATCTGGGTCTCTGGGAAGTTAGTAGGTCCTTTGTGAATGACAGTGTTCTTGTGTTTTGGCAACACCAACTATAGATTTTCCTAACATCAGATTTCTGCTTTGTCAAGTCCCTTGTTTGCTTGGTTTAAATCGCACTCCCAAGTTCTTAAAGTCTAATTATAGAATTGTCTTGAGTTTATTGATGTTTAACTTCTAGGGCGGTCTATGAATGTCATCAAAATGTCGATAACTTATTCTCCTAGCAGAAAGAAATCCTCTAGGATATGCTGAACCTTCTAAAAATGATTTTCTTACCTCTATTTACAAGTATCTCAATTTTAAAATCACACCTCCCAAAGTAAAGCAAAAATAGCCAATGAAGAATATTTCTAAAACTCAAGTGAATAAAAGCTGCTTTATTACAATTTTACCCTATTCACATTTTGGCATGCATGTTCCCTTTTTATTTAGCTAATAATTACTCTTTGAGAAAAAATGCATCATTTAAACATTTATGAAATTTAATTTTAAGACTTTTGATTTACAATAGCTTCTTAAGTGATTATGAAATGAAATCTGTTCTTGTAGAATATTCAGAAATAACATTCATGTAAATGACTTCAGTTTATCTTGTTAGAAGTATCTGTGAAACAAAACTTTCCTACGTAATTTTACTTAAGTTACCCTGGGAATGATAATTAAACACAAAGACATGGTAAATTGAAAAGTAAAGAAATTAAAAGGATAACAGGCAGGTGTGTCTTTGTTTCTTCCTTCCTTCTTTTCTGAATTATTTAGGAAGTATCATAATATTTACAACTTACTCTCAGTAGATTCAGGATGAAGAGAGAAAAAGAAAAATATGCAAATACAAATATAGCAAAAGTTTTAGCAAACATGTATAATTATTGTACTGCTGTTTCAGATTTTCCCTAGGTTTGAAGGTTTTTAAAACATAAATTTAAAATATCTGTGTTTATCTAGCTCCTAATATGTATCAGGTACTTTGATATATGAAGTGAATTCAATGTTGAACAAAAAAGACCAAGTCCCTGACCTCACAGAGCTTAAGATATTTAGGTAACAGGCATTAAACTAATACTTACATAATTTTAAAAACTAGCATCAATAAGTGTAATAAATGAGTCTGGTGCATGTGTAGGATTCATGTGGACCCCTGCTTCTGCTGGTACAGTCCAGCACTGGCAAATCTGTGGCAAGATGTTCAGTTCCAGAGCCTCCATGTCAAGGCCAGTCTACTGGCTTCAAGCCAAGGTAAAGAAACAGCCTCACTTGGATCTTTCTCTCTCTTCTCCTCCCACTCATTTGGCTCCTACTTATCCTCCCATTCGTGGGATCTATAACCTACTTCTCTATAACCTACTTCTCTATATTACCCAAATTAATTTCAAATACCACTCACAGTGTAAGTATAAAATGTTGAGAAACAACCTCTGGGCTCTGAACAAGCAAGTTTTAGACTCTGAATCAAAAATTCTCTTGGAGTCTTATAATGAATGGAATGTGAATGTATGCAGGGCATACAATTCTAGGGTCACATTTCTAAAAGGAAGTTTCTTGCTTTTGACTGCCTCATTCCCCTTTCTAAAGACCAGAATGAGAGTGGTTGAGACAACTTTTTCTCTTTCAATAACACCATGCATGATCTTAGGAGGTAGAGTAATTTCTGCACCCTGGCCGTGCCCCTACCTCTGGTCTATTATATAAGAAAAAATATATATATATCTTGTTTGACTTGCTCTAGTTTTAGGTCTCCTTGTTATAGCCAGCTCAGTCTATATTCTAACTAACATTCAACTTAACTAAACATCCAGAAATCATAATAGACTCCCTTTGTTTTGTAACTTTTCTCCCACCATGGTTTATTTCTTCATTAACCCTTGACTGAACTGAAGTAGTCACAGCCTTGGTTTCCAGACCTTTTGATTTCCTCCTCTCTTATTCATCCTTCACAGTTCCATCAGCATTATCTTTCTAAAGCCCAAATTGCATTTGCATTACGTGTTCTCCTCAAGGACATTCAAATGGCTCCTCTATTACTTAGAAAATGAAACATGAACTCTTAGCTTGGCATTCAAAGTGCTGTAACTTGTGGCTTCACGAGCAATGGAGTTATGAAGTTACTGTGTTATGCCTAAGTGGCTTTGTTGAGAGAGTGACTCCCTCCTCCAACTTCTTCACTCATTGAAATTCTAATAATCCTTGAAATTCTAATAAGGCTGCCTTGAATTTCATCTATTTTATGAAAATCCTTCCTTAGTTCCTCAGATTGAATTCATAATTCTTCTTGCACCATTCAGATAAAATTTTGCTTTTACCTCTTTTGGAGTAT
This sequence comes from Macaca fascicularis, assembly GCF_037993035.2. NCBI lineage: Eukaryota > Metazoa > Chordata > Mammalia > Primates > Cercopithecidae > Macaca > Macaca fascicularis. The sequence goes on along the minus strand of NC_088375.1, from coordinate 151,483,237 downwards.
TTTATTCAGTCAAATATTATAATTTCTTTAATATATATCTATCTCTACCTCTAGAATATAAACTCCTTGAGGATATGCACTGTATATTATCTTTCTGTATCCTTTTTATTGCTATCACCCATGGAAATGTGCATATTTCTCCATACATCAGAGGTAACAAAAAGTTTTTACTGAATTGAACCAACTTGAGAAAGGCTAAACTAGCCAATTCTTTCCTGAACAAGAATGGTCATTTCTGTAAGCCAAGATACTACCTACCATAAATTGAGAGAGAGAGAATATGATTTGATATAGTCCTCCAAAATTGGGTGTTTGAGTTTGTTTACTTTAAGCAAGACATGATTTCCATTTTCCAAAGGAAAAAAACCTTGAATATATTATAAGAAAATGATAAGGCTTTCTGGACATCAAAGAATTCTTACAAAATAACTTTTGAATGAGTTAAGTATAAAAGAATCAGAAACATACAAATTAAGTTCTCCTTGAGATACACTGGGCTTAAAAATAAAGAAGAAACATGTTTAAGATTATATAAAGCCTACAACTTTGAGGAAAGATTTCAGAAAACAAAACACTGAAGTCTAATAGTATGGTAAAAATTTAACAATAATGGCAAATTATTCAAACATTTTAACTCCCTTCTAACTTCCTCCAAATGTGAACCATTTACTAAATGACAGATTTATTTTTTTTAGGATTATGGCTTAACTTAGTGGTCTCAGTTATGTATCTTCTCATTTTGCGAAAAATGCTAGTAAGAACTTTCATTTAGCAAGTGCTTACAATATGATAGGTATATTTCCAAATAGTATCTTTACTCTAAACAACAGCTCACATTTCCAAAATGGCAGTTCCAGAGGTCAGAGATTTTTTTGACTAGTCCATGCTGTCTCAGCATGTTTTCGCGTATCTCGAAACTCCTTCTAACCTCGTATATTATGACAAATCATGAAAGGAACCTCTTATCTGCCTAGAAAATCTTACCATATCTTTGGGAAAGAGAAATAATATCTAACTCATTCGTAAATGTTGTGATTAATTGACCAATGTGTAATATTAGTAATAGCAAACATCTATGGAGCATGCTTTATTATGTCAGATGTCGTAATAAGTCTTTTAAACATCTAATTTCAGTTTTCACAACTACAGAAAATGTTTTGTTATCCTCACTTTACAGATGGAGAAGTGGAAACTCCAAAAGATTAAGCAGGAAGCCCATAAGAACGCAATTAGTAGAGGTAGGATTTGAATTTGTATCTGTCTAGTTCCAAATCTTATACTATTCACTATGATTTCATATTGTTTTTGCTTCAAAAATTAGGAACCATTCACAATAAAGTATGTTACCATAATAATTGTTTCATGCATTTCAAGTTTGAATAGCATATAAATTTACATTACCAAGATAATTTTTTCCCTCGGAAAACTTTCTGTTCATTTAGGTGAATAATTTTCTAACATTAATGTCATATCAAAATATGGCCAAAAAATCCCCTGTGGCTCCTTATATTAGCACTGAGAGTGGATGAAGAGAAAATCTAGCAATTCCTTACTTAGTTTTATATCTCCTCTTGACAAATGGAAACCTCATCTGTAGATAGGAAATCTCGGGCAATATTTAGCTACTTTATCTTGGTTAATCTGTGTGATAGAGTGAGGTTTGTTAAGTAAGCAATAGCATACGACATGATGCATGTTACACTGTAATGAAGCCACGCTTGAGCTGTTTGGTGATATATGAACATCTTCCTCTATCGGATGCTGTCATTCTGTAAAACAGGAACTTTGGAATTAGCCAGTGATATTTTGATGCCCTCCATTACTGACAATGTTCACATAAAAATCAAAATAATTTAAGACCATATACTATGAAAAGTTTTGCTCTCACTCTCTCATCTTTCCCATCCAAGAGCCCCACCACCATCACTACTCACTTTTAAGCTTACCCTTTGGAGATTTTCTATCCAAATGCAAACAAATACAAACATAAATTCTCATTTTCCCTCTTTCTTACAGGAGTGGCAGCAGACTATCCACACTACTTTGTACTTTGTTTTTTAAAATATACTTTTATGCCTTAGCGATCCTTACAAACCTATGACAGCTTCATAGTATTCCATTATTTAGACAAGTCTATGCTTATTTAACCAAAAGTTTCTGGTTGAGCTATGAAAATATCTGTGTAAGGAGAAAGCATATGTGAAAGAGAATATATAATGTTTACCAGATACACTGTTTTCTATTTTCTGTCCCATTTGCAGTTACGGGCCAGGCGCCGGGTGGTAGATCTGGCCAATTATATAAAATTCAAAGGAATGCATGCCACTTCAGAGGCAGCGAAAATTCCCTATGTGGTTTTTGGTTCTCTCTCTTACTATGCAATGAAGAAAGAGGCTGACTATTCCTAATGTTGCAGCTACAAGATGAGGGTCTTCATCAGTTCACATACCTGGGCAAACTTGCAGCAAAACTCTCTGCCGCACTGCAGTGGGCACACACGGTTTTGTTAGATCACTATAATTTGGGACTTATTTTGATATTGTGTAGAATCAAACACTTCAAACTGGAGGAATCTTTGATAATATTCAAGCCAAGAGGTTCTTAAGTCTCTGTGGTGCATGGAAATTTTAAACATATATCCACTTCCTTTTTCTGGAGAATCGTTAGTAATGATTAGATTCTTAAAAGGAGTTCAGAGCCTAAAAAGAGCTAAATTTTATCAATGTGACCTAACCCCTCCTTTTACAGACAATGAAAGTGAGATTGGGGTGTTGCTCTAGAAGGTGTGGCTGAGTTGCAGATCCCCTTCTTCTCAGCTCTACACCATGCCTCTTCATGGTCCTGTCTGAGGAGTCCAACTGCATTAAACTCACAGCCCTGATGGAGCCAGCTGTTGTCTTCCACTTCATAAACACACACACCCTTTAGTAACTAGGGCCAGCATCACAACCTACATATAGTATGTTCATACCCTCCTTCATCTCATCTGTTCAAGTACTCAAGCCAAAAATTTAGGAGTTTGCTTTGATCTCTCACTTCACCCTTTCTCCCTCTGAGTAAACCTCTCCTACATATCCTGAACTACCAAAAAATCCTGCTCTTCCTATTTCCATTCATGACCTCTTTTGGACTTGTGAAAGGAAGCAGGAATAATGATATTTTCAAAAAGTAAATAGAACCTCTTAAAGTCTTCTTATCACACTTAGAAAGAAATTTGTTCCCGGGTTACATCCCTGGTCTCATCCACCAGTAAATGCTTCCATGGACATTTGCATGATAACCTTCCTTATCATTCAAGTGTCTTCTCAAAGGTCATCTTTAAGAGCGGCCTTCTCTGATGACTTCCCTCTACCACTTTCAACACTTTTACTCTATTTACTTAATAGAAGGTAACATAATTTTTAAATTTTGTTATTCATTTATAAGGTTCCATATTCCACTTATAGCATAAACTCTGTAAGGCTAAGATCGTGTCCCTTGCTCAATGCCAAATCACAGTACCTAGAACACTAGCTGGTGCTTATTAGTGCTTAATACTTATTAAATTAGTCAACAAATGTTAATTCTCTAATCATTATCCAAGGTGTTGCCTTGCTCAGAATTTCGTACATTTTTTCTTGTATTGGTTAAGCATTACCCATCTTTCAAGGTTTAGGACCTCCATGATGGAGCTCCTCCATCTGCCCTCCCGATACATTCCCTTTTATGATACCTACAGTAGTTTCAGTTATAAGTTAGACCTGTACTCTTGACAGTTGAGACTGTATTACTTGTGAGAAAACACTTTGCCCTACAATTCAGAAGACTCACCCACATCTACTTTTGATTCTAATAGTATTGAGATATGACCTTGGGTAAGTCATTTAAATTCTCTAAATCTCTGTTTTCTAATCTTGGAAATGAGGAAGATAAAAATGATAAATAATGATGATACTTCCTTTGAAGCTGCCCACTCCATCTGTGTTTTATGTAATATACTCAAGTTCAAGGGCATACTTCATGTTTATGTACACTGTAAAACATAATGCCAATGCAAAGAACTGTGATTATTACTGTTGTTACGTATTGTGCGAAGCTATAGTTTATCTCCCTGATTCAGTTTTCTGGGTGCTTTCTATTAGCACTAATAATAGTGCCAATAGGAACACCTAGGAATGAACCCTTTCAGCTTTTACAGCATTTGTTCCAAGAACATTATAAGGGTATTATGAGGGCTGTTGTAAAGCTAAAATACCATTGCTCTTTCTATAGCCACATTTTATGTAAATCAGAGAACTTTCTTTAATACCATGAAAATATTATATCATTTAGCAAAAATGGAATCCCATAGAGCCAAAAATTTAAAACCTTTCATCTATTTTCTGCTAATATCCATTGGTATCAACTAATAACTTTACTCACTAGTTGTAGGAACTATGTTTTTCTCCCTTTAATTGGCCAATATCTACAGAGAAATTAGCTAATTTTTTACATTTTTCTCACCTGAGGTAATTCTGCAACAACCCTTAATTTAATCCTATGCCATATAAGTGTGTGTATCATGGTTACACAACAGGCAGCAAAAGAACTGCTTCAGAAACATATTGAACAAACTAAGCAATGAAAACTTGCTAATGCACTGTGAGTCACATACTGTGCAAGAGCAGTAAATTGCTTCCTTGGTGGTTTTGACAACATTGCCTCTGAACATAATTGAATGTCATTCGTTTATATGTTTGCAAATAAGGTCCCAGTGACATTACACCTGGGAGTGTACACGCTTGGTCGTCTGTTTATGACGGAGGAGCCAGACATATGGCCTGTGGACTCGGTTTGGCCCAGAGCTGTTGCAAAGTCCTCCTACAAGTTTTCAGCCAGTCGGCCCCGTCACTGTGAATCAGCTCTGTCAAAGGCAGTGCTTCCCATCAATTAAGCGGGGGAAATGCAGCTTACCCAACTGCCAGTTCATCAGGGCCTCTCAGTCCTGAGATGGCAAAAATACTTGAAACATGCAAGAGAATGTCACATGCTATGTAAATAAAAGAAAGGAGATAAGACAAGAAGAAAGAGAAATGTTACCATGAAACTTGCAAAAGGGAGAGTCTAGAAAAGAGAAAACCTGCTGCATGGAAGTGATTAAGTGTGAGTTTTAATGCTTACTGTGCTCTGAAGGGTTTGTGTGATATTAGGCAAGTCTCTTTTACCCCATTAGCCTTAGTTTCCCTCTCTGTAAAGGAGCTGAATACATTTTTCAACATGTTTTCTCAATCAGAAGTATTTTAATTTTTTTCTAACCTCAAATTAACAAAAATATTAAACAAGCTATGTCTATAGTTTTCCAACTGCTATAAAGACATCTACAACTACCAAACCACAGTTACTGGTCAGCATATTGTTGACATGTTGAGTTGGTATAATTTCAGCAACAAAAATGTCATTTAACTTTCCGTATAGCCTTGGAATATGTAAAATACCTTAGAACTATCTCTAATGCTCCATGGATTTATCATCTTCCTGTGAACATGCTATGTTTAGTTTTTCTTTCAAAAGATAGTTAATAAATACTGAGCTGGACACTGGCACTATTAGGTCCTGAGGTCACAAAAACTGTTCTTGATGCATTTCCAAAGTGGTAGAGAAATTGGCAAAGAAAAATCAAATTCAGCAAAAATAAGAAATATAATAATAGGCCTACAAATAAAATCTGGGATCAAGAGAAGGCCTATCAATATACTCACTGAAAGAAAAGAACCACCATAACAAAACCCTATTTGTAGAGACTCACCTAAAAGGAGGAGCCATCTGGTCATACAGCTCAGCAGACGTGTGCTCTTTGGAATCACAGCCCTGGAGACACTCATTCAAAAATAGGCTCCCAGACTTAATTCTGCTTGACAAACACAATATTTTCTGTGTCACTCTTAAAGATTTACAATGCATATTTGCATATTAAAAGCTCTAAGAAGTCCCAAAGGCAAAGAAACACACCTAACTTGGCTTGATATAAATTTTCTGAAATATTTGACCAAAGAATCTACTTTTGCAGAATACAAAATAGTAGCTTGGTTTAGGACACTCTAAATATGGCTTTTGGAATGAACAAGAGCATAGCAGAGCCGTGTTTTATGATCACATTGTTTTGTGGCCCATTGCCAGTTCCTACCTAGAAAACTTCAAGACCTAACAGAATGGTATTATCAAGCTGCACTTTGGCAGTCTACATGGACATTTACAAAGAAAAACCTCAATGAAATGCATTGAGTTGCTATAAAGATAGCATTAAAGTTGCTGCTCAAATATCACTCAATAGAGTCACAGAATAGATTTTTGTATTTAGGTATTCATGCCAGGAATAATGTGTACCTCCTGAATAATTTGCTTGTTTTCCATCATGTTAACACCATGATTTAACCGGTCATTGTTGGCAGAAAAGATCAGAGTCCATTTTATGACTCACAGTTAGAAAATGTAGAGAATTCTATATGCGCATCTTGTATATTAATGTTACTCTTGATTTCATTGTACTTTTTCTACTTTATTTTTCCTTTGATCTAATTTTCTTATTTTTGAAATGTATCTACACTATAAATGAATATCCTTTTAAGAATTCAAACAATTTAAAATCAATTAAAAATTCCACATTTACCCTTCTCTACTTTGTCAAACTTCTCCTGCCTAACTCTATGCACTATTACAAATCGTTTTGATGTTTCTTTCGGTGTCTACATATAAAGAGAAAAACATATTACACATATAATTTTGAATAGACTTTATTTTTTAGAGAAGTTTTAGTTTTACAGGACAATTAAACAGAAAATACCAAGAGTTCCCTTATAGCCCCTGCTGCCACACATGTACAGCCTCCCCCATTATCAACAGTCCTCACCAGAGTGGCGCCTTTGTTACAGTTGATAAACCTATATTGAGACATCATCATTACCCACAGTTCCTTCTTTACAGTGGGGTTCACTCTCAGTGATGTACATTCTGCGGGTTTGGACACATGTGTAATAACATGTACCACCATTATAATATCACAGAGTAGTTTCACCTCCCTATATATCCTTTGTGTTCTGCCTATTTATCCCTCTCTCCCTCTAACCCTGGCAACTACCAATCAATTATTTTACTGTCTCCAGTTTTTGTCTTTTCCAGCATGTCTAATAGTTGTAATCATATAGTATATATCCTTTCAGATTGGCTTCCTTTACTTAGTAATGTGCATTTAAAGTTCCTCCAGGTGTTTTCATGACTTGATGGCTTCCTTCTTTCTTTTTTAGCACTGAATAATATTTCATTGTCCTGATGTACCACAGTGTATCCATTCACCTACTGAAGGACATCTTGGTTGTTCTATGTTTTGGTGATTATGAATAAAGCTGCTATAAATGTTTGTGTGCCAGTTTTTGTGTGGACATAAATTTTCAGTTTCTTAGGGTAAACACCAAGGAGTGTGATTACTGGAGAGTATGGTCAGGGTATGCTTAGTTTTGTAAGTGGCTGTACCATTTTGCATCCCCATGAGCAATGGATAAAATTTCTTGGTGCTCCACATTTTCCACAGCATGTTCTGGATTTTGACCACTCTAATTGGTAGGTAGTGGTATCTCATTGTCATTTCAACTCGCATTTCCCTGGTGACATATGATGTAGAAGAGAATCTTTTTGGTAGTTTATTTGACATCTGCTATATATATATATATATATATATATATATATATATATATATAAAATGTTAATTTGTTAATGAGATCCTAGTCTATGTTTTATTTTTTAAGTTTCTTTGTCAGTCTGGGAATTTTTTTTATGGATGAGGTCTTGCTATGTTGTTCAGGCTGGTCTTTAACTCCTTGCCTCAAGCAATATTCCCACCTCAGCCTCCCAAGTAGCTGAGACTATAGTCATGCACCACCACACCTGGCTAAATTTTTTATTTTTTGTAGAGATGAGGTCTTGCTATGTTGCCCAGGCTGATTAAGTCATCTTCTAATGAATGTATAATATCAGTATAGTGAGTAAAACAGTATTTAACCATTTCAATATTGATCTTATCCAGTTTTCTTCCATTAAAACAAGGATACAGCAGATATGCTTCTGTACATATATTTTGCACAAATACATTTATTCACTTAGCAAGTATTAATTGATGCCAGTTTTCTTGCTGATAGGTTATAGGTTTTTGTGATCATATGTTTTTATAGGTTATTTTATAGGTTATAGGTTTTTTATAGGTTACTTGTTATAGGGTTTTTTTTTTAATGATTCATCAGTGAACAAAAGAGTCAAAGATTTTTGTATTCTTGAATCTCAAAACGTAATGGTGGAGATAGGTAATGAAATGATATATAGTAAAAAGAAAACTATATAGTATTATAATGTGACACATTCTACGAAAAACGAAAAAGCAGAGCAAAGTAAACGGGTGCAGAAGTGTAGGGAGTGGGAGAGTAGGTTCCAATTTTAAATAAGATGATTAGGGCATGTCTTACTGAAAAAGACTTGAGCAAAGACTTGAATGAGATAAGGGAAAGTTAACCACATTATAGAATTTCATTTTCAGGATGGAAACAACAAGCACAAAAGCCTTCAAAGTCTTCAGTTGGGAAGGTGGAGGGAGAGCAGCAGACAGTTGTAGCTGGAGCAGAATGATCAATGAGGACAACAGTGGTCCAGAAGATCAGAGAGGTCTGGGCTGTGGGAGGTGGGTAGGTTATGTGAGACCTTGTCAGGCACATAAGAACTTGAGGGTTTACTCTGAGTGACATGAGGGGTGGGGTGGGGGAAAACCAGTGAGGATTTCAGAATAGGAGACACAAGACCTGGCTTCTGTTTTAAAAGGTTGTTTCTGACTGCCATGCTGGGAATAGATTGTGTAGGGTGAGAGGGATACATGCAGGAAGATCAAGTAAAAGGCCATCACAGAAATTCAGGAAGTAAATAGTGGGGCACAGATCAGATTTATGGAGATGGGAGATGAAAAATGTGGTCAGGTTGGGAGACAAGTAATAACTTGTTTGCATGCTGATGAGAATGATCCAGTAGGAAAAGGGGAGAAAATGGTGTTAGAGGAGAGATGAGAAAATTGCTGGAAAATATTCTTTGCTATGTAAAAGCTGCTGGAATGTAGTGCACATGGGATGAAACTGACTTTAGATCATATTTCAGATAGTTCACCTGGGGCGACAAGATGGGCGGCCGGGAGTGTGGATTTGTAAATGGTGTGTGGGCAGATGTGGTGATGGGAATCTGTGATGTTTTCTTTTAATCATTTGAATATTCTTCATGAAATCAGATGTACAGTCATCACCTGAGAGTAAGGACAGGGAGGAGGTGTTTTACATATAAGAAAGCAGAAAAAGGTGTAAAATTGAAACAGGATAGTGGAGGAATTAAAGGAATGGGAAACAGCATAATTGCCTGACTAGCACTAACAAATCTCTATGAGGTTTGTGGTTATGAATTTAAGATGAGAAATGATGGTTGTGTATTGATCTCTACCTATGTTTAGCTGTGGAATTGTAGTCATAGAGAATGGTGATCTGGATTTAACCAAGTAGTGGTTTTTCCAAACAAGTAAAAGCAATAAGAGGGAGGCAGGCAGTTAAGGATGTATATGAGAAAGTGATTGTTAAGGATTTCCCATGGAATTTAACTTGAGTTATGAGAAGTTAAATTAGAAGATCAAAGGGTTGAGGAATAATGAAAAGTTGATTGAATTGATTGGAGATCTCAGTGGGATTAAAGAATTTTTGTTGTCTGGAACTAGAGAAAGTAAACTGGAAAGACAGATGGTGGAAACCAGAGAGAGGGACAAATGTACAAAAAGGGAGAGAGAGGAGGAGTAATAGGAAATTAGATGAGGTTGAAGCAGCAGCCAGGATCCCAATCCAAATGTCTGAAATGTATTTGTCTATGTGTGTATGTGTGTGTACAAGACACACAAAAGAGGAATTGCTGTATCAATCAAATCAATCAAAAGATATATCCACTTCCAAATATTTTAATAGACTCCATGTATCCTTTAATAATATTGCAATTTATAACATCATAAACAAAGTGTAATATTTATCATTTCTTCAAATACTTGCCAAAATCAAATTAGTGTTGATCTATATAAATTTACCCCATTTAAGGTGCAAAGTTATTGCAGGTTATTTAAATAAGTATTTTTAACCATGTATAGGACATTTTTATATCATTTATCTTGAAAATTTAGAGTTTTGCTTATTATTTTATGTGTTTGCTTTTTAAATTATATTGACTTCTAGGAGTTCTGTATTTGATGTGTGTATTAAACCTTTATTTAACATATATGTTAAAAAGTTACTCTTTTTCTCTGTGCTCTGTCACTTCTGTTGTAGTTTAGTTTGTGCTGCCTTTCCTTATACAGGCATACCTTGCAGAAGCTGCAAATTTGTATCCAGATCACCACAATAGAGCAAATATCACAATAAAGCAGGTCATATGATTCTTTTGGTTTTCCAGTGCATGTAAAAGTTATGTTTATGCTATCCTGTAGTCTATTAATTATGTAAGAATATTATGTCTAAAAAATAACGTAGATACCTTAATTAAAATGTTTTATTTTAAAAAATGTTAATGATCACTTTCACTTTCAAGCCAGTCATAATCTCTTTCCTGATGGAGGACCTTGCCTTGACATTGATGGCTGCTGACTGATCAGGGTGGTGGTTGCTGAAGGTTGGGGTGGCTGTGGCAATTTCTAAAATAAGACAACAATGATGTCTGCCACATCTGCTGACTCTTCCTTTCATGAAAGATTTCTCTGTAGCATGCAATGCTGTTTGATAGCATTTTACCCACAGTAGAACCTCTTTCAAATTGGAGTCAATTTTTTCAAATTCTGATGCTGCTGATAAAGTTTATCAAATAGTCTAAAATTTTGTTATCATTTCAATAATGTTCACAGCATCTTCACCAGGAATAGATTCCATTTCAAGAAACTTATGTCTTTACTCATCCGTAAGAAGCAACTCTTTATTTGCTAAAATTTTATCATGAGACTGTAGTGCTTCCGTCACATCTTCAGGCTTTACTTCTTTCTTTTTTTTTTTTTTTAATTTTACTTTAAGTTCTTGGATACATGTGCAGAAAGTGCAGGATTGTTTACATAGGCATACATGTGCCATGGTGGTTTACTGTACCTATGAACCTGTCATCTAGGTTTTAAGCCCCGCATGCATTAGGTATTGGTCCTAATGCTCTCCCGCCTCTTACTTCCCATCCCCCAACAGGCCCTGTGGGTGTCCTTCCCCTCCCAGGCAGGAGTTACTTATAATTATAGTTCTTCTGCTATTTCCGCAACATCTGCAGGGACTTTCTCCACTGAAATCTAAAACTTCTCAAAGTCATCTATGAGGGTTGGAAGTAACTTCTTCCAGACTTCTGTTAATGTTGATTTTTGACCTGTTCTCATGAGTCACAAATGTTCTTAATGACATCTAGAATGGTAAATCCTTTCCAGAAGGCTTTCAATGTACCTTGCCCAGATCCATTGGGGAAATCACTGTCTATGACAACTATAACATTATGAAATATATTTCTTAAATAATATGACTTGAAAGTAAAAATTACTCTTCAATCCATGGGCTGCACAATTGATGTTTTATTAGCAGGTATGAAAACATTAATCTCCTTGTACCTCTCTGTCAGAGCTCTTGCGTGATTAAGTTCATTGTCAATGTGCAATAATATTTTGAGAGAAATCTCTTTTTCTGAGCAGTAGGTCTTAACACTGGGCTTAAAATATTCAGTATACCATGCTATCATCTAGGCTTTGTCATTCCGTTCATAAAGCATTGGCAGAGTCGATTTTGCACCACTCTTAAGGGTCCTAGGGAATTTGGAATGGTAAGTAAGTATTGGCTTCAATTAGAAACCACTAGCTGAATTAGCCCCTAAGAATCACATCAGCCTGTCCTTTGAAGCCTTGAAACCACACATTGACTTCTCTCTTACTATGAAAGTCCTAGATGATATGATCTTTCAATATAGGTTGTTTTGTCTATATTGAAAATCTGTTGCTTATTGTAGCCATCTTCAAAGTTATCTTAGCTAGATCTTCTGGATAACTCACTCCTGCTTCTACACTAGCACTTGCTGTTTCACCTTGCACTTTTATATTACAGACACAGCTTCTTTTCTTAAACCTTATGAGCCAACCCCTGCTAGCTTCAAATGTTTCTTCTGAAGCTTCCTCACCTCTCCCAACCTTCACAGAATTGAAGACAGTTAGGACCATGTTCTGGATTAGGCTTTGGCTTAGGAGAATGCTGTGGCTGGCTTGATATTTTATCCAGACCACTAAAACTCTCCCCATATCATGAATAAGCCTGTTTTGCTTCCTTATCATTGGTGTGTTCACTGGAGTAGCACTTTTAATTTCCTGCAAGAATTTTTTCTCTGCACTCATATCTTTGCTAAATGTTTGGCGCAAGAGGCCTAGCCTTTAGTCTATCTCAACTTTCAACATGCCTTCTTCATTAATCTTTTCACTTGAACATTTAGAGGCCTACGTAGGATTTTTAATTGACCTAGTTTACATATTGTTGTGTCTTAGGGAGTAGGGTAGCCTGAGGAGGGGGAGGAAGATGGGGAATGACCAGTCTTTGGAGTAGTCAGAACATACACATTTATCAATTAAGTTTGCCATCTTATATGGGCATGAGTGGTGATGCTTCAAAGCAATGACCATAGTAACATGGAAAATCACTGATCACAGAACACCATATCAGATATAATAATAATTTAAAAGTTTGAAATACTGTGAGAATTACCAAATGTGACATAGAGACAGAAAGTGAGCACATGCTGTTGGGAAAATGGTGGTGATGGACTTGCTTGATGCAGGCTGCCATGAAACTTCAATTTCTAAAACAATGCAATAGCTGTGAAGTACAATAAAGCAAAGCATAAAACAAGTTATGCCTGTATTAGCAATTAAAGTTTATATATATAGTCAACTATGTTTATCATGTGTTTCATAGTTTCTTAATTTTCTATATGCTTAAGAGATTTCTTCCTCGAATATACAGGTATTATTCTACATTTTCTTCAAATTTGTTTATAATTTTTCTTTAAAACATTTTTCCATTTTTTTCTAATTATACTTACAATTTTATAACACCTTTTATTTTAGGAATGAGATGTGGAAATGATTAAATGATAGCAATGAACCTTTAGACATTGCTTAAAATGTGCCAGGTGCTGTTCTAAGGTCTTTACTTGTATTCACTGATTTCAGGCTCATAGCAACCCTAAGAGGTAGGTGCTATAATTTTGCCTCATTTCACATATGAGGAAACTGGTGTATAGGAAGATTCAGTAACTTTCCCAAGGTCAAAAGACTGGTAAATTTTTATCGAGTATTCAAACCCAGGAAGTCTGACTCCCAAGTCACTACATTATATGCTGCTATCTGGTAAGCTATTAAATTACGACCCTAAAGTATGGACAGTTATGCTGAAATTGATATTTCAACTGATCTTCAACTGTGTATTGAGAAATGAATAGAACTGTGATGAAAGGAAGAGTAAATAAGAGCCTGTACAATAACACGGCACTGTAAGTTGGTGATATTTTCTAGATATGGAGAAAATATCATTGTCATAGGTGTGTCAGATACATGGGGTGGAGACTGGGAGTTGAGATAAGAAAGGAAGGTTTTCAGTAATGGGTTTGGTCAGGATTTTACTCTGAATGAGAAAGTAACAGTTTCACTGTTGTTGGAGTACAGTGCAGAAGTTAAGAACAGATTTTAATTCTGACTCTGTCATGATCTAACTCTCCAAAATCAGAATCTAATCTTTGCTAGAGTCATCTCATAAATCACAATAAAAACCAAGGTTGCTTTAAAGATTTAAATATTATAACGAATGTTCAGCGTTTAGCTAAAGTCTGGCCAAGTGACAGGCAGTACTCTCAACTGCCATTATTACTAGTCAAAGCAAGGTTTGGTGAGACAGTGGGCAATCCAGTCAGACCGATGCAAAAAAATCTTTAAATGGTAGTAGGCATAGGTTTTGACTATCAGGCAAATTCAGAGAAGGAGAAAAAAACAAATAAGGATGACACTGATACTTTGAGGTTTCGAGACTATATATTTAAGGATGTAAACTGGGTGTCAAAATGAAGGAGAAGGAAGAGATTGAAGGACAAAGTGGTCTGGGCATAGTGGCTCACTCCTGTAATCCCAGCACTTTGGGAAGCCAAGGCAAGTGGATCACCTGAGGTCAGGAGTTCAAGACCAGACTGGACAACATAGGGACCCTGTCTCTACTAAAATACACACACACACAAACTTAACCGGGCGTGGTGGCGGTGGCCTATAATCCCAGCTACTCAGGAAAGTGAGGCAGGAGAATCACTTGAACCGGGGAGGCAGAGGTTGCAGTGAGCTGAGATTGCACCACTGCACTCCAGCCTGGGTGACACAGCAAGACTGCATCTCAAAAATAAATGAATAAATACATACATAAATAAAATATTAAAAAAACAAAGTGCTCACTTTATTTTTAGAAACATTAAAGTGAGATACTTCAAGTCTAGCTAGGAAGACATAGAATACATGTGTATATATAGAAGCCTCTCTATATTCTGGTTATCTCAGTATTAACAAAAGACATAATCAAATCAGTTTATACAATATTATATCTACTAAAATCTCTGTTAATCAATATCACCAAGTTTTACCAGTAGAATAAAAAATTATAAAGTACATAACATTAACTCTGAGAAACTGTAACAGCTTAAAGTGCCTTCTGGATCCCCAGAGATTAAATTATATACAGTATGATTTTACTGTTTAATGTATTTTATTGCATTCTAATTATATAAATGTACATAAACTACAAAAGCTGTGAGTATGAGAAAACATTCTGGTTTCTGGAACAGTCTCAATTTTAAGATTATTTATCTGTTTAGTAAGCTGCAAATTTAAAAATAATAACATTTATTGAGTTCATCCATTGACTGTCAAGTATCTCTGTGTGTCCACAGCATAGGCAATGTTACAAAGAGCTGGTGATAGCAGGAGACGGATCTGCAGAGACACGCAAGGGTAGCTTCATCAAGGCAATACCCATTTCTTGAAACTATGGCTCTCTCCAAACAAAGTCTGCATTGCTCTGTGTTTGCCTCTGAAAACCATCTAGGTGATTATGCAAAAATGCCCTCCTCTTTTGCTATGCTTAGGTTAAATTAAATTTATTATGTTGTTATGTCTCCATTTTTATTATTTCTGAATACTTATACAGTGCTTTTAGAAGCCAGATTAGAGTTTTTCAAATTAGAGTTGCAAAAAACGTTCTCCTAACCCGAGGAAATTAATTTTATGAGCGACTTAAGCATCTACACTCTAAAAAGACACCTGGTTTCTCATGGTAAATATATGACTTTAGGATAATTTAAAGAGCCTTTGAAAAGTTAAAGAAGATCAGCAAAATCTACCAATAAAAACAGACAAGATGCTCAGGGGATTCAAAGTAGGTTAAGCTATCAAAATACAAATGCCATTTGAGAGGGATTCTGGCACTAAATTTAGGATTTTAGCATTTCGACACTGATAAATCTTGCTGCAGCGTTCCTAAATCTGATGAGAACACCTGGTAGCGATGCCCAAATGCCTGAATTAAAATATAGTTTTGATATTTCAGTTATTAGATTAAAATCAGAAACCTTTAAACACACAGTAATTTATGTAGGATCCTTCTTGTGGGAGACTTCTAAAGCAGAGATTGACTCAGTTGGATTCTGGAAAGCTTCTAAATTGAAGACTTTAAGTGTATATGCCTTGGCCATATGATGCAATTTTATTCCATATCAAATGGCGAAGTCAAAAAGTAGAGTGTGATATCATGCTGTTAAGACATAATGAGAAGATTTAAAAATTCTTTGAAATAAACTCTTAAATGGAAATATTCATAGAGGATAAAAATATTCAGGTGGTATGGTTTGACCTTTAGAGTCACATAAGAAAGATGAGTTCAATTCATTATTCATCTAGGTATTGCCTATTATAAAATAATAGAGACTTCAAGTGCTTTATATATAACCATTAGAAAGATTCGTGCATAACCCAGTCTCCATAGCATAATTGTGTACTGCAAAAATACTTGTCGGCTGAGTAATCCAGATAATATACAATACTACTACAAAGCAATTTTAATTGATATATGAAATCAAGGTATTTTAAGAATACTTTTGTAACATAAGAGATAATAAATAGAAAACCTCCCTTTCTCCAAAGATTTGTTTAGGTGTTGCTCAGAACAGAATATTGGGTATGCATATAATAATTTCCCTCCTTTATTAATATATCAAAGTTTTTCAAAAAATTGTTTCATATTAAAGCCCATTAGAACAGTAAAAATAAATGTAAAAATCTTCTAACCTAATGTCTAGAAAATTGTATCAAAATTAAACTTCTATTTAAAGTTTATTCTTAGCTAGCTATAAGAAACGTTTACTAAGAAGCAGAAAAGATAAGCTCTTTCTAAGTTAAAAGAGTATATTTGCAATTTGAACTTTCAAAAATGGATAAAGTGGTACACACATTTATTTTTAGAAATTGAAGCTGTGAAGCTAAGCAATTGCCTACTATGATATGTGTGTTGGACAGTGTAGGGCATAGCAATGATTAGTGATTTTCAGCAGCCTTTCTTGAATAGGCATTGAAAATAGCTAGACAAAAAAAGAGAAGTGAACGGAATTCTTGGAGTGAATATTTTGGAGTGAATTATAAAAAAGAGTTCTTGCAATAATGCATGTAAATTAAAAATAGGTTAGCAAAGCATGAGTAAAAATAGTCAATTTTCAAATACTTTTCACAGCTCTCCAAGCCTGACATATTTCTCTGGCTAAAAGGGAAGAAACATATCGGCACTCATGTTGGGAAGACCTTAGAACAGCAAAGTACTAAAACTTGCCAAACCAACTTCAAGTGGCTTTCTTGTGACTGCGGTGCAATACACACTACACTAAGTTCCTGAGCATAATATTTCCACCCTTTGCCATGGAGTCTGCTTAAATTTGAAAATCTTTTTCTAGTAGGTGTATTGTCCTTAATTTTAGAGGAAGTTTAAAAAAAGTGGATTAATGCTATATATGCTTTCGAGAATATTATGCAACCATGAAGCTTTGCACTTCAACATAAATGAATCCCAAAAAGAGCCAGCTGAACCGTTGGCTGGCCGGCAGAGCCATAGGATGTTTCAAATTCATCATGACTTCACATAAAGGTCCTCTTTGGAGTATGAAAGTCAATTTTGCAGTTGTATAATAAAGGAAAAGAAGACAGTCTGAAAGTCAAAGGAAATTCCAGGACCACCTGTATTTCAGTGAGGTAAGTTTTATAATACAGTGTTATGGGTAGATGCATAAAAGACAACTAATCTAGAGTAAAAATAAATTGGGGAACTGTTAAGAGACTGTCTTAATGTGGAATGAATTTTACAGAGTTTTAATGGTAACATTTGTAGATTAAAATTAGGTCAGTAAAGCATGAGTAAAAATAGTTAATTTTCAAATATTTATCACAGAGCTTTCTAGTTTACATTTAAGAATATATTCTATTGCATTGGTTTGATATGCGCAGGATTATTTTGCCTCCATGTAGTGGTAGGAAAGAAAAGAAATTTGTTTTTCAATAGCCCAGTTTAATAGAGGTGGTACAAACTTTAGGAAGTATTTTAATTTTAGTTAAATTGATCCAGGTTAATTTGGAGACAATTATGAAGCACATATAAATTACAAATCACAAAATGGTAATTGTATTTGCAGTTGTAAGAACCCAAAAGATTTAAGCTCCATGAGCTAAGAATAAAATGCTGATAATCATGAGTTGCAGCCATGGTTTCTATGTACTCAGAAAAGTTAACTACGTAAAAAATGTCACCTTCTTATTCAGCATATTAGCTCTCTGGTGTTTTCAAGATATCCGCTGGCTTTTCTTTTAAAATTTACACTTCCCTTAGCTATGCTGTGATATTACAGCTATGGAAGAGTGAGCTGGCTTCACCCTGCCTCATGCATCATCAGCCAAACTGTCAGTAAAGTGCTAATTGCAGAAACTTTATTACTTGAGGTGATATTGAACCAGAGAGAACACAGCTTGATTTTTCATAATCTAAACTTTGCAATGTGAGCAATTAGAAAAAAAAACTTTCCTCTTTGTTTCAATTTCTCAGCTAAGCAAAATTAAAATGGATGTCATTGACAGTAAAATAGAAACTTAAAAATGCTGTCCTTCTAAGTGACTTTATAACTTAGTATAAAATCCCATTAACCCTTTTTAATAAAAATGCATAATTTGAACCTTAACAGCACTTGCAATTCTATGACATATTTGGCTACCTGTAATTGGAGAAAGAACTTTATTTTCTGATTCTGTCATTTTTGTATTTTTTGTAGAGGAAATATACTTCAAAGATATGCTTTGTATATACTCTCTACATTTATATAATATATTTCCTATGGGATCTGAGATGTTTAAAGTACCTTTAAACACTATTTCAGAAAATGGGTTTGCAGGTAGCACAACAAATTTCATCTAGAAATATAAAAATAGATGAGGATGGTTAAATGGAAAGTTTATTGGAATAGATGCATGGAATGTTGGGACTATTTTTAGGGCAAATTCCACAGGGAGTGATTAGGAAAATCTGCAAATATAATTCCATGTGAAATCCTTAGGGAAATTCAGTATGCAATAAAACACATGAGAGGGATATCTAAATCAGACCTAAGGGTCTAAAAAGAAAACAAACTTATGATAGGGTCTTAAGGAGGAGAAATAATTAGGGACAAGATGGTAGAAAAGGTAGACAAAGGAAAAATAGTTTTCTCATTATAGAAAACAATGTACAACGTCCTTGGGATTATTTCTTCTCTTTATGGTTGTGATTTAGAGAGACTGAAAGTTAATAGGAGTAAATTCTACTGATTAAGTGGGTGATGTGGATTAGAAGGACACTGGCCTATAAAGTTAACTGTTCAAAATCTCGAAAGGGCTTGAGAGCCATGCTAAAGAATTTCAAATTGATCAGAAGGGCAATAGGAAATCATATAGGGTTTTGCATAGGAATTTAACATGAGCAGATTTGTATTTTTTAGGTGTCAGTCTTACTGACATCTGGAGAATTGCCTGGAGGGAGACAAGGCTGAAAATAGGGAAACCATTAAAAAAGCTATTGCAGCAATCCACATAGGCTATGATCTACAGCACAGCTGGGGTGGTAGCAGAAGGAACAGATGAATTTGAAAGATACTTAGAAGGTAAAATCAACAGGTAAATGACTAGGTGTGTGAGGCAAGGGAGATGGGAGTTTCAGAAATGGCACTTGGGTTTCTGGTCAGGACAACAGAATGGACGGTAAGGTCATTTGCTAGAACACAGGAAAGAGAGTGGGTTTGGGTAATAAAGGTGATTTCAGCTGTGGACCTGTTGAGTTAAGATTTCCTGTGAGATTCATATGAAATTAATGCAACTTGAATAGTGGATCACGAAATATAAGCCAGATGGAAAGAAAGTAAAAAGAGAAAGTTGATGATAGACAGGAGGAAAGGAGAGGGGTCAAGATTTGGAAGTATCCATAAATTACACGGACAAGGGTGGAGGAGTAACCGCTAGAGGTCCGAGTTGGTAAGGGATTATGTTCAGATAGTGGGATGTCTGCACTCATGAATTCAGAAGTAGACATGTCCTGGTGATGACAAGTGCACAGGTGGCTGTGGGAGTGGCTGGCTGAAGTGGAGTTAAGGTAAGGGTCCTTGGAAACGAGGCACTAGCAGCTCAACTCAGTGCTGGGGTTTCACTTTCCTGGGGTTCATGCTGCCGTTTCATTTTGAACTCAGATGCTTTTAGGGTACTGAGTATATTTTGACTAATATCTGTACCTTAATATTTGTGCCCATACACACAGGGGGTCATATATGAAATTCTTTGGTGGGTGATTCTGCTGCATCTAATTATCTCATGGAGACAATGGAACTTACTGAAGAAAAGAATGGCAGCTCTTCTACAAATAAATAAGCAAATACACATAATCTTGTAATACATTAGTGTTGAAAGCAAAGAACCTGATTTATAATTAATTTAATTAACATATTCGCCACTATTGGATTCAGTTTAATTTAATAAAACTCGGTGTAAAAGTGTTGGCATAGATAAAGCTAAATGTTTATGTAAACAAGCATTTGAACAGCTGAGGGAACAGATTGATCATTGAGGGCTAAAGGTTTAAGAACCTTATAGAAGATGTAAAAATTGATCTGAACCTTAGAAGGTGGGTTAAAATCTAAACTAGGGAATCTATATTAGATACTAATTATACATTTAATACGCTTGGGTTCAAATCCTGCTCTGCCTCTTTCTGGCTGTAAGTCTTTGTTCAAATTAATTAGTCTTTCTAAAAATAAGTGTTCTCATCTGTAACATAAAAATATTAATAGTCTTACTTATAAAATATAAGTACAGTCATATAAAAGCTTTTGTCCTGTAGTAATTGACTGAAGTACAAGCACTAAAAATGTTAATCACCAAAAGCATAAAGATTATATAATATAGAGGTTATATATAGAGAAGAAATGAATATATTTTAAAACTGAACATCATTTTTGTTGTGAAAAAAATTTAAACAGAATTAAAAAGGCATTTATTATATCCCAAATATTGGCAAATGGTATCATCGGAATATACTAGATGGTAGATACCATTAGTGTTGCCCAATAATTGTTTATTTTCATTTATTAGTACACAGATAATTATGCTTTCCTTTCTACTTGAAGTTAGGTGTGACCAGTGATTGGTTCTGGCCAGTGAAATGTAAGTGGAAATATCTCCTTCAATAAAGCACTTAATTACTTGACCTTAATTCTCCAATTCTTTTCTGCCATGCAAACCTCTAAGCCTGGTATTAAAATGGAATTATCAAAAACTGTTAGAACATTCAATTACCTGGTTTTTTGAGCTCCAGATTTCTAATTCAGATGTGCTGACCATGAGCAAGAGCCAAGATGGGCATTGTTTGTTATGCCACATAATTTAAACTGTACTAACTGATACCAGTTATAAGGTTATAACTGTGCCTTCTGACTCACTTAAATGCTTAAAATAAAAGTCAAGGTATTTTGGAGGGTGTAGATGACACAGACATCCTTCAAAATGTTGTAGTTCACTGTTCAGATAAAAATGTGGAATCTGATGTTAGTCTTTTGAGGGAAGGATAGTAAACTGTCACAGCAGTGCTTCTCATGGGAATTTCTTCTTTGCTGCGGTTCATAAATGAAACGTAAGGAATGAGTCACCATGTTGATAGTGCATTCAACCTCTCAGGTACTCTGCAAAAAGGATTTTATAAATTCTGGCTTAATTAGGATTCTTAGGTAATATCCCAGTTTAAAAAAAATAAATACTGAGGTTAACTAGGTCCTCTGTATATTTCAATCATTGTTGCAGATTATATTTTGGAGAAGTCTTAGTATTTTTTCCTGCCTTAGAAAGCACCATGGTAGTGGACATTATGGAACCTTTCCTGATGATTCAGAACACTGTGATGTCTCATGGTTATCATCTTGTAAATCAGTTATTGTGGGAAATAGAAATATAAATTTAGAAGATAGAGCAGATTGAACCAAATGACCCTTGGATATAACTTGAAAAAAGTTCTGTTTCAAACCTTCCAGGAGCTTCCAACATTTAGTATGATATCCTAGCATTTACCAGTGCCCAGTACCCTGGAATCTGGCTCCTCCCTATCCATCCAAACTGCTTTCCTGCTGTTCCCACACCTGCCAAATTCCATCCCTATTTCTGCAAAAATCTCCCACTAGAACTTGAGAAGCCTCAATCACATCATTTAGATTTCTGCTTGATATCTTCTCCTCAGAGAGGCTTTCCTTGAGATCCTGTGGAAAATACCATAGTAGACAACCTGGTCACTGTCTATGACGTTAGCCTACTTTATTTTCTTTATAACACTTACTACTTATTGAAATTCTATTATTTAGGGTTTTGTGTGTGTGTGTTACTTTTTATTGTTCATCTCCTGGACTAAAATATATGCTCAAGAGTAACAATATTTACTCTATTCTCTTTTATCCTCAATGCTTAGAAGAGCATGTGGCCCGGATTCCACAGTCAGTATATAATTCTTGAATGAAAAAGAGAAATGAATCAAGGGCCTCTGATTCCATGAAGCCCTCCCCAACTGCCCACCACCCACAACATACATCACTTAAGCAGACTGATCATTCCTCTCCTATCCCATTAACAGTTTACATTTACTGTGTGCAGGCAGTGTCTAAGACCTTTATATATGTTGTCTCATGTTATTTGTCAGGCCGTCAGACTGCCTGACTCTGACCAAGGAGAACAGAAAAACAGGTAAATTTTAGTCTCACGAGGGTCTTTAGAACATATATTAACCATGCATTCATGTAAGCATTTACAAACAACCTTACAAGTAGAAGAATTCCAAGAGCATTCTTTCGAAATTTAGACATAAAACCTTGTAATGCCTTTTGGAACAGCTAAAGTCAGGTAACACCCAATTCCATACTGGGGGTGTGTGTGTGTGTGTGTGTGTCTGTAATTGTTTGTGGACATACAGATGAAATACAACTTGATTTATTAAATAACTCCAGACCTGTGTCATAAATTTCCTCTCTACACTTGGGCCCTTTGACCCTAATGTGCCAGCGTTATACAGTGGAGATAAAAGCACCAAGGACTTCATCTGAATACATGAATATGCAAACAGGCAAAAATATGCCCTATGCTCCTGAGGAACTAAGGGGAGAATTTGTCTGCTGTATTTCTTGGGACTCTAATTTTCAGAGTCATCTCTAGGACTAGATAGGACAAAAAGAATTACTGGCCAAACTGAAACAGCTAAGGGCAGGCAAACTGAAGTGTAGCATAGCCCTCCAATCTAAGGCATCTGATCCAAGTACTTAACATGCTCTCAGGATTCTTATTGGGATGTATGTGTTAATTTTTCTCAATCCAAATCATTTATGTCCACTAACAAATGGGGAATAATTGAACTTAAAAATCTGTAAAATTGGGGGGCGGAGCAAGATGGCCGAATAGGAACAGCTCCAGTCTCCAACTCCCAGCGCGAGCGACACAGAAGACCGGTGATTTCTGCATTTTCAACTGAGGTACTGGGTTCATCTCACTGGGGAGTGCCCGAAGATCGGTGCTGGTCAGCTGCTGCAGCCCAACCAGCTAGAGCTGAAGCAGGGAGAGGCATTGCCTCACCTGGGAAGCGCAAGGGGGAAGGGAATCCCTTTTCCTAGCCAGGGGAACTGAGACACACAACACCTGGAAAATCGGGTAACTCCCACCCCAATACTGCGCTTTAAGCAAACAGGCACACCAGGAGATCATATCCCACACCTGGCCAGGAGGGTCCCACGTCCACGGAGCCTCCCTCATTGCTAGCACAGCAGTCTGTGATCTACCGGCAAGGCAGCAGCGAGGCTGGGGGAGGGGCGCCCGCCATTGCTGAGGCTTAAGTAGGTAAACAAAGCTGCTGGGAAGCTCGAACTGGGTGGAGCTCACAGCAGCTCAAGGAAACCTGCCTGTCTCTGTAGACTCCACCTCTGGGGACAGGGCAATAACAAACACAGCCGAAACCTCTGCAGACGCAAACGACTCTGTCTGACAGCTTTGAAGAGAGCAGTGGATCTCCCAACACGGAGGTTGAGATCTGAGAAGGGACAGACTCCCTGCTCAAGTGGGTCCCTGACCCCTGAGTAGCCTAACTGGGAGACATCCCCCACTAGGGGCAGTCTGACACCCCACACCTCACAGGGTGGAGTACACCCCTGAGAGGAAGCTTCCAAAGCAAGAATCAGACAGGTGCACTCGCTGTTCAGAAATATTCTATCTTCTGCAGCCTCTGCTGCTGATACCCAGGCAAACAGGGTCTGGAGTGGACCTCAAGCAATCTCCAACAGACCTACAGCTGAGGGTCCTGACTGTTAGAAGGAAAACTATCAAACAGGAAGGACACCTACACCAAAACCCCATCAGTACATCACCATCATCAAAGACCAGAGGCAGATAAAACCACAAAGATGGGGAAAAAGCAGGGCAGAAAAGCTGGAAATTCAAAAAATAAGAGCGCATCTCCCCCGGCAAAGGAGCGCAGCTCATCGCCAGCAACGGATCAAAGCTGGACGGAGAATGACTTTGACGAGATGAGAGAAGAAGGCTTCAGTCCATCAAATTTCTCAGAGCTAAAGGAGGTATTACGTACCCAGCGCAAAGAAACTAAAAATCTTGAAAAAAAAGTGGAAGAATTGATGGCTAGAGTAATTAATGCAGAGAAGGTCATAAACGAAATGAAAGAGATGAAAACCATGACACGAGAAATACGTGACAAATGCACAAGCTTCAGTAACCGACTCGATCAACTGGAAGAAAGAATATCTGCGATTGAGGATCAAATGAATGAAATGAAGCGAGAAGAGAAACCAAAAGAAAAAAGAAGAAAAAGAAATGAACAAAGCCTGCAAGAAATATGGGATTATGTAAAAAGACCAAATCTACGTCTGATTGGGGTGCCTGAAAGTGAGGGGGAAAATGGAACCAAGTTGGAAAACACTCTTCAGGATATCATCCAGGAGAACTTCCCCAACCTAGTAGGGCAGGCCAACATTCAAATCCAGGAAATACAGAGAACGCCACAAAGATACTCCTCGAGAAGAGCAACTCCAAGACACATAATTGCCAGATTCACCAAAGTTGAAATGAAGGAAAAAATCTTAAGGGCAGCCAGAGAGAAAGGTCGGGTTACCCACAAAGGGAAGCCCATCAGACTAACAGCAGATCTCTCGGCAGAAACTCTCCAAGCCAGAAGAGAGTGGGGGCCAATATTCAACATTCTTAAAGAAAAGAATTTTAAACCCAGAATTTCATATCCAGCCAAACTAAGTTTCATAAGTGAAGGAGAAATAAAATCCTTTACAGATAAGCAAATGCTTAGAGATTTTGTCACCACTAGGCCTGCCTTACAAGAGACCCTGAAGGAAGCACTAAACATGGAAAGGAACAACCGGTACCAGCCATTGCAAAAACATGCCAAAATGTAAAGACCATCGAGGCTAGGAAGAAACTGCATCAACTAACGAGCAAAATAACCAGTTAATATCATAATGGCAGGATCAAGTTCACACATAACAATCTTAACCTTAAATGTAAATGGACTAAATGCTCCAATTAAAAGACACAGACTGGCAAACTGGATAAAGAGTCAAGACCCATCAGTCTGCTGTATTCAGGAGACCCATCTCACACGCAGAGACATACATAGGCTCAAAATAAAGGGATGGAGGAAGATTTACCAAGCAAATGGAGAACAAAAAAAAGCGGGGGTTGCAATACTAGTCTCTGATAAAACAGACTTTAAACCATCAAAGATCAAAAGAGACAAAGAAGGCCATTACATAATGGTAAAGGGATCAATTCAACAGGAAGAGCTAACTATCCTAAATATATATGCACCCAATACAGGAGCACCCAGATTCATAAAGCAAGTCCTTAGAGACTTACAAAGAGACTTAGACTCCCATACAATAATAATGGGAGACTTCAACACTCCACTGTCAACATTAGACAGATCAACGAGACAGAAAGTTAACAAGGATATCCAGGAATTGAACTCATCTCTGCAGCAAGCAGACCTAATAGACATCTATAGAACTCTCCACCCCAAATCAACAGAATATACATTCTTCTCAGCACCACATCATACTTACTCCAAAATCGACCACGTAATTGGAAGTAAAGCACTCCTCAGCAAATGTACAAGAACAGAAATTATAACAAACTGTCTCTCAGACCACAATGCAATCAAACTAGAACTCAGGACTAAGAAACTCAATCAAAACCGCTCAACTACATGGAAACTGAACAACCTACTCCTGAATGACTACTGGGTACATAACGAAATGAAGGCAGAAATAAAGATGTTCTTTGAAACCAATGAGAACAAAGATACAACATACCAGAATCTCTGGGACACATTTAAAGCAGTGTGTAGAGGGAAATTTATAGCACTAAATGCCCACAAGAGAAAGCAGGAAAGATCTAAAATTGACACTCTAACATCGCAATTAAAAGAACTAGAGAAGCAAGAGCAAACACATTCGAAAGCTAGCAGAAGGCTAGAAATAACTAAGATCAGAGCAGAACTGAAGGAGATAGAGACACAAAAAACTCTCCAAAAAATCAATGAATCCAGGAGTTGGTGTTTTGAAAAGATCAACAAAATTGACAGACCACTAGCAAGACTAATAAAGAAGAAAAGAGAGAAGAATCAAATAGATGCAATTAAAAATGATAAAGGGGATATCACCACCGACCCCACAGAAATACAAACTACCATCAGAGAATACTATAAACACCTCTACGCAAATAAACTGGAAAATCTAGAAGAAATGGATAATTTCCTGGACACTTTCACTCTTCCAAGACTAAACCAGGAAGAAGTTGAATCCCTGAAAGACCAATAGCAGGCTCTGAAATTGAGGCAATAATTAATAGCCTACCAACCAAAAAAAGTCCAGGACCAGATGGATTCACAGCTGAATTCTACCAGAGGTACAAGGAGGAGTTGGTACCATTCCTTCTGAAACTATTCCAATCAATAGAAAAAGAGGGAATCCTCCCTAACTCATTTTATGAGGCCAACATCATCCTGATACCAAAGCCTGGCAGAGACACAACTAAAAAAGAGAATTTTAGACCAATATCCCTGATGAACATCAATGCAAAAATCCTCAATAAAATACTGGCAAACCGGATTCAGCAACACATCAAAAAGCTTATCCACCATGATCAAGTGGGCTTCATCCCTGGGATGCAAGGCTGGTTCAACATTCGCAAATCAATAAACATAATCCAGCATATAAACAGAACCAAAGACAAGAACCACATGATTATCTCAATAGATGCAGAAAAGGCTTTTGACAAAATTCAACAGCCCTTCATGCTAAAAGCGCTCAATAAATTCGGTATTGATGGAACGTACCTCAAAATAATAAGAGCTATTTATGACAAACCCACAGCCAATATCATACTGAATGGGCAAAAACTGGAAAAATTCCCTTTGAAAACTGGCACAAGACAGGGATGCCCTCTCTCACCACTCCTATTCAACATAGTGTTGGAAGTTCTGGCTAGGGCAATTAGGGAAGAGAAAGAAATCAAGGGTATTCAGTTAGGAAAAGAAGAAGTCAAACTGTCCCTGTTTGCAGATGACATGATTGTATATTTAGAAAACCCCATTGTCTCAGCCCAAAATCTCCTTAAGCTGATAAGCAACTTCAGCAAAGTCTCAGGATACAAAATTAATGTGCAAAAATCACAAGCATTCTTATACACTAGTAACAGACAAACAGAGAGCCAAATCAGGAATGAACTTCCATTCACAATTGCTTCAAAGAGAATCAAATACCTAGGAATCCAACTTACAAGGGATGTAAAGGACCTCTTCAAGGAGAACTACAAACCACTGCTCAGTGAAATCAAAGAGGACACAAACAAATGGAAGAACATACCATGCTCATGGATAGGAAGAATCAATATCATGAAAATGGCCATACTGCCCAAGGTTATTTATAGATTCAATGCCATCCCCATCAAGCTACCAATGAGTTTCTTCACAGAATTGGAAAAAACTGCTTTAAAGTTCATATGGAACCAAAAAAGAGCCCGCATCTCCAAGAAATCCTAAGTCAAAAGAACAAAGCTGGAGGCATCACGCTACCTGACTTCAAACTATACTACAAGGCTACAGTAACCAAAACAGCATGGTACTGGTACCAAAACAGAGATATAGACCAATGGAACAGAACAGAGTCCTCAGAAATAATACCACACATCTACAGCCATCTGATCTCTGACAAACCTGAGAGAAACAAGAAATGGGGAAAGGATTCCCTATTTAATAAATGGTGCTGGGAAAATTGGCTAGCCATAAGTAGAAAGCTGAAACTGGATCCTTTCCTTACTCCTTATACGAAAATTAATTCAAGATGGATTAGAGACTTAAATGTTAGACCTAATACCATAAAAATCCTAGAGGAAAACCTAGGTAGTACCATTCAGGACATAGGCATGGGCAAAGACTTCATGTCTAAAACACCAAAAGCAACGGCAGCAAAAGCCAAAATTGACAAATGGGATCTCATTAAACTAAAGAGCTTCTGCACAGCAAAAGAAACTACCATCAGAGTGAACAGGCAACCTACAGAATGGGAGAAAATTTTTGCAATCTACTCATCTGACAAAGGGCTAATATCCAGAACCTACAAAGAACTCAAACAAATTTACAAGAAAAAAACAAACAACCCCATCAAAAAGTGGGCAAAGGATATGAACAGACATTTCTCAAAAGAAGACATTCATACAGCCAACAGACACATGAAAAAATGCTCATCATCACTGGCCATCAGAGAAATGCAAATCAAAACCACAATGAGATACCATCTCACACCAGTTAGAATGGCGATCATTAAAAAGTCAGGAAACAACAGGTGCTGGAGAGGATGTGGAGAAATAGGAACACTTTTACACTGTTGGTGGGATTGTAAACTAGTTCAACCATTATGGAAAACAGTATGGCGATTCCTCAAGGATCTAGAACTAGATGTACCATATGACCCAGCCATCCCATTACTGGGTATATACCCAAAGGATTATAAATTATGCTGCTATAAAGACACATGCACTCGTATGTTTACTGCAGCACTATTCACAATAGCAAAGACTTGGAATCAACCCAAATGTCCATCAGTGACAGATTGGATTATGAAAATGTGGCACATATACACCATGGAATACTATGCAGCCATCAAAAAGGATGAGTTTGTGTCCTTTGTAGGGACATGGATGCAGCTGCAAACCATCATTCTTAGCAAACTATCACAAGAACAGAAAACCAAACACCGCATGTTCTCACTCATAGGTGGGAACTGAACAATGAGATCACTTGGACTCAGGAAGGGGAACATCACACACAGGGGCCTGTCATGGGGAGGGGGGAGGGGGGAGGGATTGCATTGGGAGTTATACCTGATGTAAATGACAAGTTGATGGTTGCAGCACACCAACATGGCACAAGTATACATATGTAACAAACCTGCACATTATGCACATGTACCCTACAACTTAAAGTATAATAATAATAAATAAATTTAAAAAAAAAATCTGTAAAATTAAATCTAAAAATGATTTTTAAAACAGTAGTATTTCTGTTCACAGTTCAACGGCAACAATTAGTTTCATCAGTCTAGCAAAAGATAATTTTTAAAAAATACTTTAGGTAAAATTTTCATAAACAATTTTGATTTCAATGATGCTGTATTGATACCATCACTGGTTTCTGCAATTATTTAATCTAATTAATTAGAGTTCTCCCTAATGCCTCAACCAAAAATATGTATTAAGCATAGTATATGTACAGTTTTGAACTAACTTTCTGATATGAACGATACTAAAGAAGTTTAGACAAGAGAAATATGTTCCCTTTTCAGGACAGGGCATTTCAAACAGGTGAAGAATTAGAGTTTAGTTTATTTGTTTCCCCGGTCCATCAGAGTCCAATATTTTTGTAAAGAGAAAAAAAGTGAATTACTACAAAAGTAAAACAAAAAAGAAAAGACATCCAAAATATAAGTCTAAATTATTTAGTCTTTGATTTATCAGAGATAAAATTACATTTCAATAAATATAACCAAAAGAACATTTCTTTTTTTTTTTTTTGGGGGGGGGGTGGGGGGGGACGGAGTCTGGCTCTGTCGCCCCGGCTGGCGTGCAGTGGCCGGATCTCAGCTCACTGCAAGCTCCGCCTCGCGGGTTTACGCCATTCTCCTGCCTCAGCCTCCCGAGTAGCTGAGACTACAGGCGCCCGCCACCTCGCCCGGCTAGTTTTTTGCATTTTGTAGTGGAGACGGGGTTTCACTGTGTTAGCCAGGATGGTCTCCATCTCCTGACCTCGTGATCCGCCCGTCTCGGCCTCCCAAAGTGCTGGGATTACAGGCTTGAGCCACCGCGCCCAGCCCCAAAAGAACATTTCATAGAGAAAAAAGAGAACTATGGAAACTCTGCAAATTGTTCATTTAAAATGTGTATGTAGGTAAAGAATCACTATTACGCCCATATTTTTTTTCTTTCCTCAATTATAACTGAACAAACAGTTATATGTAAAACAATTCCCATGCCAAGTACATTTTTGCACATTTTGAATGAATACCATGGACATCAATATTTAAAGTTTTTAAATGTGGCAAATGAACTTACTTCTTACTTCCTCATTTATCTAATTCAAATTGGATTAATGAATTTCTAAATTTTGATCTTCACTTCTGTACTTATTTTATCACAAACCAGAACAAACAGCAAGAATGTAATAAGAGAAATAGATCTTCCCCACAAATTCTTGCTGCTGTGGCCTCTTGAACTCCCTTCTCTGTCTCCTCAATTCAGCAAGACCTTAAATCTGGTGCTGCCAGTTGGAAAATGCTTCCACAGAGTTAGTGCCTGTAATTGTAGGCCTCACTTTATTTGCTACCCTGTTCCCATGGATCATATTCCTGCACTATCTGTTGAATTCCTGCACTAAATGTCTGAAAACATTTGCTTCATATTTTCCACCCTCTATTCCCTAGTTGTTTAAGAAGGAAAGGTAAATTCAGGCTTGGTTAGGAGCAGAAGTTCCATATTTTGCCTACATTTTACGCTGTTGTAATTTCAATATAAATCACTCCAAAATATTTTCTAGTTTGTTTGATTTTTTACTTAAACCTTGAAATACTAAGAAATGTATTATTTGATATTATGCAGCTGGAATTTTCTAATTTTATTTTTATTATTGACTTCTAGATTAATTTCTTCTCATAGCAGAACTGAGTAATTTCAATACTTAGATATTGTTGAAGGTATCTTTTTGGCCTAGCATATGGTTAAATTTCATACATGTATACTTAATATATATCTTGTTTTCTTCAGGTGTTGTGTTTTCTATATATCAATTAGTTCATGTTTAAAAATTCAATTATTCATACCATCTCATTTTTTGGTTTGCCAGTTCTATCAGTTATAGAGAGAAGTATGTTAAATGATTGCAGATTTGTTCTTTTATCTTTTAGGTTCTGTAGCATGTAGCTATGGTAGTGGATGAATACCCGTTTGGTATTGTGCTATCTTCCTATTGGATATACTCTATATTTTAACATGTCCCTCTTATCTCTAGTCATTTACTTACTTTGAAATCTACTTTGACTTACATTAATTACTACAGCAGAACTAGCTCTCTGTTGGTTAGTGATTATCATGCTTTTTTCCATTATTTCACTTTCAACCATTCTGCATTCTTATATTTAAAGTGTATTCTTATAAACAATATATAGTTGCTGTTTTGTATCTTCACCATAATTGTTTTTTCCTTAATAAATTTGATCTATTTTCATTTAAAATAATAATGGATAGAGCTGTGATTATGTCTGCTGTCCTTCAAAGTCCCTTTTTTAAACTGCTTTCTTGATGACTTTTGATTTTGTCAAATATTGTGAGAATGTTTTTCTTACACTAACTCATTAACTACAACTACTTTGTAGTGATTACCCTAGAGAGTATATAACTCATTCTATACTTATTACAATTTAAAACAAGCTATTATTTATGACTTTCAATATACTATTTGAACCACAGACCTTTTAACTCCATTACTCCCCAATTTCATTTTGCATTCTTATTACTTTGACAATGGGCACATATTTTAAGATTTAAGATAATGTTGGCTTCAATATTTCCTGTTGCCTAGTTGAATAAAACATATCATGATAGTATTTAGTGAGGAAATATGTCTGATATCAGAAATTGAATTCAATTTATTAAAGATCTCTTGGCATTTGTCAAAAAGTTCATCAAAATTTTCCCCTTTGCCCATGTAATATGATTGATTATGGAAATCTATTTTCTAATAATGAAAGATATTTGAATATTCTCAGAGACTATCACTTAATAATGATACTTTCTGAATTTAAGGTTCTGATGAATTTGATTTACTAATATCTTTTATTTTGTATATCTCTATCTATAATCTAAATTTGTCCATAGATTGCTGTATCTTTTTTTTTGGTCTGTTTATTTAATATTTATTATAAGTTTGCTAACCTCATCATCCTAGCTTAAAAAATGAATTAGAAAGTTTCTCTTCTTTTCTCTGTGTCTTGGAAGGGATTGAAAAGCAAAGAAATTGAGTCTTCTTAAAAATTTGCAGCACTGTTCACAATAGTCAAATTATGAAATCAATCATTAATTAACATGTTCATCAAAGGATGAATAAATAAAGAAAATGTGATAATATATTCACTGGAATACAATTCAACCCTTAAAAAGGAAGAAAGTCAATCATTTGTGACAACATGAATGAAATTGGAGACCATTATAGTAAGTGCAATGACCCAAACGTAAAAAAGACAAATACCGTATGTTCTTACTTATATGTAGAATCTAAAATAACTGAACTCATGGAAGCAACGAGTAGAATGGTAGTAACCAGAGGCTGGGGGTGGGATAGTGGGGAAATGATAGTGAAGCCTCAGTAAAGAAGAATAAGTTTGATTTTTTTTAAGACTAATTGTCAACATGATTAATATAGCTAATAATTAATTTATATATTATAATATCACAACCAGTAAATTTCTAATGTTCTCATCACAAAAGAATATTAAGTATTTGAGGTGATGAATATGTTTATTAGCTTAATTTAAACTTTTCATATTATATTCAAAAATTATAACACTATGTTTTCATAAATATATATAACTATAGTTCATCAATATATCATAACATAATTTTTTTAAGTTTCTAGAAACTCATCTATGAAACCATCTGGGTCATGAAACTATTTGAACAATTTCTTTATTCTGTATAATAACCTAGCTTTATGACAAAAAGTTTACTATTTCACTTAGTTTTTGAATTTTTTAAGCACAATTTCATGTATGTAATTAATCTGAAAAAACATTTCTATGTCAGTGATTGTATCACCTTTGATAGCCTAAAGTTGTGAATTACTATTCTCACACATTTTCCCATGAGTATTTTTCAGAGATTTATCTATTTCATTATAGTTCTTCAATAACTAGCATTAGATGTATTTTCATTTCTAACTTCCCTTTCTTATGTTGTTATCTTTATAACTTCTTTTCTACTGATTTCATAGCGATCGAGGCAGGAGGCAGACAAATGCCCAGGCAGATAGGGGCAGGTCCCAGTGAAACCCAAACTTCAAGTTGGAAACTGTTCCTGGTAAATACTCAGCCTCCCTTAAGAACCTGCCTTCCTGTTTCATGTTCTATCCTCTGATTGATCCCCATCCTTCATGTATTTTACATACACCTTCCCTTTCTTAATTGTTTTTCTACACTATAGTGCCCATCTTTGAGTGGTGTTCTTCACTTTGACCTTTTTTGCATACTCACAAACAAATCAGCACACATTTCCTATTCTGAGCCCATAAAAAGCCCCAGCCTCCACCATATTAGAAAACCTTCCTGTCTTCAGGTAGGAGAACCATCCCACCCCTCCTGTGTCACCTCTTTATTCTGAGAGCTTTTCTTTCCCTTAAATTCTACTCCACTCACTCTTTGAGATTTGTGTGTCTAATTTTTCCTGGTCATGAGACAAGAAGCCAAACCTAGCTGAGCTAAAGGAGCAAAAATCCTAAATCAATAGGAGTTATTTCAATGTACTTTCTTATCTCCCTGTTAGTATTTATTGCTGCAAACAAACTATAGAAGATTTTGCAGCTTAAAACGACACCCATTTATTAGCTCACTGCAAGTCAGAAGTTTGCATGACATCACTGGTTTCTCCTCTCATTGTATCACAGGGCTAAACTCAAGATGTTTGGTGATGTGGAGCCTTCTTTTGAGGTGCTGAGGAAAAATCAGCTTCCAGGATCATTCTTGTTTGCAAAATTCATTTCCTTCTTCTTGTAGGAATGAGGTCCTGGTGTTCTTTTTGACTGTCAACCCAGTAGCTTTTCTCAGCTTCTAGAGTCCCCCACATTCCTTGCTATGTGACCCTCTCTGTCTTCAAGCCTGCAACACCATGTTCAATCTTCAAGCCTATGACAATGTGTTCAATCCTTCCTATGCTTTGAATCTCTGACTTCTTGTCTCTTACCTCTGGACCCACATTTAAAGAGATTACATGGTTGAGCCAGGCACAATTTTCCTATCTTAAGGTCAGCAGGTTTTAGACCCTAATTTACACTAGCAAAATCCTTCACAACAGCATCTACATTGGTATTTGATTGAATAATGGGAAAAGGTGTGTGTTTATCAACAGACAGAAATCTTGGGAGTCTCATAGAATTCTGCCTACCACATTTCTATGAGTGGCATATTTAACTCATTTATTTTTATTTTCCCTATTTTTCAGGCATAAATTTTCAGAGTGCGTATCATATTTGTCTGTGTTTCCTACTTTTTGACATATTCTGTCTTGAGAAGTTGATGTCCTCTTTGACTGAAGAGTTCTTCAGGTTGCTATTTTTGGTTCCTATGTGATTTAATATGTTCCTTAAGTAATGCTGTTGTTATTAATGTTTTTATTTCACTGAAATAAGATAAATAGAATTGGTATGATTTATTCTTTTCCTTTTGAGATTTTTTAAGACCTAGGCTATAATCAATATTTAAAAATACCTCATGAGTATTTGAACTTTTTTTATAAATATGTATTTTCTGCCTAGGAACTAAAATGCTAATTATATTATTCAATTTCTTAATTTCTTCATTTGATTTCTGATTATCTTCAGAAAGTTTGAAAAATAATTATTTTCCCATTTATATTTTATTTTGAACATTTAATATAGTACAGAGATATATTATTTCTCTCATAGATGGCTTTTGATAGTTAAATCTTCATGTTATAGTACACCTTTTATCCTCATGTAATACCTGACAACATGCTAAACAAAGAATTGCTATGATGATTATAAATGATGATATTTGTGCAATATGATATTGCCACTAATGCTCTTATTTGTAATTTTCTTTATATCACATTATTTTTCATTTTGTTTATATTATTTAGCTATCAGTCTTCATGTATTTTAGTTGTTTTTGTTTTGCAATCTAATTCCCGAGTTTTCAAGTGTAGGGTTTAACACATTTTTTTTTTTTCCAATTGGGCTTGCTTCTGTTACTTTAATTTATATTTTATGCTCTTAAGTTTTCATGCTATTCCCCCAAAGCCAGTTCACTGATTTGGCTATACTACTCAAAGTTTCTTTCATTTTTGTTTTCTAGTGATTTGAGAATAATATACCTATGTTTATTCTACCAGTGATTTATCTTAAAATTTTGAACATAAATGTATGAAGATACATGAACTCATGTTTTTAAACTTATTTTCCTCTAGCAATAGAGAATGATCTTTTAAATAAAATAAAACAAATAATCTCATTTTCCCACTTAATGTTCTGACTTTCTATTTTTGAAGATAAAAGTCAAAATCTTAGCTTAGACCTGAAGGCCCTTCGTTAACTGAGTGATGCCTCCTTCTCTTGCTTTGTAACTTCTGTTCTCCTTCTCTTTAGCTATGTTCTATTATTTCAGAATTCCAACATTCACACTGCTGTTATTCAAACTGCTGTTTTTCAAACTGAAATGCTTTTGCTTTTCTTTTACCTGCTAAATTCTATTCAAACTTCAACATTCTGTTCAAACAATTATTTCACCTGGAAAACTTTTCCTACTCACATTCTCCATTCTGTCTGATTTTAAAAACTCTCTCCTTCACTGATGTGTCACTCTGTAGATACCCCATCACAGGACCTATCATCTTGCACTTACATTATTAGGTTACTCATTCATCTTCTCTTCTTCTTGGAGCTCAGTAAGAGCAGGGGCTTTGTCTTATTCAGATTTGAGCCCTCAGAACCTAGTGTAAGTACCATATTTGTGGTACTTACAAATATTTGTTTACTGAATTAAGTATATTAGACAAATATCACCAGTGTTTGCCCATATTTTGGCTTAAATATTCAGAAATTTCATTTACATTTATAAAATACATAATGTAATTTTCTGATTTATTCTGAAGTACCAGAAACAAAGAAAAACTAGAAAACTGAATGTATTATATTGTAAACAATGAACTTTAGCTAACAATGTATCAGTATTGGTTCATCAATTGTAATAAGTGTATTATACTAATGCAAGATATTAATAATAGAGCAAACTGGGGTAGGCAAGTACATACGAGAACTTTCTGTACTTTCTGCTCAATTTTTCTATAGAACAAAACTGCTCAAACAGTAGTCTTATAACTAAAAACACCTGTTTATATATTTCAAAAATATTATAACTGACTATACTTTACCTTATTATTTAATAATAGCTCTTTTACATATTAATTTGACTAACATATTTGGGTACCTCTATGCCCATAAGACAAGTGAGAGACCAAGTGTTAATTGCTACATATTGTGATAAGCCCTGTCAGGACAGTATTCTTTGAGAGCATATAGGAAACCTATCAATCCTAGACCTGGGTAGGTGATCGAAGATTCCATGATGGAAGTGACACCTCCAGGGAAGCCTGAATGATGAGAAGGAGTTTATGAGTAAAGAACTAAAAATAAAGAAAACAGAACCTGGAGAATTAAATCTGATCCTGTTTCAGAGTTTAAACTGTAATCCAGAGGTAATGTGATGCCACTGAAAAGATTGTTAACATGTAAAGGGCATAATCAGATTTCCTTTCTAGACGGATTACTTTGGATGCTACAAAGAGGAAAGTGGATTAGAAATAGGCAAGATCAGATGGTATCACAGCAAGGAGACAACTTATGAAGCTTTTTTGGCCATCTAGGCTAGGGATGATGATTCTCTAAAAAGGAGCAGTATCAATAGGAATAGGGTGACTAGAATGTCACAGCAGATCAGGAGATAGATGGGTTGGATACAAGTGAGAAGGAGGCATTCAGGGTGATTCTTCAGTCTTTCACTATTCAACTGGGTGGATGTCCTCATGCCATTTTCAGAGACAGAAAAGATAGAGAGTAAATATGGGTAAAGGAGTTGAAAATGAGTTCCATTTGGGATTTGAGATATCTGCAGAATATGCCAATGAAGACCTCCAATTGAGAAATGAATGTGGAGATCCTGGCCTATGTAAGGGAACTGGGTCATTGGAAGAGAGTAAGAATCATCAGACTATCTCAATAACTAAAAAAAGGGTGTGGGCAAATTAGCAATGAAGCATTGGATACTTTCCCCACTGTAGAGATACAGAGAATTATTACTTCAGAAGTACAACAACAACAACAAATCTTTTCTAGTTGAGAAACTTCATAGATGTTTATACCATATTTTTTGTCTTGGTGCTAAAGTGATTTTAGAAGTAATTTATATTTAAGTTGGCATTACATCTTTTTGAAGACACCAGGACATTTACTATAGAATCTCCAGGCTGCTATCCATATAATGGATCCCAAGGAACTTATCACTTTCTTGACAGTAAGAATGTGTGTACTTTAATGAAGTTGTTATCAATTCCATCAGATGTAATACTTACTTTGATAATAATGTGGAATTCTCCCTCTACTATCCTGAAATTAAATATACACATAATATATACACAGATAATTAAAAAATATAATGCCCTAAATGTCATATAAAGGAGGAGTAAAGACATCTAATAAAGTTATTATTTCCCTGTATAACTGCTCAACATAACAGCAGTAGAAGACATAATGAAATATTCAGATACGTAAACCCATAGGTGTAATCACAATGATATTGTAGCTATAAGTGAAGGTTATGTAAACTTCAGAAAGGCATGAATTTATTCTACTTAATTCACTGCTATTTCCTTTGTACCTGGAGCTATGCTGAAACATAGTATGTGCTCAGTAAAAACTTTATTAAATAATTGAAATAATAGATTCAAGTGTTCCTCATCATTTTAAATACCACTAGCAGCACTGCTGTTAGTGATGTGATGTTCCAAAATGTGGATCAATTCTCAGTGAATTTCCAAGCTATAGTTTGTCCAGTTGTTGCATTTAAGTATTATTACTGGTTTAATTGTAAATTGTTAAGTACTAATCCATGAGAATAATCACTAATCTGAACAAATTTCTTTAAAATAGCTTACTATCAAGTGCTTTACTTAAATCAGCAATAATGAATTTGCAGTAATTGGCCACCTATTATGTACCTGATAGTAGAGATTGTGCTTTCACACCTGTATATCTTTACCCTTGGAGAGGTATTTACTACATAATTTTTGAGTAAATGATTTCTTGCAACAATTCTGCTCTGTGAGTGTTTTGCCACTTTAAAATATTGTCTTCCTGATTGCTATGTTTAAGATGTGGAGTGGTTACTATGCTCTATTACTGACACTTGAAGTAACTTAACAGAATTATCTGGTTTCTTTATTTACAAAAATATGTATTATACCCAGCAATTTAAGACTATGTTTAACTCATCAT
Source organism: Macaca fascicularis (assembly GCF_037993035.2). NCBI lineage: Eukaryota > Metazoa > Chordata > Mammalia > Primates > Cercopithecidae > Macaca > Macaca fascicularis. Next base: position 151,444,709 of record NC_088375.1, on the reverse strand, counting down.
TATTTCAATAAGAAATGAAAAATACATTACATTTATATTTATCATAGTCAGTTCCCTGCCCATTTCCCTTTGAGTCCTTTATTTCTTCTGTCAGTGACAGTCTGACTCCCCACCCATACTGCCATCTGTATTGGAAGGCTGTCCTTTGTTTCCAGAACCTTCTTTGCCAATGCACAGCTGACCAGAAATGTCTGGGGGCTAGCATGTCTCTGAGAGCCTTTGCCAGTGGGTTTAATTCCCTAGGTTGTTCATCTTGGCAAGAATAATTCTGAGGCATGTCTTTTTACCTTTTCTAAGAGCTGACCTGGGGATTGTGCTCCAGAAGAACTTGACGGCCTGCTTTTCCCTTCCTGTATCATCTTCACACTCCTCTGCTTGTTTTTCCTGCAACTCCCAAATAAAGGGTGTATCATCCTTTTCTCAGGGTCTGATTCCCTTAGGGTCACCTAATTAAGGGAGTTAGAAATGGTTCTAGGAAGCAGATCCTCAGAGGGAACTTTGGGGTTGGGTCTTGGGGCTGGCCAGATAGCAAACTACTGCATTGCTGGTGGTAGTCATGATAATGATAATCTTTGACATTCTATAGCATAAACCATTAATGCCCTTTTCACCAGTGGTGAAATGAAATGGAATATCTGTGAAAGAGGATGCAATATCACTGGTATTTAAGAGTTATGGTGGCAATGGTCATTAAAGACTGTGGAATTCTTTAGTTGTTTTAAAATTAATAAGCTAAATTAAAATGCTGACAGGCTCAAATCCCAAAACAAATACCTTTTCCTGGGGGGTGGCAGAGGGGAAAGGGGATCTTTGACAGTATTTAAAGATTCCTTCATCTCCTGCAACTGGAGGGCAGATCAGGACAAAAACTAGACCCAGCACCTAACTGTAAGAGTAGCTGAGTTACAGAGAAGCCATGATTCCTAGTAATGGTACGTCTCCTATGCTGAATAAAGGGCCTAGTTGCAAAAAGAATGTGCCCTGGCTACCTGGAGGGGAATATGTGAGCAGACACACTTGAGAATACTTAATCCCCCATTCCCTTGAATCCTCCAAGGCTGCAGAAGAGGCCAGCTTCTCTTGCCTGGAGACCTTGCAGGGGCCTCTGCTGAGATGGATGCTTCCCAAGTTGATGATGGAATTTTCCAAGATTTCCTTCCACTTCCCCTCATCATTTCTAGACTAATAGCTGGTATAAAGTTTAGTAAATTACCACCTCTGGGAAGAAAGTGATTCTTCTATCCCTCACCCCCTCAAAAAAACTATAGTTCTTGCAAATATGTACTGACAGGGCCCCAGGAATGAGTTTTGAGGGCACTAGTGAATGGAGAGAAGGTGTTGAGTGGCATGCAGAATATAAAGCTATAAGAGAGAGAGTTTGTAAGTATGAGAAACAATCTAATGGTACAGTATGCGACATACGGACAAGGACACCTGGAGCTTGTTCTAATTTGCTACTAAAATGACTCCCTGAAGCTTGGGGAAAAAAATGCTGGCCTCTAATAAATAGATGGAGATGCTGAAATGCCTTGGCAGAATAGTGTGGAAGAATTAAAAACACTTAGAGAGGTAGGCATGCTAGAATGAATTTATTCACTATCTGACCTATTTTCTCAATGAGAGCCCAGAGGACTCTTCATTTAGTAAATCAATATGGGATGAGCTAGTGAGGATGGCACCAACACTGTGTCCTTTCTAAGCCAGGGTCGATGGAGGGGACACTGCTCTGGAATTGGACTCCCCAGAGCCAATGAGGACAATAGGATTCAGGCACAGCAGAACCCTGAGGCTGGTATTAAACATTAAAGAAAAATTGGGCCGGGCGCGGTGGCTCAAGCCTGTAATCCCAGCACTTTGGGAGGCCGAGACGGGCGGATCACAAGGTCAGGAGATCGAGACCATCCTGCCTAACATGGTGAAACCCCGTCTCTACTAAAAATACAAAAAACTAGCCGGGCGAGGTGGCGGGCGCCTGTAGTCCCAGCTACTTGAGAGGCTGAGGCAGGAGAATGGCGTAAACCCGGGAGGCGGAGCTTGCAGTGAGCTGAGATCCGGCCACTGCACTCCAGCCTGGGCGACAGAGCGAGACTCTGTCTCAAAAAAAAAAAAAAAAAAAAAGAAAAGAAAAATTGTAAGTAGCTACCAAAGTGTAGCAAAGTTGCAACGGCAAACACATTTGTATTTTGCAGCATCTAGTTATCTATGATTTTTACGTAAAACTTAATACAAAGCTACATTCATTATCATAAACTTAACTGCATATCAGTATCTTAAAATAATCTTCCCATATTATATGTTTGTGGAAAAGAAATCAATTCTAGTCATCAGAGAGCCCTTGTAATAAATATGCAAGAAAAACAAATTATTGACATTTCCTGGAAAGGTGAACATTAATTTTGTTATACAAATTTCATGACTGAATATTAAGTATTGATCTTTCCAGGCCAGAGTTTTTTTCAACTTTATTTCTATCTTCAAATTTTTACTTTCTTTAACATTTTTCTTCATGATATTGAAGCAGCGTCGTTTGTCTGGGGTGATACCTGATTTTCGTCGTCTCATGGCCACGGAAAACTAGGACATGGACACAGGAAGAGTGAGGTTCAGAGCAGAAGTTTAACAGGCAAAAGAAAGAGAACAGCTCTCTTCCGGGTGAAATGCAGCAGGTTTTATAGATAAGTTTGAGGAGGCAGTGTCTGATTTACATAGGGCACAAAAGATTGGTTGGACCAGGTGTGCCATTTGCATAGGGCATAAAAAACTAGTTAGGACTAGGGGTGCCATTTGCATAGGGAGCAAAAAGCTGGCCACTCCCACCCTGATCTTTTATTATGCAGATGAATTTTCTACCTGGCTAGCGCCATGTTGCCTGTTTTGTTTACTGTGTACCTGGTGACAACGAAAAGGGAAGGTAGAGCCTCCATGTTGAACCTACCTGGCCCCCAGGTAGCCCTTTTCTACTGGCACAGCTGCTGGCATTCACCCATGCAAGCTTCCAGCTTGCTTATCTATGGCTGCAGCTCAATTTTTCAGGCTGCTCTTTGTTAGAAAAGAAATGATTTGGGGGCTGCTTTTTGTTACAAAGGGAAATTCCACCGAAGACTCTTGCCCTTACTATCTGCCTAAACAATTTCTATCTCCTGTATCAATATTCCATGCTTCTCTGATAGAAAAAAGTATGTGTGCATGTGAGTATGAGATTTACCACTGTTCACTAACAGGGTGAGGATATTATCACTCTTCACTAACAGGAGTAAACTGAGATATATTCTAGTACGAAATGCATATAATAAGCCATCCCAGTGCCTTTTTGGGTATTTCTTGCCTAGCAGCCACTTTATGCCAAGAGAGGTGATTTATTGGCATTATAGTGTTAAAAATTCCCCCATTCTGCTTAAGTGGCTATGTTTAAATGAAGTTTAAGTACTCCAGAACCTGTGGAAGCATTAGCAGTCACGTGGGCCAGTGCTTTGTATTTTTCAATGTGTGTATTTGGGTAGTAGATGGCATGCATTTGTACTTACGTGTGAGTCTCCTTTGTATTCTAGTGTTCTCAAGACATAATAAGGTACATGTTTTATCAGGTTTACTTAATATTTTTGGCTGGTAAAACCCCTATTAAAGTGATTATTTTCATTTTAAAATTAATATAAATTTGTTTTGGGAAGTCCAAAAAGATATTGTGTTTAAAAATATCACTAACATCTTTCTCACTTTATAGTAATCCAAGTGTGTTTTAACTCACTGCTTTATTTGTTGTATTTATATATTTGCTTTTTATAGTGATTATGCAACTCCAAACCCTTCCTTTTCATTTATGAAAATGATAGATATATATTTTTCCAAGAGCTAGCATCTCTTACATAATATTTAATGGCATTATAAAAGCTCACTGAATGTATATACTACAATTACTTAGCCATGATTCTATCATAAACAGAGATTCTGTGTCAGTAAGGTTTCTCCAGAGAAATAGAACAAATATAGATATAGAGAAAGATACAGGTGTAGAAATAGATTTATAAAGAGATTCATCATGAAGGATTTGCTTACTTGATGTTGGAGACTGAGGAGCCCCATGATCTGCCCTCTGCTAGCTGGTGACTGAGGAAAGCCAGTGAGATAGTTCTAATCTGATTCCAAAGGCCTGGGAACCAGGAGGCTGATGGTATAAGCTCTAATCCAAGTCCAGTGTCTGAGAACTGGGGAGAAGATGGTATAAGTTTCAGCCCAAGGGCAGGAGAATATGGATGTTCTAGCCCACCAGGCAGGGAGAGAGAGTGAATTCTCCCTTTCTCTGCCTTTTTTGTTCTATTCAAGCCTTCAACAGATTGAATGCTTCCCACCCACATTGGGAAGGGAGATCTTCTTTCCCCAGTCTATTGATTCAAATGCTCACCTCATCCAAAAACAGGTATTTGTTTAACCAAACATCTGTGCACCCCTTGACCCAATCAAGTTGACACATAACATTAATCATCACCAGTTGTTTCCCTACTGATTGTTCAGAATTATTCTGTCATCAGTATTTGTGCTTATTTTATCTTTTTGTCCATGTTTCAGAGTTTATAATTAATTTCTTATAATAGATTTCCAGATATGGAATTGCCAGATCAAACTGCATAATTAACTTTAAATTTTCAGCTGGGCACAGTTGCTCTTGCCTGTAATCCCAGCACTTTGGGAGGCCGAGGCAGGAGGACCACTTAAGCCCAGGAGTTGAAGATCAGCCTGGGCAACATAGGGATTCTCCGTTGCTACAAAAAACTTTCTAGAAGTTAGCTGGGTATAGTGGCACACACTCGTGGTCTCAACTACTTAGGAGACTGAGATGGGAGAACTCATGAGCCCGGGAGGTTGAGGATGCAGTGAGTTGTGACTGTGCCATTGCACTCTAGCATGGGCAACAGAGTGAGACCCTGTGTCAAAAGAAAAATCATAACTGTCTCAAATTATTTCTGAAATAATTTTTTATCATAGTATATTTGACCACACATTTGTTATTATGTACTATAATTTCACATGCTTAATTTTAATAGAATAAAAATTTATATTTCATTTTCCCCATATGCTTATTAACCATTTATATGTTCTCTTTCTTTAAACATCAGATCATGTCCCTTGGCCACTTATCCATTTTAATTGTAGGATTTTTTGACTGATTTCTGAAGTCTTCATTTATTAATATTGTATTAATAATATTGATATTTCATCTAATGTGACCTTCTTAATTGTATTATTTGACTTTGTAATCTTTTTGAACAAGCTTCTAACTTTATGTACCAAAAATCCATTTTTATTGTAATATACTTAAAATGATAACCATCTCATTATCTTGTGATTTAATGAATTATTCTTTTTATTTCACCCCGAATTCATGTTTGAATATTTGCATCTCATATCTTATTTTGGTATAATATATGAGTTGAATATATAAATTCATTATTTTCTAAGTAGCAAACTGATTACCAAAACAGTTTTATTAAATAATCTGTCTTTTGCTCACTGGTTTGTGACGACTCTGACTGTAGTAGTTCTCATGGAAGATAAGGTCTAATTCTTATAAATATATTTTGTAATGTTCATTGAGATCTATCTAATTTTGTTAGTGCCATGTTCACTTAAGTATTACAGTTTTATAACTTATTTGATGTCTATTATATCTTGCTCATTTTAATTTTTTGAAAACTAGTTCTCCTCATATGTTTTAACATGAAATTTGAAATTTTGATTTCCAGTTTTTCAAAAATTATTTCATCTTTTATTTAGAATAAAATTACATTAAATAAATAAAATAATTTAGAATGAAGATATCTTTAAATATTCATCCCTCTTGCTTGAAGCATGATGTATCTATCCAACCTCTTAAGTCTGCTTTAATTAATATTTAATTCTTTTTATATTTGGTAGTTTTCATTAAATATACACTAGACGTATTTCATTGAGGTTACTTTTAGGTATTTTGTTACCACAAATGGGAATGCAATTATAGGCAAAGCAAGCAGAAACATACTGCTTTGATGAAAGCTCTAATCTCAACACTGTCCGTGTATATTTGACCACATCATTAGACTTACAAAAGTTTGAATTCAGGCAATACTCCAGACTTTATTTGATCTCATTTCTCGTTTTGAGCCATCTGGCAAGTATTCACAGTTATTGATGGCAAGAATTTCTCAAACTGGATCAATAAAATGTTTTCCTTCCTAAATCCCAGTGGAATAGACTGAGGGCTGTGGCAAAGTTGATTTACTTAAAGACTGACAATTCTGTAGAGGAAGTAAGAATAGAGAACCTAAAAGCTCTGTCACAGGCTCACTGTTCCATCTATAAGCTTTCCCTTCCTCATCTCACTCTCACCCTGAGCACCAACCACCATATGATGGAGCTGCCATCCAAATATAAATTTCTAGTCCAGGTCCTCTGATGAGCTATAGCATAAATATATCTTCACTCAGACAAGCTCAATTTGTCCAAAACTGAACTCAAAATAATTTTGTTCAAGTAGGTTACTTCTGCATTCCATATGGGAAACAGCACTACTATCCACCCATCTGGTTATGCCTAAAAGAGACTATCTTAGTTTTTTATTTCTTTTTCTTTCCCCAAGACTGTAGTCTACAAGTCTCCTTAACATCTCCTCAGTGCAGAATCTCCTCTCCATCCTAATTGCTACTCCCTTGGGTTAGGACCCCGTTTTCCCTCTCCCTGGCCTGAGCAATAGTTCCCCACACTTCCTCCTCTATAGTCAGCTACACCGACCATCTATCCTTCCCGCTTTAGACAAAGGGAACTTTCTAAGAGGCAAGTCTTTGTTGTTGACTTTTTGTCCCTTCTAAAATACTTCCATGGCTCATTATTACCCTAAGGAGAAAAAATGTTCTATTTACCTGGATAACTATATAATATATTGCATATTACTCATCCTGCTATGTATGTAACCCTTAGTTAAGGGAAAGCAGTTGCATTGCTAAGGTAGTAACTCGACGAAATAGAATGAAAGAAAATAGTCTGCTGGGCGCAGTGGCTCACTCCTGTAATCCCAGCACTTTGGAAGGCTGAGGCGGGTGGATCACAAGATCAAGAAATTGAGACTATCCTGGCCAACGTGGTGAAACCCTGTCTCCACTGAAAATACAAAAATTAGCTGGAAGCAGTGCAGACACCTGTAATCCCAGTTATTCAGGAGGCTGAGGCAAGAGAATAGCTTGAACTTGGGAGACAGAGGTTACAGTGAGTCAAGATTGCACTCCAGCCTGGCTACAGACCAAGACTCCGTCTCAAACAAAACAAAACAAACGAACAAAATAGTCAATAATCAGGCATCAGACATTCAACTGGGAAACCTAAGGGAATCAGCACAGATCATACCAGAATCCAGCTCCCACTCCAGGAGAGATAAGAAGAATATTACTGAGGCTTAGGACAGTGTGGAGGAATGAGGAAAAGCGACCTAAAATTTTGGTGTCTGGGAGAAGAGGGATTGAGCAGTGGCTGAGGGGAGCAGCAGGTCAGCATGGAGAGAAATGAGGAGACAGTTTTGGTGGCCAGTCCAGGGGCTGTGTGAAATCATTGAATGGGAGTCTCATCAATGGTGGAAGCCAAGCCAATGCCTGATTTTTGTGTTTACCTCCATACTTCTTCTGTCTTCAGTAGTTTTCCATCAACAGCATGCCATTTGCGGTTCATTCAGAAAAATGGCATTCTGGCCCCATGACTTTGCTTACTTTTTATACAGGCCATTTGGCATGGCCATTCTCTACTCCCCTTTAATGGTTCAAAATATTTAGAAGACCAAGAAACAGAGAGTGAAGTAAAATTAACTCCTGAAAGAGCCTCGTGTATCAGGGAAATCCTCATCACTCGTACTTGGAGGGACGGCACTGCGATTAAAGCGTTTCAGTGACATGTGCATATGCTTTGCTCTCCAATGTGACCTGTTCCTGTGACCTCCCAAGCTTCAACCTAGTAACCTGTTCTAGTTACCCATAGATACACTAGGTGGTGGGGAACTTTGACAACTTCACCAGCACCCTTCCTTCTACTGAGAAACTCCCTTCTCTACCCCACATAATTTTCCAGTGTACATGTTAATCTTGCAAGATCGCACCTTTTTAAAAAAGTGTCTGCCTCTTACCTTGTCACACACATGTAAATAAAAAGATGCAACAAAGCTTTTGGGTATTGACCCTCCCCACCGTTCCACTCACCCACCTCCACTCACCTGTGGCTCCAGTCTCTGGAGCTTGTCCATCTCTCTATTACAACAAGTACTCCTTTAAGTAAATGTTGAATAAATGAATGAATGGGCAAACAAATAAATCTATTCTGTCAATCTTTAACAGCCAGCAGAAGGCTTAAATCAGAGAACTTAAATTGCCCCTGAAATAATCACTGCAATCTGTACTAATCCTCAGACAATTCCCTATTTCTGTCAACCTACCCCAACTCAATATTTAACTGATTTCCAACTCTGTGTCTCAACTATATGATGCTTACCAAAGCTAGAATTACCTTGGCAGCCAGGCTCTTAGACTTCAAAGAAACCTGATGCTGCTATGGATGAAAATAGGGGGCAAGCTGGTTTGTGTGATGAGTGCCAAGGTTAAGTAAATAGACATAGTGGAGCCAAATATCTACCTGCATTTCAATATGATCAGATTAATACACACACACACACACACACTTAAAGTTAGTGCTTTATGCTATGAGAATGAGAATATTTTAGACTTGAGGAAACTCAAATTTAGTAAAACCTGTAAGATGGCTGGCTATGACTTTATGTAAGCTGAATAAACACACCTTCATTCAACTGATACTTCTGCCATTCTTCCTTGAGTCTCTAATCATCCAAAGCCAACTTTCTGGTTCCTGAATGCTTCAAATTATCTTCTATGAAAGCCATTGTTTTGTGTATGAAGCTTATCATAACTTCAGGGAATTTCACATTTGCATTTCTGATGGACTACAGTCTAAGGTGTTAGCAAATCAGTTTCAGCTTTCCCCACCTTTTTTTTTTTCCACTATGAAGCAGCTAATTACAAAATAGACACATTTCTAAATCAAATACTTGCATTATTATTGATACATATAGAGAATAGAGAAGATTTGGTTAATAAATGCATAAAAGTTACTTTCTTGTTCCCATGATTTTCTAGTTGATTGAATGATTTCTATGCTCAACTCCAAATTCAAGTGTATTGTTTTTAATCATCATGATATTGTTAGTGAAGGCTTTCAACCTTTAAATTTAGGAAACCCTTACTCCAGCTCAAGCTTGACTTCTAAAGCCTAACATACAATATTTTTAAATTATTCAAGTCTATACATTTTATAGACCTATAGTTTGAGCAATAGTAGAAGAATGTTTAAAGAGCCAATTGTTTTCAATTACTGCAGTCACGGTTCCAAGATAGGCATGATTCCCTACCCTAAAAACAAAACGTGAAAAATTTGCATACTTTGAGTAGACTACCTCTGTAAAGTATTGAAATCTCCAAACTCAGAGCAACTCTAAGCCTCACTGTAATTCATTTATTCAATGGCCACTATAATGGGATTTCTTGCACAATGAGAAGCAAGCAAATATCATCTTCTTTAAGTTCCTAAATGTTTTATTTGGTATCCTTAAATTAGGAAGGTGAACGAAACATTCACATAATCAAATACATAGGAGGGGTATGTATATTCTGTATTTTTTTTTTTAAGTTTCTCTATTGGCAGATAACATCTCATTTTGCTGTGATGGGCATTAAGACTGTGATTTTGAGATATGGTCAACCAAAACTTCATGCAACTACTTCCAGCGTTTGTAGCAGAAAAGAAATTGTTGTATGCCTCTCATTACAGCTCGTAACTACTTTTAAGTTAGCTTATATGGTCGACTTAGGGAAAAGGATGAAGATCCAGAAGAAAAATAGTGAGATTTCAGGTAATAAAGAAAAAAAGTTACAAAATGTTCTAAAAGGATACAGCCCAAAGTTTGTAGAGCAACATAGTAATATTAAATCCTGGGTTAAAGTGAAATGATTTAGGAGACTTTATGAGACATATCCGCAAAGCAATGCCTTTAGATATTTATCTAGTGAGCCTAATTATGTAAAATAGTGAGAATTGGTGAGAAAGTACAATATTGTCTCTTCAGATATATACTTAACAAAATTAGGGAGTTTTGAGTTTGAACATTTGTCATCCTACTAAAGCCTTTATTACATAGTTAATTCCATGGCATGTATTATCCTGTCTTTCATAGACAAGTAAAATGGGATTAAGGAGGATGAATGGACTGTCTCACTTTGCTTGGGAGATTGTGCAGAGATTTGAAAAGAAATGCAGAATATCCTAGGGTGGGCAGGAGATGGGGCTTGTGGTGAGGAAAGTAAATTTAAAAAAAAATACCATATGCAAAAAATGTACACTGGTATGAGAGAGCATGGTGTCTTTAAAAACTGTAGAGCAGTATTCCAACAGCATTTAGTTTAACTCCATCACTATATTTTTAAGCTATTTTTTGTACTATAATTCTAAAACATGTTTCTATACTAAGAGAACTTATATAAACACCATAACAAGGCAAAAATTTGCACTAAAGTATGAGCCATAACATTACAAGGCAATGCTTACAGGAGATTTGATATAAGAGTGTTTTGTACATATTTCAATTATTAGCACATGGTTAGATATAATTCATCACTAAAAACTGATTGTTTTACTTGTACTGAAGCCAGTATGACTGAAGCTATCTTTTCAGTCAGTTAACGTCCACTTGCCTGCTAGTTTTTCCCGTACATACCTGTGCCCTCCATGAAGCTAATTCCCCAACTGTTTAGGAAATTCAAATGGAACTCCTAAATAGTTCATACGCAGCTTTTGTTAATAAATTATCCAACATATTTCAACCAGGTTAGGCTTCATAGCTATACATTTTTAAAAAGTGTAAATTAACTCTTGACAAGGGAAATTCAAAACCATTCAAAGGCAAAGCCTGTGAATGAGACAAAGGATGAAAGGAAAATAGATGAAGTAATGCAATAGCCAGCTGAGGAGGAAAGGATGCCAAGTAGCTGCGATACAACAGCATGAAGCAAAGTGATTTCATTAATACGCTGCAAAGTACCAGAATGCTGCACAAGACAACACTTCGTTTCCAAACCAAATACAACCAGAGTTTACCACTATTGATTTTAAGTAGCAGCTGCCTAATTGCTAGAAAGCAGATACTTGAGCAGTTGTTGAGATTTGCAAATGCAAATAAGCGTTGTCACCAATATATCTGTTTCACAGTGAGTATGGCTTTTGGTTGAGTTAGTTACACAACAATTGTGATATTTAGCCATCAGAATAATTGAAATTTATAAAGTAATTAGCAGTAGCAAACAGGTATATAAATAGCAGTGCTTAGATGATAGTCAAATCACAATTTAAAAAAAAAGATATAAAGAGCTTAGTACTGTGCTTTTATTTCCTAATTTTAACATCAGTTTAATCTATTCCAACAATAATTTATTTTAAAATGATAATCTTTGTCACAAGAATATTCTATGAATATTTATTCAGCATCTTCCATGTTAGGTGTTTATGATGCAAAAAACAAAAATTTTCCTACAGTTATTTCTGTGTTGCTGATGTTAAAAGAATTCATAGAATAAACAGCTTAGGGAAAAATGATAAATATATAACCACACAACTCCTTAGCTTTGTTAAATATGTATCTGAGGAGACCATATTATATTATTCAACTCCATCAAATTTAGCAATCTAAAAGGAGTGATATATTTTGACTGGTCAAAAATCTTACACTTGACATTCTTCTGTGGATTATCAATTTCAAAGAATTACTCTGTCAAGAATATACTACAAATAACATTCATGTTATACTGAACCCAATCTAGTTTTGCCTCAACGAGTTAAGAAGATACTTCCAATCCTCAGTCAGCAAAACCATCCATTTTAATTGAGTATTCCATTCCATTTACTGTATATTTAAGTTGTTCTTTTTATATAGCAGGAACTGTTCTAGGAGAAGGAGCCAGAAAGGTGGAGACATAGTTTTCCTTTGGTGGGGAAACAGTCTAATGGAGAGAAGGACAAGTAAGAAATCACAAAGTGTATTTTGTTAAGTGTTTTGAGAGGGGCTCTAGAGGCTCAAAGGAGGAGTTGTTAGTTGGGTCCCCTGAGAAAGCAGGCCTTGAAATAGTACTTGAATAGAATTAGTTTATTTGGGAAATGATTACAGGGAACACTAGTAGGGAGCGAGGAAGTAAGACAGGAAAGAGATAGAGTCAATTAAAGGTGCATTGTCAAGCAAGTTCCCACCTGGCTGGCTGAAGCCTAATCCAACTGGGGAAGTTTGGGACATGGTATAAGACACAGTCTCAGATTTATCACACCTAAGGGAGAGGGATTTGGAGTATTTATAACTGCCAGTAGTCCTTGGCTGCGGTCTATTCAGAAAGGTATTAATTCTCTCACACTTATGATTTGCAAAGGAAAAGAACGTCCTCAGACCAAAACAACAACAGCGAAGACAAAAAACTGTTTCCATTTGGAAGGAGGACCAAAAGGAAGGAATAAGACTCTAAAGGTACTCACTGATCTCTTTGTTATGACTATGGAGTTTACTTTACTTTATTCCCAAATGTTTTCACTACACCGGGACCTCCATTTTTTTTTCTGTTTTGTCATTTGTCACATTTGACTTTCTACTTTTCCTTAGTTAGATCGTGAGACCAATCACAGAAATTATTTATTTATACATTTCTAAAATATCTTTCCCTCTCTTACGCTTCATGCTATTTCAAAAATTACGCCACTGGTTAAATTTAAATGTTCTTCCTGTTTTGCATCTAAACCCAGCAGTGGCCTATCACTAGAGAAAAACACCTGACTTCAGTGACTGGTCTCAGATAAATTCGTGACCACAGACCTCAAGGAGATGCTCAGCACAGATCCACCATCCTCTTGCTACCCCCATCCTCCACTCCCAAACTTGACTATTTCATAATGGTTCCATGGTCAAACTTTGATAACCATGCCTCAGCTGATAGTCTTGCTTCTTATTTCACTGAGGAAATGGATGCTGTCATAAAACAAAATACTTCATTTTATCACTAACAATTCTACCTAATTATCTTTATCTATGCCCATGAACTCCATTTTCCACCTGTTACAACAGATGAACTTTATTGCTATGGCCAAAACTTCCAATGATACACTAGATCTCATCCCTTTTTTTGTCAACTCAAGAACTTTATTCCTACAGTTATCCATCTTTCCTAAAACATGTATCTCTATAGCTATAGGGTTAGTTTCATCAGCATTTGAACATATTCTAAGAACTACCACAGTAATGCAAACTTTAGTAATTAAATACTAAACTAAATAGCATTTCTAAGCCTCAGTTACTTCATCTACCATAAAGAATAATAAAATCTACCTTTTTGGATTATTGTTAGCATTAAATGAAATGAAGCCTAAAAAGCTCCCAAAATATATGACCTTGATTAATAATTTATTATTAATATTCTATTACATAGCTAAATATAATAAAGCTAAAATATTGTCTTCACTCAAGCATTTCTTGATTTGCACATTCATTCTGGAACAGATACTCAATACAAAGCGCACTGGAGAGCAGAATGAGTGTTCCAAACATGGCCATCATATGTCTGGACCCATATCCTCTTCTAGAGTGTTGCCCCTGCTCCCTCAAGAAGTTGAGTGTATGTATTTTGCTCTGAACCTGCATGGGTCCTTATGACTTTTTGACTTTTTCAGCTGACAGGGCATGGCAGAAGCAAAGCTGTGTGACATCTAAGGCTAGGCAATAAAGGGGGATAGTGCATCCACCTGGTGCTAGTGTGCTCTCTCTCTCTCTTTCTTCCCTCTCTCTCTCTTTTCTCCCTCTCTCTCTGTCTCTTTTTCTCTCCTTCTCTTAAAATGATCACCCTGGAAATGAGCTAAGTAACCCGGGCTACTTGGACCAGCCCATGTTGAAAGAAACTGAAGTTCTCACTCCCCAGTCATGGCTATGCTTTCCAGCTGACAGAGCACCACCTTGCCTGCTGTGTGAGTCAGCCATCTTAGAAGCAGATCCTCCAGTGTTCAGATGTTCACATCATCTGTTGTTGTATAGATATGGCTTTTACATAATGATGCAAACTCAATATTTTTAAAACATTTATTCATGGAGTAACACTGCCAGTTTGGACTGTAAGAGCAGAGACATTAAAAAATGAAAAGGGGTCTTTAGACTCCAAATTTATACAAGCCGGAAGCAGACTGAGAAAACTACTTCATCAAACACATGCTACATATTATGGAAGAGGAAGGATAATTCAGAAGCAGAACCAAGAATTTAAAGACCAGACCCAAGAGCCGTGGAGCTGATACAACAAAGTACCACAGACTGGGTGACTTAAACAACAGAACTTGATTTTCTCACAGTTTTGGAGGCTAGAAGTTTGAAGTCAAAGTGTCAGAAGGGTTCATTTTCCCTATGGCCTGTCTTCTTGGCTTATAGATTGCTGTCTTCTCCTTACATCTTCCCAATGATCTTTCCTCTGTGTGTGTCTGTGCTTAATTTCTTTTTCTTATAAGAATGCCAGTCATATTGGACTAGAGCTACCCATACAACCACATTTTAACTTAATTGACTCTTTAAATACTCTACTCCTGATAAAGAGTAAACCAAGGCTCAATAAAACCTTAAAGAGTTTATTTGAGCAAGCAGCAATTCATGAATTGGGTAGCTCCAAACCAGAAGTGGTTCAAGAGCTCCAATGAGGAAATGCAAGGAGGAGGCTTTTATAGGATGAATACAGAGGGAAAGCAAAGAAAATATTTGATTGAGCACAATTATACAATTGCCTTCTTTGGCCTATCCCATTGGAAAGTCTCTGGTTTTACAAGTAAAAGTTTATTGGCTACTTCTGATTGGTTGAGCTTAAGTTCTGCTTTTCTTTAATATAGGCATTTACAAGAAGTAGCCCAACTTAAGTTTCTCTGATGTTTGCAAATCAAGCAAGGTTTAAGTCATTTATGAGGCCTCACTGGTTTCATCTTCTCAGAGATTCTTTAGGCCTTGGTTCAATTTTAAGGTATTTTAACACTCCAAATACAGTCATATTCTGAGGTACTTGGGATTGGGATTTCAGCATACGAATCTGTGGGGACACAATCCAACTCACAACACCACTGCTTTGGGGTTTCTTCTTACATGGTAATAGATAACCCAAACATCCCCTGTTTCCTGATAGTATCCTAAATTGTTTACATAGCACTTCTGGAAGTGTCCTTTCTCACTCACTTTTGAACCATTTAAGGAGTAGGATTTTACTTTGTATTTCTGTAGTCTTCTTTCACAACACAAATTTCACAATCAAAGCAGTCCTGGCACATAATAGGTCTTCAATAAATGTTTGATGATTAAATTCCTCAGAGGCCACATCATACTCTCTAAATTTTTTTTCAACGTGCATCTCATAGAATGGTCTACTGTCATCTATTCTGTGATGGAAGAGGCAGTGTCATTTTTTTGGCTAATAATTGTCAACCTAGCATTCAAAGCCCTTCAATTTAACTCCAATCTATCTTTCTTGCCTCATTTTCTGCTTCCCCTTACCAGCTGCACTACACTTCAACCCGTCTTGGCCATAAGCTCTTTCTTCATCATGTTCCACATTTTCGCCATTGTTGGCTATGAATAAGTGGACAAACGTGCAGAGATCCACTTCCTTTTGGATATTTTTCTTGATCCCGCCTAACCACCTAAGATAATTGTTGTCTCTGGTAAACCCTTTTATACCATTTTGTACTTGGCACTCACCTTATTCTACCATGTAATTCATTCATATATAAACTCCTTCTACCTTAGTTCTCAGATTGTAAGCTGCTGTAAGGAGTGCTTCATGTTCATATTTACACTCCCTGAAGTCCTCAGAAGAATATTTGTAGCATAGTAGATCCTCAAGTATATGTTAAACTGCTTTAAATTGATTAAAAACTAACTTAAGTCTTCTCTCCTTATGGATATTAAGTATATTGACTTTAAAGGGTTTTCTTGCTGCTAGAAGTCATAAGAGTCAATAGATGTAGAGAGAAATGTTTACAAGGACTATAATTAAGCAAAATAGGCTTTCTTTGACTTTTGCAAGCAAACTAATTTGTGTGTATATAATTTACAATTGATTAAAATTTTAAATTTGATACTGAAATTATTTGATTATTTTGGTTCTTGTGTTATAGTCATTTCTTCTGATATTTGATCTGCTATGGTGATGTATGTTAATCTCTTCCAACATTATTTACAAAACTTGTTTTCAATTAGTGGACCACTCATTTCCTCATGGGTTGTCTCTCACATCTCCTCATCATATATGTCTCTTCAAATTCAATCGAGATTTTAAGTCTTCTCACTTCTCCCCAACCTGTGAGTATCACTTTGTTGCACTGTAAAAATGCACAGGAACTCCTTTACATTATTTGAATTTAATTTTGCAATATATTATGTATCTCAGAAAAAGCACTACATTGACACCCATAGTGCTGAACTATGTAATTTTAAAAAGAGCTAATTTGAGTAAAAAATAATTATTTAACTGACTGCTTAATATCTAAGTATATCTTTCACTTAAAACAACTGATGGAATTTCTTTGACCAACACCAACATCTCATGTGACTTAGTAAACACATTTGTATATTTAGATACTGGCAACAGAAAAAAATGGCTTGGAGATTTCTCAGCAAAACTATTCTGTTTCAGAAGTGTATTGTTTCATATTTTTATTAGTTATAATTATAATACTCTAAAGGTCAGTTATAAAAATTCAATGAAGAGTTGTGTTTTTGAAGGTTTACTCTACCACCTCTTGGTGTTCTGCTCAATAATGTGCAGTGTGACTAAGTATAGTAACTCTGAGTGACTGAAGAATTTCATACCCTTATCCTCAAAGAGTGGTTAAAACACTTGAGGAACATCTCCATTCTTTAATAGATGTTAGAAAAATCACTTTAGAAAGTTCTTTAGATAGAGCAATTTTAAAAAATGGGAACTCCTTTTTAGCAATAATTTTATTATAAGGGTTTTTTAAGTTTCCAGTGTTCTTGAATGCCTGCAATTCTTACTTCATTCTTCTGTATCTTCAGAAAAATGTGGCAGTGAAAAAAATTTCAATCAACAACAATTACATGTCTACCAACTCAAGAATCACTAAGTTAATTAACCTTTAAATTCAAGCATCAACTAAAAGGAAATGTTCACTGAAATCAGTTTTTAAACAAAATTAAAAGTAGGATTCCACGCCGATATTTTTTGGTTAAAGTTTTTAGTTTTCAAATTCAAATGGCAAAGCAAACTAAATGAATGAACTATTTCTTTCACTAGCTATAACCCTAGTTCATAGAGTAGGAAATTATTGTCACGTTACATGATCAAGTCAACTAAAGTGCCTAGGAGCTTAAGAGTTATTTAGTCAGTCCAATTTAGACCATTTTGTTAAGTTCCAGAAAGTATAGAATTTACTGAATTGGCACCCTGATAAATGGTTCTCCAATCTAATTGGTATAATTACCAAAAGGCAGGTACAGTGTAATGTATTCAAATGACTCGAATCAATTGGTTCACATAATATCTTTTTCTTTGAAAGATAGTTATTAGCTTATTCAATGTGGTCTACTACATATCAATATCCAGCTCTAAATATATTCTAGTATACCTTATCTCCAGATCTATGGTTAAGAAAGAGATTGTAAGTGTTTTCTATGGTTTTCATCCATTTGGAACAAAATTGAAAACTTAGCAAAGGGAGACTCTTTTCAACTAAAATTTATCAGAGCTGCACTGAATATACTTTCCTGTTTACCAACAACTGTGTGATGATACTTAAATAAATGATTATTACCATCACCTATCAAAATGCTTGAAGCCTTGATTTTCATCTTTCCTATTATAGCCCATCTATTGTCTTCTCAGATGCAAAGTATCACGAAGAAAAACTTAAGAATTATTATGAAGGAAGTGTCTTTTCTTCCCTTCAGCAAGAAAGATGAATGTTTTACTCGTGAAAGTTATGAGGTGGAAAAATAGCTATTCCATTTTGTTTTTCACTTTTGATATGATATAAATTTCAGTGGAGACCTTAGAGATTCATAAAAAAGAAAATGAAAAACAAAGTCCTCAAAAATACTTTTTTAGTGAGAAGAGCATCATTATTAAGTTTCTCACAAACTTCTTTGTTCTGTCTCCAGTACTTTGATCTCCTGGTAATTTTAGAGTAATTGAGAATATTTTCTAACATATGTGTCAACATAATGAAGGAGCTAGGACCTAAATGAAGAAGCTAGAGTTTACAGTGGCTTTGAATGCTGGTTCCTAAATGGATTTGCTTGACTGCAATTTAATCTTTTTTGTGGCTGAAGGCTCACTCACCTCTAAAAGGTAGTTCGTTTGTCAGAATTGATTTAAATCAATTTCTGTGGAAAGTAAAATTAAATATGGTATCCCTAAGATTCTTGCATTTATTTCAATTTTTAAATTATTGATTTATACATGATTTTTATGACCCTATCATTATATGAACATTTGTATAATTAGTGTTGATAACCAATATGCAATTTCATTTCTTTCTCTGAGATAGCTTTCATTACATTTACTTTTCACATCAGAATCTGGCATTTCAGTCTTCTCGAAGCTTAATTCTTTTATTGAAATTTAGTTGTAGATATCCCATGATATTCTGTCCCTGGAAGTTGGTATTATAAGCTTGTTATTGTTTGTTTCAAGTTGGCTAGAGAAGGATATTCTTCCCCACTTTGTCTTTAGAGGTTAGAACTAATATATATATATATATATATATATATATATATATATATTTTTTTTTTTTTTTTTTTTTTTAAGAAATTCGGGGAGGTCATTTTGCTTGTGATTGTCAAAAGTTCCGAGTTTCTTTTGTTGTTGTTTTTGTTTTTGTTTGTTTGTTTGTTTTTGAGACAGAGTCTCGCTCTGTAGACCAGGTGGAGTGCAGTGGCACGATCTCGGCTCACTGCAACCTCCACCTCCCAGGCTCAAGCAATTCTCCTGCCTCAGCCTCCCGAGCAGCTGAGATTACAGGTGCAAGTTCTGAGTTTTTTAAAACTTTTTTAAAAAGCTTTTCTAAATGTTTTTCTCTTAAGAGATGTAGAAATTTTATCTATATTTCATCGCATTGCAATTACATCTGTGTCCTGAAATATTGGTTATTCTTCTGAGTTTTGATTGTTACTAGATGAGTCTGTCTGTGTGTGTGTGTGTGTGTGTGTGTGTGTGTGTGTGTGTTATGAACAATGCTAGATTATTGGGGAAAATGAGAATAATTTGAATGCCATCACACTATCTACAGGAAAGGCATATTTGTTTATACAAAACTGTCACAAAGAGAAACTAGAAAATCTTTTGTGATCATGCAGGACCAGAAAGTGATCAAAATATATGGTTCTGTAGAAATAAATGTTTAGCTGGAAAGAAATTGGCAGTTTTCTTCTTTGTATTTGCTACCAAACTTCTTCAACCTTAAAGTTTTGCAAAATTGTTGATACGTAGGAAGAAATGGGAAAAGAGAACATAGGAGAATTTATTTTAGCCAGTGAGAAATTTTAGAATTTGGTGAATATAATGTATAATATAACTATAAATTCAAAACTGTACTTGTCTGTGATATCATTCACAGAATCTTTTAGAAATCAGGATTTTAAAAAAATTAATATTTGTAAAATTAACATTGACATTTAATACAAAACATATATTACCTTGTTATGTTGCTGCATATCCAGAATGTAAACTAATGATGAAAATGACAATAATGATCACAATCATGCTAACAAAAAATAACATTTGTTGGGTTCTTACTATTTAACATATTACCTACAGTTTCTCATTGAGTTTTGTGGAGATAGTATGTTCAATGACTTTACTAGATAAGAAAACATAACATCACATGTCTCATACAATTTCTTACTGTTAAAATTAAGTATGATGACTAAAGTAATTATAAAATTCTGTTCTCAAATGCACGTTATTCACACACACAATATTTCTTAAAATGTTATGGATTTATATTTTATCTTTTAATACCCACCATTAATGTAAATGTATTCACTAGACCCTTAGGGTTTCAGCAAAGAATGTGAACTTTTTATCAATTCATTTGTTTATTCATTGGTAATATTTCATATTGAAATTGAGAGTACAAGAGGGCTATGATAAAATTCACTTTTGTCCAGTCAATGCTATTAAGCTATTTAACCACAGGCATTCTCTCAAATCAGCTAATAGAATTGTATTTTCAGCGGATATTTTTAATTGCATTAAATACAAAAGATACAGACTAAATTATTCAACCTAATTAAACAAAAATGATGATAAACTTAAGCAATATGACTATCTATAGTATAATTCTGAGTATAATTCACTCAGAAATTAAGATTTTCAAATCACCAACAGTTTAGATCAAAACAAAACGTATAAATAAAAGGACTGAACTATATCAACTACCTCCTAAATTTCGATAACAGAATCTTATATGAAATTTAAATTAATACAGCATTATTGAATATACATGAAGCAGAATAATGCTTAAATACATTTGTGCCAATTTGTTTTTGGACAAAGTTTTAATCTCTATGAAGTCCTAATATATAAATTGTTTTTATATTATGGAATACTTACAAATATCTAACGAGCTGTCTTGGCGATGAGACCTAAGTCTAAACATAAAATTTATTTGTTTCATGTATGCCTCATGTACATAACCTGAAGGTAATTTTATACAATATTTTAAATAAATTTGTTCATGAAACAAAGCTTTGATGGCATTTTATTATGATCTATCACCTAAGATCGGGTATGAAATTTTCTGATGGCATGTAGGTGCTCCATTTTAGATTTTAGAGTATTCTGGATTAGGGGCATTCCTAATCCAAAAATCTGAAATCCAAAGTGCTACAAAATTTGAAACTATAGTCATCAATACACACACACATATATATTTAGTTTCCTGACATGTATGCCTGTATATCTGTGTGTTGCTTTTACAGACCATGTCTTTGTGTTGGACATGTCAGTTTAATATGCCTGCCATATCCCAATTCCATTTAACACAATTTGTATTCTTTGAACTCTTAAAAGAGATATTCGACATACCAGCTGACCTCATATGAATGGCTATAGATACAGGCATGCCTCATTTTATTATGATTTTATTGATTGTACTTTGCAGATATCACTTTTTTTTCTCTAACAAATTGAAGGTTTGTGGCAATCCTGCATCCAGCAAGTTATTGGCATCTTTTTCCAACAGCATGTGCTCAGTTCTCGTGTTTGTGTCTCATTTTGTCTCATTTGGTAGTTATTAATTTTGTAATTAATAATAAAATTATCACAATATTTCAAACTTTTAAATTATTACATTATGGTAGTCTTTGATGATGGTCTGTGATCATTGATCTTTGATGTTACTATTGTAATTGTTTTGGACTGCCTGCCATGAACCACACCCATGTAAGACAGTGGATTTAATAAATGTTGTGTGCATTCCAATTGCTCTGCCAACTGCTCTCTCATCCCCCTCACTCTCCTTGGGCTTCTCTATTTCCTGAGAAAAAAATTGATATCAGGCCAACTAATAACCCTATAATAGCCTCTAAGTCACAGGTGTTCAATCTTTTGACTTCCTTAGACCACATTGAAAGAATTGTCTGGGGCCACACATAAAATATACTATCACTAATGATAGCTGACAAGCTAAAAAACAAAATCACAAAAAAACCCTCATAATGTTTTAAGAAAGTTTATGAAATTATTGTTGGGCCGCATTCAAAGCTATCCTGGGCTGCAGGCTGAGGGTTGAACAAACTTGCTGCAAGTGTCCAAGTGAAAGGAAGAGTTGCATATCTTTCTCTCACTTTAAATTGAAATCTAGAAATGATTAAGCTTAGTGAGGAAGGGATATTGAAAGCTGAGAAAGGCAGAATGCTAGTCCTTTTGCATCAAGCAGTTAAGCAAGTTGTGAATGCAAAGGAAAAGTTCTTGAAGGAAATTAAAAGTGCTACTCCAGTGAACACACCAATGATAATAAAATGAAACAACTGTGTTACTGATATAGAAAACATTTTGGTGGTCTGGATAAAAGATCAAAACAGCCACAATAGTCTCTTAAGCTAAACGCAAATCCAGAGCAAAACCCTAACTGTCTTCACTTCTATGAAGGCTGACGGAGGTGAGGAAGCTGCTGAAAAACAGGAGGAAGCTAGAGGAGGTTGGCTTATGAGTTTTAAGAAGCTATCTCCATAACATAAAAGTCTAAGATGAAGCAGCAAGTGCTGATGCAAAAGCTGCAGCAAGTGATCCAGAAGATCTAGCTAAGATCATTGAAGAAAGTGCCTACAGTGAACAACTGATTTTCAATGCAAACAGCCTTCTGTTGGAAGAAGATAGCATTTAACACTTTCATAGCTAGAGAGCAGCAGTCAATGTCTGGCTTTTAAAGCCTCAAAGAACAGTCTGAGTCTCTTGTTAGGGGCTAATGCAGCTGTCAACTTGACATTGAAGCCAATGGTCATTTATCATTCCAAAACTCCTAGGACCCTTAAGAATTATGCTAAATCTACTGTGCTTGTGCTGTATAAAATGGAATAACAAAGCCTGGAGGGCAACATTTCTATTTACAGCATGGTATACTGAATATTTTATGCCCTATATTGAGACCTACTCTTCAGAAAAAATACTCTTTTAAAAAAAATTACAGCTCTTTAACAATGAACCTAATCACCCAAGACCTCTGATGCACATGTATAAGGAAATTAATGTTGCATTCATGTCTGCTAACAAAACATCCATTCTACAGCACATACATCAAGGAGTAATGTTTACTTTGTAGTCTTATTATTTAAGAAATACATTTTTTAAGGCTATATCTGCTATAGATAGTGACTACTCTGATGGATCTGGTCAAAGTAAATTGAAAATCTTCTGGAAATAATTCACCATTCTAGATGCCATTAGTGATTTCTGGGAAGAAGTCAAAATATCAACATTTGTAGAAGTTTGGAAGAAGTCAATTCCAGCCTTATGGATAATTTTGAGGGATTCAAGACTTCAATGGAAGTCCCTGAAGATGTGGTGGAAATAGCAAGATGAATTAGAATTAGATGTAAATTAGAATTAAAATTAGAATTAGATATAATGCCTGAAGATGTGACTGAATCACTGCTGTCTTCTGATAAAACGAAAAGATGACGAATTCCTTTTTATGGATGAACAAAGACAGTGATTGATTTCTTGAGAAGGAATCTACTCCTAGTAAAGATGCTGTGAACAGGTTTTGAAATACAAACAAATTATTTAAAATATTTCAGAACCTTAGTAGATATAGCAGTGGCACAGTTTGAGAGGATTGACTCCAGTTTTGAAAGAAGATCTACCATGGGTAAGATGCTATAAAAGGAAATGGCATGCTACAGAGAAATCTTTCATCAAAAAAGAGTCAATAGATGTGGCAAACTTCATTTGTTGTCTTATTTCAAGAACTTGGCATAGCCATCCCAATCTTCAGCAACCACCATTCTGATTAGGCAGCAGCCATCAACATGGAGGCAAGACCCTCCAGAAGCAAAAAAACTACAACTAATTGAAGGCTTAAGTGATTGTTAGCACTTTTTAACAATAAAGTATTTTTAATTAAGGTTTGTACATCGTCTTTTAGACCTAATGCTAGTAGTGCACACTTAATGAATTACAGTAAGTGTAAATATAAATTTTGTATAGACCGGGAAACCAAAAAATTGACTTACCTTTTTTTGCAATATTTGCATTATTTGGTGGTCTAGAACTAAGTCTACAGTATTTCACAAAAATGCCTATAATTAGACTGGAGTGTATATTTGATTCTAGGAGATCAATAGTCAATCAGTTTTTTCTTTAATTATCAGGAATAAGAGGCAGAGAAACTGTATTCCGAAGGCAACGGGTTCTGGGTTGGACAAGTTATGCAAAACTTTTGGCCTGAGCTGGCAACATAGCAAATTATTACAACCTCCTAAATGATGAATAAACAGAAAGGGTGGGCAGGGAAAACTCATTTGTAGACTAAAGGAGTGGAACAGACTCTAAGAAGCAGGAAACCTACAGGATCAGAAAGATGTGAAGCTAAGGTACTTGTTTTAAGGCGTCTTGGAACCCATGAGTCCACATTTCCTTTTCAAATCTTTTAAAAAATTCACCCAGCTTGTTTTTCTTGGAATATTTTGAATGGGCATTTATTCTTTACAACCAAAATAATTTTCTTGTTTGGTTTTTCTTTCATTAGATAAATGTATACATCTTGGAAAAAAATTAGCATATCATGCAGAAGTTACATTTATAAAATTATATTCCATTATTTTGCACTAAAAAAAAATGTTACCATAAAGCAAGTGGCGAAGTTTATATTGGAAAAGAAAGCCAATATAATGATGGTCTTTAAATGTGGATGGAGAGGCATCCAAGGCATGCCAATGTGTTCTACAGCATGACACAGCTGCTGGAGGAGGCAGATGTGAGGGTAAGAAACAATGTGAAATATTGTAAGGGAGGTGACTCGAACCACATGGAGTGTGTGCACATGTGTGTAAACATGTATAGAACTTATCTTTCTAACAAAGTGATTCATTTTCTGAAGTCAGGGACTGTTTTATTCTCTTGTACTTCTCAATGTCTTGAATATCAATAAGCCCATAGAAGGAGCCAAATAAGTGAATAAGTGAATCTGAATTTTGCCTTCCTCGATGACCTTGGGCAAACCGGTTAATCTTGATTACAACACAAATATATCTTATAGCTGTAATAAACTACAGCTGTGTTGCGATTGGAATAAACGAATGAATGCTTTTTCAGAACCTGTTAGTACCAGCATATTAGCAAGGTTAGCAAACAATCCTAAGCCCTCAAAATCTAGGGCTTTCTCAATCCCCTACCCCCACAAAAAGATGGATTTCTTATTCATCTTACATGTTAGCTGCAAATAACCACTGGTCTGCCCCATGTATTTTCTCCATCATGGAATCCAGGCTGAAGATGAAGCTCCTGTCTCCCACATTGCTGATCTGGTGGCAGAGGGAAAGGAGCAATTGAATAACTATTTGATTATGCTTTAAGTTGCTGCTCAGCAATGACATAAGTTATGTCTACTAACATGTACATTGACCAAAGTCAGTCACCTGACTCAATGGGATGAACTTATAAACCACTCACAGAAAGTAATAATGCAAATAACATGGCAATGAGAAGTAAGGTATGGAAAGACATAGAACATTTCTGGATTAGGTATTGTTCCCTGAAAGCAAAACATCTTCAGTTCTTTATTTTTCATGGATCTTGGATCTGACATCTACAAGGACCTTCTTTTTCCATTCTCTTCCTTGGCCATATCTGAAGAGGTTATTAAAGGATACGCCCTTCCTGGTGGTCCAGATGGCTTTGCAGTCTATTTTCTGCCTATAAAAGTTTGGATCTCCATATTGGTTTACAAGATAAAATACAGTACTCACTGTTAAATTTGAATTTTGAAAAACTACAAATAATATTTTAGTGTATGTCCCAAATATTGCATGAGATAAAATTATACTAAAATACTATTTGTTATTTATCTGAAATTCAAAGTTAACTAGGCATTCTGTATTTTTATTTATTACTCTGGACACCTTAGTACTCAAAAGGAATTTCAAGTCTCAAATAATTATAGTCTGTTTAATTTAGAGTGCTGGCACAACTCTCTCAAAAGCATAGTAAGATTTTTATTTATTTGATACCAGTTTCCAGTGCCAATGTACACACTTTTTCCCCCTGAAATAGGCGTTTCTCTCTAGTTTTAGCTGCCAGTCATTTAAACTTAGCAAGATTCTATGGGAAGGTCTTACTCTGAGTCTCCTTTCCATGAGAAATTTTGACCAGTTGGAAAGATTGAATGGGTGCCACATTAATTATTTCTGAGTTTTAATAATAGGCTTTAGCTCCCTTAACCTCCAATTTGGTCTTTGTCATGAGGCTGAGTGTTAACCGACTTTGTGATTAAAATTTCACAATGTTACGTTTTACAGACAGAAATATAAAGGAATTACACCTCTTGTCTCTGTTAGTAAACTGGCCAATGCTTTCTTTTCTCATCTTGTTCTTCAAGTACCTTATCAAACGCTGCCAACATTACATGAGTAGCTTTCTGTTTTCCAACTTCTCCATGTACAGCTCAAGCTTATGCAATGCATTACATGTCTTCTAAGTAATTACAGGCAACAATTATATTAAATGTTCCACTTACACACCTGCATAATGAGTTGTCTTGCATCCCATCAACAATAAATACCCTTTTAGACAATTACCCCATTCAAAACTCGATGGCACATATATTGGTGTTTTTTTCAGCAGAACACCACTTACATGTTCCATTTTATTAATTAGTTAATTTTGCTAGGTTACACTGTACTCTGACAAAATCTTAGCGGTTTACAACAACTAAGGGTTGTCTTACTTCAGATCTTAGCAGAAAGGCTTTCAATTTTTCCCTGTTCAATATGATGCTAACTGTCTGTCTGTCATCTATGGCCTTTGTTATTTTAAGGTATGCTCCTTCTATAGCCAGTTTGTTGAAGGGTTTTAATATCAAGCAAGGTTGAATTTTCTTGAATGCTTTTTCACCGTGTATTGAAATGATCACATGGATTTTGTTCTCAATTCTGTTAACATGATGTATCATCTTCATTGATTTGTGTATGTTGAACTCATTGCACCCCGGGATAAATTCCATTTGGTCATGGTGAAAATGTGTTGTTGCATTCAGTTTGCTAGTATTTTGTGGAAGATTTTTGCATTTATATTTTTCAGTGATATTAGCCTATAGTTTTTGTTCTTCTTGTTGTGTCCTTGTCTAGTTTTGATATCTGAGTAATGCTGGCTTCATATAATGAGTTTGAAAGTATTTCCTGCTGTTTGATTTTGATTTTGAAGAATTTGAATAAATTGTTATTAGCTTTTCTTTAAATTCTTGGTAGAATTCAGCTGTGAAACCATCAGGTCTTGAGCTTTTCTTTGTTGGGAGACTTGTTTTACGGCTTCAATCCTTTACTTGCTATTGGTTTATTCAGGTTTTCTAGTTCTTCATGGTTCAATCTTGGTAGTTGCATGCATCCAGAAAATTAACCATTTCTTCTAGGCTTTCCAATTTGTTGGCTTCTAGTTGTTCATAATAGTCTCTAGTGATTCTTTGTGCTTTCAGCTGTTACGTCTGCTTTTTCATTTCTGATTTTATTGGGTCTTTTCGCTTTTTTTTTTCTTAGTCTAGCTAGAGATTCATTGATTTTGCTTGTCTTTTCAAAAAAAAAATTATTAGGTGTTAGTAAAGCAATTTACCATTATGGAGAAGTTTTATATTGGAGAACAACAAGAACTATTGTATGTGAAGGTAGGTAAATTAAACATTCTTTAAAGATTTCTTGTAAATTTAGACTTTTTTTTCTGCAGCATAAGTAGAGGCAAGTAGTGTGTTCATGAAACCTGTCTCTTAAGATACTGAAATAGTATCAGTGTGTTGAGTATTAAAAAGTGACACAATTGAGAGGTACTATGCCACTTCAGTGTACTGAGGAAGTAAATGTTAACTTCGCAATAGCTATATACCGTTAAAAAAAAAGAAAAGAAGAAGACAACTTGAAGATTATTACATAGTTGACATGTGTCTTAAGTCCTACCTGAGATTAGAATGGTTCATTGTATTTTTCTGGCTAAAAAAAAATTAAATCAATTATAAAAGTATTCTACTTACACTTGTCATTTTACCATGAATGGAATCAGAAAAAAAAAAAAAGTACAGTGACTGAAAAAAATATTGCAAAATAAATGTAATATTAAAAAATTTTTTGATTCCTTGAAATCTCCTCAAATTATGACTTTGTGCCACCTCATTGTGAGTCATTAATGAATGCACACTTAACCAAGAAAATAAATTAAAAATTAATTTTGTGCATTGAAAAAAATCCAAATTGACTTGTCAGTAAGAGAACTAAACTCAATTCTAAATTGCATGTCTGAAAACAAAGAGAGGCATGAAATTCTAGGGTTCTGTCACATTAACTGAAGATTTCTTGACATGAATGTGCCACTGTTGTTAAATGAGAGCTGGAAAAGGAACTAGGAGTTTTCAAATATCAATGTCCATTGCTTTTCAGAAACAGCATATACAGACTGGGTTTACTTGTGCTATGTCCATCAAGATACTCAAGTTACTAGAATGTTACATTTTGGAGCCTCACGTATAGAAGAACCTTGCCCTGAAAGAAAGATGAGGGGAAATAACTTCAGATCAAGATGCAAGAGACCTGAGCTATAGTTCCTGCTCTGCCACTTATCATGTCTGGGTCTTCTGGTAAGACTTTTAACTTCCCTCTGTCACAGTTTTCTCTCATATGAGGGGGTTGGACTTAGTTCAAAAATCACAAAACAGTGATGGAGATTTCACCACTTTCTTCTTTTACATTGGATTAAAAAAACTATTATCTAAAGATTTTGGGTCTGTATATTTTGCACAGAAATATATGTTGAGTAGCAAAATCTTAGAAAAGTATTAAACATCTCCTAAAACATGACACTGTGAGATATCCCAGAGAAACATTAATTATATGATTATCTAAATACCTAATGGTCTAGAGGCTCTGTCAAGTTGATTAAATTTAATGATTAAATTTTAAATATCCTCAAACATTAGCCACACAACCAAAAGAGCACTTGAGTAGTTGTTTCCTACATTCAGCTCTGAAATATGCCAAATTTGTGTTTATAAACAATCTTCATTAAGTCTGACTGGCACTGTTAATCTGAGTTAAGTCTCTAATTCTGGGCATCCAAGGCCTCTGTCCTCTCTTTCTTCATCTTTTATTGTTTTCATGATGAGATGAATTAAAATTCTTATTTGTTATGCATTTGGCATACCACCGTTCTTCCTGCTCATCTGTGCTTATAAGATTTTACCCTGCTTGCATAAGTGTTCATGAGCCCTCAATTTTGAACAGCTGTGAGGAAGCCTGGTTAACTATTTGTAAACACCACCCAACGATCCTTGACAGTGATGGCAATCTTGCAGAATACTGAAGTGCTATTTTATTGGGAGTGATAATGAGACTCTCTTGTCCAGAGGTCTGGTTATTACACCAATACTAAACATTATCATTTAGTTGTCTGGTGTAAAATAATGAATTACTCTCATATATTTTATGAGGCTATATCTACATTTTTTTCACAACAGAAAAAAATGGTACATACAGCTATAAGCTTTATTGATATAATTCAAATTTACACCATTACTGAGTTTTCTAATTATCTACCTTGGTTAGCTTTCAGAACAAATACAGAATTTATATTGTGAATTGCTCCTTCTTTTATTTAAAAAGCAAGTCTTCTTTTAGAGTTGTTGGCATGACTGGTGATTACTAACTTGTGTGTGTGTGTGTGTGTGTGTGTGTGTGTGTATGTGTATGTATAACTAGTAGTGTATCACCAGTATTTATCTATATGTGTATATAACTACTAGTTTATATACATATATATCTACTCTCTCTATATATAACTACTAGTTAGTATATCACCAGTAGTTTATATATATATGCATATATATATGAGGTTATTTGAAGTAGAAAGTAGGTTTTCTAGGAAAAAATAAAAAATAAAACCAAAGATAAGTAGAGTTAATACCTTTTACAAGTGTAATATGATATTTAATTATATAAATGACATACTATTCGTATGTTTTATGTCATACAGTATTAATGTATAATATTATATATAATAATACATTTTTATAAAGACCCAAATATTTTTCCTATATGGTCCATAAACTTAACAATTGCTTTTATTATATCAAATTACAAGCTAGCTATCAGAAGTCACTCTTAATAATTAGGGTTGAATAATGAAGACAATTACAACTGAACAGGGCATGGCCTCTACTGAGAGATCAGTAAATAGTTGTTGAATAAATGTATAAAAAGTTATGAAAGCTTCCACTTTTTTTCTAAGAGCATGTAGCTTGTTAAGTTGCAAAGATGCAAATAAAAGCTGTGTTTCTCATTGCAATTCAAGTCCTGTACTGCTCCCATTTTTATGCATGTAGCTTTATATATCTAAATCTTTTTTTATGATACTAATATCATTTTGTAGATATCTATATAAAGTTTGTGCACACTTTTCATAAAGTATGCACATTACTAAAGTATTTATAAAGTTGTTGCTGATATGAATGAGACTTATTTTTCAATTTTATTCTCCAACTGGTTATGGTAGGAATGGTAGGAATGAAAATAATATCATTTATATTACATTCTCTTATTTCTTCTAAAGTGTTTTGAGTACCTACTATGTGCAAGGAACTATGCTAGGAATTGGAATAAGTGGGAAAAATACAGAGAATCTGTCTTCAGGGAGCTTATGGCCTACATGGGCCAAAAACCCTGCCTTGAGTGAGGGCAGAATGGAAGAATTGTAGTTGAGACTGTTGAGAGACAATTCTCCCGTGGCATTCTTGCACCTGTCTACATCTTGATAGCAGAGGTACTGACTGCATTTGTCCCAACTGTCTTTTCAATAATATTTGTACAGTGGATAGACTTGGAAAATATAGCATCTCTGTCCAGAGAGAAGGGCAGGTTTGCTTATAGTCTTAGAAGTATAGCCTCTCTCTTGGCAGCAAAAGGTAGGCATGCTTTTTATTCATTCAAAAGTTGGGCTCCCTAAGCTCAAGGTTTCTCTCCTGAAATGCAACAGGTATACAGGTGTCACTTTAACCCTCTTGGCATCACCTTATGGGAACAGGGGGTCAGAGAATCAAAGAAAATACTAAAACTCTGCTACTGTTATTAATAAAATTTTTTTATTAAAATTTTTTTCCCTGACCCAGGAATGTCCTATCTTCTGCCAGCATCTATAAAACTATTGAAGACTAACTTATTAGCTTGCAAGTAGAGTAAATTATCAAACTTCTTAAAGTTCTTGACATGGATCTAAAGTCAAAGTAGGACATACCAAGGCCAAACAGGCCAGGGGTAAGGACTTCATAAAAAGCATTGTAAAAAAAGCCATCACATTTATTGGCCTGGTTTGCACAGAAATGGACCTGAAGTTGAGGATATGAACTGGAAAGAACAAAATTTAACAGGTAATCCTAGCCTAATTTGTTAAGTGCTCACTATATTCTAGGCACTATTCACATTTTACATAAATTAACCTAATTAATTTTCTACAAGCTTTCACATAGGTGTATTTGTGATTCTCATTTTATACCTGAAGAAACAAAGACAAAGAAAAGATAAGTTACTTGTCCACAGTCACATACTTAGTTAGAAGTAGAATCAGAATTCAAACTCAAGATGCATGACTCTACAGCCCCTGGTTCTTGACATGAGACTTTATATCTCAGGATGGCCTTGAATCAAGGCCATATCATGAAAGTCTTGTAAAGCACACTTAGGATGATAGACTTCATGCTAGGAAAATGTGTGTTATAATTTGGATGTTTGCCCCTCTAAATCTCATGTTGCAATCTGATCCTCAGTGTTGGAGGTGGAGACGTAAAGTGGAGTGTTTTGATTGTGGGGGCGGATCCCTCATGAATGGCTTGGTGAGTTCTTGCTCTATTAGTTCCGACAAGAGCTGGTTATGAAAAAGAGCCTGGCACGTCCCCATTGTCTCTCTCTTGCTTCCTCTCTCACCATATGATTTCTGCACAGGTCTGCTTCCCTTTGCCTTCCACAATCAGTGGAAGTAGCCTGAAGCCTTCACTAGTAGCAGATGCTGGTGCCATACTTCTTCAGCCTGCAAATCAATGAGCCAAATAAATCTTTCTTTACGTATTACCCAGCCTCAGGTCTTCCTTTATAGCAACACAAATGGGCAAAGACAGTAGGTAACCACCAAGAGGCAGGAAAATGACCTCATAGTGATAAACTTTGTACTCTGGAAAAGGACAAATATCAGAGGCAGTGTAGAAGCTGTTGCAGTAGTCTAGGTTACAGACAATGATCACAAAAAGTTAAAAAGACAATTTGGGATCTCTTTTATGAGCTTTTTTTTTTTTTTTTAATCTGTAGCACCAAGAACAATGTATGGTAGCAATATGTACTCAGCTGATATATTTCAAATAAATAAATTAATCTGTTCACCATCCTAAAACCTCTTTCTAATTCTAATAATATGGGGGTGCATTTGGTAAAATGTATACAAATGTATAAGCATATGTGCACATATATATTTGTAAAAATTATAAGAGGCAAGTAATGGCAAAACTGAAAGACATTTCATTCAATTTTCTTTGATGTTGAGCTTTGCAGTTGGTGTAATGCTAAACCCCCTTAACTTGAAATCTCATGAAATGCTGTTTTATAAGCAATGATGTTGGTCCTTGGATATAACCACATGTCCTGCTGCAGCCTGGATCTTGCAACAGGCAATTCCATGGCTTGAACTGGGTAATTTTTGTCATACCATGGTTAGTTAACTTGGGCCTTTTTCTTAAACTGGAACTTGCATTGGCAATCTAGATTTGCTGATTTTTTTGCAGCCATAACATGCAACCATGAAAGAAGCAAAAGTGTGGTCAGAGGAAAAAACAAAAGTCCAGTCAGACTCTTTAAGAATAATAGGACTCTTTAAGTTCTGACTAGACTTTTGGTTTTTCCTCTGATGAAATACAACTAAACAAAAAGTTTTCTTAGATTCAGATAAGACATCAGGTTTCTGACTTATAGTAGATAGAACCTCAGAGAAAAGGATGCTTTGTAATACACTGATTTTTGTGAGAGAACTGAAATAAAAATGATGTAGTTAATCAATTAAAATTTTATTTTAATTAATTTTAATTTAGTTATATAATTTCATCTAATTGGTGTATTCAACTAATATATAATTTAATTAATATTTTTACTTAATTAAAATGTAATTATTTTAAAATATGTAACATAATTTTGTATCACTAGCCTCTTAGGGAAGGCCATATTTTACACATACGTGAAAAGTTCTTTGAAGGAGAAATTCAGTATCATTATCCATATTATTTATGTGTTGTTGGAATGGTCAGGACAAGGCACTGCAGTTGACATCATTATCCATTGTGGTGGTCACTTGACTTTCCTCATTTAATTTTATTTAAATTAAAAATATTGGTTGGATGCAGTGGCTCACACCTGTGATCCCAACACTTTGAGATGCCAAAGGGGGCAGATGGCTTTGAGCTCAGGAATTCAAGACCAGCCTAGGCAACATGGTGAAACCCTGTCTCTACAAAAAACACAAATATTAGTCAGATATGGTGGCTGATGCCTGTGGTCCCAGCTACTCGGGAGGCTGAGGTCAGAGGATCCCTTGAGCCTGGGAAGCAGAGGTGGTAGTGAGTCAAGATTGTGCCACTGCACTCCAGCCTGGGTGACAGAGTCAGACTTTGTCAAAAATTAAAATAAAATAAAATAAATTGAATAATCTTTGAATTCTAACCTAGACTCTTACCAGGTGGAAAAACTTACCTGGAATGAAAATAAAATTAACTCAGAATTACCTCTGTGTTAGGCACTATCCTCAGCAATTTTGATGATTATTTCAAACTACCTGAAACATATTACAAGTCAAGCGTTTTTTCCTCAGTATTATTTTAAGGTGGAATTTAGAAAGATATGACACCCAATAAATCAAAAAAACTGAATGTTGGCAATACGTTCATATGACTCCATTGAACAAAATTGTTCATTCTGTTTGAAGTTATACATTAATCAATTTTTAAATTATAATGTCTTTTATATTTTTGCCTATACAATAAGTAATATTCTAGTTTTCTTTATTATGATATTTTTGTCAAACTTAAAAGTAAAAAGTAAGATTTTAAAAATGAGAATATTTTGTTTGATTCTATGTAAATAAATATGGCAAACTAAAGAAAATATGCAACATTTTAGAGTAAATTAATTACCAAAAATGAAGAAAACATTGAAAACTAAACAAAAAAAATCATATATAAAATTAATAAATCTGGCAGAGTAACATCCAGATAGTAGAGGTTATGAAGGGTTTACGTTAAATGCTTAAACCTTCAGAACTTAAACCAACCAGTTGTGCTAATTCTGTTTACACTATTGTAGAAAACTAAGAAATGCAATGCTAGCCAGCATCTTTTAGAAAAGCAGTAGAACGTTAATACCAATACCTGCCAAAGGCAGGTTGACAAAAAGTCTTTCAAACTAATTTTTGTAAGTTAATACACAATCCAAAATAAAATTATATTTTAATGAATATAAGAATAATCTTCTAATATTTGAAAATAACATATCCTATAAACAGTTTGTAAGTGGAATGCAAAGACAGTTCAATATTAGAAACTTAAAGTAATTAATTACGTCAATAAGTTAAAGTGAAAAATATGTATTTTTCATAATATCATATTAGTTAAGACAAAAGTTAAACTGCAAGACTTTAACACCAGACTAGGATGCAAGATGAACAAATTAGTTAAAATAGTGTGCACTAAAAACAAAAATATTCCACATATTACTGATTTTGAAAAATTTCAGAGTACTAGAGAACAGAAATAAAAATACATCTTGAATAACTGTGACCTTTTGTCTAGAAAAGATTGATAACATAAGAGGTTTTTGTTTTTGTTTTGTTTTATTCATAAATAATTTATGACACATTATTTTGAAGAATTACAGAAGAATTAGCATAAAAGAGTTTAAGTCTACCAATTTAAAAAGTTAAATTTTACAAGTTATTTTCCATGTATGCCTTAGGAGAACTGCACAAAGGAGTACCAGATTTATTTAATAAGTAAATAGAAATAATAAGCCAATATAAATACTAGAAACAATATTATAGCTGATTTATTTATTTTTTATTTTTTTATTTTTTAATTTTAATTTTTATTTTTTTTGAGACAGACTCTCACTCTGTTACCCATGCTAAAGTGCAGTGGCACGATCTCTGCTCACTGCAACCTCTGCCCCTGGGGTTCAACCAATTTTCTGGCCTCAGCCTCCCAATTAGCAGGGATTACAGGTGCCTGCACCACACCTGACTAATTTTTATATTTTTAGTAGAGACAGGGTTTCACCACCTTAGCCAGGCTGGTCTTGAACTCCTGACCTCGTGATCCACCAGCCTTAGCCTCCCAATGTGCTGGGATTACAGGCATGTGCCACTGAGCCCAGTCGACATTTATATACTTTTACCTGACAGTCTTTCTCTTAAAAAGAGAGACAGAGAGAGAAAGGAAGAAGGAAGGAAAATCTCACTTCCAACCCTGATTCATATGAAGAATGACTCCATACTTACACTACCCCATTTTTTCCCCTTCCAACCCTGATTCATATGACGAATGACTCCATACTTACACTATCCCATTATTTTCCCCTTGACCAAAGGTTCAATGAAAGATGGGCTCAAGATCCAAGTTATAGCTGTTAATGTTTCCTCTTTAGTAAACTGACAGAGTACAGCAGTATTCCAGTCCCAGTTAAAGCTGGATTCTTGAAGATGAAATGGAAATGTAAAAACTGGAGAGCCTCAACACACCTCTCACATTCTTCATCCTACACTAGGATGTAGACAAAGCTGGTCTGTGAAGAGAAACACTGATACAGATGAGAAGATAACAGCCATATGACATGGAGAGTAAGACAGGAAATGAAGATGAGGTTTTCCACAGTAGGGTGAGCCCTGGCTCCAGACAATTGTGAGCCAAAATGCAATTTCTCACTTGGTTTGTTAAATATCCCAGAATCTTTATATTTAATATTACATTGTGGTCTCAGAAATGGGTGTAATATTTTTCAAAGGTTAAATTATATATTTTATCATCACTTTAAATTATAATCTTTTTGACTTTCATTCATTAAATCTTAGGGTTTCCATGATTCTGAAGAAATTCTGAAATAATGTGAACAAAGTTGCCAAGTGTTTGTGGTAAATCAGGGTTTGGTATCCCAATAAAGCAATATATTTGAAATCCAGACTTAAATAAAAGACAGAAGAATTTACAAATTCCAATTTTTCTTACAAGTTAAAACATTTTGGAGATCTGAAATTTATGTTTTATTATGTAGAATATAAAGCAACTACAGGCTATTCCAGAGAAAACACATATGTGAGACAGTAGACTGAATAGGGTAGGAGAGGGAGGGAGGGAGGGGTGGGGGGGAGAGAGAGAGAGAGAGAGAGAGAGAGAGAGAGAGAGAGAAAGCAGTAGGCAAGATACCAGTGTCTTTCTTTAGTTCTCCATTTCATCTCAATCTGGTTCACTTTAGGATAAGCCTCAAGATGAAGACTAAGCAGTGATGGAAAGCCCCAAGAGAGGGATGGAGGTGGGGGTGGCTAAAAGAAAAGGAGGCTGGGGACCTACAACCTATTGGGACTTAAGGAAGAGGCCACTTGACTGAGTATCCCACAATATTAAGCAACTGCAGCTGAGTAATGATGGCTAAATGTTCATAGATAGTCCTCCACCCTACTCTCACCTTTGATTCCACACATTCTAAGCCTAATGAGGGAACTGTCTCAAAAGTTACTGTGTGCCCACAGTGGGGAAGAGATAAATCATTGGTTAATTAGGAAGGGGTCAGATAAATATCATGACTGAGCTTCAGCAGAACCGCAGTGGCAGGGGAGGCTGAAGTGGAGCCATGTCAGAACAGTGTAACCTGTTTGTACAAGGAAAAGGACCTGCAGGCACTCACTGTGCAGAAAAACAAAATAATAATAATAATAATAATAATAAATAAATAAATAAATAAATAAAACATAAACATGACTTTCATCTGCCATAGATGTCTGAGGTAGATGACAGCAGAATGAGCAACAACCAAGTGGGACAAAGGACATCCTAGGGGACACTACTACTCAAATTTGAGATTTTATGATGCCTCATGCTATGTCCAGGTACCAACTTGGCTAGGAGAAAGGGAAATCAAACCAAATTAAAATGAAAAAGATGAGTTACCTTTAAATGACATATTGAAAATCTCATCTATCCTAGCTCCTCCTACAACCACTAAAGAGAATCCAAGTTTCAGAAAAAAAAAAAAAATTAGATAAAAAGAACATGACTTTTTTCAAGCATAAGTTCAGCATATGTGAAATTTAACCACTTATCCTATAGTAGTAACACATGATTTCTCTTACAGCCAAAGTTCTAAGAAATGCCAGCACTGAGAAGAGAAAGAGGAGGCTGTTTCTGTTGATCCCAACCCTACATTAGAAGGGATATTGTCATGGCTATGGTAACTGGTAGCAAGACAGTGGCCATCCCTACACTTCTGTTATGTGGCAGCATGATCATTATTACATAATTAAATTGTTTATGTTTTACACATCTGTTTTGTTCTATGAGAGATTATCACGAATACTCTTTGGTTATCCCTGGTTGAAGATCATTAGTATTTAATCAAATAAGTTTAGTGTGGATAATTCTTACTTTTAAGCAATTGGTTGAATTAAATCATTATGAAGATCAGAATTCCAATTTGGACATCTGTTTTCTTCCTTCAGTTATGATTTTATAGTGCAGATGTGGGGAATGTCTTCAAGGGAAAGAAATAAGATAAGTTCAGTAAATTCAGGTCAATGGTTTACATTGAACTCAACTGGTAGTAATGAAAAAAAAATTCCTTCCAGCTCATGGCTTTCCTATAAGCACATGTGAAATAAGTTGCTTGCCTAGTGAAAATCTCAAGATGACGGAAAATATACACATCACAAAATACTCCAGTGTGCATGTTCTAGGACACGTGTTAGATAGTCTTGGCGAATAAGCAAGGTAACAGTATTCTTAAGCACTCCTCCATCATTCAAGTAAAGATGAGTGCAGAGCTGGGGGTCAGTCATGGGTCAGTGTCAGTGAAAAGTGAAGAAAGTGAGGACCTGCGCTTTCTATTCTGCAGGTCAGTTAGGTCTTGCTGAGTCAGTTAAGGCCCAGCTAGCCATCAACATCTTAGGGCAAGGTCTGCTCAACAGGACTTTGCAAACTCTGCAGGTCCTTAAGAAATGGGCTCTGAAACGTCCAATAATAGCCACTGTAATTAAAGAAACTCCTACTCTTAAGATGCTTGGGATATTTTGATAAATTGAGAAGTCTCTAAATCAATTATCTGTGCAAGATCTCTGAATGTTCAAATAGCAATTTAGATTGTTTTAAAAATCTGCTTTGAGTGTCTGTGCTGGGCCAAATCTGATGTTGATCCTATTAATTGCCTTCTTCCCCTTCAAAAATTTCACATCTAAATAGAAAGCCCTGGAAGACAGTCTCTTTCAAAAGTGATTTCATTATATCTTGGCTATTAATGATGGTTACAGTGTGTGAGATATGAAATCATGACCCTATAAGATTCTGGAACTTTTCCTCAGCCAGAATGTCATTTTATTTTAATTCTTTAAGGTTGCACTTTTTTTTTTTATTCTAATGTAGAATTTGGTGGACTGTAATTAAACTATGGTCAATGGACCTAAATTTTACGAGCAATTAGATATACTGTATTTGCTTTTTTTACCCCTCTACTGAGAATATATGCTGGCTTTGTGGAATCACTAAGATGTATCCCTCTGCCCTCACTTTCTTTTAGTTTGCTCAGTGCAAAGAGAACACACAGAATTCTGCAATGATTTTGTTCTATTATTGCTTGAAATATCTACTTCACATTCCACTAGAGAAATTTAATGAATACAGGAAAGTAAAGTACCATTTAAGCATTTTCTCTATGTTCTCTTCACCTTTATGTTTCTTTCACTGTATAAACTCAGTCCTCTTCCTGCAATTCCACTCCTTTGAACTGACACACAAAGCTGAAAATGGGCAGGTTTCAAAAGTCTAGAACATCTTAGGCAAGAATGTAAGAGACTTATTATGACATAACTCTTTAGATACATTCAATATTTTTTAAAATTAGAAAACAACCCAAATCAGAATTCAGGGTTCAAAATAACAAGGAAATTTGCATTGACAGATATAAGCTACTGTCACAACAGGGCCAAGTACCTTTTCTCCAAATTATTTATTTTTAGTCATTTTCTTTAAAACATCTACATATATGATTGCTGTATTATGGTACCTACATCCTTTTGGGAAATGGCATTGATGAGACTTATTAAATATTATTTCATCAATAATTATGTGGCTTCCATACCTGATGATAGACATAGCTGGAAGACCATTTTCTTTATTATATTTCTTTTCAAATTATTTTTTATAATTTAAAAAAGTATAAATATTGCTGTTGTGCTATGATCCCAAAGGGCATTATGAAAAATAGATACACATAAATATAGGCATATATCCAATTTTACATATTATATATTACTAAGGGAAGGGAATATATATTATATACTGCTAAGGGACAGGAATACATATTATATATTACTAAGCCTCCGAGGTTCCTACCAGTCTTGATTCCCATAGCAACATAGTTGTTGGATCAGTCAAAACCCCACAGAGACATATGCAAGAGTTCACATCTTTTATGCTGGACCTCCTCAGGATACTCTAATTTGCTACAGCTGCACCCATGCCCATTCACTCCTAGGTTCTTGGCAAGCCCAGCTTTGATGGTTGACAGGTGTGGGAGCTACTGGCTCAGGGGAAGGAAAATTAACCCTATTTCTGCCAGAACCCACCCTACAGTAGTAACACACAGTTTCTTTTATAATCAGATTTCTAACAATGTCGCCCTGAACAGAGAAACAAGAGGCTGATTCATTATTCTTATGCCTGAATAAGGAAAATCTCCATTTCTCACCACGATCAACCAGTATAAATTTTTTCATCAGTCAGAATGCTTCCAGGTCCTAAAAGCACTAGGACACAGGATTATCATTAAGGATACTACTTAGAGGTGGAAAGATGAAGATATGAACAGTTGGTTTAGCAGTCACAGAAGAAGACCTTGAAATATCCCTAGAAGAGAAGATTTTAGGATGTTTGGCTTATTTGGAGAAGAGAAAGCCACTGCTCTGTTCCTCCTTTGCACTTTTCCCTCTTCAGAAAAGCAGGCTCTTATAAATTTTTTTAAAGAATGGAGCCATTTTGAAATGGTATATTTTTGACCATTTTAATTATTTGATTTGTTTTCTTTTCTGCCTGGTGCACAGTCAGAGGTAAACTAAAATGGCTTGTGCCGGTAGTGGGCCATCGTAAAAAGCTCAGATGACAGTGGGAAATTGCTTTTGTGATGAAGGGAAACATTAATAAAAGCTTCTCTCATGTTTACCCTTTTAAATTGGCCCTAGAGGAGTTGTTTAAAGCACCCCATTGGCAGGGTTGGCTGATACACTGGTTGTGAAATGTTCTCTGTCCATAGGTGGTAGTTGAGTTTAGAAATATCTACCTTTTTCTGACCTGGTTTGGTTTACCATTGAAGTTTCATTTAAACTCTTTTGTCCTCTTGTGATATGGTAAAGGCCTTCAGTCTTTGCTCATAAAGAAAATATTGTTGTGTGTCTAAGAAAATGTCACATTTTGTTTCCCACAAGGGTCTTAAGATACTAAATCCTTCTACCTGTGGCGTCAGGGCTTCAAGATACAAGTGGCTAGGGATTTCATTTTATTTTTTAATTTACAAGAAAAGTAACCAAAGCAAAATCAAAGTAGGGCTTTTTGTTTTTAATATGAATTTCCTGCACTGCCCTATTATCAACTATACATATGAGATACCCAAGACAGTGCACTAAATAACTTTTATAGGTCACTTGGGAGTCCCTCTGTTGAGTCAGAGAGTAAGAAAAGATTCATGTGGTTCAGCTGTCCAAGGGTACTGAGCATGAGAAACCAGGCAAAGTAAAGGCTCCCCGAGGATGGCCTCTCTTACTCCCACTGCTGTGCCATTCCATAATGCTTGTCTTCTCGCCCTCAGCAGTATGACAGGTGCTACACTCAGAGCATCTGCAAAGACAGTTAGTAGAAGACGAGATCTTTTATAGAAACTCAAATGTCATCTCTGGAGGATTCAGTTGATAAGGGTACGTAGTTGGTATTCTATTTGACTTTATTTTTAGTTTTGAATCTTGAAATGTTCTCCAGTAAAAGGGGAGGGGAACTTTTATCTATTCAGCAGCCTCTGAGGGCCAAGAACTTACGTTAATTTTTTTGATCACTTGGTTTTTCACAACAAATTTATGAAGTATAGGTGTTTATCCATATCTAATTTTGTAGATAAGGAAATTCCAACCATAAAAAGTTAAATTTTCTCTCACCAGGCAAATGTGTGAGAACCCAAATGTCTATTCTGATTCAAGACCATCTCTGTTTTCTGTATCAAGCTTTCTCCTCTGGAGATAAAAATAGGAAAAATGTAATAATTTTTTAAGCGACATGTCATATGATGAGTCTTGAATATTTTTTAGTTTAGCTTTTCTTCTTGTAACATAGAAGGAAACGACCTATAGAGATAAAGGGACTGGCACCAAATCACACAGTTCTTTTTTTCTCTTTTATGAGTTTAAATAATATACTCTTCTCTAAGTTTTTTGTATACTTTTTATAAAATTTACTGAGAATAACAGTTAGATGAGCTTTGACAACACTAATGTAATCAGCATCACAATCAAGATTCATAGAACATTTCCATCACCCAGAAACTTCCCTTGTACTTATTTGCTGTCATTCCCCAACTTTTTACTTTAGACATCACCGATAAGTTTTATGTCACTATAGATAAATTTTTCTGGATATAGAATTTCATGTAAATAAAATCATGTAGTGCACAGCTTCCTTAGCTTGCCATAATGCTTCTTATATTTGTTCATGTGGTTGGGGTAACTTAGTGGTCTTCTTTTAAACTGTTAGTAATATTTCATCACACTCATACACTACGTCTTGTTTTTCCACTCACTTGCTCACTTGTTGATGCACATTAGTATGGTTTACAGATTTTTTTTTTTTTTTTTTTTGCCTATTGAAAATAAAGCTTCTGTAAACATTTCAGTGCAAGGACTTTCATGTCTCTTAGGTAAATAATTAGTAGTAGAGTTGGTTGGGTGAATGTATATCAAAAAATGGACAAACTGCTCTCCACAGTGGTTATTCAATTTTATATACCTACCAGCAACATATGAGACTTACAGCTGCTCCACAACCTTGAAAACACTTGCTATTTTCAATAGTTTTAATGTTAGCCATTCTAGTAGGTGTAGATCAATATCTCATTGTGGTTTTACTTTTATTTCTGTAAGCCCTAGAAAGAGTGAACCTCTTGTTTTGTGTTTGTTAGTCATGCATGTATCTTTTTTGGTAAAATATTTGATCAACTATTTTGCCCATTGGAAAAAAAAATCTGGTTGCTGGGTTTCTTACTGAATTGTAAAAATAATTTTTATATTTTGAATATAAGTCCTTTGTCAGATATATGCAATGCAAATATGTCCACCTAGTCTGTAGGTTGCCTTTTAATCTTCTTGATGACAGTCTTCAAATAAGAGAAGTGCTGTATTGGTTTTGATTAAATCAAGCTTATCAGTTCTTTTTATTTACAGTTTTTTGCATCTTATCTAAGTAATGTTCACCTAATATAAGATTACAATAATTTTGTCCTATGTTTTCTTCTGGAGATTTTAAGCTTTTTAAAGATTTTGAGTTTATTTCTCTTTATGGCATGAGGTATGGGTCATGGATCATTTTTTCCACAGGGATAGGAATTTGTTAAAAAGATTATTTTTCTCCATTGAATAAATGCAATATCTTTTTTTTAAAAAATCTATTGACTATGAAAGTGTTTGTCTATTTCTAAACTCTTCATTCTGTTCCATTGATCTACCTGAATCCTTACAACAATGCTACACTGTTTTGATTACTGTATTTTTTAAAATAAGTATTAAAATAAGGCAATACAACTTCTCTCTCAAAGTGGCATTGGCTATTTTGGGTGCTTTGCATTTTCGTAAAAATTTTAGAAACAGTTTGTCACTGCTTTTAATTTTTCTTCTTTTTCTTTTCTTTCTTGAGACATGATCTTGCTCTGTCACCCAGGCTGGGGTACTGTGGTGCAATAGCAGCTCACTTCAGCCTCAACCTCCCAGGCTCAAGCAATCCTTTGACCCCAGCCTCCTGAGCAGCTGGGATCACAGGACCATGACACCATTCCCAACTCATTTTTTTTTTTTTTTCATAGAGAAGGGGTCTCCCTATGTTGCCCCAGGCTGGTCAAATTCCTGGGGTCAAGCAAGTCACCTGCCTCTGCTTCCCAAAATGTTGGGATTGAAGGCATGAGTCACTGCACTCAGCAGCTTGTCAATTGTTTTAAAAAGCATGATTGAATTTTTACCGGGATTGTATAGCATCTATATACTAATTTACATTTCATTTATATTTAAAGTGTCTTTTAACTGTTGCAGCAGTGTTTTCAGTTATTTACTGTGTACATCTTGAATTTATTCTGTTAAATGTATTCCTAAATCTTCCATGTTTTTGTATGCCATTATAAACGGTATATTTTATTTAAAATTTTATTTTCTAATTATTTCTTGCTAGGTTAGAAATACATTGTTCTTTTATCTTAAGATCTTGTAAAACTCATTTATTTTAAACATTTTTGTTATTGTTGTTGATGATGATTTTGTATAATGTCCTATATATACAATCATGTCATCTCTTTGCAAGGACAGTTTTATTAATGCCTTCTACTATATATATATTTTTTGTTTCATTTTTCTTTTCTTCTTGTACAGGCTAGACCCTCCAGTATAACACTGAATAGAAGTAGAGAAAACAGCTATCTTGCCTTGTTCTGAATCATAGAAGGAAGCATTCAGAATTCCACTATTAAGTATAATGGTCACTGTAAGTTTTACATACATGCCTTTCATTAGGTTGAGACATTTTTTCTCTAAGCCTAGTGTGCTGATATTTTTAAACTTAAATGAGTGCTGCACTTTTTTCAAAATTTGTTTCTGCATATATTAAAATGATAAAGTGGTTTTTCTCTTTTATCTGTTAATATGTTAGGTTACACTGATTATTTTTCAAATATTAAGCCAGCTGTTTATTCCTGCAATATACCTCAATTGGTATATATTTGATATTTTGTTAAGGATTTTTAATTCTGTGTTTTTGAGGGGTATTGGTTTGGTT
Source organism: Macaca fascicularis (assembly GCF_037993035.2). Classification (NCBI taxonomy): domain Eukaryota; kingdom Metazoa; phylum Chordata; class Mammalia; order Primates; family Cercopithecidae; genus Macaca; species Macaca fascicularis. The sequence goes on along the minus strand of NC_088375.1, from coordinate 151,400,570 downwards.
TTTATAAAATCATATGCTTATCTCATGAAATAAGCAGGGATTTTCCCCTCTTCTATTTTCTAGAATACTTTGTGTATAATTGGTGTTGATTGAAATATCTTAAACCATATGAGCTTAGACTATTGTTTGTAGGAAAAACTTAACTATGGATTCAATGTGTATATATACTAGGACAGGGCTTTTTTTTTTTTTTTCTTCATCTCAAAGTTTTAAATTTTGTACCTTTGAATGAATCTGTACATCTCATCAAAGTTGAAAAGTTTAGTAGGATACATTTGTTCATCATAGCCCCTTATTATCTTTTCAGTGTTTGTAGGACCTGTAGTGAGAGTTACTGCTTTGTTCCTGATACTGGTTATTTCACTGTCTCCTATTCTTGATCAGATCTTTCTTAAAACCAGATTTTGCTTTTGCTTATTTTTCTATTGTCTGCTTTCCATTTGATCATTTTTCTGCCCTTATAGTCAGTATTTCCTTTCTTTAAACTCATTTTGAGGTCAATGTGCTCTCATTTTTCAAGGTTCTAAAGCATTTTAAGCAACACATTTTCCTCTAAGGAAACGGTTAGCCTTACCTGTATCCTACACATTTTAAAGTTGTGTTTTTATTTTTATTTAGTTCAAATTATTTATAAGAAAGTATGTTTTACAGGGATATTGTTTAATTTCAAATTATTTGTTGATTTTCTATATATTTCTACTGATTCCTAACATAATTATTTTGTGTCCAGAGAACATGTTTTGTAATATTTCAATCTTTTTAATTTCTTAACACACTTGAAAAGTTCATGATATAACTTAGAGGATGTATTATGTGCACTAAAAATAACGTATCTTTTCCTGCTCTTAAATAGAGTGCTTTATATAGACCTATCAGTTGCAATAGGTAAAGTTGGTTGATAGTATTTTCAACTATCTTATTGAAAATACAATTTAGAAGTATTTTTCAATACTATTATCAAGTATTTTTGAGTTATCTATATCTTTACTGATTTTTTTGTCTACTTATGCTATCAGTTGTTGAAAAAGGATGTTGAAATCTGCAATGATAAATGTGGATATGTCTATTTCTTCATTCAGGTCTATCAATATTTGTTTCATGTACTTTGAGGTTCTTTTATTAGATGCATACACATTTAGATAAGTTAATAAAGATTTTTATTCCTCCTTGATTATTTAAACTTTTGTTATTATGAAATTTACCTCTTTATCCCTGGCAATTTTCCTTGGAATGTAATGTACTTTGATGTTAATACAATCATTCCAAAAGTTTTATGCTTAGTGTCTGTATAATATATATTTTTCCATCTGTTATTATAAATTATCTGTTCCCTCTTATCTAAAGTAAATTTCTTGTATGAGCATACAGTTGGGTCTTGCTGTTTTATCTGGTCTGAAAAAACTCTGCTTTTTTATTTGGAGTGTTTGATCCATTTATACTTAATGTAATAAATATTAATTAGTTAGATAAATAAGTTTTCTATATCTTTTTCTTGTTTTTGTTTTGCTCCTTTGCCTTCTTTTAATTCAATAATTTTTATAATTATATTTTGTCTCCCTTAGTGATTTAAAAGTTAGCTGTGTGTGTATATGTGTGTGTTAGCTCCAAGGTTTAAAGCTCTCATCTTTATCAATTCTACCTCCAAGCACTGTTATATCACTTCACATAAATCAAACTTATAGTAGTTTACTTATTTTTCCCTACTCCTCCTTGTGCTATTGTTATCATAATGGTCTAGTGCCTCCAGTTAGAAAGTTACAGTAATCATAAAGTTCACGCTATGATTTTTTGCCTCCTATTAATATTAAAAATTCCACTTCTATTTGGCTTGCTTTCAAATGTCTGGAGTTTTTTTTATATATATATATATATAATGCTTTTTCTGTGTCTCAGTTATTCGAAGTGGGGGTGCAAGTCAGTCCTGTCAGTTAGCTTTTCATGATGAAAAGCAAAATTATCTTTAACATAATATATTCTTTAGAAATAATATCTTTCATAAACAAAAAATAAATTGACCTCTGTCAATAATGCTAGCTCTGAGCAAATATTTCATCTGTATTAAAAGGTTTACATTAAGATTTGCTAACTTTACTCCAACTATGATCAACAAAACATTGTAAATATTTTATAACACATATTTATGTTAGAAACATATGGTCATAGGGGAAAAATTAGAATATATAGATGAAGAAAAACTGCACCTTTCCTCTTATATCATACCTAGACATGCAGATTAATATTTTGCTATAGAATTTGAACATGTATAGTTCCTATATTCTAAAGAATTCACATTAGAAATTTTGAGCCATAGACACAGACTGTGACCAAATAAAAACCAAAAACATTTTCTCATATTCCTACCTCCACCTCTGACTCCTTAATTTAGATGGTCATTACTGGCACCTAACTTATAGATATCCTTAGCCTCCTACCCAGTTTTTGTCATTAGTTTCGGTTTTTTCCTACCTTTTCTCATTTTGATGAGAAGGACTTTGATCATGCTTTATCATTCCATCACTTAAATTTCCTCAATGAATTCTCACCAAGATTAAATGAATTATCAATTTCTCAATATAACACAAAACATTTTTTTGGTTCTAATTTCATCTCTTCTTATTTATTAAAAGCATTACAATATCTAGCCATTTTGAGCACACATATGTGGTAAATGCAGCACCCATCTGCTATTTGTTCTCTGAATACCCTCCATACAACCCCACCACCAACTCTCTTTCTCACACACTTAGTTGCCTTACTGTTTGTTCTTCCTGCACTACAACTTATGCCTAGTGTTCCATTACTGGAACACTAAGTATGTATTATTTGTATCCTATTGCTCAAGGTTATCACCAAGGTCTGATTGCAAATATTCAAAAATTGCAAGCTCAGGCATAAATGGGTTAAGATGAAGTTCAGGCATCTGTTTGCTTTAGGCTGGGTTAGTTGTATTTACTTACTTATTTTTTGCTCCCATAGCAGCCAGTACACTCATGGTTCTATGATAAAATATTGTGCTATGGTCTAATATTTTCTTTACTTCTTTGTCTCTCTCACTAGATTGTGAGTTATTTGACAGCAGATATTATGTCTTCCATTTTTTAATCACTAGGGTGTAGTAGACCATCTGGCACATATTAACTACTCAATATGTATTTGTTGAATTAAATAATTAAAACCATTACTCATGTGATAATCAAATTGGCACTCTTGATTTAACTGGCACTTTATGTTAGACCTCTATGTTCTTTATCTGTATCTACAAGACAACATCAATGGTAAGACATATCCTCCAATAATATTATGTGAGTCTAGCTAAAAGGAATATAAGAAAAATTGTAACTTGTTTTCTACTTTTCACACTGAAAATTCTGACATCTATTAAAATACTTTTACCCAAAAACAAAAATATAAACGTGTATATTCAATAATCAGTATTAAGAAATTGATGTCTACAGACATGTTTCAAACATCTCATAAAAGCTCTTTTTTCTTTTGCCACTTCCAAATTAGGACTGTTCTTGTTTTTGAATTCAGTTCCAGGTATTCAATTTAGTCTTTGTCCTTTTTGATATTTAAGTCTTAATTATCTCAGTGATCATCTCACTGCCTCTGCTTTCTCAATTTAGCAATTGATCACAGAGTGAGCATAACATAGCATTTGGACATAAAAATCAACTAAGTTTTGATCCACTCAGTGATTTAAGCATATACTGTGGTCTGAGTCCGAAAATATTTCATATTGATGATAGAAGAACTTTTGTGATTCTTTTCACCTTCAAACTCCAGAATATTAGTATCCCTTAACAAAAACAATTTGCATTGGATAAAAATGTTTGGTATAAATTAGGATTCTTCATAGTTCCAATAGTAATAATAGTAATAATTAGATAACCCAACCTCACCTAATAATGAATGTTAAATGATATGAGTGATTTGTTGGCTAACATAACCAGAAGTTCCAGAAGATGAATGGATTATATTTGGCCCAGTTTAGCAGCTCAGTATTACCATTAAAGATCCAGTTTAATTTTATTTCCCTACATTCCATAGTGCTAGCATTATCCCAGCACTGACTTCCTTCATGGTGTCAAAATGATTTATAGTTCTAGACTTCATATCTTTATGCCACATCTTTCAGAATGAAACAAAAGTTGGCTACAAGTAGGTCTTTGAGAAATCTGAAAATCATCTTTACTAGAAGCATAATTATTTTTGAAGCTTGACTCAACTTGGCCCTTTTATTTGATCATATGCCCATCCCAGAAAAATTCTCTGTCAACAAAGAAATACTATATGCTAATGGTGTAGATTTTAGCTCCCTGAATCAATTACTATTGTAAGTGGCATAGGGTTACCTCAACAGGGTTAGACCTATCAAAAATCATCTCTGGATCATGGAATGAAGCAATTATCCCTAACTCAAAACCAGGCCATTTTTAAATCACTGGGAAGAAAAGTGAGTCTTGGGGATAAAATGTGGAAATTTAGAACCAGAGCTGGAAGTGATGAATTCAAACATTTTTAAACAAAAATAAAATTCCTTAAAATTAGGATTGACAAATTTATTGAATAAAAATACTTGGCACCCATTTAAATTTGATTTTCAGATAAACAATAATTAAATTGAAGCATATGTATGTCCCATGAAATTGTACTTGAAATCTCATTTAAACTGCAATACATGAGCGATTTAAAATACACTGTTTTCCTTCTGTAAAAGTACAAAAAAAGGAAGACAACTTTTTATGGGAAACAAAATAAATAAAGACAAAGACTGGCTGTAGTTTTCATTTGATTATTTCAGTCAGTGACCACACATACATCCAGTAATTATGCGAAAGTGTTAGGTAGGAAAGGCAGTTCAACGCTCCTGGTCTTAATGAAGAGAACTCATCCTCAACCCTACAGGGCTCTCTCTGCCTTCTTACTGATTACTAAAGTTGGAAACAGTTTGCTCAGCTCCTGGAGGAAGTTGCTTCTCATATATCAAGGGCAGTCTCTGCCGTTGCAGGCAAGAGATATCTTGACCCCGACTCTTTGACTGGATGGATAGGCTCTCTGAGTTTCAGACTTAGGAAGGCCATTTCACTCTAATTCTAAAAAATTTGCCTTAAACTTAGATGTAATTAATAAAAGGGGTGGGTCGGGGGCGGTGGCTCACACCTGTAATCCCGGCACTTTCGGAGGCCAAGGCGGGTGCAAGGTCAGGAGTTCGAGACCAGCCTGAGCAACATGGTGAAACGCCGTCTCCACTAAAAATACAAAAATTAGCTGGGTGTGGTGGCATGCACATGTAATCCCAGCTACTCGGGAGGCTGAGGCAGGAGAATCACTTGAACCTGGGAGGCGGAGGTTGCTGTGAGCTGAGATCGCGCCACTGCACTCCAGGCTCAGCCATAGAGCGAGACTCAGTCTCAAAAAGTAAATACATAAATTAATTAGTTAATTAATTATAATAAGGGTGATAGTCCAGGCCCCATCTTTTACTCCTTTGTGCTGTTTATATCTTCACCTTTGATTGTAAAACTTGACAGGGAAGTTTATATGCCCTCCTTAGAAAATTCAACCCAAATTATTCTTGCTAATTTATATGTACTGGAACTAAGAGATTCCCAATATATGCTACCTATTTATATAAATGGCATAAATTTTGAAGTGTTTATTGATTTTGATTTTTTGAAATGAAGTTTAACCTTTATGGGATAATATTAAACGTAAGTTCCCCATTTTTACTTTATTACAATAAATAAATTATATAAAATCAGTGGATATAAATATTGAGAGTGTTTCTGAGGATATATAAAAATGGCTGCATCATGAGAATTGCTATCAAGAATCAAAAGAGGAGTGGCAATGAAACAGATGAAAGAGGAAGTAGGGGCAATATAATGTAATAGACAAGAGGTATGGACCTGAGATATTTAGCTGAATATGTGTACAAATTCACATGTCTGGACTCTGTCCACAACCACCAAAAAACAGCCATCTCAAAGGAAGACAAAACATTGTTCTAGAAATGTAGGGATGCCGGGTGGAAAGATGAATATGGAAGTGTTTGTGGCAGGCTTTATACTGCTAGTGATGTGCTATAATGTGAATTGCCACCTTGAGTGGGTTCTGCTTTTCTTATCACTGAAGTTTAGATGACAAGTGAAGTGGTTTTTCAAAATTAACAAAATAAGTACAGTGACAGAATCATCCAGAAGCTTTCAAGGATATTACATTCTGGACATGAATTCACAGAGATAGGAACCACCCTCGGAAGTGGGAACTTTTAAAATAAAGCTACTGCCTCAGCCCATGGTGGGAAGTTTACAAAACCAGCTGCACTTTGCATCTCTGGGTCTAACAAAGATCACATATCAAAGCTTCATGACCAAATTAATGTGTAACTTATCCCCCTCCCCAAGGTCTTTCCCTTGGTTTTATTATTACTGACAATATTGTAAGAGCAGTGTGAAATGGCCAATTCACACATGTGCCACGTTTTGCACACTGCCTGAACCTGCTGGAACATGATTTTCCTAAGAATGATGACAGTAATAAACATCTTCTGGCAGAGGCTTGCAAAATCTGCACCCATTTTAGTCACTCAGTAATGGCTCATAAAATTCTTTGAGAACTGCAGGAGAAAAACAATGTACATACTCATGCATAAATTAAAACTAGAAGTGCCAGCTCAATGGAACTCGACTTCTCACACTCTGGGACAACTGTGGAGCAATTAAAAATAAACAAACCCATCAGACGTAGGTGCAGCCAACGGTCATCAGAGAAAGTGCTCTCTGTTGGAGATCAAACCATTAACCAGCGCCTTCCTTGAGTAGATTCCCTCTTAGGTCTGTGAAAATATTCAGGATACTTTACATAATCCTTCCTGAGGAGTTCTCTTACAAAAGCAATGTCAATGTGAATGGATGAGAGGAAAAATGTTCATCTTGATTTCCCTTTACATTTAGGGATCATTTTCTGCACAAAATGTGATATAAGAGTAAACATTCCTGATTTCCTTCTTTACATAAAAGTTTCAAGTTTGAGCTCTGTCATTTTTATGGGTGAACAATTCAGAAATGCTCTTTATTTTGTCAAGTTTTAAAGAAAGAAAATAACCAGAAATACCTAAAAAATTATCATAGAACTCAAAAAATCATTAGTTCATACAGCATTTCTAGCAATACTTTAGAATCATTTTCTCAAGCCTGCTCACTATGAGTAGGACTCTTTACAGTTTTCAGAACTGAAAACAAAAATCAGTTTTATGGTGAAGTTTTCATATTTGTCTTAGCAATTGAAGTCTTCTTCTACAGCTATTTGGAATGTTCTCAGGTGGAAAGTAATGGGTACCAGTTTGATCTGTCATCTAACATAGTATTTGATCTGTCATCTAACATATTTGGCAGTTGATACAGTGTGGTGCATTAATACTTCCCTCGAATAGCAAGGTGAATTTTTCCCCAGATCTGGAAGCGGGTTTAATTGGTCCTAGGATAATCCCAACCAACTTGCCAGAGATTGCTTTAGTCATGGTCATGTGACCAATTCTGGACAACAAGCCATGCCTTGAGGTTTATGAAAGGTCCTTGGGAAAGTTCTTTGCTTTTAAGAGAGAGTAGGAAAGCTTTATATTTCTCCCCAGTGGTTGTGAATGAGAAAACATGTAGCCCCTATTACTTTGGGCATCTGTCTCAAATCTATGAAGAAATGAGATAAAGCCTATTGAGAGACAGTCCGTGGGAAGATTTTTGAGGTGCTTGTAATAGTCCATTTTCATACTGCTACAAAGAACTGCCCAAGACTGGGTAATTTACAAAGGAAAGAGGTTTAATTGATTCATAGTTCAGCATGGCTGGGGAGGCCTCAGGAAACTTACAATCATGGCAGAAGGCAAAGGGCAAACAGGCACCCTCTTCACAACGCAGCAGGAAGGAGAACAGTGAAGAGCAAATGGGGAAGAACTCCTTATAAAACCATCAGATCTCATGAGAACACACTATCACAAGAACAGCATGGGAGAACCACCCCCATGATCCAATTACCTCCACCTGGTCTCTCCATAGACATGTGGGGATTGTGGGGATTACAATTCAATATGAGATTTGGGTGGGGACACAAAGCCTAACCATATCAGTGGTGGATTAGTCAACACTAAACCCTACCTACTTCTGATTTCCCTTTGTGTTAGCTAGTAAGTGATCTGTTCTTTTAAGTCATTGTTTCAGGTTTTGTCACTTACAGCAAGAGGCATTTCAAAAGACTCAAGAGCTTTACAAAATGTCATTTCTTATTACACAGTGACTTATGGGGTGGAGGGTTGCAGATGCTCAGTTGTTAAGTGTATGGACCAAAATGACATATGGCAAAGAAGCAGGCCCATTAGACAATGAAAGAATAATGATATTAGAATGGCAGACTCTTTCTCTCAGAGAAGTGGCTGCACCTGATAAGAATTCCAGCTCTACTACCCATGTGTAGGCCCTCACCAAATTTTTCTGCAACTCTCTAGGGTTTAATTTCTTAATATATTTTTCTCTATATCCTCCTTCTTGACTCTGCACCTGCTATTTTCAATTACAGCCCATTTACCTCACTTGTTGTGTACACACACACACACACACACACACACACACATCACATCACAGAGTATTCTGTGATGGTGGTATTCCAGATGATTTGGGGAATCACAGAAAGGGAACATGAGTCCTCCTTGTATAAATAGCTGCATACATACTTTCTGTTTTCTCTCTTGTCTCCTCTTACCTATTCAGAGACACCTACGAAATTCTTTTTATGTTTTATGCACACAAATTTTATCCACTCCCAGAACATAAAAGTTCTTTATTTCTGCTCCAAGCAATACGCCGAATAATTTTCCCAACAAATGTTGATCTTCTTCTACAAGGACTCCTTTTCCAACTGCAAAATATATATACACACACACACACACATATATATACACATATATATTTAAATACATATATATTCATATATGTTTATATACATATGTATATATGAATATATATACATATATTTGTGTATATATGTATTTATATATATTCCCAGTGAAAAGTGCACTTCTTTTTCAAATTTGTCTGAAAGTTGGCTTAATTGGATACTGCACCTACAAAATAACATTCCCAGATATGACCAGGAGCATCCTTCTGAATCAGTATGACTCTCAACTCCAAATGAAGTGTAGGTTTTGCCTGGCCCGTTACCAAGTAGAAAATGTTTCTCAAGCAGCAGGGGTTTTTCTCACAAATAAGGTCAGTTTGGGGATTGAAGAGAGGTACAAATGAATGGTCTTAGGTGTAGATACATCCTAGGTAAGACATAGAGAAAAGGATTCACACAAGAACTGTAAGGCTCTGAATTCCCAGGAGAGGATGTAGAGCACTCAGTCCTGACAGTAAGCAACCTCTTTGAACAAATGGAGTCCTGCTAAATGGCAGGATTTCAGAGTTGATGCTTGGCCCAAAGAAGAAAGATCTCTGAAAAAACCTTACAATATTAATAAAGACTTATCATTAGATAATTTCAGCTGTAAAATATGCTTCAAATTTCTCTTCCAATATAATTCATCTTTGTTCTAGATATCAAAGATATCAAAAACGCAGTTAAGACTATGATGTATAATCAGCACTTAAAAGATCTTACCTTTTAATCAATGGTTATAAAAATTATTCACACTCAAAATACCAACTCAGAAAAAAAAAACTCACAATTTGGGCCAGTTTTGTTATCCTTTATAAAGCAGTGAACTATTTGCTTATCGCAGTAGTATGGAGTGTTTCTATACAATCGCATATTTTGACAGATATAGAGGCAGCACATACACAGTTGTGGATTATTAATTTTCAAAACAAATATAATTAATAGCTTGGAATGACAGAATGAAGAATGTAATTAATAGCCTGGAATGACAGTACAGTTGAGTGCTAAGAAAGCCATGGTCATCAGACTGGCCATCGTGGCAAAATCCCATCTCTACAAAAAATATAAAAATTAGGCGGGCGTGGTGGCACATGCCTGTGGTCCCAGCTACACGGGAAGCTGAGGTAGGATAATCACTTGAACCTGGGAAGCAGAGGTTGCAGTGAACCACTGCACTCCAGCCTGGGCGATGAAGAGGGATTGTGTCTCAAAACAAAACAACATGACCAAACAAACAAACAAAAACACATATGATCTTGTTTGGTTCTGTACATTTCAAACTTTACCTTTCCTAGGATACCTTAGTTTTCTCATTGGTAAATGAGGTAACTGGGTGTTCTGTCTGTTATGTAACTCACAGTTTTAAATTATTAGATCTGATTTTAATGAGCTTGAAAATACAAATCAAGGTATCTGATCTCTTTTGCTCTCAGGTTTTTCAACTGTAAAAGAGAATTGTAAGATACCGGTAGTGAGTGTATGCATATAACATCTGGACCCTTTTTGGAGAATAATGCTTACCCTCTCCCCAACTCCTGCCCCACCCTTGGCATCTCGGTTCCACCATAAACTCATTATTAGTTCAGGGGGTTTGAGAGAAGTTGACCAGGTTCTGTCAAGGGAAACACATGACCTGTCCTGACCAATCTGACCAATCAGTGATTAGCCATGGCCATTGTTACAGAAATGGACATTTGACCCAGGCTATACTAATTAATATTCTCTTAAGACTTTTGCTGGACCTAGCCAGAAATAAAACTCCTCTTTTCCTGAGATGTAAGCAATGAAAGAAATTTGACTTCAATTTTCCAATGGCCACGTTGCCACTACTTGTAGTGAGAATGAAGGTAAGGTGGGCGTTGAGAGAGAGAGAACATTTCATTTCGAATCCCAGAATTCAAATGCCTAAAGCCTAATTTTTGCTTCTTTGTTTCATGAGTCAGTAAGCTATTTTCCTTTTCCTTAAGTTAGTATTTTCCTTGGATTTCTGTCACTAAACACAAAAAATATTGACAGACATATTACTTTAGAAATTTATGAAACTTTTAATTAGATAAACCGTGCAAAGGGGTTGTTTAAAATGCAAGTAACTGTGCAAATATATGACAGCTACTATTATTTTTATTCATTTTTCTACAATAAAATTTAGAAAAATGCTTTTATATAAGAATAAAATGCTATCTTAATCAAAAGTAGTTACAAAACACCTAATTCTGCACACTGTTATCCTCGAAGCTTTAGGAAAATTTGTTTCATTTATTTCATTGTCAAGAAGCCTAGTTAATAGCTATAGATTTGTTTCTATATTATCCAATTGCTAAGTAGAAAGTAGGAATACATTTTCCTTACCTCGTAATATAGTTTTCACTGTCTTTTCTAGCATTCTTATAACACTTCACGCTTTTAGAAGAAAAGTGCTAAATGCTAAGCATTAGTATTCAAGTGACTTTAATAAGAATGAAAGTAGAGAGTTTGTGAGGTATGCTAAATGTACAAGATTTTGAATAGGGTCTCACAGCTTTAATCCATAAATTCTGGACTAACCCACTTCAACAAAGAGTAGTTTCAAAATCTAGTTTGCAAAATGATTACATGGTTAATGCAGGATTAAATTTTCTTTCAATTATAAGACTGAATCTGGAAAATGCTCTAAAGAGAATGAAGGAAAAAAATAAATCCTGCAAGAGGTGCATTTGGTCTAAAGTGCTTTTAAATATGCTTCTTAATTGCTGGGGGCTATTTTGCTCTTCATCTAATCATTGTCTGAATTACTGAAGCTCAACTTATCTGATAAAATAGGTGAGCTTTGTGGTAATGAAGTCAGATAATGTCTAATCTCAGTGTCAGGGTAGGCATCAAATGGGCAGTGTATTTAACCATTAGTATGGAGTTTGCAGACTGGAATACTCTCATCTAGGTTTTTTTTGTGTGAAGCCAATTCATTGAAATAAGTAAAGGTTTCAAAATGGGAAAGCATTTAAGAAACTGTGGCTTTAACTATTTAATAAAATTGCTTGTTATTTAAGTAAAGGTAATTAAAAGTGTAATGCCGTGGAACTATTAGGCACCTACTCAAAAATGAGCGGATTTTTGTTTTGTGAAAGAGCCAATACCTTGAAGAAGGGGTAGGCTTCACAATGAGAATCCCATAGATACTTTTGAAGAGCTGGAGATTAACTCATTTAGATAAACAGTCATTTTATGGCTTTTTCACCAGGGAGGCAAGCATTTCGTTGGGGTTCTTGAATTAGGGAGTTCAACACCAAGGTTCTGTAAATTAGCTATGTGGGTATTCATATTATCAACACCTTCACCTCAGCAGGAGGCCCCACATGGGCAAAAATCAAAGAAATGTAGTAATCGTCTGACTATAGCAATTCTCTGCCTAGAATACTTTTGGTTTTGCTTTGCACCTGACTTTTCAAAAAATATTTCTTTAACCACTATTTGTTTGATTCTAAAGAGTAACATGTATTGGAAGGCCAAGCCTATCTGCACGCCTTTTCAGGTGTTATTCTCACAGAGGAGTTTTTATGTATGTTGGTTTTATAGCATAAAATATGAAAATTTATACAACTGCTCAGTACAAGTTTAAGGACAGGTTTCTGTAAAACACAAAGATATTTTAAATGAAATATACAAATTACTGGCTCCGTCATGATTTTTTTTACATGAACTAAAGCAAAGCTATATTCACATATGAAAAACATCCAATTTCATTTCGTCCTCCCCTCCCCAACATATGGTAAGTATTTCCTTGGTTTCTAAATCTGATGCATTTCCAAATACACTTGGGGAAGAAGTGTAAGTTACTATACTTCCATCTAATTTTTCTCAGAGAAATTTGTACAACATAAGTTTTACAGAATGGATGAGTTTTATTAAAAGGAAGAGCCTTTGTCCTTGCAATGCTTAAAAAAACCTGTGATATTGCAGGTCATAGGAGAGAAACCATGGTATTGTTTGCTGGCTTTCTGTCAACAAGAAACTTTTCCATCCTCATGTACATCCTGAATTCAAGTGCACATTTTTAGTAGCAATGGTCCATGAGAAAGCAATTGGCTATCCTGGGTGTCTGGGCCACTGGGTTCGTCAATTAAAGGAGACTGTTGAATCATGCATTCTACCTTGTCACATTTGTCTGCTTTTGTTTTGTTTTTCTATAGAAAATCAAAGCAAACAAAGCAGCTCTCAGTAATGCATTCTAAAATTGTCAGGAATTAACTGATCTCTGTAGAAATTCCCTTTTCCTGGGTCAATTCAGCAATTTTGTCCTGCTTGTTGTTTTCTAAATACATCAGTTTCATTTTGTGTTGAACATCAAAGCCCTCATGATAAGTACTACGTTTAACTACAAGGCTGAGTTGCTCAGGACCTGACAAGTCATGAAGCATTAGTAGATGATTGGTTCTTCCCGCCTTGGAACTCAGCCTAATACATACAGTATTTAAATAGGGAAATCACCATTGACTTTGTAATCCCTTATGTGACACTTGTTCTGTGAACAGATAAAGGAGAAGTAAGTCAAATACACATTTATTAGGAAGTCTCCACTGTCTCTTTTCTCCCCAAAGGCAGGAACTGTCATCATTTGTGACCTCAAGCTAGCCCATGTTCTGATATTATGGCACGCATTCCCGGGGAGGATTATTTGGAAGGACTTTTGCGAAGAGAAACATTTCAGCTGCTTTTTACAAGCACTGATTGCCCAGGACAAAGTAACTGACTGCTACAGCATTGAAGCTGAAGGACATAAACATACCATAATATGTTTTGTCATAAACAATCACAGATTAAGGCCCTCTTCACAGGTGATTGAACAAAATGAATAACAGAATGGAGACTTGTATTCTGATGCTTGTTGCTCATGTAAACTCATGTTCTGCATTTTGGAATTTGTTGAAGCCATAGCTTCTGCTTTGGGAATAAGCCCCATTAATCAGGTCATTCCTTTAGGTGTATTCTGAAGTAGCTACTTTTGGTGATTAGATTTCACATATTATATTAGGTAACAGAGCATGCTGTTAACAGCATGTTATCAGTAAAGGCAAGAGAAAGCATTTATTTTAGATAAGGCAGGCTAATGCCTGTCAACTATAACACTGCTCTCTGATATCAAGGTAAGAGTAAACTACAGAATGCCATCAACAATAGCAAACATACGCTGAGTGCCTACTATGTGCTGGGCAATATATCAGATGCTGAGAAGAGTTATATTATAATTCATAAGGGATATAAAATAGCAAGCAGGTCAAAGCAGTAAATCAATAATCTGCCACATATTTTAGAAATGCATTAAGACAGAAGTCCCATTCGCAAGTTAAAGCAACTAAAGTCCTTGCCATTTATGAGACTTGATCAAGCATATATAGTCTGTAAGAAGTTTTAAATAAGTCTATTATTCTATCATCTATGTAGTGAGAAACTAGGAAAATAATCCAGGAATTTTGAGATCTTTAATCCAAGAGATACCTTGTAGTTTGGGCACAAAGTAGTCTTCCAGTTATATTCTTCTGGCACTAGTATTATTTGCATTTAAGAGCTTCAGGGAACCTTTGACTGATAACTCCAAATATGAGTTTTAAGCTAGCATAAAGTATCATTTTTTAAGCAATAGACATCATGATATTTTTCATTGCCTTTCACATGATGGCATAAGTGAAGCCCAAATGGAAGTTCAATGATTCCATTTCAGCTATAAAAGATTCAGGAAGATTAGAACCTCAGTAACTTTCTTGTGTAGTGATTTTTTAAAAATATGTCTTGCTGAACGAGAGGGCTGTCATGAATTAAATGGAACTCTGCATTTAGTTAGTATTCAATTCTATTTTTTGATAAATAATTGGATGAAAATCACGTAAAGAAAAGCCCTTCTCTTTAAGGAAACAGCTTGAGACCATTTTTATGAGATTTCTCTAGCAGACCAACTTGCAACTTCTAGAAAAATAACCCAAACTATGTAAATGTACGAAAGAGAGATCTCCAGGAAAGCACAACCTCTTAGTTCTGTCTTTATACAGCTCATGGTGAATATGGAATAGAAGAAAATTGTGGTTTCAACAGAATTCAAACATTATTGTATCGGATCTGAAAACATTTACGGCTAAAATAAAGGAAAACGTTTTGAAAAACAACAGCCAGTAATTTATGTCTGGCTGGGCTAGATCTAAACTTGAGTTCTGGCCATTTTCATGTATGTTATCGTGAGTATTTACCATGACAACATCTGCATAGCATTACCTACTCACTTCTGAGTATTTAATGTACATACTCTTAATAAACATGTTCCTTGTGGTCTGTTTTAAGACCACATTAAAAGAATCAGAAGTGGAAGAGATGTTTTCAAAAACTTAAACATGGACATTTCTCATATGGAGTTTTGAAAATGTGCAGTATTTGCTTTAATAACCAGAGACCATATTATAATATGCCTGTAGAAACAGTGTGAATGAAAAAGTCACTAACTTTAATGGTTTAAACAAAGTGTTATATTTTGGGAAACAGTGAAATGGAATTCCTATGAATATAGATATTAGAAAGAATGGGGAAAGTGTGTATCTATTCATTGTTTGATAGAGTCCTGATATTTTCTTATAAAGTAGCTATAAAAGAAGTCCTAATATAAATCTGCAAATGAAAAAGGAAAGCATGACATCAGTCTCTCTTATAGTTTTGAAAATGCTAAAGCACAATCAAACTAACAAAACTTGAAGAGCTGATGCTAAAATTGGCATAATAGTGTTTAATTTAAAATAAGGTGATGTAAATAATCAGAAGATCAGGTTTCAAGGATTCCTTGCCCTCAAAGTCATACGGATAGGACAATACACATATACGGTTATCAGTTTGGAAGAATGCTTGAATGAAGGCACTGAGAAGACAGAAATAATGGTGTCTTCTTTTGCTTTGAAGCTTCCTAATTGGAATGCAGTCCTTTGGGGTGGGAGGATCTGCTTTATTTAGAGAATGGCAATTCAAACCATTCTTTTCCACTGGAAATATTTGTCACAGGAAGATTTTCCCAGAGTAAAAGCATTTTGTTAATAAACTTTTTTTTTTTAATGTTGAGTTCCCTTACATGTAACTAACTGGAACCATGCTTTAGCCAAGGTTTCAGGCAAACCTCTGCCTTTGAATTGTACAGGCTTGACATGTCATTGCAGAGACACGTCACATTGCATTATGTTGTCGTTTTGCATCCTTGGCATTTCACTGACATACTGCAGGCTCTTGTTCTACTTTTTTGTGCTTCTTTCCACGGTCCCCATTACAGGCTCCAAGACCCAACAACTCCTGCAAAAATTGGTAGCATTTTTTTTCCTGTGAACAATCACTTCCTTATTTGAATGACTTAAAAAAAATGAGCCTTTGGTTCTTAGTGTATGGAAAAAAAAAATTTACTTAGGGTGCTTTCAGCCTATTCAAATCACCAGCAGCTCTCTGTATCCAGATGTAAAGCGGGGATTCCAAATCTGCAGAAATAAACTGCATGAAACATATTAAAATAAAGACAAGTTGATTTAAGTAGGACATAAAAATTAGGTTTAAAGCGCAAATATAGGTAATCTCCTTATGAAAAATACAGTATTTTATGATTACAGAAGTTACTCATTTTTATAGTAGGGAGCTTTGGCAGGAGAGGAAAGTAAGCAAAATGAAAAAATTAAAAATCATGTGTAATTCCCGCATTTAAAAATAGCCCTCCATCATTTTGTCTATTTCTATTCATATCTAGAGTGATACTGACATGTAATGCACATACATAAATGGTATCACATACAAAAAATATTTTAACAAGAAATTAAATTATAAGCATGTCCCCGGTCATTAATATTTGTGTAAAACATTATGTCCATGTATTATTATTGTTTGCGTGGTTATGCTATATTTCCTCAAGATAAATTTCTCAAAGAAGAATAATGTATATCTAGATGGATATTTATCAAATTCCACTTCACTCCTTCAGAATTTGATGCCTCTTTCCCAGGTCCTCATGAATATTCTCAATGACAGTGTTTAAAAGTGTTCGTTTTCCCTTTTCTTCATCAACACTAGGTACTGCCATTTGTTAGCATAAAGATTATAATCTGTGTCATTCTGATATATAGAAAAACAGTTAATATCACTTTAATTTGTATTTCTTCAACAGCTAGTAGAGCAAAGTCTTTTATTACATGTTTCTGGTCATTTGTAATTGCTTCTGCCAATAAACAAACAAACAAAAAACCGTAAGCAATTTTTGAAAAGCCCATGACATTATATTTTAAAGGTCCATTTTAAAGCAAAAAAGTAAGACTGAATCATTTCTGTAATCAGATTACTTTTAATTAAAGCATTTCACACCTAGAGCCCTCTTGGGAAGGTATGAAGTTTCTATTTCAACTAATAATCCATTCTTCTGCAACCTAAATGGTTCCTATTTGAACAATGAAACATTCATTATTCCTTTAGGGCACATGATTAGTAGCCTCGGGATAAAAACAAAACCAGAAATACTCAGTGTTTGCATCATAAAATCTGTCTCTTCTCCCCGGCCCCACCAGTTTCTGTGGTATATCATTACGATTCTTTCTCTACAGCTTTCTGTATCTCCCTATTTCTAGCTTCCTTTTTCATTGCAACTTTTATTTCAGATCTCTGCAGTCCCACGGGTAAGTTCAAAGTCTTGCTTTCTTATATACGGGATACTTTGGAATTGTTTTTTCTTAAGTTTTATTTCTTGCTCCCGGTGAGAACAACACAGATGACTAAAACATGAGATTGTGTTTCTTCAATTATTGCAGAAAAATACCCATCTCATGAGCACATTGAAGATTTTTAAAGATTTATCTTTTTGAAATAATAAAACCGAAGACAATTGCTGCAGCCTTTATCATATGCTAGGAACTTTTATGTAGTATTTCATTTAATACACACAGAAGTGATATGAGATCGAAGCTATACCTCCCATTTAAGAGATGAGAGAACTGAAGCCTGAGGAATTAGGTAAATGGATTTAAGAATATATAACCCAATGGTGTTTTTTACATAAGAATCAAAACAACATAAGTGAAAGTGTGTGTGTGTTTGTGTGTGTATGTGTGAGTGTACCACATAATTAAAACTGAAATATATTGTTAAATAAGTGCTCACTTAAATTCTCTGCCAGGAAAGCAAAACAAAACTTTCTCATCTCTTCAGATGTTCCTCTGTTTTGTCTTTATTTGTCTCAAATCTTTATTCACTTTGTTAAAGATGTTTCATAGAAGTATCAATATTTATCCACCTTTCAAGGCTGCTCCTAACCCACTTACCCATTCACCCAAGAGCAGAGTCCATGGGTCAAATGTTACACACTTAAGACATATCCCAAGAACCATGACAAACAGGATGTTGGGTTGTATAACATATGCTGCTTCAAAACGTAGCCTTGGAAAATAATTTTTTTTGTTTTCGTTTTTGTTTTTGTTTTTGAGATGGAGGTGCTCCCTTGTTGCCCAGACTGGAGTGCAGTGGTGCGATCTTAGCTCACTGCAACCTCCGCCTCCCAGGTTCAAGCGATTCTCCTGTCTCAGCCTCCTAAGTAGCTGGAATTACAGGCATCTGCCACCACACCCGGCTAATTTCTGTATTTTTGGTAGAGACAGGGTTTCGCCATGTTGGCCAGGCTGGTCTCTTAACTCCTGAGTTCAGGTGATCCACCCTCCTTGGCCTCTCAAAGTGCTGGAATTACAGGTGTGAACCACCGTGCCTGGCCAGAAAGTAATTTTTTAAAAATTGTTTACAAACTTTATTTTACTAATTCTTAGTAAAATAAATAATATAATGTACTGTAAATACACACAGTATTTTAAAGTTTACAAACCACCTCTACGTATCTACTTGATTCTAATGACTTAGACAAGAAGATGTTATTTTCTTTCTTGAGTTAACAAAACTACAGCACACAGATAAAGTGACTTGGCAAAGACCTTATCCAGCTAGAAATGTGCAATTCCAGACTTGAAATTGGGTCCTCTGAACCTAAATCATAGTTAATCCCTTACCTTTTTCTATGCCTCAGCAGCAGTATTCATTCATCCACTTATTCATGCTTTCAAAGAATATTTTTTGGGCACATAGTATGTATTAAGGTCACAATAAGACTTGAGAGTGAAGGGCATGAAAAACCTAGCCTTTACTCTCTTGGAACTTGCAGTCTAGCTCACGATTTCTACATTGAAACCCAACTAGATTATATCACAGTATATGTTCCAGAAGTGTCCCAGATTTGGAAGAATGGAGGAAACAGGATCCATGCATCTGTGTAGAAAGAAAGACATCTTTAGGACTGAGTCAGATTTTAAAGTATTTGTGGTTTGTCAGGTATTAAAGATGAGGAAGTTAGTCCTAGCGTATCTAATAGCACGTGAAAAGTCATGATGAAAATGTCTGATGGGGTATCTGTAGAGGGATGGGCTAGAAGGTTGGCCAAATAAAAGGGACTGAGATGAATAATATGACATGAGTTTGTAGACATAGTAAAACCAGATTATGGGGGTTTGATATTCTAGCATAAGTACATGAGTTCTATCTCACATAGTGTGCATGTGCTCGCATGGGTAAGTGTATGTGTGTGTTTCTGTGTGTGTTGGAGGGAGGGAAGGGTGTAACAGTTTTTGTACACTCCTACCCATTATCTTTAAATAAAGAACCTCATTTACGCTTCATGCCAAGCCTTTTCAGATGCCATTATTATTCCCAGTTGCAGTTGGGAGAATTGAAGCTTAGAGAGTTAAAAAAAAAAAAAAAAAAAAAAAATGACCAAGGTTACCCTGCTTACAAATTACAGAACTGGTGTTAAACCCAAGGTATAGCTGAACCCATGGCCCATGCTCTTTGTACTGCACTACTAAACATTTTTTTAAAAAGTAGAAGACCAATATAATTAAACATATGTTATACAAAGATAATTTGCAACATTTTAAGAGAAATGTGTAAAGATGATTGTCCAAGTGAGAAGGGATAGATGCCTGAAAATAGATATAGTAGGTGGATTTGAGAAATACAAAGAAGGGTTTGAGGAATGATCATAAAGATCTATGTAGGATAACAACTAAGAATAAATGACTTTTAATATTTTTTAGCTTGAATGGCTGTTATAATGTGTTGTCACTTATTACTAGAGAAGATTCAATTATTACTAGAGGACATGCATGGGGGAAAAAGAGATTTGGACCAAAAAAGATGCTATTAGTTTCTAATATATCAAGAATGCACTCCGTGAGTGACATTTGTTACTGATTTCACTGGAAACAGAAGGAAGGACAGATGCTAGGGTCAGTCATAGGCACTAATGTGGAGATAATCACTGAAGCAATAGGCATGGGTGAGCTCCCTTAAGGAGAACATGAGAAGGAAAGATGAAAGATCTAGAATTGGGGGAAAACCTGATTTTAAGATGTAACATAAGATTCGTATGTTTTAAATCATAGATTTTTATAGAAGAAATATTGATCAATATTTTAAAAAGAAAGGAAAGAAAGATAAAACATATTGCTAGAATGGACACTAAATAACCTGTCAGGAATAAGATCACAAATGTCAATAATTATAAGAAAATGTAAAAGCGTTTTATTTGTTCATTAAAAAGAAAAAAAAAGATTGTCATAAAGACCAAATGGAATATGTGAGCTCTATGCTATTTACAGAGAGGTGCTGCTGAAAAAAAAAAAAAAGAAATAAAAATGTTAAAATAAAGAAAGAAACAGATATGGAATAGGCAATTGTAAATGAAGGAAAGCAGAACTAACAGATTCAGTATCAGTCAAAGCAGAATTTAGGGCAAAAACTGCTGAGTGGGAGAAGTAAGAATTTATCATTCTAAATAAAAGTACAGTTCACAAAACTTACATGACCAATAAAATATGTGTGTAGAAAATATACTATGAAGCATAAATCGAGTTAAATATGATAGATATTGTGAGAAAACTATTCCTAACGGTGTTTTCCCTCTACTCTCAACCAGAACAATTCCTAACACAGAAGACTTCTGCGCCCACATGTGTGGAGGTTTTTTCCCCAACACACCAAGCAGCGGTCACCAGCGGGGTGTCCTCTCATTCAGTCTCGATATTATCTAACCAGAGACAGTGTCAGATATGACCGGTTGACAAGTTGAAGGCTCACTTCCCTAGGACTCCCCTCCCCCAGCACCACTGACACCAGTCACGCAAGTCTGGGCCTCTGGAACTTCTGACAGACCGGCTTTAGGTTGGGGTTCCTGTGACCCCCTCTTTGGGTTTGATTAATTTGCTGGAGTGGCTCACAGAACTCAGGGAAACACCTACTTATATTTATCAGTTTATTATAAAGGATACTGCAAAGTGTAAAGTGAGGTATTACAAAAGGCCTATGGAGTTTCCATGCCCTCCCTGGGCTCACCACCCAACAGGAACCTCCAAGTGTTCAACTATCCTGAAGTTCACTGAACCACGTCCTCCTGGGTTTTTATGGAAGCCTCATGATGTCAGCATTTCTTCCTTCAGGTATAGGGTGGGACCCTCTCATGCGTGAGTCTTAAGGCCCAAATTCAGAAAGGCAGGGAAATATTAGAGTCCTTCCTGGGGCAGGCGAAAGGAGAACAAGAGAAGGTCAGAGGCCTGCCCCTGAAGCCCCACACACCCAACATTATAACAAAAGGCTGTAATAAGGGCTATGGGAGTTATGAGCCGGGAGCCATGGATGAAAACCAATCTGTATCATAACACCGCAGATGGAAGGAGAAGTAAGGAGAATCTGACAGAACCGTAATCATATTGAAATACTTTAAAATTTTCTCTCTGAATTTTCTAGACCAAGGTGGCAAGAAATACATGATACTAATAATGAATAATTAAATAATATAATTAATAAATTTGATGCGAGTATTTATGTGTAAAATTTAACAAACAGAAATTCACATTATGTAAAAATTGATTTTGGAATGTGGTCCTTTGACCATAAGGAATTAAAACTATAACTGAATCACAAAAATGCTAACCACTTCATAATCAAAAATCTAGTAAGTTAAGATCTAAATTAGCACTTTAATTTCCTCTTGATTTATAAAAGAAATAGACACTGAAATTGTAGACTAGTTAAATTAGGCACTGTATTAAATCTATATCTCAAAAACTTCACAATGCAGCTAAAGCAACATTCAAAGGGAAATTTATAAAATATATTTATTTCAAAAAAGATTGGAAATAATCAGTAAACTGAAGAAGAAAATAAGTTTCTCAAAATCCTGTGAATTTGATGCTAACGTTGCCTTCATCTTATAAATGAATTAATTGCGGCTCAGAACTCATAAAACTAGTAGAAAATGGCCAAAGACTTTGTAGTTAGATTTTAAATAGAGTCCTGATTGCACTGCTTACTACCTAGGTGAATCTGAGAAAATTGCTTATCCTACATGAATTTCACTTTGTTCAGTAAAATAGAAATATAATACCTGCCTTAAAGAATTGTGTTGTAATTAAACAATATTACCTGTGCAAACTTCTTAGAACTGAGCCTCTCATATGGGAAACCCTAAAAAAATTCTATTTACAAGGTAAAGCACAACTTACAATCTCAAAATACAGTAGGCAGACAAACTTGCACTTGAACTCCTACTAATCATTACACTACTCTTTTGACATACCATAAATATATTGGCAAAGAAGTTTATGAATCACTACTATAAAACCATATTAAATCAAGAGCAAGGCCGTGTTACTGGATAAGAAGTATAGATTTTGATTCTCCCCAAATTAACCTATAAATTTAACACCTTCCCAATCAAAATCTCAGTGCTTTGAGGAGGAAAGGGACTTAATATTTAGCGGTTTTTCATAAAAAATAAATCTGTGGCTGGCCGTGGTAGCTCACGCCTGTAATCCCAGCACTTTGGGAGGCCGAGGTGGGTGGATCATGAGGTCAGGGGATAGAGACCATTCTGGCCAACATGGTAAAACCCCATGTCTACTAAAAATACAAAAATTATCTGGGTGTGGTGGCATGTGTCTGTAGTTCCACTTACTTGGGAAGCTGAGGCAGGAGAATCGCTTGAACCCAGGAGGCGGCGGCTGCAGTGAGCCAAGATCACACCACTGTACTCCAGTTTAGGCATTAGAGCGAGACTCTGTCTCAAAAAAAAAAAAAAAAAAAAAAGAATATACGTGTAAATATAAATGGAGAGAGAGACAGACTCCTCTTGTAAGGAAACAGTAATTATAGCAGTACGAGTTTAGCACAAAAATAGGCACTCAGGCAAATGAGAAAATAAAATTATAGAAACAGACCTCAGTATAAATGGAAATATATTTTGAGAGTTTTATTCTAAATCAGTGAGGAAAGACCAATAAGTGCTATTGGAAACTTGTTAAATTCTTACCTCATACCATATTTCAAAATAAAATTTTATTAAAATTTAAATACTGACAAAAGAAATAATCAAAGCGCTAGGGGAGTAGATGGTGAAATACATCCCATAAGTACCAAATGGACAGGAACCAATCCACCTCAAAACAAACTTCTACTTCACCAAAACAAAATAAACAATTATAACAATACAAAATCTCACACTATAAACAATCAAAATATAGACAGCAAACTGGTAAATTATAGTTAGCGCGAATGTGACAAAATAGGTTAAAATCCTTAGTATTTAAAGATCTCCTAGGGCATCAAAAAGCTAAATGCCTTTTTCCCAGCTCAATTTCAGCAGTAGACAAGTGGCTTATAGAGAATATTATTAAAAGGAAACACTTACATGTCCAATAAATTTAGAAAAATATGCTTGGCTTCAATAGTAAATATATATATTTATAAAAAAATTTATTTTACTTTTAAGTTCCAGGATACATGTGCAGAACATGCAGGTTTGTTACATAGGTATATGTGTGCCATGGTGGTTTCCTGCACCTACTGACCCATCCTCTAAGTTCCCTCCCCTCACACCCATCCCCCAACAAGCACTGGTGTGTGTTGTTCCCCTCCTTGTGTCCATGTGTTCTCATTGTTCAGCTCCCACTTATGAGTGAGAACATGTGGTGTTAAGTTTTCTGTTCCTGTGTTAGTTTGCTGAGGATGATAACTTCCAGCTTCATCCATGTCCCTGCAAAGAACATGATCTCATTCCTTTTTATGGATGCATAGTATCCCATGGTGTATATGTACCACATTTTCTTTATCCAATCTATCATTGATGGGCATTTGGGTTGGTTCCATGACTTTGCTATTGTATATAGTGTTGCAATAAACATATATGTGAATGTGTCTTTACAGTAGAATGATTTATATTCCTCTGGGTATATGCCCACTAATGGGATTGCTGGGTCAAATGGTATTTCTGGTTCTAGATCCTTGAGGAATCACCACACTCTCTTCCACAATGGTTGAACTAATTTACATGTCCCCAACAGTGTAAAAGCATTCCTATTTCTCCACAGCCTTGCCAGCATCTGTTGTTTCTTGACTTTTTAATAATCACCATTCTGATTGGCATGAGATCGTATCTCACTGTGGCTTTGATTTGGATTTCTCTAGTGATCAATGATATTGAGCTTTTTTTCATATGTTTGTTGGCCGAGTAAATGTCTTCTTTTGAGAAGTGTCTGTTCATACATACCCTTTGGCCACTTTTTGATGCGGTTGTTTTCTTCTTGTAAATTTGTTTACGTTCCTTGTAAATTCTGGATATTAGACCTTTGTCAGATGGGTAGATTGCAAAAATTTTCTCCCATTCTGTAACCATATATTTTAATCAAATCAGTAATAAAATATAAATTTCGGGGTTTCAATAATTAAAAATAATAAAAATCACCATATTATGTGAAATGGGAAAACTAGTTGCCCATACACTTTGCTGGGACTAAATATCTTACCAACAGTTCTATGAGCTGTTTATATAATTATTTATCAAAAATTTAAATTTACATCACTCTTAACTTTAAAAATTCTATGAATAGACATTATCCTAGGGAAGTCTATCCCTTAGGATGCTTTTGAAGGCAAGTAACAGCATCCCTAACCTTATATTGGCTTAAACAATAAAGTAAGTTTAGTAGGTCTATCTTAGACAAAGGTATCTTGCTTCAAGTTAGGTGTGAATTCACAGCTCAAGTGATAAAATTGCAACAACATTTCTTCCTCTGATTACATCTGCTTCATCTGTATGCAGTTTTGCATTGGGGAATAGACCTTATGTTTCAAAAGTAATTGGTAAGAATTCCAAAAGGAACATAATTCTAGGTTCAAAACCAGCAAAGAATAAAAACTCTGCTTGCCTAATGACTAAACCAAAAGTTGTGACATTGAGTCTACTTGGTTTTGGGTTATTTGACTTAAATCATGTATGATACATACATACTATATATAGATATATATGTGTGTGTATATATATGTAGTGATACATACAATGCAGAGATGACATTATATATGTTTAAGTTTATATTTTTTGTTCTTATTTCAACTGTACTTTTTTTCAAGTGATGGGGAGAACTGTTAAAATTATATCCGAGTTGGACAAAGCATTCCCACTAACATTTTTCTCCTTCCTCCTCCTCTTCCTTTCCTAATTACAGACATATCTCTTTTTTATTGTGCTTCGTTTTATTGCACTTCACAGATATTGTGCTTTCTACAAATCAAAGGTTTGTGGCAACCCTGAGTCCAGCAAGTCTATTGGTACCATTTTCCCAATAGCACATGCTCACTTTGTGTCTCTGTGTCATGTTTTGTTCATTCTTACAATATTTTAAGCCTTTTCATTTCATATTTAGGAAAAATATGTTTGGCTTCAATAGTAAATATATGTTATATTTACTGAGCTACTCAGGAGACTCTTACTGAGTCTCTTACTGAGTGTCTCTTAGTGAGTCTTACTGAGACACAACATTTAAGTTAGACAAGTTAATAATTTTACAATGGCCTCTAAGTGTTCAAGTGAAAGGAAGAGTCACACATCTCTCACTTTCAATCAAAGGCTAGCATGACTAAGCTTAGTGAGGAGGGCATGTCAAAAACCCAGACAGGCCAAAAGCTAGAGCTCTTGCACTAAACAATTAGTCAAGTTATAAATAAAGAGGAATAGTTCTTAAAGGAAATCGAAAGTGTTACCCTAGTGAACAACGTGAATGAAAAGAATGTGAAACAGTCTTACTGCTGATATGGAAAAAGTTTTAGTGGTCTGGATAGAAGATCAAACCAGGCACAACCGTTCCCTTAAGCCAAAGCCTAATCAGAGCAAGGCCCTAACTGTTCAATTCTATGAAGTCTGAGACAGGTGAGGAAGCTGTAGAACAAAAGTTGGAAGCTAGAGGAGGTTGGTTCATGAGGTTCAAAGAAAAAAGCCATCTTCATCACATAAAAGTACAAGGTGAAGCAGCAAGGGCTAATGTGGAAGCTGCAAGTTATTCAGAAGATCTAGCTTAGATAATTGATGAAGGTGGCTACACTAAACAACCAATTTTCAATGTAGACAAAATAGCCTTCTATTGAAAGAAGATGCTATCTGGTACCTTCATAGCTAGAGAGAAGTCAATACATGGCTTCAAAGCTTCAAAGGGGAGGATGACTGCATTACGGACTAATGCAGCTGGTAATAAAGTTGAAGCCAATATTCACTTACCATTCAGAAAATCCTAGGGCCCTTAAGAATTATGCTAAACCTATTCTGTCTGTGCTCTACAAATGAAACAAGAAAGCTGGAATGATGGCATGGTGTACCAAAGATTTTAAGCCCACTGTTGAGTTCTACTGCTTAGAAAAAATATTATTTTCAAAATCTTACTACTCATTGAAAAGGCACTTAGTCACCCAAGAGCTCTGATGTACAAGGAGATGATTGTTGTTAACATGCCTGCTAACACATCTGCTCTGCGGCCCATGGATCAAGGATCAATTTAGACTTACAAGTCACTCTTTAAGAAACACATTTTGTAAGGCTACCACTGTTGTAGACAGTGATTCCTCTAATAGATCAGGGCAAAGCCAATTGAAAACCTTCTGGAAAAAATTCACCATTCTAGATGCCTTCAAGAACATTTGTGACTCATGGACAGAGGTCAAAATATTAACATTAACTGCAGTTTGCCAGAAGTTAATTCCAACCCTCATGGATGACTTTGAGGGGTACAAGACCTCAGTGCAGAAAATCACTGTATGTGTGGTGGAAACCTTAAGAGAACTAGAATTAGAAGTGGAGCCTAAAGATGTGACTTAATTGCTGCAATCTCATGATAAAATTTGACCAGATGAGAAGTTGCTTCTTATGGATGAACAATGAAAGCATTTCTTGAGATGGAATCTATTCCTGGTGAAGATGCTGTCTATATTGTTTAAATGACAACCAAGGATTTAGGATATTATGTAAACTTTACTTGATAAAGAAGCAGCGGCCGGGCGCGGTGGCTCAAGCCTGTAATCCCAGCACTTTGGGAGGCCGAGACGGGCGGATCACAAGGTCAGGAGATCGAGACCATCCTGGCTAAAACGGTGAAACCCCGTCTCTACTAAAAAAAAAAAATACAAAAAACTAGCCGGGTGAGGCGGCGGGCGCCTGTAGTCCCAGCTACTCGGGAGGCTGAGGCAGGAGAATGGCCTGAACCCGGGAGGCAGAGCTTGCAGTGAGCCGAGATCGGGCCACTGCACTCCAGCCCGGGCAACAGAGCAAGGCTCCGTCTCAAAAAAAAAAAAAAAAAAAAAAAAAAAAAAAAAGCAGCATGTTTGAGGGGATTGATTCCAGTCTTGAAAGAAGTTCTATGGATAAAATGCAATCACACAGCTTCACATGTTACAGAGACATCTGTGAGAACTTCATTGTTGCCTTATTTTCAGAAATTACTACAGCCACTCAACCCTGAGCTAGTACTACCCTGATGAGTCAGCAGCCATCAACCTCAAGGCAAGACCCTCCACCAGCAAAACTATTACAATTTGCTGAAGACTCAGATGTTTGTTAGCATTTTTTAGCAATAAAGTATTTGTAATTATGATATGCACTTTGTTTGCAAACATGTGTTTGCACACTTAATAGACTGTAGGTAGTATAAACATAACTTTTATATGCACTGAGAAACCAAAAAAGTTCGTGTGACTTGCTTTACTGGGGTGGTCTAGAATCAAACTCAGTATCTCCAAGGTATGTCTGTACTGGTTTTTAGCACTTTGAATATAATTTGTGTAGGTGTGGTTTTCTTTGTATCTATCCTACCTGAAAAATGTTGGATCTCTTCTATCTTGAGTCTGAAATTTTTAATTAAATTTAGAAATTTTTCAGCCATTATTTTTCTGGATATATTTTTCTATTTATTTATTTATTTGTTGTTATTTTTTTGAGACGGAGTCTGGCTCTGTCTCCCAGACTGGAGTGCAGTGGTGTGATCTCGGCTCACTGCAAACTCAGCCTCCCTGGTTCAGGACATTCTCCTGCCTCAGCCTCCTGAGTAGCTGGGACTACAGGCGCCCACTACCACATCCAGTTAATTTTTTTTTTTTTTTTTGTATTTTTAGTAGAGACGGGGTTTCACCGTGTTATCCTGGATGGTCTCAATCTCCTGACCTCATGATCCGCCCATCTCGGCCTCCCAAAGTGCTGGGATTACAGGCGTGAGCCACTGCGCCCAGCCATGAATATATTTTTCTGACCCATTATCTCCCCCTTTTCCTAGAACTCTAATTGCATATACGCAGAATGGCTTTATTTGGCTTCACAGGTCATTCTGGCTCAATTTTTTTTTTTAACTTCTGCTGTCTGTGCTTTAGTTGAATATCTCTTGATGTGTCTTCAAGTTCCTTAATCCTTTTATCTTAAATATTCAATCTGCTTTTAATCCTGTCGAATGAATTGTTTCCATTTTTCAGTTCTGGAATTTCCATTTAGTTCTTCCTTTGAGTCTTTAAATCTCTACAGAATTCTTCATCTTTTCACTCATATATCTTTTCTTATAATTTATTTAATATATTTTAATATTTAAAAGTCATTGTTTGCTAATCACATCATCTATAATTGTTTCTGTGACTTTCTCTATAATGTCTTCCTATCCAAATAGACCAAAAACTTTAGAACACAGATTATGATTGACTATTTCTCTACTTTATCCAAGAGTAAATACCTAATATGTATTTGTAGAGTAAGGGAATGAATAAAAGATCAGACCCCTAAGCACTGCAAGCTTTACAAGTGCAATGCCATAAAAATGCTCATAAAGACACTTGTAACAAATTTTTGAACCAAGCCCCAAATATAAAAATTGTTCCAATGGCATTTATATTTTTCACTATTAAAGTTATAGTAATGGAAGTCATTTTACTCAAATGCTTTTTAATTTTTCATAGTTGATCTTAACATAAGGATTTTTTTTTTTTTTTTTTTTTTTTTTTTTTTTTGTCTGGTAGTGCCATAGATGGAGCAGAGTGAAGCAAAATAAAGCCTGTTGATTTTTAGATTCTTGTAATTTTCTTAAGCTTGGAGATGAGTAGTCATCATTGTTATGATTCTCTTTTTCAAAACCACCCATAATATTTTCTATGGTAATCCTGTGTGATTCTTCTGTAGTAGGTTGTTCATGTAAAGATCACGTAACTGCAATTGGCTATTCTCTCTCTCTCTCTCTCTCAAAACTTAACTGGTAAAGCAACAGAAAGCAACACAAATCTCAGTGAGAAGCCACTAAGTGTACCTGATCTTGGAAACTACTTTCTTTAAATACATTTAGCATTTAACCTGACTGTAGGTTTCAGAGTCCAAATCAAATCCCATGTGGAAGTCAGCCCCTTTGAAAAATTCTCATAAGTTTACCAGTGGACTAGAAAAAGGTAGTTAAAAAACAAAAGTGTGCCAAGTAGAGTCAGATGACAAATCTCCAGTACCCAGTATATTTTTAAAACTACGTTACTATATTTGAACCAAAGGTATGGAGCTGGGAAATTCCAACAATAAAATGACTATAGCGTTTCCTCTGATCTGAAGGGGATAGGTTCCAAGAGGCCCAGTGGATGCCCAAAACCACAGATAACAGTGAACTCTACAGATGTTATATATTTTTTTCTATATATACATACCTATGATAAAATTTAGTTTCTAAATCAGGCACAGTAAATATTAAAAACTAATATTTAAATGGAACAATTTTAACAATATAGTGTAATAAAAGTTACATGAATGTGGTCTGTCTCTCTCAGAAGATATCCTATTGTGCTGAACCACAGGTAACTGAAACCACAGAAAGTAAAATAGTGGGTGGGGGTAACTATCCCATGTATATCCTGGCATAAATAGCCCTGGATACACATAGCAATGACTCAAGGATAAAGTCTGTAACTCCCTTAATTTTATACTTCAGACTTTCTGCCTTTCTAAGAATCTTGAAAAATAAGAGACTGCATTTTGTTTTTGCTTCATTAAAGGCGGGTGTAGTTAATGTTTATAGAATATCAATAATGTAGTTTGTAGCTTTGCATAATTAAAGGCACCCCTTATGTTAATAAAATTACATGAAAAGAGGCAGTACAAAACAAAGCATAAATATGTTGACACATTTGGTCTTATTTCAGGCAAGCTTAATTACAAAGACATGGGTGTCTGCTGTACCTATAAAAATATTTTTTGTCACTTAGAGCTATCAAGCCTTATACCCATTTATAGTATTAGTGAAAAAGAGCAAACATCATCATAACGGCCCACCAGTGAATACTCGCAGCCATAGCTGTGTAGACTATGAATCTGCAAACAGAAGCATATGTAAATGAACAAAGACTTTCCACACACACACACACAAACACAAGAAGATAATATGTTATTCTCTGTGTCTATGTTAAAATGCCAACCAACAAAAAAAGCTGAGGAGATTCATTTCTCACCTGCCTCATTAGTGTCAGATGTAGCAATTGTGATAGCGCAAAACCCACAGTTGTTTTAAGTTAGAAAATGCAGATTGAGTTCTAGCTTCTGCATTTCTCCTATTCATCACTTCATGCCATTGGGCAAGACATTTAACTTCTCTGAGCCCCAAATTTTTAATTTTTGAAGGTTAAATCAATAATTTATAAGTCACACACTTGGTATGAGGACTATACAAAAGTTACATAGTGATTTATATTTATATTAATAATTTTAATATCTAGTGTCTGGCACATATTATGCAGGGAACAAATATTTATTCTACTTCCTCCTCTTGTCTGACAGAATTGTGAAGATCAAGAAAGATAGTATATATGAATGAACTTTATATAAAAGATATAAAATATAGCTATTTTCCTTGTTGTTGTATCAAAGAATATAAGCACACTAAGTTTCTACCTGAGAACAAACAATTGAACTGTGATTCATTTTAAGATTACAAGATAGTTCAGGGCTGGATTTTAGATAGAGAGCAGCAAAGCTCACAATGTTTTTGGACAAAATTTACCCTGAGCATCCATTCAGAGAGTGAACTAACTCTGAGACAATCACAGGCAATTGGGACAGCTTTTGGGACTCTAATATGCATATGAGTTCCAAGCATGCTGTTCCTTAGATATGCAGAATAAGCAATTGCCTAGATAAGATTTGAACCAGGTACTATGCAATCCCTGTATTTCCATAAATAGCCAGGTTCCAAAGTGCCTTATATTCCACCAAGGGAGATTCATTTTACTATCATTGGTATAGGGGTTACAGAAGATTACAGAAATAAAAGCACTTTGTAAGCCGTTATTCACTTGACAAACTAGACTGATTATCACCTTCATCACTGTCACCATTGCCGTCAATTGGTTCCATTCCCAACAAATTACTTCTGGTTGAGAAAACAGGTAAAATTTATTCACACGAAATTTTGGGTAAAGGACAGGAGAGATCAAGACCACTATTTGCCTTGCTTTGGTAATATAGTGGGTTAAAAGGGTGACCTAAAATATGGAAGGAGTCAGAAGAAAAAAACAATATTGGTACCAATTGTAACATTTGTTAATAATCTGCCAAATAATGCACTAAGCTCATTACATGTATTATGTTATTTAAGGAATTAGTTAAGGGATGACTTAGGACATTTACAAATACTTTATAAGAGAATTTGGAGATACTAACACTCTCTGGATATGAAGCATGGAATTTCATTAGCCATCATAAGCTTATAAAATGAACTACCCTGAGAATAATGCTGACACCCCAAGTAGGGCAGAGTCAAGAGAATCACAGAGATATAGTGCCACTGCCCTGATTAAGGGACATATGATGCTCACCATATTCTCTTATTCCCCTTTAATGTGCACCTTGGTGAAAAGTAAACTATAAGATGTAAATAAATAGCATAGGGCCTGCCTGGATGTTTGACCCCTCTAAATCTCATATTGAAATTTTATCCCCAGTATTGGAGGTGGGCCTAATTAGAATTGTTTGAGTTATGGGGGCAAATCCCTTATGAATGTCTTGGTCTTCTTGCTCTATTAGTTACCAAGAGAGCTGGTTGTTAAAAAGAGCCCAGCACCTCCCCCACTCTTTTCCCCTCTATCTTGCATCCTCTCTGCCTTGCCATGTGATCTCAGTACACACCAGCTCCTCTTAGCCTTTTGCTGTGAATATAAGCAGTCTGAAGCCCTCACCCAAAGCAGATGCTGGCATCACACTTCTTGTACAGTCTATAGAACTGTGAGCTAAATAAACCTTCCTACTTTATAAATTACCCAGCTTCAGGTAGTCTTTTATAGCAACACTAAATGGACTGAGACACTGGCCTAATGCCTGTAAGGTTTTGCCTATGTATAATCTTATTATGAGAATATCACCTATTGCTTGTGTATACCCACATTGCTGAAATCCACCCATTCCAAAGTATGTCCTTCAAAGAGTGGCACAATTTATATCTAGAGAAAAATTAACATAAGAAGTAAATACTTAAGAAAATTGTCTTCCTTGAATTCTAATCTATTTAAAGAGTGTAGGATGTGTGTCAACTTGCCTGGGCTATAGGTGCACAGCCATTTAGTCATACATTATTCTGATTGTGTCTGTATGGATATTTTAGATTACATTACATTTAAATCAATAGATGAGTAAAGAAGATTGCCCTCCCAGTGTGGGTGAACCTCATCCAATCAATTGAAGACCGTAATCAAACAATAAGACTGAGTAAGAGGGAACTTTTCTTGCCTGAGTGGTGTAAGCTGGGACATTGGTCTTTTCCTGCCTCCAGACTCAAACTGAAACATCTGCTCTTTATGGCTTGAGCCTGTTGGCTTTTTGACTAGAACTTACACCATCAGGTCTCCTGTTTCTTAGGCCTTCAGATTTAGACTGGAACTACATCATCATCTCTCCTGTGTCTCCAGCTTTCCATGTGATCATAGAACCTCTCAGACTCCATAATAATGTGAGTCAATTCTCTATAATAAATTTTATATATATATAAAAATTATATGTGTATTATAATATAATATAATATATAATATAACCCCCTGGTTGGGGGCTTCTGGCCCAGAGAATCATTGCACTCTGGGACAGTGCACCTTCCAGTTGTTTCCCATCTGAAAGACAAACTCTCTCTCTCACTCTCTCTCTCTATCTCTTTCTCTCTTTCCTTCTGTCTTTGACTTTTTCTCTCTCTTTCTCTCTGCTGGTCTTTCCCTGTCTCTGCCAGCTGCTTATGCTGCTGTTCTCCCCTCTTCTTCCCCTTTTTGATGGCTTCGGCAGTGTAAGACTGCCACCTCCTTGGGTTTTTGCACTGAGTGCAATAACTCCATGATTTCCTTGTGATATTTAATGGGAGTTCCCCCAGAGGTTAGGAACTCCCTTTCTTTCCACATTGCAGCATGGGCATGTTGGATTAGATAAGCATACTTGCCATCTGTATACACATTTATTCTTCTTCCCTTTCCCAGTTCTAAGGCTTGGGTAAGTGCCACTAGTTCTGCTAACTGGGAGCTGGTCCCTGGGGGAAGAGGCTTACTTTCAAGTACGGTTACATCACTAACTATGGCATAACCTGCCCTTCGTATCCCATTCTCCACAAATGAACTTCCATCAGTATATAGGTTAAGGTCAGTATTAGCTAAGGGGACTTCTAAGAGATCATCTTGGGCAGTATAAGTCTGGACTATAATTTGTTGGCAGTCAAGCTCGATTGGTTCCCCATCCTCTGGGAGAAAAGTGGCAGGGTTGAGGGTCGCACTCGTGCATATTTGAGGCACCAGTCCCACAAGGAGTAGCACCTGATATCTAAGCAGGCGGTTGTCTGATAGCCATAAACTTCCTTTTGCATCTAGTTTGCCATTTACATCATGAGTAGTCCAGACAGTGAGATCCTTTCCTTGTATTATTTTGATAGCCTCTGATACTAAGACGGCCACCACCACAACAACCCTTAAACAGTGAGGCCAGCCTTTTGCTACTACATCAGTTTCCTTACTTGGGTATGCCACTGGTTGTGGGGTTTTCCCACGAGTCTGAGTAAGGACTCCAAGAGCTAGCCCTGCTCTCTCTGTGATGCATAAAGAGAAGTTTTGTCCTGTGGGAAGGCTTAAAGCTGGTGCTTGAGTTTGTTCCTTCCAATGCCCAGACTTCAGGGTTGATTCCCTCCTCAAGTAGAGGACAACAAATGGGTAACTTGTTCCCCATATTCATGTAGCTAATAGCTCCAGCTTTGGCTAATATATCCCTCCCTATTAAGGGTATGGGGCTTTCAGGCATAACAAGAAAGGCATGTGAAAAGAGCAAAGTACTGAGGAGGTGGGAGAAATACCTGGTTACAGATTGTCCCAGGATTCCTCGGACGATAACGGACCTTGAGGACAGTCGTCCAGGACAGGAGATTAACACTGAGAAGGCCGCACCAGTGTCCAGGAGGAAGTCAATTTCCTGGGCCTCCATGATTAAACACCCCCGGGGCTCTGTGAGGATGATGACATGAGTTGGCGCTTGCCCCAGGCACCCTCATTCCTGTTGTTGGATCATCTGGTTGGGGGCTTCTGGCCCAGAGAATCATTGCACTCTGGGACAGTGCACCTTCCAGTGATTGCCTCAGCATAGTGGACATGGACGAGGGGGCAGCTTCTCGTTGGACAATCTTTTTTAAAGTGTCCTTGTAAACTACACTGATAACAAGCCCTACCAGGTGATTGGCCTGCTCCATTTTCTGTCCTCTCTGAACCTCCAAGGTTTGTTTGTCTGAGGGCAATGACTAACGCTACCGCCTTTGTCTGATCTCGCTTTTCCTTTTGGGCCTGTTCCTCTTGGTCCCTATTATAGAACATCAAGGTTGCCAGGTTTAATAATGCCTCCAGATATTGTTCAGGGCCCAGGGCTCACTTTTGGAGCTTTCTCCTGATATCCACAGCTGATTGGGTAGTAAACTTATCTTTTCAGATCAATTGACCCTCAAGTGAGTCTGGTGACAGGGGAGTATATTTTCTTAAGGCCTCTCGTAGCTGCTCGAGGAAGGCAGAAGGTTAGAGGAGGCTTATCATTAATAGGAAGGGGTGCTATAGGGAGGTTAGGATATGGGGGTAGGCTGAAAGGTCCTCCTGTGGGATGTAAATTGCAAGCTTTGCATAGTTTTCTATTTTCTTCAATGAAAAGAAAGCTTGAACATAAGGTATTTCACTCCATTTGCCTTCCCTCTTACAGAAAAGGTCAAATTGCAGGATAGTACTGTAATTTATACTTCCCTCAGGTGGCCATTTTTCCCTATCAGTGAGAGAATATTGGGGTCAGGCCGTAGTGCAGAAAAAAATGAGCTGCATCTTTTTCAGGGTTTGCAGGTTGAATTGGTCCCAATGGCTTAGGATGCATTTCAAGGGTGAGCCTGTTGATGCCTGAGTGTTTCTCATCTGAAAGACAAAACCTCCCCTGGTTTTGGTTTGTTTTGTTTCTCCCCCTGCCCAAGAACCCACAAAGGTCTCTGGACCCTGCTGATCAGAATAGTTGCACTCACCGACGCAGCAGCAGAAACACTAATTTTCCTCCTAGACCACCAAGAGAACTGAGGAAGGTCGGATTTAGTGGCCCTTACAGACACATTCTCAAAACCTACACCCTGTCCTCCTAGACCACAAAGAGGACCAAGAAAAATTGGATTTAGTGGCCCTTACCGATGCATTCTCACAAACCTGTTAGAGTCCTAAGCATTCTTCTGTTAGTATTGGGACCTTACCCATGTCCTATAAAGATGTTATGCCCCAAAAATGAAGTGGAGGGCTATACCCTGAGAGAGGGAAGGGATCTTCAGGGTGGGAAGAGTGGTACCTTTTGTCCTCACTTACATGAATAGGAAGGATACAATTTCTGAGGCTCCCCATATCCGAGCTTCAGGAATAGCTTTTGTTAGATCTACTACTCTGAGGAGGGGTCCTAGAATTCCAGATAGTTCCCTCTACGATGGGGCTTTGGGCGAAAATTATGTCTTTCTGATTGGTGAGTCCAGGTGCCTAAGGAAGGGAATAGAGTCCTGGAGTTTATACTAGAAATCATTCTTATAGGAGAAACTAGAAAAGCACCAGAGATGGGGAGTTGTTTTTAGAAGCAGGGCTAGGCTCGGAGAAGAGAGGCAAGAGGAAGTCTGTCTGACAGGCATTAGGACCCAGGGGGCAAGGGTTAGGATACATAGGATAGATGTGTGAGTCTTGCTTGGGTGACATGCCTTTGAGAGTTCCTCTCATGGCCGCAGGGTCAACCAACTTGTGGTCAGGACCCCCGGAGATGAATGGCTGTCCTCTCCGTAGACCCTTAGCTCAGCCCAGAAGTACAGGAAAAGCGGAAGCTGGTTCCAGGCAAACCAATGCTCCCAACTCTGAAGAGTTGGGGGTTGTTAGAGAGCCCTTTCCCAGAACGCCTGACACCCATGCCTTTGGTTCAGCGGCCACACTAGTCACTTTTAAATGGCCAACAGGTGCTCAGTATTTAGCCCCCAAATTCTAAGGAAAAATAGGACAGAATAGCAAGTAAAAAGGGTCCAATGGTACTCATCGTTTGGTGATTGTTCCATCTGGGTCACCAAAATGTATCTGGAATTTATTCCTTCCAGTGGGTTCTTAGTCTCGCTGACTTCAAGAATGAAGCCGTGGACCCTCGCGGTGAGTGTTACAGCTCATAAAGGTAGTGCAGACCCAAAGAGTGAGCAGTAGCAAGATGTATTGCAAAGAATGAAAGAACAAAGTTTCCACAACATGAAGGGGACCCAAGCAGGTTGCCACTGCTGGCTTGGGTGGCCAGCTTTTATTCCCTTATTTGGCCCTGCCTACTGCCTGCTGATTGGTCCATTTTACAGAGCGCTGATTGGTCTGTTTTTACAGAGTGCTGATTGGTGTGTTTACAAACCTTTAGCTAGACAGAAAAGTTCTCCAAGTTCCCACCTGACCCAGTAGCCCAGCCAGCTTCACCTCTCACAGCTACAGAAGCAGCAACTGCAAATATGCACACAAATTCCCCTCAAATCCTGAACTGACCCTAAATTGCACATAGATAAGGCAAGGTTTCAGGGACACTAGCAGAAGGATACAGGTGGAAGGTTTAAAGAACTTCTAGAGATTTCAGTAGCTACCCATTACTGGAGAGACAGAGATTGGAGTTGGAGTCTTGTCAAGTTAGAAAGGTTTAGTAAATACCTTGCATTTTCCCTTGACACCAAACTCTATATCCAGTAGCAAAAGCAAAACAGAAGTAGGCTTATCCCAACAAAGGTCCAAACCAAGTTTCCACCAGTAATTAAACTGCTCACTATAATAAAACAAGTCATCCTTCATAAAAGATTTCTTTAAATGAAAAGATAAAAAATGGGCAAAGAGATGGGTACATTTTTGGAAAATGTACAAACTATAAATGAACTACATGAAAATTCTAGACTTGAAAAAAGAAGCATATGAAATAAGAAATTTATTGGAGAAGTTTACCAACATATTTAGCACAACAAAAGAAAAGATATATGAAGTTGAATTACAGGAAGATAAAAAGAATTAAGACAAATGAGCAATCCCTCAATGACTTGTGGTATAAAATCTAAAATGCATGTAATCAGAGTCCCAGAAACAGAAGATAAAGAAAAGGGAAAAAGTCACTTTTTCAATACATAAATACAGGAAGATCAGAGAGCCCCAGGAAGAATATTTAAAAATACAAAAGAAAACAGATAAATAAAAATAGCAATTTGGAATCAATCTTACATAAACCAAAGAAAAGAAAAGAAAATCTTAAAATTGGTTGAGGGAGGGGGAACTATTGCTTACTGGGCAACAACAATAAGAATGACAGCATTAGGAGATAGAAGATAAGAAAACAATTTTTAAAGTGTTACAAAAAAAAAAGGTTAGCCTAAGATGATATAAACTGGGAAACTGTCCTTAAGAGATGAAAGCCAAATAAATACATTTGCAGAAAAATCAAAATCTTGAGAATGTGTTGCATATAGATTTGCACTCCAACAAATGCTACAGGTTTCTCAAGTTGAATGGAAACCATACCAGATAAAAGTACAGTTGTTCCTCAGTGTCCATGGGACCACCCCCCCCCCACTCCCTCCCTGGGGATACCACAATTCACAGAGGCTTAAGTCCTTTATCTAACAAATGTATTATTGCATGTAACCTACACATTTTCTCTTGCATACCTCAAATCATCTCTAAATTACTAATAATACCGAATACAATGTAAATGCTGTATAAATAGTAGTTATACTGTATTGATTGGGAGATAATGACAAGAAAAAAAAGTCTATACAGTACAGACCCAACCATTTCTTTATCAAATATTTTCCATCCGCACGTATATAAATCTGTAGATGCAGAACTCACAGATGAGAAGGGCCAACTGTACAGATCTCTGAGAAATTTAATAATGAATATGTGGGTAATAATAAATACTTTTTTCTTAAATTCTTTGGAAGTTAACTCACAGTTTAAATAAAAACAGTATTTTTTTTTTTTTTGGTAAGACTTACAATAGATCCAAAGTAAAATTCATTATAACTATAGCATAATAGACAGGAGGTGTGTAAATATAATAAATTACAATGTTGCAAGGTTCTTACTTTTTCCACAAGGTAGTAAAATATTAATCCGTAGTAGTCTGTTGCGTGTGTGCATTCTAATACCTAGAGTAATCTATCGACAAAATAATATAATGAAGAGACTCTAAAAATCAAATAGGACAATAAAATGAATCCTAAACAATACTCTGCTCAAAATAAGTCAGTAAAAGGAAGAACAAAGATCAGAGGGTGCAGATACATAAAACTTAGCAAGACAGTGAGTTATAACATCAATAAGTTTATTAAATGTAATGAATAAAACACTCTAATTAAACTTATGTCAATAAATCAATGTGAAAATAATTTAGTTTGCCCAGATAAAGATAATAGACTAAATATAGAGATTTAATTTCTGCTCATTTCCTGCCTTATATAAGGCTACTAAAATTAGAGTAAAAGTGTTTTATTTTTCTTTTTGCCCCAAATGGTGTTTTGGGTGTTTATCCCTAAATCAAAGAGAATATGAAAGGAAACAACACATTAAAGATATGTGTGTGTGTGTGTGTGTGTGTGTGTGTGTGTGTGTGTATTTCAGAAAGTGATAAAAAAAGAAAGAAGAAATAATCAATGACATAAGTCAAGAAGACGTCACAGAACTGAAGGACATAGACATGAGCTCACAGATGTAAACAGCTCACCAAGCAACTGGTACAATGGTTGTCAATTAACCCACATCATTGTGAAATTTCAAAGTGCTGAAGGCAAATAGAAGGTGCTACTGGCTTGCAGAGAGGCAAAAAACAAAAACAAAAACAAAAAATGTTTTTTATACAAAGGTATGGAGGCTAGTTGATGGAATTTTTTTTTTTTTTAAGCTAGAAGACAGTGGAGCAAGTCTTCAAAATTCTGAGCAAAAATGATTTCTAATCTACAGTTCCATACTAATGCTTTGTAATTTTACTTCTAATGTACCATTTTTAATATGCTACTGAAAATAGAATCCAATAATTTAAACAACAATAAAAAGTAAACAAGAAGGAGAAAGACAAGAAATCTAAGAAACAGGGAATCCATCACAGGATGGAAGTTAAAGGAATCCACAGGATGATTGTAGAGGGAAAGCCAATTCATATTCATTTGCTATGCAGCAGGTCAGAAATCTCCAAAAGAGATTTTTTTTTCAAGAAAATAATGGGTAGAATATTTAATAGGATTTAATCTAGTAAGAATAAAATTGTACACATCAGTTAAGGAAGGTTTGGGTTTGAAATACTAAGATAATATAAAATACTAAGACAAAAATAGTAATCCATCAACAAGGGCAAATGACCAGGCCAAACATATGCCATGTCTGCTAAAATGGCAACAAGCCACTCTTAACAATGAAGCTAATTAGTGAGGGAAAATAATGAAAATTATGGAGACAGGAGCAGTAGTCGAGTTTAGATTATTTATTGTTCACTGCATTCTTGGAGAACACACAGAAATCTAATGGAGCTGGAAGTCAGATTCTGTGTGAGAGACTTTAAAATTACATGATGAGGGAAAAGTCATGCAATTTAAATGGATACTGACTCTTACTGGTATTATAAGAGGCTAGCATCCAACAGCAATACGATATGGAAACCAACCCTATTTTATAAGCACCCTATTTATGTATGGGAATCACTTACCTTTCTAAAATGTTATAGGCACCCTCTGAGGTGGCCACTAATGATCGGCACTTCCTGGTGTTCATATTTTTGTTTAATCTCCCATTCTTTGAGTGTAGGCTGGACTTATTGACTCACTTCTAAGGAATGGAGTACTGTAGAATATCACTTTCTAAATTAGGTTATAAAAAGACTGTGGCTTCCATCTTTGGTTCTCCCTCTCCCTCTGTCTTAACTTGCTCACTCCGAGTTCCATGTCATGGGGCAGCCCTGTATATCAGCCCACATAGTTGAACTTGGAAACAGATCTTCTAAATCTTACCAAGGTCACATGTGTGAACTTGTGACTCTCCCCCAAGTCAAGTTTTGAAATTACTGGACTCCTTGATTACATCCTCATAAGGCAGTGAACTATAATCCTGCAGCTCAACTACTCCTCCTTATGACTCACTGTAACAATGAAGTAATAAATCTTTGTTGCTTTCAGTTGCTATGTCCTGGGGAAATTTGTTATGCAGCAATAGACAGCTAATACACCTAGTGTGATCAGAAAACTGGGCTTCGATTCTTGTAGTTACAGCTTATATGGTAAGGCGAATGGTTGATCCAATTTACCCCCTCAGCTTTCTACCAAAATTGATTGCCTTAAGCACTCAGATATGACCAGTTTTCATAGAATTTTGTAGGAGGCCACCTTGCAAAGAAGTCTTAGACAAACTGATCTTTGATTCTTAGTTTATACCTTCTCTGTGATCACAAAAGGGGACTTCATAGATTAGAAAGATATAGACATCAGACCTATAGATCAGATTAGAACACACTAATATGTCAGTAACTTGTAGTTGCAATCCTAGTCACAAATACGACTATGATAAACTCTGGAGGATGGATAACAGAATACATAGGAGAAGAAATACTTCAAAAATACACTTGAAACTCTCTTTTATATCAGACTGTAGGAGCTCTGATCTGGATAGAGAAGAGGTCCCAACATTCTTACTGGGGTGCCTTATACAAACATCCTTCTTGTTACTCTATTCAGGACAATGATTCTCCTACTTTTCCACTTGTTGATAACCTATATAAAACATAATGCTGGTAAGGATGTAGCACTGCTTCATTGGCCAGTATTGAAAAGCCATTACATTGTATAAAACTACCCTTGCCAAAGAATCTTAGCTAGCCCACTGTGACTCCAAGTCCCAGACTATCTAATTGGCCATTTGACTTAGCTTGACTTAGTAAAAAATCTATATTGTAGTCAGATTAATCACCCCTACATGGGGATAAAATATAACTGAGGTTGTGGATTATTTTGACTTTCACTATCAGTGCCCTTTCCTTCAGTAAGATAACTTATTTGAACCACAGGGGTCAGAAAACAAGCCCTAGAAAACTCACTCTGACCAGATAACCAATTT
This sequence comes from Macaca fascicularis, assembly GCF_037993035.2. Lineage (NCBI taxonomy): Eukaryota > Metazoa > Chordata > Mammalia > Primates > Cercopithecidae > Macaca > Macaca fascicularis. The sequence goes on along the minus strand of NC_088375.1, from coordinate 151,358,645 downwards.
AAGGCAGCATATTAGAGTCTCCTTTGGCAGACAGGGGAGGATCACGTATCTACACAGAAAGAACCACATGGAAAGGGCACGTTGTCTCATCCAGAGGGGGCCATTTATAGTCCTAGGGTCCAGTCACTGGCTGCTCTCATAGATCTTATATTTTAGTGGGTAAGACAGACAATAAAGCAAAGAACCATTTCAAAGAGCTGTGAGTGCTATGAAGAAAAAAAAATGGGTTATGAGTAGAGAGCAACTAAGGAGGATGTGTGGGAGATATTTAATAGGGTTACCAAGACAGGTCCCTCTAAAGGAATGATATTTGAGTTCAGAGCTAGTCATACAAAATCTTGGAGAAAATATTCCAGATGACAAGCAAACAAGTTCACAGCGAGGAAGAAGCTTGGTATGTCCCTGAAACAGGAAGCTACTATGACTTGAAAGTGAGTGGGAGAGTGTGCAAAAGAGCTCCAAGGGAAAAGGGCCATGTAGAGCCTTGAATGTTTGGGTAAAATTGTTAATTTTAATTTTGTGTATGAGCTGAAACCACTGGGAAATTTTTAGCAGAAAAACAATAGGACCTGATTCAAGTTTTTAAAAAGATGTCTTTCTATCTTGTTTGATAATTGATTCCAGGGCATGAAGCAAAAAGTCCAATGAGTAGACCATTGTGGTAGTTCAAACCAGAGATGACAGTGGCTTGGAATAAATGAGAACAGAGGCATGACAATGTGTAGACTGGGTCCCCAAATATTTTTTGGGGAAAAGTTTAATAATTTGCTGATAGACTGGAAATGAGGAGAGACAGAAAGCAAAAAATCAAAAAATGATTCTCAAAGATTTACCTTGAGAAGGAGGGAACTGGTAGTAGAGAAGGTGAAATAAAGCCTACTGTTTTTCATCTATGTAATACTGAGATGCTATTAGCCATCTAAATGAAGATGTCAAGATGAAGGGTCAGTTGAGGTGAGAAACTGAATAAAAATTCAGGACTTGTGATACAAATTAGAGACTTATCACTGTATCAATGGTGTGTAAAATTGTAGAACTAGTTGAGATTAATAAAGGAAAAAAATTTGTTACAAGAATCATTGGATAGATTTAGGGATATGGCAGATGGGAGGTAGGACAAGATTGCTCCAGACACAGCAGTATGTGGAGGCTCACACTGTGAATTTTAGCTGCAGATCGACTATAAGAACAAACCAGAAATCCTGAGAGCACCCACAGACCCTCTGAAGGAAGTGGACTACTCCTGCAGGACCCAGGAAACACCCTGAATACTGTGAGTGCCCCAACTGCAGAAGTGGGAAAGGGAAAGCCTCCTCTCCCAAACACACACCCTCACTGGAGAAGTCGAAGGTCTGTTTGTGGGAGAAGTTTCCGACTTCACTTGGAGCTGAGTCAAGTTAGAGAGTCAAACTGGACAAAATACAAGGGTAGAGGAAGGAGCAGAAAAGCCCTGAGAGCTTGCTGGGTCCTGACGCAGCCTATTCTTGCCTGGCACCATAAGGATCCATCAGGAGGGTGGCCAGAGAAGCCGGGGGTAAAAATCCACAGGCAGAAGGAATTCTCTAGCTGAACTTTGTAACAATTTGAACAGGGCGAGAAGTCTCCTAGCCAGAACTTGGGAGAGGGTGTGAATCCAACTTACGGACTTCACAGGTGGAGGAAGAACTAAAGCAAAAAGAACAAATCTGGAGGCATCACACTGCCTGATTTCAAACTATACTATAAAGCCATAGTCACCAAAACAGCATGGTACTGGTATAAAAATAGGCACATAGACCAATGGAACAGAATAGAAAACCCAGAAATAAACCCAAATACTTACAGCCAACTAATCTTTGGCAAAGCAAACAAAAAATAAAGTGAGGAAAGGACACCCTTTTCAACAAATGATGCTGGGATAATTGGCTAGCCACATGTAGGAAACTGGATCCTCATCTCTCACCTTATACAAATACCAACTCAAGATGGATTGAAAATTTGAAACTAAGACCTGAAACTATAAAAATTCTAGAAGATAACATGGAAAAACCCTTCTAGACGTGATTTAGGCAAGGATTTCATGACCAAGAACTCAAAAGCAAATGCAATAAAAACAAAGATAAATATCTGGGACAAAACTAAAAGAGCTTTTGCATGGCAAAAAGGAACAGTCAGCAGAGTAAACAGACAACCCACAAAGCGGGAGAAAATCATCACAATCTATAAATCTGACAAAGTACTAATATCCAGAATCTACAACAAACTTGGAAACAATCCCATCAAAAACTGGGCTAAGCACATGAATAGACAATTCTCAAAAGAAGATATAAAAATGGCCAACAAACATATGAAAAAATGTTCAACATCACTAATGATCAGGGAAATGCAAATCAAAACCACAATGTGAGACCACCTTACTCCTGCAAGAATGACCATAATAAAAAAATAAAAAAAAACAGTAGATGTTGGTGTGGATGCGGTGATCAGGGAACACTTCCACACTGCTGGTGGGAATGCAAACCAGAACAGCCACTACAGAAAACAGTGTGAAGATTCCTTAAAGAACTAAAAGTAGAACTACCATTTGATCCATTAATCCCACTACTGCATATCTACCCAGAGGAAAATAAGTTGTTATTTGAAAAAGATACTTGCCCACGCATGTTTATAGCAGCACAATTTACAATTGCAAAATAGTGGAACCAACCCAAATGCCCATCAATCAATGAATGGATAATGAAACTGTGGTATATATACACATGATGGGATACTACTCAGCTACAAAAAGGAATGAATGAACAGCATTTACAGTGACCTGGATGAGACTGGAGACTATTATTCTAAGTGAAGTAACTCAGGAATGGAAAACCAAACATTGTATGTTCTCACTGATATGTGGAAGCTAACCTATGAGGACACAAAGGCATAAGAATAATACAATGGACTTTGGGGACTTGGGGGGAAGAGTGGGAGTGGGGCTAGGGATAAAAGAAAACAAATATGGCACAGTGTATACAGCTCAGGTGATGGATGCACCAAAATCTCACACATCACCACTAAAGAATTTACTCATGTAACCAAATACCACCTGTACCCCAATAACTTAGAGTAAAATAAAACAATAAAAATTTCTAAAAAAGTAAAACATAAAATATATGAGATGATAGTCACAAAAAAAAGAATCCTTGGACTTTTCAGTTAAGGTAAAACAATTCCTGGGATTTTCACGTATGAACCATTGAGTCGTCAAAGCAAAAAGAGGCCTCCTCAGTAAACAATGCATTAATATTTCGGTAACTGTGTCTTTGAGAACCTAAATTATCCAAACTTTTCATGTATGTGAACTCACTGAGTGACACCAAGTCAGTGTAGTTTCCTTTGTGTAGGTGACTAGTATTTTCTTTAATATTGTAATTATCAGAAGAGAGAAAATGAATTACTGTGCTAAATCTGTATCTATAAAGACAGTGGTATGGAGGCATGGCTTTTTAACATAATGACTTAGTCTTGTTGATTCATTTTAGAAAAGACATTGCCATAAAATATGTGGTAAATTGGAGATTCTCAATAATGATGACTTTAAATATTTTCTGCATAAGTATTCACATGACTCTTCCATTGAAGCTGTTAGTACCTGTTCATTAGTACCTGTATAAATGTTCTAACATAGGCAGCTGTACAACCAATGCTAAATGAAATAAAAAAGACACATTTCATTTCAGAGAAGTCTTGTGTTCTTCTCACCTATTTTTGAAGATTGAAGATTGCTCTGTTTTCTTCTTCTTATATCAAAAGAGGTATATTTCCTTCTTTGTTTTATTTTGTTTTGTTTTTTCAGAGAAAACTCCAAGTATTTTTGGCAAGGAAAAGATGATGATACTGATGATGATGGTGATGGTGGTGGTGGTACTGATTAGAGTGCTGATGGTAGTAGTCCTGGTGAGTATGTTGTTGATCATAGCTAATCATCACTGAGATGCTACTATATTTCAAGTGCTGAGAGAGGAGCTTAAACTGTATTCTATCAACACAACAAAATGCAAATTATTTACTTATTTTGCAGATTAACAAAATGAAGATGAAACACAGTAAATTACTTTTTCAAATTACTTGACTGGTAAGACTAGGATCCACATCTTGGTCTATCTAACTCCAAAGCATTTATTCTTTACACTTTTTCATCCTGCGCATCGATCTATTAGAGTTCTTGTCTTTATGTTAGTCATACTCCTATGTTTAAAAGCAAATGAAGATAATTCCTAAGTCAAATGTGTGTGTATGTGTGTTTACATTTCTAAGGATACTGAGACAATTGCTATATAAAATTCAAAGGAAATATGGCTTCACAAATTGTAGCAGATGTCCCAACTGTATTCCCTGAGATCTCACCATTGTAAGGAACTACTGGGCTTCCAACTGCCTGAAAGTACCACGACAGATCAGAAAGTGTTAAAATACATTCTGCCACCCACCCCATGCCCAGTATCTCTCAACCAATGACAGATTTAGAATACAAATCCTTAGCTCCTTTGCCCCTGATCTGAGCTAACTCTGAGGCACTTGTCATATATGACCCCAGAGTTCCCACTTGAAATTCCCATTTACCTTGCCCTACAGGTAACCGGCTTGAAAATGTACTCTTTATTTTGTGCCTTTTCTTTTCTGCTTCAGTTCTCCACTCTCCTAACAATGCTTCCTGGGATCTCCTGCCAAGTAAACCAGTACATTTCAAACCCTAGCCTCAGGGTCTACTTCTAAAGGCACTCAAACTAATTTTCTCATGAATTTCCATGTTTTTATTATGGCTTGAAAATTTTGGGTTACCTATTGAGATTGTATAGCAATGAAAATATTTGAGCAGATTGCAGGCAGTATTATATCCACCATGGTACTCTCCCTTCATTTTTAATGAAATAGAGTTTCAACTATGTTCACTGCATTCTCAAATCCCTAGCTCTTAGATCTGGGACAGCTTTGCCTTTAAACTAAAGGTTATTTGATTTTTTTTGGCCACTAACAGTGCAATGCTTGGAACTTCCTATATTTATCTAGTGCAAAGTCCTTTATGTGTGGTAAACAAGAGTCTAAGGCTCAATGGACTCTCACATTTCATCATAGTTGCTATAGCACTCCTGACCTCAGCCTAGAATTGTGAGGGTGCAGGGCTGCTCCAAAACAAGTGAAGTTGAGTTATTTTGTTTACTTGACACTTTTGACAGAAGAGAGAGCTTTCATTCTAAAGGACTCATTCCCGTAGAAGTTTGATTTACAGGCATACCCCAGAGATATTGTAAGTTCAGGTCCAGACCACCGCAATCAAGTGAATATCACAATAAAGTGGCTGACACAAAATTTTTGGTTTCCCAATGCATATAAAAGTTGTGTTTACACCACACTGTAGTCTATTAAGTATACAATGACATTACATATAAAAATTACACATATCTTAATTTTAAAATACTCTATTACTAAGACATGCTAACAATCATTTGAGCCTTCAGCCAATTACAATCTTTTTGCTGGTGGAGGGTCTTTCCTCAATGTTGATGGCTACCAGCTAATCTGGGTGATGGATGCTCAAGGTTGGGTGGTTGTGGCAATTTGTGAAAATAAGGCAACAGTGAAGCTTGTCATATTAATTGACCCTTCCTTTCATGAAGATTATCTGTGCATGTGATACTGTTTAATAGCATTTTATCAGCAGTAAAACTTCTTTCAAAATTGGAGGCAATTTTTTCAAACCCTGCCACTGCTTTGCTAACTAAGTTTATGTTATAGTCTAATTTCTTTGTTGTCACTTAAACAACATACACAGCATTTTCACCAGGAGCAGATTCCATCTCAAGAAACACTTTCATTGCTCATCCATAAGGAGCAACTTGTCATCCAGTCAAGTTTTATCATGAGAATGCAGCAATTCAGTCATTTCTTCCAGCTCCACTTCTAATCCTAGTTCTTTTGCTGTTTCCACCACAACTACAGTGACTTCCTCCACTAAGTCATTCACAGAGGTTGAGATTACCTTCTTCCAAATTCCAGTTAATGTTGATATTTTGACCTCTGCCCATGAGCCTCAAATGTTCTTAATGGCATCTAGAATCATAAATTTTTTCCAGAATAGTTTCAATTGGCTTTGCCCAGGTCTGTTAGAGGAATCACTATCTACGACAGCTGTACCTTTACAAAGTGTATTTCTTAAAGAATAAGACTTGAAAGTCAAAATTACTCCTTGATCCATGGGCTACAGAATATATGTTGTGTTAGCAAGCATGAAAACATTCATTTTTTCATGAATGAAAAAATCTCCATCGGAGCTTGTGGGTGATGAGGTGCCATACCCATAAGAAATAATATTTTTAAAGGAATTTCTTTTTCTGAGTAGTAGGTCTCAACAGTGGGCTTAAAATACTCAGTAAACCATGATGTAAACAGATGTGCTGTCATCCAGGCTTTGCTGTTCCATTTATAGAGCATGGGAAGAGTAGATTTGGCTTAATAATAAGGACCTTAATATTTTGGGGATGGTAAATAAGCATTGGCTTCAACCTTAAGTCACCAGCTACATTAGCTCCTAACAGGAGAATCAGCCTGTCCTTTGAAGGATTTGAAGCCAGGCATTGACTCCTCTCTAACTATAAAAGCGCTAAATGGCATCATCTTCCAATAGAAGGCTGTTTCATCTATATTGAAAATCAGTTGTTTAGTGTAGCCACCTCCATCAATATCTCAGCTACATCTTCCGGATAACTTGCAGTTTCTATATCTGCACTTCAGCTTTACCTTGTATTTTTAAGTGATGAAGATGACTTTTTTTCCTGAAAACTCATCAACCAACTTCTGCTTGTTTCAAACTTTTTCTTCAATAGCTTCCTCACTTCTCTCAGCCTTCCTTGAAGATTAAAGGCTTTCTCTAAAGTAGACTTTGGCCTGAGGAAATGTTATGGCTGGTGTGATCTTCTTTCCAGACCACTAAAGCTTTTTTCCATATCGGCAGTAAGGTTACTTTCTTAAAATTGGTGCATACCTTGGAGTAGCACTTTTAATTTCCTTTTCCTTTGCATTCACAACTGGGCTAACAGTTTGGCTATCTTTCAGCCTTTCTGGGCTTTTGACATGCCTTTCTTGCTAAGCTTAATCATTTATAGCTTTTGATTAAAAGTGAAAGATGTATAACTATTTCTTTCATTTGAACACTTGGAGACCATTGTAGGGTTATTAATTGGCCTAATTTCAATATTGTTGCACCGCAGGGAATAAGGAAGCCTAAGAAGGAGAAGAGAGATAGGGAAACAGCCAGTGGGTGGAGCAGTCAGAACACACACAACATTTATAACTTTAGTTCACCGTCTTATGTGAGCAGGGTTTGTGGCACCCCAAAACAATCACAATAGGAACATCAAAAATCAGTGATCACAGTTACCATAACAGATATAATAATAATGAAAAAGTGAAATATTGTGAGAGTTACCAAAATGTGACACAGGGACAGGAAGTAAGCACCTGCTGTTGGCAAACTGATACTGATAGACTTGTTGGACACGGTTTCTGCACACCTTCAATTTGCAAAAATTGTAGTATCTATGAAGTGTAATAAAGTGAAGTGCAATAAGGTAAGGTATTCCTGTACACAGTGTAGCACTTAGATGTAATTCTGAATGATTCTGGCTTACCTTCACTCACATTTCTTTATTCCATAAAATTTTTAACTCATTTTATCATTTGTTTTATAAGATAGCTAATGGGTTGTTCATTAACTTATTTAGAGTAGTGGACAATGGTTTGTTTACACTAAGCTCATTTTTTGCTGCTGTATAATTAAATATTTTTTTTCTGAATTTAACTTACTCTGCAGGCATTGTTGGAGAAAACGCATCTGCAGTATTTATGTTTGTAACTCCTTTTTAAATTTACTAGCACAGGGAAATTTTATTCATTTTTAACACATCTTAGGTTTGGTTCTTTGTCTCTTAATCAAATAGAGATCATAATTACTAGAACATTGAATGTCCCATATGAATTTCTCATGCTCCTTACTCTCTGAGAATTCATCTGCACAATTTAACCACAGGAAGAAATAAACATTTCTTTGGATTTATAAGAAGTAAAATATTCAAACCTCAACCGAAGAAACATTCATATCATCTGGGTATGTTCAAGAAAAAAAAAAATGTAAGCCAGACCATCCACCAACACATGAAAAGAGATAGTCACTTCTCTCATCTTGGGGCTGGAAATTCCTTTTTCAACTGACATTTCCAACATCTGAAATATAGCTGCCATCACATTAACCAGATATACAGCACTCTGAGCTGAAAGCATAAATTGTACACATCTTGCTGTCAGTAGCCGTGAAAAGGAAATGTAGGTGCAAGGTCAACATAAACCCCTCCTATAGAAGAAGTCTACTAATCAAGAGGTGATCGGAGATCCTGCTATTGCTGGGATTGTCCTGTTTTTTGTCAAGCTATGTCCTGGGACCAAGAGGCTCAGGAAATGAGCAGGAAGACTTTGTTCTGGATGAAAAGGACTACTTCATGTAGCCTTTGACATGCTTTGAGAGGGAGGATGGAATAAGGGAGAAATAGCATCACATTAAACTCCCGGCTTTACCATTTACCAGCTGTGCAACCATTTAAACACTTGTGTAACAATTTAAACACTTGACCCTTGGTTTTCTCAACTGTGCTGTAGAGGATAATCATTACTTCTTTAACGTACCCCTACAGAGATTTTGTAGGGAATAGATGACGTGATGCATGGGAAAGCACATTGTGTATTGTAAAACTGCATGCAGTAAGTATAATGACTTACTTTTATTGACCCTGTAGTGCATGCTAGATATCCTTCTCAGGGTTTCTTATAATACCTCATTAAATCCTCATGGCAAACTTTGAAAAGGTACTATTATTATTTTCATTGTACATTTCAGTAACTTGAACAAGGTTACAGGACAAATAGAATATGGCAGAGATAGAATGTGAACCCAAGCGATCAAATTCAAAAGACTATACTCTAAAGCAATGGCACTCAGGGAGTGGTCCATCAGTGCCTGTGCACAAGATAAGTGCAGAAATTGAGCACAAATGTTTGAAAACTTATATGGCTTTTTGATATTGCCTCAATGTCAATACACGATCATTTTTATAGTAATATGTGTTAACTGTCATTTATGAAATACTGGTCCACAATGGATTGAAAATAACTCATCTTTCATCATAGATGGTTCGAAAAGCACTGTTCTGAAACACTACAGAACAAGGCTGTAAGTGTTACAAACTTGTAATTGATTTTGTTATTGGAATATCATGGGCAACTTGTAAGACAGACTTGCTAAGAGAATTAGAAGAGAAGCTTTATAAATAATTATATCTAATTGAATGTTCTTATGACTATTATAAAGATAAACAATAATTTATTAAACTAATATCAGGCTTTTGAGTTCAGTCCTCCGGGTCTGGCCAAATTTCTCCACTTTCTTTCCCTCTTTTTCCTGCTCTGTACTTTAGATAGAGTACTACCAGAACAGTAGTTTTTCTACAAAACAAATATTCTATAATATATAAATACTATGGGGGGAGCACAGGGGAGTTTCATCTCTGGGAGAAAGAGACTTGCACTGGCCACAATCGCAAATATCCCCCAAATAAAAAATGGGGGGAAATGAACAACTGTTATCAGAAATCTTGTGTCTAATCAATTATGGAATAAATGAAAAACATCTTTATTTTGCCTGAGATTTTATAACAATGCTTGGAAATATATTGAAATTCCATTTTTCTCCATGAGACAGTTTCTAGGTCTGACTTGTTTAGAATAAATGTTTGAATTTTTACTTTCACTGAAATCTTCTTATATATCAATCAAACTTATTTCATTTTCTCAAAGAACTGCAATTTTCTTTTCTGCATTTTTTTCATTCAAATCCCACCTCAAAGGAAGAAATTCTGATAAAATAAGAAATTCCTAAAGATTATTTTAAATATCTTTTCTGGGTTACACATGAAACCCATTGTTCAAGGCTTGTGGAGCACTTACGTAAAAACCAGTTTCAGTCAGAAATTGAACTCATAAGCATATGTTGTATAAGGATTATAAAATCTAATTTGGTGAGAAGAACAAATGAACATATAAGCTTGAATTAAAAATAAATATAAAATTTAAGAAGTAAGTTACATTTGGAAATTTTGGTCTAAGAATAAACGTCTCCATGAAAGATATAGAAAGGAGGTTGATTTTTTTTTTGGAAACATTGGGATTTATTTATCTTTCTCTACTAAAGATATATAGTTTCTTCTTAGCACAACAGTCAAGACAGCACCTTGGACTCTCAGAGATGGTAAATTCTACTCCCAATTGCTCCATTAACCCAATATATGACCTTGGAAGTTTCTCTAAATCCCTTGGTGCCTCAGTTTCCTTTTCTATCAAATACATATGTCTGAAATAACTAAATCACTTAGCACTGCCTTTAGTGGGGAAAAAACAGGAAAAGAGCAGAGAGTAAAATACCTGAGATTAAAGAAAGTTGGCATCTAAATGCCATGTATCAGTTGAACTGTAATATGTATGAAACTCAAATGGGAGTAAATAACAGTAACAAAAATCAGTTGAATTTTAATATGTATGAAACTTAAATGGGAGTACATAACAGTAACTTAAATGGGAGTAAGTAACAGTAACTATTATAGATTACTGTAAAGTACTTAACAGGGGGCTCTGGTACATAGTAAGTCTCAGTAAACTTTAGCTTTTACTGTTGTTTTTATTATCACCATTACTATTATGATAAAAATCAAGAGTAAGGGCAGCAGAGTAAGTGTGAGTGTAGTGGGGAAGGGGATTTACTCTAGGAAGTAGACCTTGTAGAACTGAAGGAGGAGCTAGAGGAATTCAAGTTTTGAAAGGGAATTGGAGGATTGGAGAAAGTGTCGTCAATCAGTCAATCTATGAACCAAGGCCATCAATTCATCAAAACTAGTATTTCCAGACCCAACAAATTAAAAAGTACAGGATGCTCAGTTCAATTAGAATTTTAAATAAATAAATCCTTTTTTTTTTTTTTTTTTTTAGATTGAGTATGTCCCTGCAGTGGAGGACTATGTCTTTGAAGATAAAATGCCACGATTAATTCTCTGACACGTTCAGGATTGGCCTTATTAGGAGATAAAAGATTATTACCAATATTTCACTGCTATAATTAACTCTTGCATTATTTGGGACATACTTGTACAAAAATATTTATTGTTTACCTGAAATTACAATTTAAATAAATGTTTTGTATTTTACCTGTTAATCTTAGACTATGAAAGGAGAGTTCTTAGGGAGAGTTATGGGAAGGTTATCTTCTCTGTCCTTGTCTCACCACTGTAGGTCCACAACCTGGCATTTAGTGGTAGGCCTGGAGCTGCTCTTGGTCAACAAGGTCAGAAGTTAGGAAGAAGAGCTATATATCAAGCAGAAGAGAATGAGAAGAAACAGGAACCCACTTCTGCATCTGTCTATAGCGACATCTGATTATAACAACCTCCAAAAGATAATGGTTGCTGCTTCAATTCCAACCCTCCAAATCTCAAGCAAGTATATCTCTGGGACAACTGTAACCTATAACTCTATAGGGAAGAGGTTTCTGAGAACTGTATGTCACAGCTTAAACATATGAAGACAATACAAACCATCCTGATGATGATGACGGTTGATGATAATGAAGATAATAATATGAGTGTTTTCTCAAGGAAGGCTACTTTTTGATGGCAGTTGTGGGAGACATTAGAGAAGTTTCATTTTTACCTAAATGGTTGGTAAATAAATTACTGTGTGACAGTAAATTATTGTGTGACAGAGTTCAAGTTATATGATATAGTAGATTCACATTATGCCAAAAACTGTAAGACTCCCAGACACAGCCCAGGAATTCATTTTGAGAGTTTTCATAGGCTTCTGAATGTGCTACCATCTATGCTCTTAATTTAAACCTTGATTTGTTGTGTAGACAACAGCCTATTCTGAAAACAACACTAAATGCTGCAGTGCAGGACTATCTGTTGTGGATAAAGTAACAAAATTACATTTTCAACCCATTATGGTCATCCTCTTGTTTGGAAGATGTAGATTGTTACCAATATTTTTAACTCTTATAATTAACTTGAATAAATTTCCTTACAAAATAAATATGTACACTTGTAAATATTCCATTATAGTATATTTCTTAGTGTAGATACCCTGGAGTAAAAGAAAAATATTTAGAAAACAAAGTAACAATTTTTAAAGCAAAGTATCTATTATCAAATTTTTCTCCAGATGGGTATTACCAATTACACATCCACCAGCCCAGCAATGTGAAAATATCATCTCCCACACCCCCATCCACACCCACGCTGACAATTATTATTAAAAACTAATTTTTACCAACTTGAGAAGGAAACAGCGCTATTTTAATTTTTTTCTGTGGTGGATTCATATGTTTACTAGATATGTATATGTATCCTTCTATGAGATACTTGTTAGGTTATTTCCCATTTCTCTGTTGTGGCATTCATTTGTTTTTCTTGTTAATAACACTCCCGAAGTTTTATGTCAGTCTTTTCATTTGTTTATACTATTTTATGGCAAAGGATTTTCTTAATTAAGTGGTTGTAGTCAAATCTGCTAGTTTTTATCTTTGTTTTTGGTTTGTGATGTCATGTATAGACATGCCTATCTACGATTGAAAGTATTTTAAAAAGCAATTTGTATGTTTTCTACTTTTTAAGAATGTGCATTTTCTACCAAAGTCTTTGGTTTGATATGTGCAATGAAGAAGAATATCTAACAATACCTCAAGTTTTCTCAAATAATATTCCAATTATCCTAATATTCTTTGTGACTTAAAATTCCTATTCTGACTTAAAAAGACTTTTATCATAAATGCTGTATATAATCATAGTCTTAGCACATAGTGTGAGTCCTACAGTCAGACTACAAGGTAATTACTGTCACTTACAAGCCGTGTGACCTTAAGCGATTTATTTAATCACCCTGTGACTAAGTTTTCTAATCTGTAAAATTGGAATAATGTGAGGATAAAATTATCACAAGGATTAGCAAGCTGAATTAACACATGTAAAGCTCATAGACGACTGCCTGGCACATAGTGAATATGCGAGAAATGTTACTGGTTGTTGTGTAGCAAGATGTACAATGAAACACTGCCACAGTTTCAGATTTTGGATTTTGAGGACTGGTCTTGGAGGGTCACCTTGGAGAGAGTCTCATAGAGTCCCACATCTACCCTCTGCCTCAATGAGATAGGATCCTCCACTTTGATGAGATATTACCACTTGGAGAACTTGCTACATGTCAATCCCTGCTATGGGCAAAATAGACTTTTAATCTAATACAGTAGACTTGAAATCATTCAAATATGAGAGAAGAGCTGGAGTCAGAATGAGATAAAAAAGCGCCTGAGACTACACTCTAAATTGTTAACATATTTAAGGGATAGAAGAAAGAAAAGGAGAACTGTTAGGGAAAATAGAAAGAAATTGTTTCCCGGATCAAAAGCAGTTCTAGACTGAACTATGTCTCCCACCCCTGGTAGTATTGAAGCTCTAGCCCTCAATGGGACTATATTTGAAGATAAGACCTGTAAAGATGTAATTAAAGTTAAATGAGGTCCTAAGAGTGGGGCCCTAATCCAATAAAGCCTGTATTCTTGTAAGAAGAGGAAGAGACTTCAAGGATGCCTGGAAAGGCCATGTGAGGACACAGCCAGGCAGGAGCCATCTGCAAGCCAAGAAGAGAGCCCTCAGGAGAAACCACACTTGGTGACACCTGGACCTTGGCTGTCCAACCTCCAGAATTGTAAGAAATACATTTCTGTTGTTGTAGTCACCCAGTCTCTGGGATTTTGTCATGGCGGCCCCGGCAGACAAATATAGGATCCAAGAGAAGAGAGAGTTTGAAAAAGGAGGGAGGGAGTGATTGTGAGAAGGGCTGCTGAAAACATAACAATAAAGTAAGCTGAGAACTTCAGTGTCTGTTGGATCAGGAAATAAGAAGTCATTATTAATTTTGACAACAACATTTCAATGGACTGGTAGAGGCAGGTTGCAGTGAATTGAAGACTAAAGAGCAGGATTCATATAGAAAATATGGCAATATTTCAAATCATCAAAATGACAATATGGCTGAGTAGGCGTTATATAATGAATAAATAACTTCATAATTAAATGCTTATTCACAACTTTTAGTCTGAACATCTTTTGCTGTAGGAGATCTTGCCAAATTGATTGCCTTCGTGCTTCCCGGTTCAAATCTAAATTAGTCACTGCTCTTACATACATGTTAGCTTATCATTTTTAAATTGTAGTCTGTATCATAGTTACTTATACTTCTGTAGTTACTTAATTTTCTCTCTCATGAGGCAGTAAGCAATGTGAGAACAAGGGTCATATTTGGTTTATTCCATTATCTGTGATTAGAACATAGTGAACATTTAATATGCATTAAATAAAACTAAAATTCATTCAACAATATGTCATTAAAATCTTTACATACCAAATATATCATTTTACTGACTGGATTTTATGTATACATATAATTTACACCAGCTTTTCCTACTATAAATTATACTATCTAGAATTGTTTAGCCAGTTAAGGATTAAATTCTGCCATAAAATTTAACTTTTTTTTCTTTCAGAAAAACTGTTTTGACCCTGGCCTTCTTTTGCAAGTAGTTTTCTAATTTTCTAAAGAATGTTTTGGCCTGTCATGGTTGCTCATGCCTACAATCCCAGCACTTTGTAAGGCAGAGGTGAGAGGACAGCTTGAGGCCAGGAGGTCGAGACCAGCCTGGGCAACATAGTGAGACCTAACTCTATATATTAAAAATAAAAATAAAAATAAATTAGCAGGGCATGCTGGTGCATGTGAGCATGGGAGGTCGAGGTTACAGTGAGCAGTGATTATATCACTGAACTCCAGCCTGTGCAAAAGAGTGAGACCCTGTCTCAAAAGAAAAAGAAAAAAATATTTCATGGTAATTGCCTTATTCAAGTTTCCAACTCTAGTTGTACACAGCATTCTCATTTTTAATCTGTGTTAAGTAATTGTTTCCTATTTCTTAATTCTAACTTTGATGGCTTTTTTCCTTTAAACTTTATTGAAGTATAATTTACATATAATAAAATTCACCTATTAAGTTCTACAGTTTGATGAACTTACACAAATGCCACCACCATAAACAAGATACAGAACACTTCCATCACTCAGAGAAGTACACTCATGCCCCTTTGCAGACAATCACTTCTACCTCTGCCCAAGGCAACCACTGATATACTTTGTCAATTTAGATGAAGATCTCATATAAATTGAATCATATGGCACACATTCAGCAGAACATGATGTCACAGGGATTCATCCATGTAGTTGTATGTATCAGTAGTTGATTCCTTTTTATTGCCGCATAGTATCTTTCCAATAAAACACTTTATTCTTTTCAAAGAATAAAAAAATTATTTAGAAACTATTGCTCATCCATTCACAAGATGATAAATATTTAGGTTATCATCAGGTGCTTGAGTTTTCTATTGCTATTGTAACAAATAAACACAAACTTGATGGGATACAATGACACAAATTTATCGTCTTATAGCTCTGGAGATAAAAAGTCCAAAATAAGTTTCATGGTACTAAAATCAAGATGTGGCAGGACTCCATTTCTTCTGGACATTTAGAGGCAGTATTTTCTTTCTTTTTCCAGCTTCTAGACGTTCCTACATTCCTTGGCTCCTGGGCTTCTTTCATCTTCAAAGCCAACACATCTTTCTCATAGCTTTCTTATCTCTGACTTGACAATCTCTCTTTTTCACTTGTAAGCAGCCTTGTGATTACGTTGGGCTTACCCAGATCCAGATCATCTAGGATAATCTCTCTACCCAAGATCTTTAATGTAATCACACCTGCAAAGTCCCTTTTGGGAAGAAAGATAATATATTCATAGTTTCTGGAGATTAGGCCTTTCCAGGCAAAGATGTGGAAATCTCTGTGGGACCATTTTTCTGCCTCCTACACAAGGTAAAGGATATTATGAGTGAAGCTGTGGTGAACACGCATGAACAAGTCTCTTGTGAACATAGGTTTTTACTTCATTTAGTGGCAGAAGTGCTGAGCCGGACAGTAAATATATGTTTAGCTTTATGATAAACTGCCAAATCGTCTTCCAAAATGGTTGCTCCATGTTACATGCTCACTAACACTGTTTGAGATTTCATTGCCTCCATATCTTTTTCAATACTCAATACTGTCAAACTTTCAAATTTTAGCCATTTATTGGGTAAGGAGTAGTGTCTCAGTTGTGGTTTTAATTTGCATTTTCTCGATGACTAATATGTTGAGCATCTTTTCCCATGAAAACTGATTACACAAATATATTTTTGTGTGAAGTATGTGTTCAACATTTATGCCCATTTTCATTGTCTTTTGTTGTCTCATTAAATTGTAACAATGTGTGCGTGTGTGTGTGTGAAAAACAAGTGTTTTTTGAGATATATGTATTTTGAATATTGCCTCAAAGTCTTGGGCTTCTCTTTTTCTTAACTGAATATCTTCCTATGAGCAAAACTTTAAACATTTAATTTTTCATTTTTTTCTATTATTATTAGTGAGTATACTGCATAGGATACCATCATGATGATGATTTTTCCCTACCCTCTCACAATCTGTTTTGTATTTTCAGCTTTTACATTTAGTCCTGTGATCCATTCTTAGTCAGTTTTTGTGTACAGCCTGAGATAAGGGCGAAGGCCCATTTCTTCTCCATAGTAATACCCAATTGTTTCAGCACTATTTATTGAAATTACTACATTTCTCTTATTGATATACATTGGCAACTCTGTAAAAAATTAATTAAAGTATTGTACTTAGCATTTTAATAATATTTTAAATCCTTTTGTTAAGTGTATATTGCTAATATTTTCTCTTTATATGTTTCTTTTGACAGCCTTTCTAATATATACCTATTTAATAAATATGTCAAAATCAGCTGGATTTTTTAGTATTCTTAAATCTTGGATTTATAAGTCAATTCTATAAATTTTCTGTCTTGCAATTTTGCAAGGGATTATGGGAATTGATTATAAACCTGTTACAAAAAATATTAGAATTTAATAAGGTAGAGAAATTGAAAGACAATATATAAAAGTCTATAATTGCCTATGTTCAAATAATCAGCAATCAGAAAACAGAATATTAAAAAATGTATGCTGTTTAAAAAACAATGGAAAATGGTAAAATAGCTAGATATAAATTTTACAAGCATTGCATCAGACATAATTTAAAAAGCTATAAAGAATTATAAACAAGGATTCAAATAACTGAAAAGCTATCCTATGCCTTTGCATGGGAAGATATAATTGCATGATTATGTCACTGTTCACTAACTCTTCCATATATTCAATACGATCCTAATTAACAAACCAGTAGGATTTTGTTGTCATTTACATGCTTTTTCCCTTGTAGTTTTTAGATTTATATTTGATTTTTGTACCTATAGGAAACTAAACAAATTATATTAAATTCACCTTGAAAATAAATATGTAAAGAGGTTAGAACATTTTCTAATAATGGAGAAAATTAGAAAAATCTAATAATGGGGACAGATAGTCATAGAATTTAAAAATATATTATCAAATAAAATAATTATTAAAACCTTAGCACTAGAAATGAATACATATTTGTAATGGCACTAGAAATAAGTTAAACCAAATGATAAAACAGAGTAAAGGAAAAAGAAAGAGACACACACGATTGGCTTTAGTTTATGTTAATGATGGCAATGTAAATTAGTAGGGAAGATAGGGATAATTATATATAAATCATAATAAATAAAAGTAAAGATAAGTCATCATTCTTTAAAACAAAATAAATTTTTGATGGAACAAAGATTTAAAGCAAGCATAACATTTCCAGAAAGAAAGCACTGTGTATTTATTTATAATACAGAAATGAGAAAGACCTTTCTAAATTAGACATATAAACACCTTTACAAAGAATAGATAACACTGACTACATTAAAACAAACAGACAAAAACTTACCATAAACAAAGTCAAAAGGCCCACAAGAAACTGCAAAATAATTTTGCAATATATGCAACAGAAACAAAACAATTTTTCAAGTTTTTCAAGATGCATATATAAAATCTTGAAGAAAAATTTGCAAGAGCTATAAACAGGCAGTATAGAGAAAAATATAATGAAACATGGAATAAATGTCTGCTGAGATATAGAACCCCACTCACACTCATATTTATATAAAATAATTAACTCATTCAATAAATTTATTGAGTATTTCTTCTATGTGTTGGGAAAACAGCCATTAACAAAATAAACCCAAATCTCAGCTCTAATGCTGCTTACATTCTAGTAAGCAAATAATAGACAACAAACAAGATAAATGAATACAATATAGTTTATTAGATGAGGACTGAGTGCTATGGAGAAAATAAAGCAGAGAAAGGAGAATGGAAGTTCTAAGGGGAGGGAGGAGTGCTGCAATTTTCTATATGATAATCAGGCACGACCTCCAATAAAGGTAACAATGGGATACATTTCACAATTCCACACCTAATGGAAATGTGTGTATGTGCTGCAAAAGATATGTTCAAGAATGTCTATAGTATCATTATTTGTGACAGCAACAACTGGAAAAAATCCTATCTATCAAGTCTATCAATACTGGAATAAATAAATATTTTGGTATATTCACACAATAGAATCACATGCAACAATAAATCTGAATGTGCTACAATTACAAGAGAACAATATGTTGGAATCTCAAGAACATATCTGAAAGTGAAGAAAGTCATATTTCAGAGTCTTCACTGTGTGGCTCCATTTAGATCAAGGTTAAAACTAGGCAAAACTAAAAATAAGTTTAGAATTTAGGATAGCAGTTACCTTTGAGGAGGAGAGAGAGTGTAATAATTACACTGTGCTTGAGGTTGTCTTTAGGATACTGAGAGTGTTCTATTTCTTGGCCTGAGTAATGGTCACACAATTGTTTTCTCATGGGACAATTCACTGAGCTGTGCAAATGCAATTTATGCAGTTTTCTTTATGTCTGTTAGATGCCAGTTTTAAAAAAAATAAAAAGAATGATTTAACTTTCTCTTTCTAGATGCCTAAGATTCTTTCATTATTGTTGATGTTTAAAAACTGAACCATTCATTTTTATCTTTTCATTAACTTTTCCTGCTACTCAGTGAACAGTTTGATCTGCATACTTGGGCCTTTCACAGGCCAGAGAAGCTTCTTCATGTTTTCCCTCTTTTCTTTAATAAGAAATATTACACTTCATTGGCTCTCTTGTCTCTGGTCTTCAATTTCTACCATATTCATTCCTATTGTCCTTATGTCTTTGAATATTTCTGCTGCACTTTAAGAGTAATTACCATTTGTCTTTCAAATTACTTATTTGATTTTCAGAATTATCAGTTCACTTCTGAACTTTTTACTGTTAGTAATTTTCATTCTGAAATTGCTTTTTACTTTCCTAATATAGTAGTCATTGAGGCTGTTCACATGTTTTTAGTTCAGTTAATTTTTTTTTTTTTTTTTTTTTTTTTTTTTAGGTGGCAGAGAAGGTACTGTTCCCATTGAAATTAGTAATGGCCATGTGACCTGGTTCAACTCATGAAATGTAAGTGGAAGTTGAATACAGATCTTATGTGCAGAGGCTTTAAGAGTTATGAGATAGTTGTCATACTCTTATCTATAATCTTTATACCTCAGTGATTAGCAACACTCCCTGTCATGGCTTCTTCATCGTTCTGTGTCCTAGAGTGAAGTCCTATAATATTAAATATGTAGGACAAGCCACAAATAAGATCTTCCTGCATGAAGCCACTGATATTTTGGACTTTTTGTTACTGCAGCAACGTCATACCTATCCTGACTGATATATGGCATATAATCATTCCTAATATTTTCCTAATATTAGTAATTTATACAATTTCATTTGTTTACTGTCATAATTACATAATTATACAATAGTTACTTATATAATTTTATCTGTTTAATGTCATAATTATTCCAAAAATTGTGACCAATTTCTTCATATTAATTGCCATCATCTCTTTTCTTTTTTTTTTTTTTTTTTTGAGATGGAGTCTCGCTTTGTTGCCCAGGCTGGAGTGCAGTGGCTGGATCTCAGCTCACTGCAAGCTCCGCCTCGCGGGTTCACGCCATTCTCCTGCCTCAGCCTCCCGAGTAGCTGGGACTACAGGCACCTGCTACCTTGCCCGGCTAGTTTTTTGTATTTTTTAGTAGAGACGGGGTTTCACGGTGTTAACCAGGATGGTCTCGATCTCCTGACCTCGTGATCCACCCGTCTCGGCCTCCCAAAGTGCTGGGATTACAGGCTTGAGCCACTGCGCCCAGCCCATCGTCTCTTTTCTTTTCTTACAGTGTGGACTTTTTCATCGTCTCAATGGGATGTTTATCTAAAATGCATACATCCTTAAATGAAGAGTGCCCTTGACTTCCCCTCACTGTATATTGTGTTATTGTTAGAATTTTCAAACATGCTAAAGGAGCTGATAAGTCTAAGTTCACATCAATAATTACATTATTCCACAACCTGAGAGAAGTGAAGCCAAGTTGAGTGTAGTCCCAGTAGAGAGATGTTTTCTATGTTCTCTTTCTTTTGTGTTTAGTAAAGGTACTTCACCAGAGGTCAATTTTCTGTACCAATTTCTGTTTGGCTGGAGCAAATTCCAGCTGTGTCTGTGCTTGGTCTCCCACCTGATGCCACCACATCAGAGAGAAGCCCATATTACACTCGAAACGAGCCCCTGCTTCCCTGCTGAGTTTTGTGTTTTGTGACGTTCCCAAGCAAAATTTGAAATCTTCCTGTTTTAATTTTTGTAATGTTTATCATGAAAATAACACTCTCACATGTGAATAAATCAAATAGTAAGATTAGCCTATCCTAATTTCTATACCTCCTACCCCCACACCTGTTTAAACCTGTAGTCCCACTCTCCAGGAGAAACCTCTTTCTTAATTGGTAAAGTAGGTGTTAATTTTTAATATTTTTAATATTTCAAATAAAGAAAAACAAAGAAATAAAGTAAAATTGTATGTTAAAAATTAGTTCTAATTAAAATTCACTATAATGGTTAAAATAGCTAACATGTATTGAATGATTATGCTCTGGGGACTGTGGAAAAACCTCTTTAACATGTTCCTGTCACCTCCAAAATACTAGATAACAAACTTATATCTCTGCCACTTTGTTTAAAAACTCCAGATAGGTATTGATTGATTGCCTGAAATTTTTTAAAAAGTTTTGCTAAGTGAACCTTTAACCCACTCCACTTCTCTTCTCACTGCTTAATAGAACCATTTCTTGCAATTCTTCAATTTGTTGTTAGGTTATATTTAATATTTCAGATATTAGGGTGCTTACATTTGCTTCCACATTCCTTATACCATTTCACTTCCCACTGTCTATGTGCTATTCTCTTACATTTATACCAGATTTTTTTTTGGTTAATACATTCATTTAGTTCTGCATCACCATCTAAGTCTTACACAATTTATCCGTGAGTTGACCAAAGTTGAAAACCATTACATTATTATGTTATTATGAATGCGAGCTAAGGTTACATTCCCTTTCCTATATGAATAATACCAAAACTCCTAAGGCACCTAGAAGAGAATGTTAGGAGCATCAAGGCAAAGACAAACCCTCTTTTTTTTTTTAAATTTATTTATTATTATTATACTTTAAGTTGTAGGGTACATGTGCATAACGTGCAGGTTTGTTACATATGTATACTTGTGCCATGTTGCTGTGCTGCACCCATCAACTCGTCATTTACATCAGGTATAACTCCCAATGCAATCCCTCCCCCCTCCCCTCTCCCCATGATAGGCCCCAGTGTGTGATGTTCCCCTTCCTGAGTCCGAGTGATCTCATTGTTCAGTTCCCACCTATGAGTGAGAACATGCGGTGTTTGGTTTTCTGTTCTTGTGATAGTTTGCTAAGAATGATGGATTCCAGCTGCATCCAAGTCCCTACAAAGGACTCAAACTCATCCTTTTTTATGGCTGCATAGAATTTCATGGTGTATATGTGCCACATTTTCTTAATCCAATCTGTCACTGATGGACATTTGGGTTGATTCCAAGTCTTTGCTATTGTGAATAGTGCTGCAATAAACATACGTGTGCATGTGTCTTTATAGCAGCATAATTTATAATCCTTTGGGTATATACCCAGTAATGGGATGGCTGGGTCATATGGTACATCTAGTTCTAGATCCTTGAGGAATCGCCATACTGTTTTCCATAATGGTTGAACTAGTTTACAATCCCACCAACAGTGTAAAAGTGTTCCTATTTCTCCACATCCTCTCCAGCACCTGTTGTTTCCTGACTTTTTAATGGTTGCCATTCTAACTGGTGTGAGATGGTATCTCATTGTGGTTTTGATTTGCATTTCTCTGATGGCCAGTGATGATGAGCATTTTTTCATGTGTCTGTTGGCTGTATGAATGTCTTCTTTTGAGAAATGTCTGTTCATATCCTTTGCCCACTTTTTGATGGGGTTGTTTGTTTTTTTCTTGTCAATTTGTTTGAGTTCTTTGTAGGTTCTGGATATTAGCCCTTTGTCAGATGAGTAGATTGCAAAAATTTTCTCCCATTCTGTAGGTTGCCTTCTGCTAGCTTTCGAATGTGTTTGCTCTTGCTTCTCTAGTTCTTTTAATTGCGATGTTAGAGTGTCAATTTTAGATCTTTCCTGCTTTCTCTTGTGGGCATTTAGTGCTATAAATTTCCCTCTACACACTGCTTTAAATGTGTCCCAGAGATTCTGGTATGTTGTATCCTTGTTCTCATTGGTTTCAAAGAACATCTTTATTTCTGCCTTCATTTCGTTATGTACCCAGTAGTCATTCAGGAGCAGGTTGTTCAGTTTCCATGTAGTTGAGCGGTTTTGATTGAGTTTCTTAGTCCTGAGTTCTAGTTTGATTGCACTGTGGTCTGAGAGACAGTTTGTTATAATTTCTGTTCTTGTACATTTGCTGAGGAGTGCTTTACTTCCAATTACGTGGTCAATTTTGGAGTAAGTATGATGTGGTGCTGAGAAGAATGTATATTCTGTTGATTTGGGGTGGAGAGTTCTATAGATGTCTATTAGGTCTGCTTGCTGCAGAGATGAGTTCAATTCCTGGATATCCTTGTTAACTTTCTGTCTCGTTGATCTGTCTAATGTTGACAGTGGAGTGTTGAAGTCTCCCATTATTATTGTATGGGAGTCTAAGTCTCTTTGTAAGTCTCTAAGTACTTGGTTTATGAATCTGGGTGCTCCTGTATTGGGTGCATATATATTTAGGATAGTTAGCTCTTCCTGTTGAATTGATCCCTTTACCATTATGTAATGGCCTTCTTTGTCTCTTTTGATCTTTGATGGTTTAAAGTCTGTTTTATCAGAGACTAGTATTGCAACCCCTGCTTTTTTTTGTTCTCCATTTGCTTGGTAAATCTTCCTCCATCCCTTTATTTTGAGCCTATGTATGTCTCTGCGTGTGAGATGGGTCTCCTGAATACAGCAGACTGATGGGTCTTGACTCTTTATCCAGTTTGCCAGTCTGCGTCTTTTAATTGGAGCATTTAGTCCATTTACATTTAAGGTTAAGATTGTTATGTGTGAACTTGATCCTGCCATTATGATATTAACTGGTTATTTTGCTCGTTAGTTGATGCAGTTTCTTCCTAGCCTCAATGGTCTTTACATTTTGGCATGTTTTTGCAATGGCTGGTACCGGTTGTTCCTTTCCATGTTTAGTGCTTCCTTCAGGGTCTCTTGTAAGGCAGGCCTAGTGGTGACAAAATCTCTAAGCATTTGCTTATCTGTAAAGGATTTTATTTCTCCTTCACTTATGAAACTTAGTTTGGCTGGATATGAAATTCTGGGTTGAAAATTCTTTTCTTTAAGAATGTTGAATATTGGCCCCCACTCTCTTCTGGCTTGTAGAGTTTCTGCTGAGAGATCTGCTGTTAGTCGGATGGGCTTCCCTTTGTGGGTAACCCGACCTTTCTCTCTGGCTACCCTGAAGATTTTTTCCTTCATTTCAACTTTGGTGAATCTGGCAATTATGTGTCTTGGAGTTGCTCTTCTCGAGGAGTATCTTTGTGGCGTTCTCTGTATTTCCTGGATTTGAATGTTGGCCTGCCCTACTAGGTTGGGGAAGTTCTCCTGGATGATATCCCGAAGGGTGTTTTCCAACTTGGTTCCATTTTCCCCCTCACTTTCAGGCACCCCAATCAGACGTAGATTTGGTCTTTTTACATAATCACATACTTCTTGCAGGCTTTGTTCATTTCTTTTTCTTCTTTTTTCTTTTGGTTTCTCTTCTCGCTTCATTTCATTCATTTGATCCTCAATCGCTGATACTCTTTCTTCCAGTTGATCGAGTCGGTTACTGAAGCTTGTGCATTTGTCACGTATTTCTCGTGTCATGGTTTTCATCTCTTTCATTTCGTTTATGACCTTCTCTGCATTAATTACTCTAGCCATCAATTCTTCCACTTTTTTTTCAAGATTTTTAGTTTCTTTGCGCTGGGTACGTAATTCCTCCTTTAGCTCTGAGAAATTTGATGGACTGAAGCCTTCTTCTCTCATCTCGTCAAAGTCATTCTCCGTCCAGCTTTGATCCGTTGCTGGCGATGAGCTGCGCTCCTTTGCCGGGGGAGATGCGCTCTTATTTTTTGAATTTCCAGCTTTTCTGCCCTGCTTTTTCCCCATCTTTGTGGTTTTATCTGCCTCTGGTCTTTGATGATGGTGATGTACTGATGGGGTTTTGGTGTAGGTGTCCTTCCTGTTTGATAGTTTTCCTTCTAACAGTCAGGACCCTCAGCTGTAGGTCTGTTGGAGATTGCTTGAGGTCCACTCCAGACCCTGTTTGCCTGGGTATCAGCAGCAGAGGCTGCAGAAGATAGAATATTTCTGAACAGCGAGTGTACCTGTCTGATTCTTGCTTTGGAAGCTTCCTCTCAGGGGTGTACTCCTCCCTGTGAGGTGTGGGGTGTCAGACTGCCCTAGTGGGGGATGTCTCCCAGTTAGGCTACTCAGGGGTCAGGGACCCACTTGAGCAGGGAGTCTGTCCCTTCTCAGATCTCAACCTCCGTGTTGGGAGATCCACTGCTCTCTTCAAAGCTGTCAGACAGAGTCGTTTGCGTCTGCAGAGGTGTCTGCTGCGTTTGTTTAGTTTACTGTGCCCTGTCCCCAGAGGTGGAGTCTACAGAGACAGGCAGGTTTCCTTGAGCTGCTGTTAGCTCCACCCAGTTCTAGCTTCCCAGCAGCTTTGTTTACCTACTTAAGCCTCAGCAATGGCGGGCGCCCCTCCCCCAGCCTCGCTGCTGCCTTGCCTGTAGATCACAGACTGCTGTGCTAGCAATGAGGGAGGCTCCGTGGGTGTGGGACCCTCCCGGCCAGGTGTGGGATATGATCTCCTGGTGTGCCTGTTTGCTTAAAGCGCAGTATTGGGGTGGGAGTTACCCGATTTTCCAGGTGTTGTGTGTCTCAGTTCCCCTGGCTAGGAAAAGGGACTCCCTTCCCCCTTGCGCTTCCCAGGTGAGGCAATGCCTTGCCCTGCTTCAGCTCTCGCTGGTCGGGCTGCAGCAGCTGACCAGCACTGATAGTCCGGCACTCCCCAGTGAGATGAACCCAGTACCTCAGTTGAAAATGCAGAAATCACCGGTCTTCTGTGTCGCTCGCGCTGGGAGTTGGAGACTGGAGCTGCTCCTATTTGGCCATCTTCGACAAACCCTCTTATATTCCAACATTTGCTTCAAATCACTTGTTTATATGCTACTTATTTTTTTCATGAAATTTCATATTGCCCTCCTTCTCTTTTGAATCACATGCTTTATCATACCTCCAGTTTGTGCCATCCCCTCAATCACAGAGTCCCCTGCATGACATCTTCTTTTCTCTTCATTGGCCTCCCTCCCAGAGCCCATCATTCTCCTACGGCACTCTAAAATGACCACCTTAAAGCCAGATGGACCACCGTCATCCTGAGATTCCCCTGTATTGCTCTACTTCTTTGACCCTGTATCTTTGTACTTCTTGATCTTCTCCCTCATTTTGCTGGAGTACACCCTCAGATAACTTTACCAAAATGTAAAGAGATTCGGGAGGTGTGGCTGCTTGTTTCAAGATGTGGGACCTAGTTATCTCCCCCTCAATATCCTTTCTCTTTTTCTTACTAAGGAACAGAATTTGAGGTTTGTTTGTTTGTTTTTTTCTTGGGCTTCAAAGTGCCCAAATAAAGATGCAACTTTGCAGCTAGGTATGTTCAATAATTTAAGGAGGCATTGTTAGGTGCAATTTCAGGGAACACTTCTTTGATGGGTGAAAATACCTGGTAAGCACTCCATAGACAAGCATGCACCTACTTCTAACTAGAACGCAGAAATGATAGGAGGAACTCCAACAGCCATTTCCAACATGAGGTAACCTTGTGAACAGAAGTCATGCACTAAGCATAATAAAACAGAGGAACCAGGCACTAAGAAGCCTGGGAAGTTGATGACATCATGAAACTGCTAAAGTAGCCCTGTTACAATATACTGTACTTAAAACATAGCTGCCACTTTCTTAAAAATATATTTTACAAGGGAAAGAGAAAAATTTATATGCAATTTAAGTAACTGTTATTTCTGATCTCAGTTGCTAGCTACTGAATGCAATTACATATTGAAAATGGTGATAAAATTTCTGGGCTCTTAAATATCTAAAAATATTTTAGATATTTAAATTCTGCCCTCATACTTGCTAACTATTTTGTGATTACAGAATTCAAGGTTGAAAATTACTTTCCCTCTATGCTGTAGGCATTTCTCTGTTTTCTTCTAGCATTCATTGTTGCTGTCAAGAATCTGATGCACGTTTGATTTTCATTTCTTTGTGGGAAATTGTTTTTTTCCTCTTTGAAAAGTTTGGAATCTTTAAGATTTTCTTAATGTTTTAAAACTTTACAAGAATGTATCCAGATGTGGGTTTTGTTTTCATTTTCATTCTTTGTACAAGACACTCAGTAATACATGACCTAAAGATTGATGTTCTGTAACTCAAAGAAAGTGTCTCCTATTATTTCTTGGATAATGTTCGCCCTTCCTTTTTCTTTGTTCTGTATGTCTACTTGTCAGTTACTGGACCTCTGCATTTGTTTATTAGGTTCCATCCTTTCCTTTATGTTTTTGGTTCTACTTTTATTTCTCTACATTCTGGAAGATTTCCTGTATATTTGAAGCAGCTTTCTTGACTTTTTAAAATTTTAGCAATTATATTTTTAATGTCTAACATCCCATTACATTTTAGTAATTCTATTTTTAATGTCTAATCCCATTCTTACATTATAGTAGTTACTTTTCATAGCATCCTATCATAATATTATGGAACACAATATCTTCTCAAATATCTGGGTGAATATTAATTAAAGGTATTATATTTTGGTGTTTATTGACATTAAAATGTTTTCTACTCCTTGTTTCCTCTGAGAAAACTTTTAAACATCTTTTTTGGTTGGTTTATCATGCTTCTTTTGTGTTCTTAAATTTTTATATGTGTCTTATAATCTTTGATGATTTTTACAGAAACAGGACTAGGTAACCACGTGGGTATTTTCTGCATCTGTAAGGAGCTAATTTTCTCACTATGTCTTAGCTTGTTTCTCCCTGAGCAGAAGGTCCTGCCAGGAGGTGGAAAGTGTGAGAGTGGTATAGTGCAGGCAGACATTGGGTCCCCAAATTACAGAATGAGGAGGGTCACCAACACCACACTTAAAAGACTTGACTTTTCTGGATGGCTATTTAATTTTGCTATGGAAGAGATTTGACTCGTGGTAAATATCAGACTGTCTTCACCACCCTACAGCACAGATATGGGAGGGAGAAAAGGGTACGAACAGTAGTTATTTTATTGCTGTCTTCTATCATACTCACTAACTCTGGGGCAGAGTCTCTCTGGGATTCACTGGGTCAGTTGGTTTCCCTCTTCTCTGCAGCCATCTTTGTACAATTTCACCATTCCTTTCCTGTCTTTCAAAAATGTATTGAAAAATCTCATTCATCAAAATTGACTACCCAATCAGTTTTCTTCTCTATTATATATTGAATCCTTTTGTTCTTTCATTCTTTTATTTTTGTGAACAGAAGTACATCATGTTGCCCTAGATTCTGTATTCAAAGGGAGCTGATTCATGCCAGTAAAACAGAATCCAAGTGGTATGTTCCCTGAGTTCTTTCTGTATCTCCAGCGCTCTTTTTTGGTCAATAAGCTTTCATTCTATGTGACACAGACTCAACAAATAGTTATTGATTTACTTCATTAAAATATCCAGAGTTAGACAAAGCTTGCAGCATGGCTCTACCCCAGGGTTTATTGTTGTCAGTCCCTCTGTCTCCCCATCTCTTGAATCAGTATTCTTTTTTGGCTTTACTTTTATGATGCCACTAGCAGCTCTAGGCTTATATCAATGCAGGATCAAGTCTAGAAGAAGAGTTCCCCAGAATACAAGCAAATTTGCCATTCTTAGTTTATTTGCATTCCTGTTACAATCTCTGTGGTGAGAGGATTATAATGTTCTTTGCAGTATAAAGGAACTGCATCTCTAAACCATTTCTATCAGCCAAAGGGATGCAATGCTCTGAGTGCCCACTCTAACACCAGGGGTGGTGTTGCTGATATTGCTAGTTTCATTGAAAATTCATTCTCCCTTTCTTCCCTTATAAATGTAACTCTTGGATTTTAGTTGGCTTCATGGCTTCATTTCCCATTCTCCCTTAGAGCTAGATGTATGCTCATGGTTGTATTTTGATCCATAGCATGTAAGAAGTGTATATGCCATTTCAGGGAGGATGGCAGCGCAACAGAAGTGATGGAATTTAGATCTGGAATACCAAAGGGCTTATTGCCAGTCCTGGTCACTCATCTATCTTAATTTACATGAAAAATAAATTTCAATCTGTTTCAGCTGTTATCTTGGGTTTTCTGTAATTCACAGCTAATTTTTTTTTCTTTTTTGTTTTTCTTTCTTTCTTTTTTTTTTTTTTTTTTTTGAGATGGTGTCTCGCTCTGTCACCCAGGCTGGAGTGCAGTGGTGCCTTCTTGGCCCACTGCAACCTCCACCTCCTGGGTTCAAGTGATTCTCCTGCCTCAGCCTCCTGACTAGCTGGGACTACAGGCATGTGCCACTAAGCCCGGCTAATTTTTTCTATTTCTAGTAGAGATGGGGTTTCACCGTGTTAGCCAGGATGTTCTCGATCTCCTGAACTCGTGATCCACCTGCCTCGGGCTCCCAAAGTGCTGGCATGACAGGCGTGAGCCACCGCGCCTGGTCAGCTAACCTTTTTTCAAGTAGAGATACTGTCAGTTCCTTTTGAACCACATGGACATTGACAATTGACATAAGTAGCTAACCAAAAAAAAAGTAATAATCAGAAGTTCTGAATTTACTCCAAATGTTTGGGGCATTATTGCGGGCCAAATAAATGCAAAAGATGAGGATGCAGTGTATGCAGATAAGGTCATGAATGGTGGATTCCTGGCTGAAGTTTTTTGAAGCGGTTACCTTACAGTAGGAGGTATTGTGTGTTAGTCCTCACCGCCAGCATTTTGTTGACCCAATCCGCATGCATTTAGTAGATATTCCTTGACATGTCTGCCTTAAGGAAACCATCTTCTCTAGTTTTTTAGTGCATATGTTGTCTTTTCCCTATTTTAATACTGCTTGTTATTATAAATTGAATTTTATCCCCTCCCCTCACCCTTACCTGGAAGTCTATAAAACATTTTCTCATAAACTTTTGTAATGCAATTCAATTATTAAAACCAATTATACTGTTTAAAATAAAAGCCTTTAGAAAGCTTGTCAGCTACTTTGATATATATAATATTTAAAGGAACTTCTTCCCTTTTTAGTTTCTTTAGAGTATAATTAGTTTCTCTAGAAAATGTTTGGATTTTTAGAAAAGGAAGCTACATTTAATTTTTGAAAAACCAATATCCCTATTCAGACAACCAAAATGAAAACTTTTCTCTAGCATTTGAATTTATCTTTTTTAAAGAAATGTGTTTGTTTTATTATGATAAATCCTGAAATTTAAAATGTCCATTAAATAAGGAACACCTTATGAAGACAAACCTGAAAATAGACCAGGACTAGCAATTAAGAAAGCGGGAATTGATACCCAGCTATCTTGCTCACCACTATGTGACCATGAAAGAGTCATTGGTGGACTTGAGATGTTTCACAGCTACGTCCCTTTTTGTCATAGTAAGAATCAAGCTGTCCCAGCCATCTATCCCTATCCGTGTGCAAACCTCCATATTCCTCTGAGTTTCTTTTCTTCAAACCTCCAATCTTAGCTCTCTCTCCCACTTTAACTTTTTCCTATTTGATCTCTGTTCTAAAGAAAATAAATTCTCCCACATGCTCAGTTTCCACAAGCCTCTCTCCTCACCTTCTTCCTTCAGCCCTCCTCCACACCTCCCATGACAATGCCACCTCCCCGCACACATGCACATCTTCTCCCTCATTCCACTTTTGTTCTTTGAGCTCATGGATACATGATTGGATCCCTGATTCTTTCCTACCCACCCAGTCCCTCCATTAGGATTATTCTTTGTCCTTCCAGTTTAACACTCAAGGTCACTCTAATCAATATGCAACTGAAACTGATATTTTCAATGCTGGCACTCGTCTGTTTCATAGAACTTACCTGGAACACATCATCTTTCACAAACTCCACTAATATCTTCCTATGCTAAAAACTAAAGAAGGAAATCACATCTGCATAAATTCATAACACTAAAACTTTAAGGTTTCAAACTGCAAATGAGTTTGAATCCTTTCCAGTGAATCTATCCCCTTCCCCCCGGTGTTTATATCACATCATAATAATTCGAATCTTGAATCCCATGACTCCTCCATCTGCTTTAGGAGAAAATGAAAGCTGTGGTATAGGAACTAGACCCATGCTCTGCTCTTGACCCTACAGAGTCAATTGCATCTGCAAACATCTCTCCCTCCTCTTCATCCATCATAGAAGTAGTATTCACATTCCCACCTAATGTGGGACCCTGGGTCCTGCTTCTTCCTGAATCCTTGAAGATTTGAATCTATCAGTTATTATCCCCTCTAGTATTTCCAATATCTCCTTATATCCTGGTCTTTCTTGTGACTGTCTAAACATATTCAAGGCTCACCTAGTTTAGAACAAATAAACAAACTTCTCCCGATCCTGTGTGCTTATCTCTCTACTGTCTTTTCTCTCCTTCCACCGATACACTAATTTCTTTGAAGTGATGCCTGCACTCACTGTTGCTGCCTTCTTATTCTCCAGGTATCTTTAACTCACTGATCTATCCTTTCACAAAAACCGTTCTCACCAGGGTCATCAGTGGTCTCTGCTGTGAAATCCAGTTATTTAATTTTTTTTGTTCTTGACCTCTGCAGCATTTGAAATGATAAATTATTTCCTCCTTCTTGAGACTGTGCTCCTCACGCCACTTGATATAATAATTTTGCATTTTCTAATAATTCTCTTGCATCTATTGCTCAGAGTTTTATAAAGACAACTCTCCTTCAACAGTTATACCTCTGATTTTGTAGCCCATGTTCCTGTCTTTATTTTTTTCTCTTCCAACTCTGAACTGTTGGTTTCTAACCATTTCAGGAATCTGTTAAAAGCCAAGAATATGTCAGGAAAACAAACATATGCGATGATTTTTGTATACAATGTCAGAGTTTTACCAACTTTCTAAAAGTCCCCCTTGGATCCCACTTCCTGCATTCTCTCACATGTTCACATTCTCTCTCATGTTTTCAGGAACCACTCGTATGCTATTTACTCACTATCACCATCTCCAGCCATGACTGCCACCTTCCCACCTAGCTCTAGCTGAATGTTTTTCCACATAGCTCATCCTCGTTCTGTCCAAAATGAAACCCACCAGCTTCCTTCTTGTAAACTTATTCCACCCTTACCACTGAAGCAAAAACTCCATAAGACAAGGGATCTTCTCTATCTTTTATGGTTTTACTTCTAACACCCAGAAGAGTGCCCTTCACATGATAGGCACCCAATAAATTTTGGCTGACTGGAGGAATCAATGTGTCTTAGCTCAATAGATAACCCTATTATTTTAAGCACTTGACAAACTATAAACCTGAGTCTGCTTCCTTCCCCACAAGCCTGAGTCATTTTGTCTCTAACTTCTTAATTTCACTTTTTTTTTTTCTGTAGTGCTCTAATGGCCTCCTCATTCCCTCTGTCCTTACATCCTCTATTCCACTTGTTTTCAATATTGCTAGAGTCATCTTTCTAGAGTGCAAATATGCTTATGTCCCTTTCTTCTTAATTTTTTTTCCAGAAATTCTGCATGGCTTTTCAGTTAAAGTTCAAATAGCATAGAACAGAGGCCTATAATGGTCTTGCTTGTGCTTTCCTTCCATTTATCCCTCTCTGCTTTCTCCTGATACAGATTCTATACCTGACCTTGCCACACGAACAACTAATGTTGCTTTCCTGAACCTGTCTTGTTCTCTTCAACTTCAGGCCATTGCTCATGGCTCTCTGCCTGGAATATTAAATGTATCTGCCTCTCTCCAAGCCACTGCTCAGGACTCCTGCCATATGCCCTTTCCATGGCTACTCCCTTCTAACCCTCCAGTCTGAAATGAAACTCTTTTCTAAATGCTTCTATGATACCCTGTTCTCACCCTTATCCTAACACCTGTCACATTGTGGTTTAATTGTTTATGACAGTCACCTCACCTCATTCTCTACTAAAGGGTAACTTTCATCATTGCAAAAACTGTGTCTTATTTATATTTGCTTCCCTTGTGTTTAGTACAGTGCTCAATAAATAGGCAGGGAGCCAATTAATCTCATAGCTCTTGGCTTTTGTTCTCTATATGGTCCGGTTCTCCCAGATGAAATTTTCAATGTTTTGGATTCATTTCATGCATTTCACTGTCACCTTCCAAATAAGCCTGGGTCATGGAATATTTCCCTAGTGCAGGAAGTGAATAGAATAAATGTGTACATAGATTGTATGTCGTGGTAATTAAATCATTAGTGCTGAACACTGGTATTGAGACTAGAGCATGCTAACATACATTTTTATTTGTCCAAAACAATAAGTAAAGATGAAACCTAGTCATTATAGACTGTGAATACAAAGGAGTTTTTTGAGTGGTCTATCATAAGTCTCAAAGAAAGGAAAACAAAAGGCAAACACTAACCAGTATTTCTCCAGACTTCCTTAGTAAATATGATACTGGCATTCTGACACTCTGTGCTAATTTTAGGAATCAAACTGGTAGTACTTTTGTAGGTGTAATGCCATTGTTTCAGGTATTCATTTTCAGTTTTGTTCAATTTGTTCTGTTCTCTCTTCATCTTCCCATCCTTATCTTTCTCTGCCTCCAAAACCCTCCCCCTCATGACTCTGATATCCTCAGCCCAAGCTCTCACAACTTCCCTCTACCATTCTCCTCCTCCAAGTCCTTTACCTCCTCCTGTCTTACTTTGCCCCTCTCCACCAAATAATGCGAGATTCATGTGGTGAAATGTTTGTGTTACCAAATGTATTACATTTTTATTTCTACTGATTTTTTAAATCATACATTATGAACATATTTGTTATAAAATATCAAAATCACTGGTGGTATTTTAGTAATGCATTAAAAAAAATCGGGTGATTTAAGATATACACCTCTATAGTGATGGAAATATTCTTGCCTCTATCCAGGGCATTCCTAAGTAATCAATAAATTAGTATTTTTAAAATAAAAGGAATTTGTTTGATACATCAGTTTCTTGTGGGCAAGTGGAAAATGTGTTATCACATGAAACATGTAAATGAGCAATAAACGAGCTCTGTTATATGTGGTATGGAAAAGCACTAGTAAGATATTCTCAGACTGCTCATCGACAAGAAAATCAAGAACAATATTTCCGATAGACATGGATAGGTGAGTTTAAGGAACAACAACCTGAACCTAACCTAATCTTAACCATCCTCAACCTAATCCCACCAAGGAGATGAGAGAATGTTTTTCTTTTAAGTCACTGAAATATGGCTTCCTCTTTATAGCTGGAAAGATTGTAACTATGTTTGCATATTCCAATGGCTTCGAGGATCATCAGAGCTCAGGTTATGGAAAGATTGCAGTGTAAACTTCACTCATTCATTGCATAGACAAAATTTTCTTCTGGCCTCTTCAGTGATTTAACAAGTTCTGGCTTAATACAGTATAAATCACACATGACACCTCTTCTGAGACAGCAGTATCAGGTGCGAGTTGGGGTCCTCTAGTAGAGTTGTAAAGGGATCAGAAAGTTCTGGGCTGTGGGCCTGAACAGCTGGTTGGTGGTGGCAACAGCAGCTGTCATGAAGAAATGCCTTCCCCCCAATGTGCTTCTCTGGCTCTCCTGTCCCCTTTCTTGTCAATAGCCAGTCAACATGTATTGATTGTGCAGAGGCTAAGGGCTTATTCTTCTGTGCATGCTTATCCATCTGCCCCTTTTCTTTTGGCTTACATTGTCTCTCCAGGGTTTTATTTTGTTTTTATAAACATCTTTCTATCTGCCTGCTTCTTCTCACCATATGGCAATTCTGATATGTATCTTTTTTGCTGGGGGGAATGTGAAACAGAAGGAGAGGGGAAACAGTCCCTAAAGACACAAGATTTAGAATACTTATCATAAGAGTGGATGGTTTAATAAATACTGCTTTCTTCAGCATGATTTTAGTCAGATGACTATTAAACTTCTTTTTCAAAAAAAAAAAGACTAATATTCATAAAAACAAATGTTGTCTACAACCAACCAATGTTTCTAACTCTTACCTGTCAACATTAGACAATTCAGTCTGACTTCTTGCCTCCCTACTCCAATAAAGTTGTTGTTTTCCAAGTCACAAATGACTTCCACATAAATCTAAAGAGCATTTTTCAATTCCCATCTTACTACACTTCTGAGCAGCATTCAAGACTCTTAACCATGTCTTTTTCTTGAAATATCATGTGGCTCCTATGACTTCATACTCTCCTAGATTTCCCCCTCTCTCTCTAACCACATCTCAAGCTCTTTCAACAGCTCCATTGTTTCATTTAAGCTGTAAACATTGGGATTTTCCAGAACTTTTCTCTGACTCATCTTATCATCTCTTCTCTACTTACTACTATCTGTAATTGACCTCATCCAACTTTGCAGCATTAAATACAATCTCTTTGCTTACAATTCCCAAAGTTCTATCTCTAACTAAGATTTCTCTTTTTGAGCACCCGACTTTATATCTGACTGCCTTCTTGACTGCTCTACTTGGATTTAATCTGAATGAAACTAAACTCTCAAAGAACCCCAACAACCTTTTCCTCACTCAGCCTGCTCATCTTGGGAACCCATCTCCTCACAGTTGTTCACATCAGAAATATAGGAGTCACTCTTGATTTATTTTCCTTCCATCGATTTCTAAATGAAATGCTTCTGTAGCAAATTGCTTTTATCTTCCAACTACATCACTAAATCACTTTTTTTTTTTTTTTTTTTTGCTTTTAACATTTTTCCCTGTCACCACTATAGTCTAAATACTGTATTCTCCAGCATGGAATATTTCAGCAGTTTCCTAAGTCATCTTTTCCATTCATGGCCTCCCAATTATTATTATTATTATTTTATCTAGAAAGCATCTATAAGGATCAGTAAAATGTTAAACCCTGAGGATGTCACTGTCTGGCTTATAAGTCTTCAGAGCCTTCCTACTGAACTTACAATAAACTTCACTCTCCTTAACTTGCCTCCATGTTCCTCGGTGATCTGGACCTGCTCATTTCTTTGTTCTTATCTTGTGGCCCAAACCCACTCTGCCCCAGCAGACTCCTCTGGCTATTCTCCCCATATGCTGTTTCCTCCATCTAGAAAGCTGTGCCCTCTACTCTTCATATCCAGGCTTCTTCTTATCCTCCAAGTGTCATCTTACATGTCAGTTTCCCAGAAGAGCCTTCCTGACAATCCAATCTAAATTAGTTTCTCACTCACCTTTTTGTAGTCTCTATCATATTATTTTTCCTCATAGAGCCAATCACACCTTTTGTTGTGTGTGTTTGTTTTAAGAACCACACATGTCCAGTTTAAACAACCATACTAGTGCCTAACAATTGACCTGGCAGCGAAAATGCTGTAGTCCCCACCTTCATAATCGTTAAAGATAGACTAGTGTTGTATTAACACGGATGATCTGTATACAGTATGGATGATAAGCATGTGATAGGTCCCAGTAGAAGTTTGGATAACTGGTATCAATTATAGGGTAGTTTGAGAATATAGTGAAAGCAAAGCAGAGAGGGAAATTATAGAAGAAAGGGGAGGACTATGGTATGTGGGCAACCCTGGGGATCAAAGTGAAAATAAAGAAGACACAGTAGTTCACAGAAAATCAAATCCAAGGAATAAAAAACTAGATTCAGGCATGTTTTAATATACTGGAACATCTAGCCCAGTGTTTCAGGAGGGATGTAAAACATCCCTTCTGAAATAATGCCAACAATTCTGCTCAATTTGTTTAATTAGCTTGTTAAATTCATGATACTCAGTTTAGATCAAGGTAGATCTAAATTAGGGAATGCTCTGGAGGAAATAACGTGAGTTGAAAAAAAACCTCCTCTCTCCTGATAGGGATCTGCCTTAAACTACTGAAGGTGCCAGGGCCCTGGAGGAATCCTCAATGTCTGTGGTAAACATTTTGGTGGGCTAGGTAATACCCAATTCATACAGCCAAGCAGTGAGAAGATTGAACCCAGCTCAGATGGTGAACCCTACTTAACCTAAACCTGTAATGGTCATCCCTCAAGATTTCACGCTTAAGCCATGGAAATTGGCTAAAGGAGTAAGCATGTGACCTTATTTCGGTCAATGAAATGAAAGTAAAAAATTTGGAGGGATTCTGGGAGATGTTTCCTTATTAGTAGTTGAAGAACACAGAAGACATAATATTCTTCCTTCAGACTTTGCTGCATGCAGATGTGAGGTCAGAAACTGGTTACCACTTTAGGATAAAACCAGCACACAGAAGAAGGGAGAGCCAAGGGAATTTCCTGGGAAAGAAACTCATCACCAGAAAGAGCAACCTGAATCAGGTCTACTTTAGACTCCCAGTTAGGAGGGCAATGAATATTTTTGTAGATTTAGCCAATTTAAGTTTGACATTCTCTTATTTGCTATAGAAAGCATCTTAACTAGTAAAATGTCCCAGAAATACATATATGAGGAGGGTTAAAAAAACACCAGGTAGGCTGTTTATAAAGGCAAATTTTAGAATGTGGCAAGATGATCTGTTATCTCCCCACACGCCAGCCTTTGGGTTACACTGGGGAGAAGGCTGCAGATAGCTTCCTGACTTCACTGGTTCAAGCTGGAGCAGAGCTAGAATGGGCCAGGTAGTGGCTATATTTCTCTCATATTTGCTGAACAAGGACACTTTATTACCCAAACTTTCAGCGGACATTTTTATTTTTTCTAAATGAAGAAAAAACAACGCAAAACACACACACACACACACACACACACACACACATAAGTTCAACCACATTCAATAAGCATAGTACGTGTCATCAGATAATTGTAAGACATTGTAAAAATAATTATAATAGTGCTTACAAAACAACAACAATAGAAATACCAACAATAATAGTAAACATCTATATAGGTCTTACTATGTGCCGGACCGCATTCTAAACACTCAATGTAATTAACTTCTTCAGTCTGCATATGAATTAGGTATTACCAGTTTGTTAATATTACTGATAAGGAAACCAAGACAGAGGAGGTTAAGTGACTTGTCCATGGTCATACCTCCACTTAACGGAAGACCCTGTTTTCAAAATGACCATTGTATTCTAGAAGCTAGGGCTTTTAAGCACTAACCGAGATTGCCAGTTATTGTGGGTCTATAAACTGAAAGAGATGATGAAAAATTGATTTTGTGTTCAGGGAGCTAACAGTTTGCTGTGCTCTCTGTAAGCTCAGCCAGTAATAAGAATATTTGCTTCCATTTTTAAATGCAATAGAGACAATGTCTATATTTTGTTATGTCAAACATTCCACAATATTTTTGTGACTGTTGGTGATTTCTATTGATTGTTTTGTCAATATAATTTTATATTTATGCCACCCAAAACCACTTCTCATTTTCAAACTACATTAAAATAATAAAGGACATAAACTGTAGTAAGCTTTTCTAGGGGATTAAATATTTTCATCACTAATTTTACCCTATAAGAGTATGGCACATGCTTCATTTAAAGTTTTAATTACCAAAAAAACTCATATTTTATTATTCCAGGGACATATGAAGCAGTTTTATCACATGAGCCTTAAGTATCCTCTAAGAATCAGCAAAAAAGAGATTGTTTCCTAGGTCTACATAACTGATGGCTAAATTATTATCCATAAAATCATTCGAGAAAACTTCATGTGTGGCAGTATGAGCATGTAGACTGTAAAATATCAAAAATGACTTTATTTCATATGCTAACAGGAATAGTCCATCATGCAGTTTAACCTGGGACATTAGATAGGTTTAAGTCTTTCAGGCCTAAGCGAAGAAAGGCATTGCATTAAAACTCCCCTCAAGCTTCCCTGCAGACACTTTGAACATGCCATCCCTGTCATCTTGGAGAGTAGGTGTAACTAGGTAACTTCCCCAGCTGCAGTAAACATTTAAATATGTTGGTCTTCTGCTCCCAGAGGTTTCCCAAGCTGCTCTGTTAAATCTGTCAATATAGAAGAATGAAGCCAAGAAGAAAAACTGCAAAGAACTGAGAGGAAATCAAAAATGAAGAAGAGAAGACAGGAGTAAGAACAAAAATGATTAAAGATCAATTGATTGTCATACAATGACAATGGAATTGTTCACATACAAGGACTTAGAAACAAAATTTTCCTTAAACGAGGAAAAATATACAAGCCATTTTGCATAGGTCCTAGGAGAAGGAATTTTACATATTGATACTGCTTTACAATATCATGCTTCCTTCCAAGGGGTAATACAACAGAAGTGCATATCTTGAAAGCTCAAAGAATTTGTTGGAAGTATAGGAACATTTAATGCTAACTTATGATCTGTGACAAGAACATTTGAAAAATATTAATTGATATTTACTTATTTCAAAAGTCTTGGTTGTGGCTGTAACAGCCTCTCTGCACAATTAGCATACCCAGTTCCTCTTACAAGGGAACAAACTTTGGAATCCTATCTGATTCCCCTTGTCTGACCCCTATACCCACCATCACTGGTAACTTTTTTTTTTTTGAGACAGAGTCTCGCTCTGTCACCTAGGCTGGAGTGTAGTGACAGGATCTCGATTCACTGCAACATCCACCTCCCTGGTTCAATCAATTACCCTGCCTCAGTCTCCCAAGTAGCTGGGATTACAGGCGCATACCACCATGCCCGGCTAATTTTGTTGTATTTTTAGTAGAGATGGGGTTTCACCATGTTGGCCAGACTGGTCTCAAACTCCTGACCTCAGACAATCCGCCCGCCTTGGCCTCCCAAAATGCTGGAATTACAGACATGAGCCACCATGCCCAGCCCACTGGGAACATTTAATTCCTATTTGTTGCAATAGAAGAGCTTATGTGTCAGACATGGAAGCTATCATTTTTTATCCTATTGCTGCTATTTTAACTATATGATAGTGCATAGCTTTAATTTCAAGAAGCATCAGTTTTATTACTTGAAAAATGCCTACCTCTTTATTTTCAGAGTGTTCCAGAGTCCCTGAAATAAATAGGTGAGAGCACATGGACATTTGGTAGGCCCTCAAAACACATTGCTATCATTTCTTCCTTCTCTCTTTTTCTTTTTTTCCCCAAATTCTGGAAAGAATGCTGGATTTCATGTTTTAGAGTGGCAAACAGATGAAGAAAATGACATATTTTAAAGTATTTTCCACTCAAGCATTGCAATTATTGCTCTACATGTACTCTCATGTAATCACTGATGTGGTTTGGCTGTGTCCCCACCCAAATCTCATCACTGTGGCTCCCATAATCCCCATGTGTCATGGGAGGGACCTGGTGGGAGGTAATTGAATCATAGGGGCGGGTTTATCCTGTGCTGCTCTTGTGACAGTGAATAAGTCTCACAAGATCTGATGCTTTTATAAAGGGCAGCTCCCCTGCACATGCTCTCTTGCCTGCTGTCTTTGCACCGCCTTTCCTTTCCACCATGATTGTGAGGCCTCCCCAGCCAGGTGAACTGTGAGTCCAGTAAACCTCTTTTTTTAAAAAATAAATTATCTGGTCTTGAGTATTTCTTCATAGCAGTATGAAAATGGACTACTATAATCACTAAAATAGCCAGTAATGTAGTCATTGGTATCCCTATGTTACACACCAGAAAGTGAGGTTCAGAACGTTCTACTAACTTGTCCTAGACCATTTATTAATCTAATAATATTTGCTGAGTGTTTGCCATGTTCTAATCATTAAGCAGGGGCCATAGACACAAAGATGACTTTGCTAGAGTATTTCTGTCCTCTATAAGATCTTATTGTGGTAAAGGACGGGAGGACAGACATTATTAATACACTGTATTAGAGGCCAAGGCCAGAAGAGGCAAAGCTCTCTGACTCTTTTTGCTACACCAGCCTGACTCTTGTGTTCAATAATATTCTATCAATCTAACTCTTAGCTATTCGTAGTGTAAGTAGGATCTTGCTTCTTCCCCTGGGACTCACCCCCTCTTCAGAAGTATATCTCTTTTTAGGGTAGTATATCTTCCCAGAGCACAATGCCACACCTTTACCTTCGCTACAACACATCACCTAGTTTCATCTTTTCCCCTGGACTGATCTACTCAAATATATAAATATTCATCTAAAACTTTCTATGTATCAGTCTTTATGCGATGCTCTAAGGATAAAATATATACATGAGAATAATTTTTTAATTACTGTGCTTGAAAAGTTTAGAATATTAAAAGGGAAGACTGTTATTGAACAGATAAGAAGAGTAAAATATCATAGATACTGAAATAGAGGTGTGTAAGAGATGAAGTCAAACAGACAAATAAAATAACTGATCTGTAATATCTGCTTTGTGTAACAGTGGGTTAAGGAAAAAGATGAAGGGTTTTGTTGTAATATGTTGAGATTGAGTTGATTGTGGCACCTGCCAGGGTCCTGTTCAGGTGGATATTTAGACCTTGAACTCAGGGGAAACATCTTGCTTAGAGATATACTTTTTAGAATATATATAGATGTCACTTAAAGATATGAAATGGTAGATTGCCCAGAAAAGTTAAGGAAGAACAGGACAAAAATGAGCAAGGACAGAGAACTAGCCTTTGTGGGGGACACTCTCATCCACAATCAGAAGCTTGTCCACAGCCCCCAGGTTTGTAACAAAATCACATACCAGAAAAGGGTTGAATGAAGTCTATTATTAATACTGTTATGAAAATTCACTGAATTGAAACTTTTTATGGTTTTTATTAAAGCCAACGAGAAAGAAAAACAGATGAATGAAAAACTATAAATTCAAGACCTCAACTTATGTCTTAGTGCTCCATAAATGCTTTAGTTTATGAGTCAAATAGTGATATTTTAATCTCAAGGTGGGATCTTCAAAAGCTTTATAAATATTATTAGTTGTATAGCTGTAACTGTTATCATTTTAGCACCTAACTCATACAATTAACCTTTTTTTCTTTTAAACCATCAGCATATTAAAATACTATAGTGATTACTGATTGGTTTAGTTCTATTCTTAATCTGTTTTGAGTAAATGCACTAATCTTAAAAGAAAAAAATGATGCCTTGTATTTCTTATCTTTCAGTAATTAAAACAAATAATTTAATAGTTACATTTTTGCTACATAATTTGTTTGTTTGTTTGTTTTAATCTGAAAACTTACTCCTAAGGGGAAAAAAATGTTCTTGCTTCAACCTTTTTACTAAGACCTAGCCTTCAAGAGAGACTTATAGGAAATAGGCCATTAGGTGTTTTGAAGATTGTTTAATGCAGCAATTCCCAGGGTCTTATGCTGAGATAGCAAGTACCCAGGAGTAGTATTATGGGGTGGGAGAAAGCATAGTTCCTTGTAAAAATAGGTTTGGAATACGCTTAAGTTAAAGAGAGTACTGTAGGACTTCTCAGGGCCTTTAATGGGCTTGTGTTCATGTCAAATTATTAAAAAAAAAAAAAAAAACTGGCTTAAAAGCACTGATCAAAAGACCATAGAAGACAAAAGAAAAAAGAAAAAGCATGGCAGAAACCAACTTGAGTGATTCAGTCAGATAAAATGAAAAGCAGAAGTGAAATGACAACCTTAGCCTGGGTGTGTAGCTAGA
Source organism: Macaca fascicularis (assembly GCF_037993035.2). NCBI lineage: Eukaryota > Metazoa > Chordata > Mammalia > Primates > Cercopithecidae > Macaca > Macaca fascicularis. Next base: position 151,316,253 of record NC_088375.1, on the reverse strand, counting down.
GAGAAAGAAGAAGTTGAAGGTCAATTTTACGACATTACAAATAAAGCCTATGTCTGACTTTCAGGGAAATTGCTGTTGGCTTTACCAAATGTCTCTTGGAGTCTACTTCCCCCTCTAAGTAGAGGAACCTAGTCTCTTTCCTACCACTGCATCTCCAGTGCCTAGAACAGTGTCTGTCACAGAGAAAATCCTAAAACATTATTTATCAAGTAGAGCAAATAATAAATAAATGACAGTTAAAGCATGATAACTAAAATTATATAATTTGGAGACTTCAATGGATGGCCCACTTGTAGAAATGAAGACTTCCAGGTGTTTCCTAATCCTGTCTCTATCCTGAGGGATTGTACCTAAGGGGTTTTCCACAGGAAAAGTTTGCACAGCCTTGGCAACTTGCCACTGCACGTGAAGGCACAGTCAAGGGTGGTTTTAATGAGAAAACAATAAGATTTGAAAGGAGGTTGACTGTCCTTTGCACAGTATGTTTTTGCTCATTAAATAATGTTAATTTTAAGCTTAACCCTAAAGCTTGGATTTTTATATTGATATTGCCTCACGTTTATAAAATAGTTTTCAGGTCTCTTCCAAATTGATTAGCTCCATCAGTCATGAATAAAATGACAAAATAGCCCACTGCATAAAGAGGAAACAAAAGCCAATCATATGAATGATTTTCCCAAGGTCACAGAATTTTTATTGGAAGACCCAAGATTAGAACCGAGGTCTTCCAACTTCTCTATTCATTATAACACGCAGAAGAGTAAACATTAATTCCATCTGGTTTAAGAAATCCCCTGACTTGCAGTGGAATGGAAACTTTCTTTTAAAAATAACCTCTATTTAAAAAGAAGTCTACATGACTAATTCTCTTAAAATAATAAAACAATAATAAGACCACATAAAAGTCATCTAAAAAGCCGGGTGAAGAGAAGATCAAAGATGCTTATGTAAGGACAAGATAGAAGCCAAGCTTCAGAATTCAAAGCTTTTGTGAGTGCTAATCATTTTGCTTGCATTCATAAAATCTTAAACATTTTCTCTCTACTTTTTGATGTATAATATTCAATCAATTGTAATGGAATATAAGTGGAGAGTGCTGGTAATGGCTCCTAAGCATGAAAGTGAAATCATGGCTCATGTGCAGCGCTGCAGCCCAGAGGGGAGAGGCAGCCTTTTCCTTCGAGTCCGGATCCTTTCAGAAAAGAGAAATGGCCTGCGACGGACTGGTGCCACTTTTTTTCCTTTTCTTACAAGTTAATTGAAACAGAAGGACTTTGTTTTTTCCTCTTTTCCACTCTAAAGTCAAAGGCACTGACAAGGTTCACTGCTGGGCTATAGATGTGTATGTTCTTTTTCAATGGAATTGTACATTTCCTTATAAAATATATGTAATATATAATATATATGTAATAGATATTAAATGGTTGGGGGACCATTCTGTGACTTCCTGGGCAATAGCATTTTCCCAGTTTATTGAGATTTTTGAATTGCAGGTGGGATTAAAGCTTCATGACTGACCCACTTCTTATGCTACTGCACACAAACTGAGGGAGTTGACATTAAAACTCGTGTGATTAAACAATTCATAAGTCTTTTAAAACTGTACATTTTGACATGAAAAGAATGCACAAATATTCACAAATTACTTAGCGAGTGAATTGTGAGCTTTTAACAGAAAAATGAAATAAAAGAAGGCTTTTTATTTTTTTAAAGAAGTGGTTGTATACAACCACTTTCTCAAGTTTTCTGGTATGTATTTATGAGATTAAATGTATAAAAGAATTATCCATGTGTGGTGGTCTTCAAACAGTTAAATAACAAGCTCCTGTTGAGAAAACATCTTGTAGCAACAAAAGAGCTTTTAATTCCAAATTTAATAAATGGAGGAAGGGGAGCTTTTGACGGTAAGAAATGGAAAAGACAGAAGAAAGAACATTGGAGGGATGGTGGAGGGTAAACAAAATAGCATTCAGCCTAGAAGGTATTCATTTTCTGTCCTTAATATAAGGAAAACCATAAAAACACCTGCCATTGAAGATTCAGAAAATTTTCACAGAGAACATTGGCTTTTTATAAACAACAAAGAGAGTCATATCAAAATTTCCTTCCTTGAAATTTATGTAAAATCGCTTATGTAACAGGAATTAGGAATAGGAATCAAAATAGTTTCATTGTGAATAGTTAAGGCTGAAAGTGTCTGCATTTTGTATTACTGAGAAGATCCTGTAGAGAGTATATCTCTTTTGTCACAAAGGAAATATTGGTTCATCATGTACCATCATGGGTTCCAGGACTAGGACGTTTAAATTAAAGAACGTGCAGAACAAGGTTAGTGAATGAAGAGGACAAGAGTAGAGACTCAGTCAGTTATCATGATGATGGAGGATGGTGATTACCACCAAAAGTCATAGTGAATGTTTTGCGTATCACTTATAATTTCATATATGTGTGTGGTATTCCCTAGCAAATATTCAGTTTATCTTGGTTAATCCCTTTTTGTGTCTTTTTTAAAGCTCCTAATTGAAAATTTTTTTGTCAAGATTTGTTAAAGAAAAAAGTATTCTATGAAACATTGTTTATTTTTTTTTTGTAGTCTTTTTTAAATTTAATTTAATTTTTTATTATACTTTAAGTTCTAGGGTACATGTATGTGCACAATATGCAGGTTTGTTACATATGTATACATGTGCCATGTTGGTGAGCTGCACCCATTAACTCGTCATTTACATTAGGTATATCTCCTAATGCTATCCCTCCCCCCTCCTCCCACCCCATGACAGGCTCCGGTGTGTGATGTTCCCCTTTCTGTGTCCAAGTGTTCTCATTGTTCAATTCCAACCTATGAGTGAGAACATGTGGTGGTTGGTTTTTTGTCCTTGCGATAGTTTGCTGAGAATGATGGTTTCCAGCTTCATCCATGTCCCTACAAAGGACATGAACTCATCCTTTTTTATGGCTGCATAGTATTCCATGGTGTATATGTGCCACATTTTCTTTTTTTTTTTTTTTAATTTATTTATTATTATTGTACTTTAAGTTGTAGGGTACATGTGCATAACGTGCAGGTTTGTTACATATGTATACTTGTGCCATGTTGGTGTGCTGCACCCATCAACTCATCATTTACATCAGGTATAACTCCCAATGCAATCCCTCCCCCCTCCCCCCTCCCCATGATAGGCCCCTGTGTGTGATGTTCCCTTTCCTGAGTCCAAGTGATCCCATTGTTCAGTTCCCACCTATGAGTGAGAACATGCGGTGTTCGGTTTTCTGTTCTTGTGATAGTTTGCTAAGAATGATGGTTTCCAGCTGCATCCATGTCCCTAAAAAGGACGCAAACTCCTCCTTTTTGATGGCTGCATAGTATTCCATGGTGTATATGTGCCACATTTTCTTAATCCAATCTGTCACTGATGGACATTTGGGTTGATTCCAAGTCTTTGCTATTGTGAATAGTGCTGCAATAAACATACGTGAAAAATGCATCCAGCCAACATTGTTATTTTCATCCTAGCCTGAGTGAAAAGTCACATAAGCATATCACTTAGAGAATGATTTTTAAACAGAGTCTATTATTATTTGAGTGACTTCACTCCAATCCAAAGCACACCGGGAACTGTAAAATGTTACAGATACTATTTCATCACAAAGGCAGTGTGTTATGAGGGAAATCATTCTTAGTTGTATGGGAGAAGTCATGACTCCCAATCCAGCCACTCATTGACCAACTATGTCACAATGAGAAAATCACTTATAATCTGATACTTTTCTTATCTGTAAAAAAGGAGAAGAGAATTATAATATATGCTAGGACTAAAGAGAATAATGACTGAAATAGTGCATGTGACTATTACTATTTTTGTTATTATCAGCATAAATAAAAACTCATATTTTATAGCACTTTATAGTCTACAAGGTACTTTCAATTGCTTTATTCTGTTTAATTCTCACAGCAACTCTCTGAAACAGGTTTCATTGTCTCCATTTTTCAGATGAGGAAAAGGAGTCAAAGAGGTCAGCACCTGTGTGATATGATCAGGAAAATGAAGTGCCAGGACTAAGATTCTGATTTTCAGATGCCCTACATCATGACCCATTACACCAAATCATCTCATTATAAATATTCTGGTTTCATACTACTTTACAGAGTCAACAAGGGACATTAGACATTCCACAACTACTTGAATAGTTCCAGAATTGGGGTACCCTTTTCTCCCGAGGAACCCATCTATATTTCACTACTGTCATCTTTTAAAAGATCTCCTTTCTCTTGATCCAAAATCCAACTCTTTGTAACTTCTGTTTATATTTTTCTATTTTTGCCTTCTAAGAATGTGCAAAATAAATGAAATTCTTTTTCAACTGAATGACTTTTGAGTCACTCCAAACTTTCATCTGTTTTCTGGAAACTAATCCTTTCTAAAATACTTAGAAGATACACTTTCTAGTCTCCTCATCACGATGACTTTTTTTTTTGTTTTTTTTAACTCTGGAAATATATTAGTTGTCAAAGGCATCTTTTTGTTGTGTCTAGTATAGTGCTTATAAGATTGTGTTTGATTTTATGTTTTAAATTATTTGCTTCTTCAAGGTGGAGAGGGGATCATAATATTTATTTTTTATTTGTTTCCCTGAGACCCAATATAAACCTTGGAACATAAAAAAACCTTTAATAATGCATGTTAAATTAGTACACTAAAATATCAATTGAATTTAACACTAAGCAGCATCCCCAAAATTGATGCTTAATTATAGAAATTCAATCTAGAGAGTGAAACAGGCCAGTTCAACTTGAGCGTTTCTTTAGTTAGTGCTATGATGTAATAAAGGGCTCTTAATTTGCAAAAAGGAGGTAGACACTGTCCTCCAAAGCTAATGGTAGAATCTAAAAAGACTTCACAAGAGAAGTGACAGGTCTTTTTATCTGAAATTGGAAGAAAAAATATGCTTTTATGTAAAGCAAAAGTAGCAAGAGTTTAATTCTACAAAATACATTGGGACTATATTATGTAAAGTTTTGGAAATTGGAAAAAAAGGGCTAAGATTTTATCTCCTAGACAATAGTGACAAGCAAAAATTGCTAAGCAGAAAAGTTATGTGATAATATTTATGATTTCAAATATGACCCTGAAGCTGACAAACCCATTCTAAATGTTTTGCAGTCTTCCCGAATCAAGATGATGAGCACTTAAACAAGATTATTGACACTCTGAAAGGGGAGCAGAGGTGAAAGTCATGGACACGACAGAGAGGAGGGAGAAGAAGTGCTTTTGGGGTGCTACATGAGTCTCACAAGAAGGTTAAGGGCATGCACTAAATAATGGAAGGACTTTACTCCATTAATTTATTCATTTAACAAATATTTATTAAATGTTTACTATAGATATGGTTCCTGTTCTTATGCAGCTTACAGTGTAGTGTGGGAAAGGGCACAATTTAAAAGGAATAAAAGTAAAGTGGGATCAGTTATAAACTGGGCCAGTTTCACAGACACTGGGTCAGTACAGTCATACAAGGCCATATACTCAGAAGAGCCAAGCTCTTGGAGTTTGATATTCTGCAGTCATTGTCTTTAAATGTTTGATAATTTTCTCTTTAAATCTGTGTTTCATAATTACCATCCAATGAGACAATGGAGCTTTTGTTGGGGGTTTGAAGTTTTAACTTTCATGCAGTTCTGGCTTTCCCTTCCTCTCCCACCTCTCCAGGAAGGTTCTTAGCTGCCTGCTCTCTGCATCCTGGTGTCCCAGGCCCTGCCTGACATTCCCCTTCCTGCCCCAACCACTGCCACCCTTCAAGTAAGTGGCAATAGGTCTCAGTAGCAGAAGGAGGCCTGTCCTCTGCCATTGCTTCCAAAGGGTGCCTGGGCATGAGCACAAGGACAGTTGAGTGGATGCACATCTAATGACATCTTGCAGGCATGGGGGTGCTGGTGGGAGCAGCGAGAATCTGTGCCTCAGAGGGCAGTGCCATGGCAAATTGGGCAGGTGACTTGGTGGGTGCCTCGTATCTACCCTCTAGCAAGCATGTCCCAGAAGGGGGATTATAATTTCCTGGGGGTTTCTTATCTACTGTGTATGGAGGTGGTGGCCCATGGAAGGGGATATTGATTTCCCTTGTAACAGCCAGGCCTTGAATTCTTGTTTTACATAAAGGTCTGCAGACAATAAAGCAGGCCCTGATTATAAAACGCTGAAGTTAGGGACAGTCTGTAAGTACATAACCCGGTAGGGAGTGTGGAGGCCTGGTAGTTTCCCCAGACATTTAATCTGAGACTGTATCTAAGAACTGATAAGAGTTACGCAGGCAGAAAAGAGGATGAAGAAAGTTCCAGAAAGAAGAAATAACATATGAAGGCCCAGGGTTGAATCGGAGCCCAGCAAGTGTTCCAGGAAGAAAGAGAAGTTGAGTGTGATGGGAATGGAAATGGTGAGCAACATGGAGGCAAATGGCAAGTCACGGTTAGAGCGGAGGCCAGTAGCTCTGCCAGACAACGAAAGGGCTTGGGAAGATAGCTGGAGGAGTAGCAAAATTAAAGAGTGTCGTCTCCCAGTGTTCGCTACATTTAAGATCCATCTTACCTACCCTGTGCCTGTAGAGTCCATTTTTGACATGTAAGTAATGGATGTTACAGTATTCTCTATGTAATATGTCATGTGGTTGGAATGAGCACGTCATACTCTCATTGTCAAACTTAGATCCTGGATCCTTGTCACCTATGAATGTGAAGAAAAGTGCCCTTTTTCCTCAGATTTCCGCAAGCTAGATATTCTGAAGAAAAGTGCTCATCATGAGATAAAACAATCACAAGTTTATCTTGTGCTTCATCGCCAGCCTCTACTTACGGAAATACTGTAGTTATTTTACCCAAATTCTCCCTGGGAGATTGTGTTATGCAAAAGCTAAGTGAATGGACCTCAAGAGTGCCCCAAAAAATGTCTCCAAGTTGCAACAAAGCAGATTTTTCAGAATTGACATAAAGTAGATTTTTTTCCTTAGTAAGAATTGTTTTTATCACATTGACATTTAGTTTATTAGAGCTAAGGTTTACAAGACCAGTTCCTAAAGAGCTTTTTACCTAAATCAGTTACCATTTTATATAGATAAGATGAGAAAATGCTGAAAAAGTATGGTTTTTCCCTCAAAGATTATTCAAAATAAAATCACATCATCAGTTCTTTACCACCAGGAAGCAGCATAATTACCTCAGACTTTCAAGGAAACAGGTATGCCCAGCAATTGGTTTAATTTAGGCTTGGAATTGTTTTCTTCATCCAAATTGCTAGTTTATTTTTTCTATCCTTGATATACTTTTTAATGGAAAAGAATCTATTTCTATTATTGACTTGGAAGAATATAATTGAAAAATAATTAGCAAGGCTTTTACAAATGAATGCAGGAAAGAGAAAAGATACATACGTGTGTGTATATATATATTTTATATATATATATAATATACACACATACACACATACACACACTTCAAAAGCAGTTTCCAATAAATGCCACTGGTTTAGTATATAATAAATGTCACAAAAAAACGGAAAAGAGAACTAACTTTTGTGGCACTTTTAACATGCACCAGACAAGTTAGATATTATTATTCCAACTTAATATTCACAGCATCCCAATGTTACCCAAAAGAAAATGAAACAGAAAGGGTTCAATAAACTTGCCCAATTTCACATGAGAGTTACTGATAGAGTCAAGCCTTAAATTCAAGTGTATCTTACTACAAATTCCTTGCCTCTTCTGTCTCATGTTAAAACACTGAAAACCAAAATGGAGTAGAATTCTGTGATTGAAGTATAATTTGCAAGAAGAAAGTCATGTTATTTATTTAGTCAATAGGAAAGACCTTAAATCAATGTATTTTTGCCTTGCTGTACTAATTGTTTGCTGCATAGTGTTTAACTAGCTTTATCAGTATCTATAATATGATTTGATTAAATCATGTCTTTATTTTAGGTTCAGGGGTACATGTGCAGGTTTGTTACATAAATAAATTGCATGTCATGGGGGTTTGATGTACAGATTATTTTGTCACCCAGGTAATAAGCATAGTGTCTGATTGGTAGTTTTTTTGTTGTTGTTGTTTTGTGTTGTTATTGAGATGGAATCTCACTTTGTTGCCAGGCTGGAGTGTAGTGGCGCGATCTCAGCTCACTGCAACCTCCACCTCCCGGGTTCAAGCAATTCTCCTGCCTCAGCCTCCCGAGTAGCTGGTACTACAGGTGTGCGCTACCATGACCAGCTAATTTTTGTATTTTTAGTAGAAATGGGGTTTCACCATGTTGGCAAGGATGATCTCGATCTCTTGACCTCATGATCCACCTGCCTCGGCCTCCCACCACGCCCGACTGATGGGTAGTTTTTTTTATCTTTAATTTTCTCCCACCCTCCACCCTCAGTAGGCCCTGGTATCTGTTGTTCCCTCCTTTGGGTTCACATGTACGTGTGCTTAGCTCCCACTTACAAATGAAAACATGTAGTATTTGGTTTTTTGTTCCTGTGTCACTTTGCTTAGGATAATGGCCTCCAGCTCCATCCATGTTGCTGCAAATGACATGATCTCATTTTTTCTAGCTACATAACATTCTATACTGGATATGTACCACATTTTCTTTATCCAGTATGCCACCAATGGTCAATTAGGTAGATTTTATGTCTTTGCTATTTGAATAGTGCTGTGATGAACATATGCATGCAAGTGTCTTTAGGGTAGAAAGATTTATATTCTTTTGTGTATACATCCAATAATGGGATTGCTGGGTCAAATGGTAATTCTGTTTTGAATCCCTTAAGAAATCACCAAACTGTTTTCCACAATGGCTGAACTAATTTACATTCTCATCAGTGGTGCATAAACATTCCCTTTTCTTCACAACCTCACCAGCATCTGTTATTTGTTAATTTTTTAATAATAGCCATTCTGACTAGTGTGAGATGGTATCTCATTGTGGCTTTGATTTGCATTTCTCTAATGATTATTGATGCTGAGCATTTTTTCATATGCTTGCTGGCTGCAGATAGGTCTTTTAAAAAGAGGCTGTTCATGTCCTTAGCCAACTTTTTAATGGGGTTGTTTATTTGTTGCTTGTTAATTTAAGTTCCTTATAGATTCTAGATATTAGATCTTTGTCAGATGCACAGTTTGCAAAATATCTTCTTCTGTTCTGTAGGTTAGCTGTTTACTTCTCTTGATAGTTTCTTTTGCTGTGCAGAAACTGGTTAGTTAAATTAGGTCCCATGTGTCAATTTTTGTTTTTGTTGCCATTGCTTTTGGTGTCTTCGTCATGAAATCTTTGCCAGGGCCTATGTCCAGAATGGTACTTCCTAGGTTATCTTCCAGAGTTTTTATAGTTTTAGGTTTTACATTTACATTTAAGTCTTTAATCTATGATGAGTTGACTTTTGTGTATGGTATAAGGAAAGGTTTCTGTTTTAATCTTCTGCATATCACTAGCCAGTTATCACAGCACCATTTATTATCTAGGAAATCCTTTCCCCGTTGCTTGCCTTTGTTAGCTTTGAGGAAAATCAGATAGTTGTAGGTGTGTGGCATTATTTCTGGGTGCTCTATTGTGTTCTATGAGTCTATATGTCTGTTTTTGTACCAGTGCCATGTGGTTTTGGTTACTGTAGCTGTGTAGTGTAATTTGAAGATGGGTAACTTGATGCCCCCAGCTTTGTTCTTTTTGCTTAGGATTACCTTGGCTATTTGGGCTCTTTTTTGGTTCCATGTAAATTTTAAAATAGTTTTTCTCTAATTCTGTGAAGAATGTCATTGGTATTTTTATAAGAATAGCATTGAATCTGTAATTTGCTTTGGGCAGTATGCCATTTTAACCATATTGATTCTTCCTAGCCATGAGCATGGAAAATTTTTCCATTTGCTGTGGCATCTCTGATTTCTTTGAGCAGTGTTTTGTAATTCTCATTGTAGAACTCCTTCACCTTCCTGGTTAGCTGTATTTTTAGATATTTTATTCTTTTGGTGGCTATTGTGATAAGATTGCATTCTTGATTTGGTTGTCAGCTTGGATGTTGTTGGTGCTGGCAATTGTTGTACATTGATTTGTATCCTGAAACTTTGCTGAAGTTGTTTATCAGATCAAGGAACTTTTGGGGAGGGACTATGGGGTTTTCTAAGTATAGAATCATATAACCTGCAAATAGAGATAGTTTGACTTCCTCTCTTCCTATTTAAATGACTTTTATCTCTTCCACTTACCTGGTTTATCTGGCTAGGACTTTCAATGCTATGTTGGATAGGAGTGGTGCAAGTTTTGTCTTGCGCTAGTTTTCAAGGGGAATGCTTCCAGCTTTTGCCATTCAGTATAGTGTTGGCCATTGGTTTATCATGGATGACACTTACTATTTTGAGGTATATTCCTTCAATGCCTAGTTTGTTGAAGATTTTTTACGTGAAGGGATGTTGAATTTTATTGAAAGCCTTTTCTGCATCTATGGAGATGATCACGTGGTTTTTGCTTTTTGTTCTACTTATGTGATGAATCACATCTCTTTTTTTGTGTATGATGAACCAACCTTGCATCCCAGTATAAAGCCTACTTGATTGTGATGGATTAGCTTTTTGATGTGTTGCTGGATTTGGTTTGCTAGTTTTTGTTGAGGATTTTTGCATCTATATTCATCAAAGATACTGGCCTGAAGTTTTCTTTTTTTATTTTGTCTGTGCCAGGTTTTGGAAACAGGATGATGCTGGCCTCATAGAATAAGTTAGGAAGGAGTGCCTCTTCCTGAATTTTTGGAATAGTTTCAGTAAGAATGATACCACCTCTTCTTTATACATTGGGAGAAGTCAGCTGTGAATTTGTCTGGTTCTGGACTTTTTCTGATTGGTAGGCTTTTTATTACTGATTCAATTTCAGAACTGATTATCTGTTTAGGGATTCAATTTCTTCCTGGTTTGATGGAGATCATATGTTTCCAATAATTTATCCATTTGTTCTAGGTTTTCTAGCTTGTGTGCATAGAGGTGTCCATAGTAGTCTCTGCCTTTTTTTTTTTTTTTTTTTTTGTATCTCTGTGGGGTTGGTTAAAACATTGTTTTTATCAGTTCTGATTGTGTTTATTTGGATCTTTTCTTATTTTTTCATATTATTTTAACTAATAATCTATCAGTCTTATTTATTCCTTCCAACAGCCAATTCCTGAATTCATTGATCTTTTGTATGTTTTTTCACATCCTGTTTTTTGGGTTTTTGTTTTTTTTTTTAGTCGTCCTTTGATTCTGGTTATTTCTTCTACTTGCTTTGGGGTTGGTTTGCTCTTCTTTCTCTAGTTCCACTAGGTATGATGTTAGGTTGTAAATTTGAGATTTTTCTAACTTTTGCTGTGGGCATTTAGCACTATAGACTTCTGTCTTAACACTTTCTTAACTGTGTCCTAGAGATTCTGGTATGTTGTATCTTTGTTCTCATTAGTTTCAAAGAATTACTTGATTTCTGCCTTAATTTCATTGCTAACACAAAAGTCATTCAAGAGCAAGTTGTTTAATTCACATATAATTTCATAGTTTTGAGCAATTTTCTTAGTGTTGATTTCTATTTTGATTATGTTGTGATCTGAGAGTCTGGTGGGTATAATTTTTTTTTTAATTTGCTAAGGATTGTTTTATGACCAATTGTGGGTCAATTTTAGAGTATGTGGCCTGTGTAGATGAAAATAATATATATTCTGTGGTTTTAGGTGTAGAGTTTTGTAGATTTTTTTAAGTCCACTTGGTCAAGTGTTGTGGTCAGGTCATAAATATCTTTATAAGTTTTCTGCCTTGATAATATGTCTGATACTGTAAGTGGAGTGTTTAAATCTTCTACTATATTATATGGTTATCTAAATCTCTTTGTAGGTCTCTAAGAACTTTATTTATGAATCTGGGTGCTCCTATATTGGATGCATATATATTTAGGATAGTTAGGTCTTCTTGCAAACCAAACCCTTTACCATTATGTAATACTCTTTGATTTTTAAAATATCTTTGTTAAATTAAAGTCCATTTCATCTGAAATTAGTATACTAATCCTTGCTTTCTTCTATTTTCCATTTGCTTGATAAATTTTTCTTCATCCCTTTACTTTGAGCCTATGGGTGTCATTGCATATGAGATGGGGTCTCTTGAAGACAGCATACCATTGGGTCTTGCTTTTTTATCTAACTCACCATTCTGCCTCTTGACTGGGGCATTTATCCCATTTATATTCAAGGTTAATATTAATATGTGCAGATTTCATTCCTTCATCGTGTTGTTAGTTGGTTATTATGCAGACTTAATTGTGTGGTTGCTTTACAATGTTAATGATCTATGTACTTAGGTGTATTTTCAAAGTGGCTGATAATGGTCTTTCCTATCCATATTTAGCACTCTGTTCAGGACATCGTGTAAGTTCTGGTGGTAATGAATTCCCTTAGCATTTGCTTGTCTGAAAAGGACCTTATTTCTCCTTCACTTATGAAGCTTAGTTTAGCTGAATATGAAATTCTGGGTAGGAGTTTCTCTTCTTTAGGAATGCTGAATCAAGGCCCCCAATGTCTTCTGGTTTGCAGGATTTTTGCTGAAAAGTCTGTGGTTAGCCTGATGGGGTTCCCTTGGAAGGTGTCCTTCCCCTTCTCCCTAGCTGCCTTTAATTCTTTTTTGTTTCATTTCAACTTTGGGGAATCTGTTCACTATGTGTCTTGGGGATGGTCATCTTCTGTAGCACCTTGAAGGGGTTCTTTGCATTTCCTGAATGTGAATGTTGATCTCTCTAGTGTCCAGCTACATTATTCTGGAGAACTGGTCTTCAAGCTCTGACATTCTTTCCCCACCTTGGTCAGCCATACCCATGCAGAACTATGGTAAAGATCACGTAACGAAAATCAGAACAATTTCCATTTACTGAATGCTGACCATCATATTATGCTCGACATTCATCAATATCCTCTGTTGTGGAAAACAATAGTGCAGTTTGAAAAAAAAAAAAATCAATTCTGCTACCTGGGGGAAAGGCAAGTGAGATGCACTTGGAAAGGGAAAAGAGAAAGTGAATCCAGAGGTCCAAGGTCAAGCATACCCTCCAAGAGATCAGAGAAAAGATGAAAATATATAATGAGTAAGGTCATGTGAAATTTAATGAAGAAAGAAAGCAAAATTGTGATAGCAACTGTATCACAAGCATAATCCATAAGTGTGAGTGTACCTGCATTCACCCTGAGATGCACACCAAACCCAAACTTCCCTTTTCCCAACTAAATAATCACAAGTTCTTTATCTGCTGCAAATTAGATGCTGAAGGATAGAGAAAAAAGCAAAAGCAATGAAAAGTCTAAAGTTCAAAACACAATGCACAAAGCATTTTATGACTGCTTACTACTTGCTGTATACTGGTGATAAAGAGAAGCAGTAGGAAGAAAATCACACTAGGAAAGGAGATCTAAGAGTTGAAAGGCAGCTTTCCAGAATCAAGTCAAGTATATGTTTTCATGTTATTTGTGTTGCATGCTTCCACTTTAGGTCATAGGTACTTGTATGTCAAAGGTATTCTGTAAGTGTTAAGTGAATCAAACAGAATGAATGGGGAGAGGGAAGATGAGATTCATTTAGAAGAAGAAACAAGAAGGCAATTTACTTTTGCATAGGTGGGAACATGGTTCAGGGCTCTTTACACTGACTAAAAGGGAAGAAAAATAATAAAGAGAGAAGGGATGCCAATCACACAAATGTAAATGTTCAAAGATATATGAGAGTTGAGGTGGAAGATGTATGATCTTATGTGTGATTTCCTCAGTGAGAGGAAATATCAGATTTATGAATATACTGTGCTCCATTTTCATCTGTAAGAGGAATTTGAAAAGGAAATATTATTTTGGGTCATGACTTGTCTTCTGCATATAATAAAAATAGTTTGAAGACTTTAACTACATAATTTAAAAAGGTATAAAGGAATTTGATGTGTGCTGGGTAGAAGGTAGGGGGACACAAAATGTAATATGTGGACACATTTAGTCACAAACAAATCCAAAATATAGGCATGAAAACTGTTTATTAATTCCTTGCTGCATGACAGGCATGGCTTAATATACTCTTTTCAGACCAAAACATTTTTATCTGCAAAATGAGAGGATCAAATTAGGTTATCTCTAAGTTCATTTAAAATTGTTTTTAAAAAATCTATGTAGATAAACAGAGTAGCAGTATGCAATGTATTTATAAGGAAATGTACTAGTCAGGTTGGCAAGATCTATGTGAAAGAATTATTATTGTGCTATATGAAAAAAGATTCTGCCTTTTTAAATAAGATGAGTAATGACAAATTAATTTTCATGCAGGTTGAAAATGTGGCAGATGTGTATGGAGAATGAGAAAATTGCTGTTATAATAGAGATGACTTAAATTATGATATGAGGATGATAAAGAAGAGAGAATGTGTTCTGTCCTTTCAAGATGTCAAACCTTAACTGAACATGTTTTAAAAAATGAAAATAAAAGTCTCAGTGCAAAGGATACATTTACTTCTCTAACAGAGACTGTTAATTGTAGACTCTCCATACCTATGATCTCCTTCTTCTTTATTAACCAAGTCTCAATCACATTTGGTTAACAAATAAAATACTACACTCTCCATCATCCCTTCTAGTGAAATGAGCTTATATGTCTCAGTGCTGCCCAGTGAGATGTAAACTTACTATTTTGTGACAGTCTTTCTGGGAAGGCTGCTTAAAGGGAGCCAATGAGTCAAGGAGAAGGGATAATTGTTTATCCTTTCCCACCTCTTCCTGCTACAACAGAAGGGATGGCAAGCTATAGCAGCCAATTTAGACTACATATAAACTCAAAGAAGGAAGTTCCATGCTAAAAATGGAATATAGGAAGAAATAGACTGTATCACTGATAACATCCTCATGTCACCAGAATGATTTATCTTCAAACTTCTCTTTTAACTGAAATAAAAAGTAAACTTCTGTCTTGATTAAGCAACTCTCATTTTCATTATTATTTCCTTCCCTGGTTATACACATTTAAAGCTTCTTCCAACTGATTTAGTTCTCAGAAGTAAGGTTCTTCAAGTATCAGAAACTAAAATGTGGCACTAAGTATGTAATGGAAGCAGAGCTGCATAGGTGCATAGTAATGACTCAGATAACGAAAGCCGAAAATCTCATGATCTTTATAATAAATCTACAAAATACTTAGTCAAACCATCACCTGCTACACATTAGAAGCCAACCACATGCTGCCAAAGGCTACATATGGTATTAGGAGAAATGGTAAAATATTGGTATGGGTTGTCAGAAAAATCCTAGCATGACAAATTTAAGGTGGAACTAACTACCTGGCCAGTCTCAGAGTTGAAACGGAAGACATGCACCTTTGCTGAGGAAGGTACTCTTTGCCTATAACCTGCAATCTCAATTGACTGAGAGTCTGGTAATTTGAAAACTTTCATGGTTGAAAAAGCCAACTGCCTATACCCCAAATTGAAACAGTTAAAAGAAGTGTCTGAAAATTCTAGCCTTAGCGATAAATATGACTTTTGCCACACCATACAAAAGTTGTCAGCCTGCTTGCAAAGATAATGCATTACTTCATATATTCCCAATGCAGCAGACAGCAAGCTGAAAATTATTTAGATGGCAGAGCACACAGGTCTGTAAATAAAAGACCAGGGTCTTCAAGATTAATAATTCCGTTTACCCAAGATCTTTGGCTATTTTTATTCACACTTGGAGATGACCAAAAAACAACTATGCTGAAAGTCTATCATACTTTTTAGGGTGTCTTATCATCCAAAACTAATCCAGGGGGTCATGAACCCATACTAACAGGAAGTGACTTGCTACATATGTGCAGTCCTTAGTGAAGACATTCTCCTGAATGTCCATTTCAGAAGTGGCCACAGAGGACAACAGAAAAGGAAGACCCTCCTGAATAGCAAATCCATGGGTCAAGAAAGAAAATGAACAAGAGAATTTTTACTGAAGAGCAGAACCTGGGACTGCCAGATGGACCAACTAAAGAACTCACTTCACAGCTAGGGCAGTGAGCCCTCACCATTTCTTCTCAGCAATAGTTGGCTGCTGTAAAATCAGAGAGGTTATTCATGTCTTAAGGTTAATAAAAGTATCTATAGGTAACTGAAACTTGAGGAGCCAAATTGAGGCCAGATGAAGGAGACCGTACATTATCCAGAGAGAATGAACTTGGAGCAGGATGCAAAGACTGCAGGGGAGAAATCAGGGTTTTTCTGCTGGAGGAAGAAACAGAGGGTACATACACATAAGGTATCCAAAGAAGCCCACTATGGAAGCTGGGGCAGATTGCATAGTTATTCTCAATTCTTCACTCCTTCCTATGCAGTAGAGCAGAGAAAATCGAATATACCAGTGACTTGCTTTGACCAATGGAAAGTTAGAGAGGACAGGAGCACAGATTTTCAACATCCCTATATGGGGGCCTGGCGCGGTGGTTCACGCCTGTAATCCCAGCACTTTGGGAGGCCAAGGTGGGCGGATCACGAGGTCAGGAGATCCAGACCATCCTGGTTAACACAGTGAGACCCCGTCTCTACGAAAAATATAAAAAATTAGCCAGGCGTGTTGGCAGGCGCCTGTATTCCCAGCTACTCGGGAGGCTGAGGCAGGAGAATGGCATGAACCCGAGAGGCGGAGCTTGCAGTGAGCCGAGATCGAGCCACTGCACTCCAGCCTGGGCAACAGAGCAGACTGCGTCTCACAAAAACAAACAAACAAACAAAAAATGCTCATATGGGACTTCTGTGCCTACCACGAGAACATACCCCATAACTATTAATTCAGGGAGAATGAGAAGATGTGGTGCAGACCATTAGCCAATCCCTAGGGCTGAGTTCAAGTGTAGCCAACACTCATCTTAGGGGAGAAATGTCCCCTCTGACCTACAGACACATGGCTGAGAAAAATCAATGCATGTTGTTGTAAACCATTGTATTTCAAGGTTGTTTGTGATGCAGCATTCTGGCTAAAAAAGCAGCCAGGCCTATTCTAACAATTGTAGCTCAGAGTAAAGAATGTGGGCATCTCATCAGCAGACATGGTTACTAAAAAGATAGAGAAAAGATACAATGAGAAAACTGTAAACAAACTCTTGGAAATCCAAAGAACAAAAGAGAAAGAAGAAAGATTAAGAACTTTCTAGAAACCTCCTACAGTGGTCAGGAAGACTGGGACATTTAGCCTAGGAGATAAAAATGGACAGGAAGATTCATATCATGCTTAAAAAGAAACTGCAAATGATTGAAAAGTTGGGGGTTTTTTTGTTTTGTTTTGTTTTGTTTTTAAGTGGAACTATTTCAAAAGTAAGAAATTAGTAAAAGGACAAAGTTGTTAATGCACCATAAACAATTGATCAAAAGCAGAAAAAAAAAATGAATTGCTGTGGAAATGGATACAGTGTGATCCTACTTTTAGTGGACTACTTGAGTTTTTAAAAAAATTAGGAGGAAGGCAAAAGGTTCAGAAAATAGAAACAGAAGTGTAAATAATACTATGAAATGCGCCTAGCCGAAAAAGCTGACTTTTCAAAAGAATACATTAAATGAAGAATACAGAATGAGATCCTTAAAAAAAGAAGTCAGGAAAGTATTACATAGAGTAATTGCAAAGGCCTTCTCTCCTTATAACACGGAAATTGATGGATTTGAGAATAAGGATATTAAAAAAGATCTTTAAGAGTCTACAGGAAATAGAAGAGCTAGGACAAAGCATGGATGTCATGTAGAATATTTTATGACAAACTGCTGACCTGAGCCAATAATTCTTGGGCTGGGGAAAAAACTGTCGCTCTATAGATAGGTGGGTTGGGATGAGGGTGGGGAGGGAAAACTATAATGCTTACTTTCTAAATAGATTTCAAAGGAATGCTGGGAGAACACAAAGAGAACTAGCGTGCGTTAATTTTAATAGTAGCATTTTGTTGATCAAAAAGAAAGCAGGAAGAAAAATAATAAATCATGCATGTGGTAATAAAACGTGTGGTAGGTGATTAATGTGTTAAAAGTCAAGGGAAGAACTCATCAGAAGAGTAAAAGAAGAGAACTGAAAAGCAAAGGGGACAATCAACAAAATGTGAACATACAGTTTATACAAGGAATGCAATCATACAGGTACCAATAACTCAGTTGCAAGGAATAATTGAAATATGCACGCATATAAAAAGGACACATACTTGGTATAACTTGAAAAACATTTGAGGATCAAATAAAATAATGTATTTGAAAAGGTTTATAAAAACCGTAAGTTTTCTACAAATAAATTAGTGGGTGCAATGCTGAAAGCTACTCCTTGAGGGTGAACAACATAGAAATAGTGTTCAGTGCAACTCAACAAATGTTTATTTAACGACTGCAATGTACTAAGCAAATTTTAGGCTCTGGTAAGACACATCAGTAATGAAGACAAACATACACATTAACTATATCAAGCAGGACAAAGGGCTCTAAAGAGAATAAATGCAACTCTCCAAACAGATCTCTACTGTCACTATTGAATATCTTGTAAACTCTCCAGAAATATGTGTATGTGCAACTGTGTCTGTGCATATATATATATATATATATACACACACACACATATGTGTGTGTATATATATGTACATTTTAATGCTACACATTTGAGGATACCTTATTACACTATTCGGACTTTGTGATTTTCTCTTAACACAGCAATTTGGAGATTACCCCCTTTCAGAACATAGAGAGAGCTACTTCATTTCTCCTAATAGCATATTTTATTGCATGGTTGTGCCATAATTTATTGAATTACTGGCTTTTAATGAACAATTATGCCATTTCCAGTCCTTTCTTATTCATGTAATGCTTATTCATACTGTGCTTTATATATGGGCTAATACACCTGTTAACACAAATCTCGAGAAGTGAAATGTCTGTCACCTGGCATTGAATTTTAATTTTGATACATAGTGCCAAATAGCCTTCAAAGTGAAACATTCACTTATATTCCCACCAACAGTGCACAAAATTGCTTTTGTCCTCAAACTTCCTGCCAATGCCATTTATTATCAAACCATTTGATCCTTGCAAGTACAATAACTAAGAAGCTGTCTCATTGCTGTTTGAATTTCAAACTACAAATCTCATTGTAGTTTAAATTGCAAACCATAATGGTTTTATTATGAGCAAATATGAGTATGTTTTTACATATATAAAAGTCTTTTGAGTTTCTCTTTCTGTGAATTATCTGTCTATAATCTTGGCCTGTTTCTAAAAATTAATAAGGTAGAAGCAATGAGCCAATTTTCATATATCTTGGCAGGTTTTTCCAGTTTGTTATTTTCCATTCAAATTTATTTATGATTGTTTTAAACTATTTTGACATTTTGATCTTTTTTTAATTTTGAGATTATTGTAGATTTATACACAGTTTTAAGAAATAATACAGAGAGATTCCATATACTTGTCACCATTTTCCCTCACTGGTAACGTTTTGCATAACTATACGACAATGTCACAAGTAGGAAGTTGACACTGATACAATTCATCTACCTTATTCATATGTTAGGGTTACATTCACTAGTGTGTATGTGTGTATATGTGTCTATGTGTGTTAGTTCTACACAATTTTGTCACATTGCAATTTCCTGTGTTCACTGCTGTGGTCCAGATACAGACTTGTGTTTCATCACAAGGATTCCCTTGCTACCCTTTTCTATTCACAGACCCTCCTTAAGCCTGACAAGCACACATCTATTCTCCATCTCTATAACTTTGTCACTTCAAAAATGTTATATGAATGGAATCATGGAGTATGCAATATTTTGAGATTGGCTTTTTCCACTCAGTGTAATTCTCTTGCATTTGTAAAAAAAAAAAATTGGCATTTCGAATTTTGGTACTATGCTATTTAGCTTAAGATTCATACCAAACTTTAACTGTAGATTTATACCTTTTCATTGTCTTTCATTTGGTAGTTTCATGCAGTTTTCCCTAAAGTGGACCTTGTATAATGTTAATGAAATCACTCTTGCCTGCTTTTAGTTTTAATTTGTTTACCTATATTTTGCTTCCTGCCTTCACTGATTTTAGATGAATATCTTCTATAGCGCTTGTGTCATTTTGTTGTCCAAATTGATGGTCTTTTGATGAGCAATTTTATCTCATTGATAATTACTGATATGGCAATTAGCTGTGGCATTTATGTCATGTTCTACTTCTGTATTTAATGCTACTTATTTTGCTATATTGTCTATATTTCTCATATGTGCATGATTTACTTTTATAATTTGGAAAGCATATTCTCTTCTTCAGATTTCTAGGTAGTTACTATATATATATGTATATATAAGTATATATAAGTATATAGTAAGTGTGTGTGTGTGTATATATATATATTTCAGAAGAGTTTTACAAAAATTATCTTTTAATTCTCAGGGAATAGTTTTCTTATAATTTTCATGTCTTTTATGACAAAATATTTTTGCTGTGTTCTTACCTTTTTTTCTATTTGTTCTTTTGCAGAATTGTATGTGCATTTCTCATGTCCTTTCTTTCTGTTTGTCTTTGTAATTTTTGTTGTTTTTCCCCAGGCCAACTATGCATTAGAGGATAATGTTAGAAAGCACATCAGTGGAGTGAGTTGGATATTCAGGTAGCTTGCATTCAAATTTGTGTCTTGAAATGTTCCCCAACAAAAGACTGTCCCAGAATTTGATTTTTCTCTGGGTTACTATAAACTTTCCATATGATGCAGTCATGTTTGCCACAAGATTTTATGCAGTAACATGGAGTTTATATTACTTTTGTATATCAAATAATCAACTGAAAGATTGCTTGCTAACATTTTCCCTCCCACCCAGCTAGGAGGATTGATGTATTGTTTTGTTTTGTTTTCTGCTTGTTTGTTTGTTTGTTTTGCAAAGAGAGGTGTGTAAGCACTTTACTAGCTCCACCTTCTCTGACATTCTTTTCTGCCCAACAGGGTTAGTGATGCCCCAGACTCTGATACAGCAGCTGAGCACTTGCTGTTCCAAAGAGGCCACTGATGATATTTCAGAAAGTCTAACTTACCTTTGGATAATTCTGCATGTTTTCTGTGAACATGGAGGCACACACTCCTGCTGCTTTCCTCATTTTAACTAGATTTAAATTTCATAACACTTTTACAGCCCTCCAGGTTTTCATTTCTGCTTCTTTGTTCTCTGTTTTGGTTTTAAGTTGGTTTCAAAGAACAGGGCAGAAATGTCTTTACTCTGCCATCTTTAATTGGTTCCTGTACTCTTTAATACATTTTAAAATTAAAGCCAGAGAAAGAATAATTAAACTTCCATGCTGTAACCCATAGAAGTTCCGATTTCTTGAGTATACAGACTCTCGCTACATTTTTAAGTAGTTCCATACACTTTTAGGAAGACATTACTGTCTTCTCCACCAACCTGAGACACATACCCCTACAAGGGTACGTGAAATTCCACTCAACATTCTGTGAGTTCACACCAAAGATTCATTGTTCCTTCTACCATTTTCTAAAAGGGTTTTCTTCTCATATTTTCTTGTATCATTATAAATAACATGTTTCTGTTCACAGTTTGTATTTAGAACATTTGCTAGGCATTTTGTTTTCGATCATAATCCTGAGAGCCTTGAAACAAACAAATCACTTATACTGTCTAGAATGATATCTGCTTGGTATTTCTGCCTTAGGAAATAATGTTCATTTTTGAGTATTCATTTTAATGTACAGCAGAATTTAGTGATATCACAATCCCCTACACAGTTCTAGTAATACTAAACGAAACAGTGTGAAACTCCTAGCTTTATCTGAACTCCTGTGTCTGAAATCTATCATTTGTTGGTGTTTAGTTTGCCTGGAATATTTGTTTACCTACTGACTGTTGACTAGCTTCCAAATCCTCTTGATGAGTTGATTTCATAACAGCTGAAAATAGTATTGCATTCTTCACCTGTAACAGGTGGTACCCAAGTGGCTGTCCATCTTCCCTTGTGGTCTCTGCTGTGAACTGTAAATCATGTCAAGAAATGACAGCCTGTTAGATGGCATGACCTGTCATCACTGTGAGGAGCTACCAGGCACAACATGCACACACTTGATCTATCCTATGTGCAAATGATAAATTTGGTCAAAAGATCGCTATTTCATGTTCTGGAAAACATGAACTTATGTGAGTTTATAAATAAAATATTTTAATCTATAATCTCATATATATGTCATTATGTCATCTTTCCTGGAATTCAGCTGCCAAAAATAACATTAAAGAAGTAGTTCATGTCAGGTAAGATAAGAATGCCCCATAAATACTGATTCTGAACATCTAGCAGCCATACATATGTTAATTCGTTATTCCACAAATATTCTGTGTCAAGCACTGTGCTAGGTCCAAAGGATACCAAAATTAATAATTACAAACTCAGAGTCCAAAGAAAAAGGCAGACTCACAAATAAACAGCTGTAAAAATGTGTGTTGCTCTATTTGGAGGTATTATGCAAGCATTAAGGAGAGTGCATCTGTATTAGTCCATTTTCACACTGTTGATAAAGACATATTCAAGACTGGGCAATTTACAAAAGAAAGGTTTATTGGACTCACAGTGCCACGTAGCTGAGGAGGCCTCACAATCATGGCAGAAGGTAAAAGGCAAGGAGAAGCAAGTCACATCTTAACATGAATAGTGGCAGGCAAAAAGAGCTTGTGCATGGAACCTCCGCCTTATAAAGCCATCAGATCTCGTGACACTTATTCACTATCACGCGAATAGCACAGGAAAGCCCTGCCCCCATGATTCAATTACTTACCACTAGGTTCCTCCCACAACATGTGGGAATTCGAGATGAGATTTGGGTGGGAACAGAGCCAAACCATATCATTCCACTCCTGGCCCCTCCCAAAATCTTATATCCTCACATTTCAAAACCAATCATTCCTTCCCAATGGTCCCCATAAGTCTTAACGCATTTCAGTATTAACTCAAATGTCCACAGTCCAAAGTCTTATTCGAGACAAGGCAAGTTCCTTCCACCTATGAGCCCGTAAAATCAAAAGCAGGTTAGTTACTTCCTAGATACAGTGGTGGTACAAGCATTGGGTAAATACAGCCATTCCAATTGGGAGAAATTGGCCAAAACAAAGGGGCTACAGGCCCCATGCAAATCTGAAATCCAGCAGAACAGTCAAATCTTAAAGCCCCAAAATGATTTCCTTTGACTCCATGTCTCAAATCCAGGTCATGCTGATGCAAGAGGTGGGTTCCCCTGGTCTTGGGCAGCTCCGCCCTTCAGGCTGTGCAGGATACAGCCTCTCCTCCCCACTGGCTGCTTTCATGGGCTGGCATTGAGAGTCTGTGGCTTTTGCAGGTGCACAGTGCAAGCTGTCAGTGGATCTCCCACTCTGGGGTCTGGAGGATGGTGGCCCTCTTCTCATAGCTCCACTAGGTGGTGCCCCAGTAGGGATTCTGTGTGGGGGCTTCAACCCCACATTTCCCTTCTGTACTGTCCTAGTGGAGGTTCTGCATGAGAGTCCCGCCCCTGCAGCAAACTTTTGCCTGAACATCCAGGCATTTCCATACAGCCTCTGAAATCTAGGCAGAGGTTCCCAAACCCCAATTCTTAACTTCTGTGCACCAGCAGGCTCAACATCAGGTGAAAGCTGCCAAGGCTTGAAGCTTGCACCCTCTGCAGCCATGGCCTGGGCTCTATGTTGACACATTTCCGCCATGACTGGAGCAGCTGGGATGCAAGACACCAAGTCCCTAGGCCGCACACAGCATGGAGACCCCAGACTCGACCCACTAAACCATTTTTCCTCCTAGACCTCCTGGCCTATGATGGGAGGGGCTGGTGTGAAGACCTCTGACATGCCCTGGAGACATTTTCCCCATTGTCTTCAGGATTAACATTTGGTTGCTTGTTACACAAATTTCTGCAGCTGGCTTGGATTTCTCTTCAGAAAATGGGATCTTCTTTCCTATGGCACTGTCAGGCTGCAAATTCTCCAAACTTCTATGCTCTGCTTCGCTTGTAAAACTGAATGCCTTTAACAACACCCAAGTCACCTCTTGAATGCTTTGCTGCTTAAAAATTTTTTCTGCCAGATATCCTAAATCATCTCTAACAAGTTCAAAGTTCCACAAATCTCTAGGGCAGGGACAAAATGCTGCCAGTCTCTTTGCTAAAACATAACAAGAATCACCTTTGCTCCAGTTCCCAACAAGTTCCTTATTTCCATCTGAGACCAACTCAGCCTGGACTTTATTTTCCATATCATTATAGCATTTTGGTCAAAGTCATTCAAGAAGTCTCTAGAAAGTTTCAAACTTTCCCACATTTTCCTGTCTTCTGAGCCCTCCAAACTGTTCCATCCAATCTCTTCCTGTTACCCAGTTCCGAAGTCACTTCCACATTTTGGGGTATCTTTTCAGCAGTGCCCCACTTCCCATACCAATTCACTGTATTAGTTCATTTTCACACTGCTGATAAAGACATACCAGAGACTCAGCAATTTACAAAAGAAAGAGGTATTGGGCTTACAGTTCCACATGGCTGGTGAGGCCTCATAATCATGTCAGAAGGTGAAAGGCAAGAAGGAGCAAGTCACAATATTACATGGAATGGGTCAGCCAAAAAGAGCTTGTGCAGGGAAACTCTGTCTTATAAAGCCATCAGATCTCATGAGACTTACTCACTATCATAAGAACAGAACGAGAAAGCCCTGGCCCCATGATTCAATTACCTACTACCAGGTCATTCCCACAACATCTGGGAATTCAAGATGAGATTTGTGTGGGGACACAGCCAAACCCTATCAGCTTCATTCTGGGGTCAGGTGGTAGGGACAACACAAACACCAAGATAAATTCCTTTGGAGATATGGCATGAGCTGAGGCTTATAGGGTGAATAAGAAGTATGCTTGGTAAAGGAGTTCAGGCAGGAAGACATTGGGGAGTGGCATTTCTTGTATAGGGGAAGTAGCAAAGGTATAGAGTTGAAAAGGAGGTTAGAACACTCAAGGAACTACCAGCAATACTATAGGAGTTTACTTAGTGATGCTGGGGCCAGTGAGATATGTGGATCAGTAAGCAAAAGGCAAGGGTGAGGAGCACTCCAGGAACAGTATGTAGGGAGCCAGGCTGGATCCTATGGTCAGGAGCTTCTGAAGAGCTTGCTGTTGTTGATTTTTGCTTGCGCTTAAATAACTTTTGTATTAGTCTGTTTTCACACTACTGATAAAGACATACCCAAGACTGAGTAATTTATAAAGAAAAAGAGGTTGAATGGACTCATAGTTCCACGTGGCTGGGGGGGTGGTGCTCACAATTATGGTGGAAGGTGAAAGGCATGTCTTACATGGTGGCAAGCAAGACAGCATGAGAGTCAAGCAAAAGGAGAAACCCCTTATAAAACCATCAGATTTCATGAGACTTTTTCACTACCATGAGAACAGTATGGGGGAAACTGCCCCCATGATTCAATTATCTCCCACCTGGTCCCTCCCACAATACATGGGAATTATAGGAGCTAAAATTCAAGATGATATTTGGGTGGGGACAAGGCAAACTATATATGCTTTATTGAGGTTTAATTTACATCTTAAGATTAACTTAGGTGAACAATTCAATGATTATTATTAAATCTACAGAATTATACAATCATTGACACAATACAGGTTTTAGAATATTTCCATCATTCCAAAATATCCCTCATACCCATTTATAGTCACTACTGACTCCTACCTCCAAGAACCAGGCAAATGCTCATCTGTTTTGTATGTCTATAGATCTGTCATTTCTGGACATTTCATATAAATGGAATCATAGACTATGTAGTCATTTGCATCTGGTTTGTTTCATCAGGCATCAGGTTTTTTAGATTTACCCATGCTGCAGTATGTATCCATAGCATATTTGTTTGTATTGTAAAATAGTATTCCATGGTATGAATATAACATCACTGGCTTATCTTTTCACCGATTGATGGGCATTTGGATTGTTTCTAATTTTTGGTTAATATGACTAATGCTGCCACAAGGATTCATATGCAAGTCTTTACACAGATATGTTTTCATTTCTCTTGGGTAGATATTTAGGGATAGAATTCTTGGGTCACATGGTAAATTTATGCTTACCTGCTTAAAAAATTGTCAAGCTATTGTGCAAAGCAGCTGCATGATTTTACAATCCCATCAACGATGTACGAGGGTTCTAGTTTCTCCTAAGGAGTTTTAACGAGACAGAAAATACGGCAAGATTTGTGCTTTAGGTAAATCAATCTGGGAGCTATTAGAAATGAGACTGAAAATAATGAGCCTATTTAGGAAGCTGTTGCAATAATCTAGGTGAGATCTCTACTACGATTCCCAACTAGACCATTGGCGGAGATTATCTCAGAAGAAGAACAATGCTGCTGAATAATAACAGGCGATTTAGTGCCATCAGTTGCTCAGCCTTGGGAATGTGACTCACGGAGGTGTGAGGACAAAGCAGGTACCTGCCCAGTCATGCAGATTAGCTAAGGAAAACACACTTCAGGTATGTAAGCTTATGCTTTCACATCTGAAATGTCCTGTACTAAGATATACACCCTCAAACTTTCCAACACTTTTACTATCATTGTGTTATTTTCGCCTGGTTCACCAACTGCATACTGGACACACAGCTGCACGTGCTATTGGGTATTTTTCCTACTTAGAGATGATGTTCATTCGGTTCTAATGATAATTACAAGAATATTGTTGTGCTATAAGTAAATAAATGCTATGTATTTATAAATCTCTGTGTTAAAATTATACTATTTCTATTGTTAGCACACACAGTATTAAGTCATGTGGCCCAAATCTCATATTTTATAGCATATTATGGTTTTATTAGGATATGGTAAATTAATATTTCAGTGAGAAAGTATTTGGAAGTATCCATAAGCCTTATCAACAGCTCATCCCAATGTTTCCCTTCAAACAGCCACATGGGATTTGTGTAAAAGAGTCTAAATGAATGATAAGGACAATACGATGTTTGAGTTAAAATATCTTTTGAAACAGAAAATCAGCAGCTAGCCAAAAAAAATACTGCCACTTTAAAAAGATCAGGTAAAAGTCTTAATTCTGCTGTTGTGCAACGTATAGCATGTAACTAAGAACAATATCTAAGAACAACGAATATAAATATTGAGGGAAGTTGAGTAATATTTACTTAGATTATACTATATTTGGTCAAGGAATAATAAACCTGTAAAATTATCTACACTACGAAACTAAGCTCTGTATTACAGCAAATAAATGAGTTCTCTGATCTTTTAAAATATGTATTTCTAACAACCTTGTAAATGATTAATATTTCAAAATATTGCTACTGCTGCTGCCACTACTAGTAATAACAACAATTTTGAATAGCCTTGAATGTCTTAAAAGTTGTAAAATATAATTTTATTGATGATGATTAAGTTCCATGTGAATAAGAGAAATACAATGAATACAAATATTTAACCAAAAATAAAAGGACAGAGGGTTTGCCAAAAGAGACCAATTTACTTATTAAATAGAATGACCATATATTACAGTTTCCTGGAATGAAGCACTTTTGTAACTATTGTCCTGATGGCCAGTCCAGTTTAGCATTTTGTCCTTGATTGCTTTACCTTTTAACAAAGTATTATCATCAATGTTATGACGATTGTTATTATTAATGAAAATAAGCCAGATGGGCATTTTACAACCTTTATTTCATACTCCCAATCTTTGTCATAATCATGTCTAAGTAGCATGAGACAAATCCAGGGAATGCAGTTCTCACCTTAAATGGGAGTTAATGTTAAAGAAGAACAGCAGTAATAACTTATCTCTTCCTGTTTCAGACTTAACGTAACCAATACTTCCCTCTCAAGGAAAACTCATATGGGCCTCACTGATCAAACAAAGTGAGTTTGCAAAAGAAAGATTCGACGTAGTCAACTCTCTGTACTCTTCAGTGATGGAAGCTGCTTAGTGGAAATGTGGGAAATTACAGATTAGGGTAGGTGAATTGAAGACAAAATTATTTATTTTTGTTGTTATAAATACAAATTTTGATATAATATACCATCATGTGTAAAATAATTTTCTTAACTAACTTAAGAAATATGTGGCACAGAAATATTTGAAATGCGGTGGTGTATGAGGAAGTGAGTTTGAAGAAAAGAGAGTCCCAAAACTTCACGTTTTATACCAAGAGAAATAAAATGGTAGTAGTCACAATTTATGAATATTTTTACACTTGTATATATATATTTTTATATTTGTGTGTGTATGTATTTGCAACTGAATTATAAACTTTAATGATTAAGCTGATTTGAAATAATTTTAGGAAATACTTCAGTATGACAATACATACTTGGTCTTTTTGTTGCCCGTGATCAATTAGATTTGAGAAATAATTAACCTTTGAATAACCGCTTTGCAAATTTACTTAGTTATCCTAGCAAAGTATTAAATATTTTGTAAATGAGTTCTCACATTTCTGATTGTATGTTTTTCAAAATTAGAAATCTTTAAAGAAAATCCTGGAGCATCCAAATTTCAACTCCTGAAGTTTACAATTTTGAGCACCCACATTTCAACTATGAAAGCTTTTGGCGAACTGCATTTATTGAAAATAAAGCTTTCATACAGGAAGATATTGATAGCTCTTAAAAAGCAAGGGATACATTGAATTGATTAAATGATAAGTGTGCAAATGGTATGGAGGATGTAATTTTGAAATTCTCTAAGAGCATATTGAAATATATTAACTTTTAGGAAGAATTTTGATGAGGCCCCTATTTTTGAGTGAATTTCTTTTTAAACTTGTATTACATTTTATTTTGGCTCTATTGTTTTGTTATTATTATTATACTTTAAGTTCTGGGGTACATGTGCAGAACATTCAGGTTTGTTACACAGGTATACACATGCCATAGTGGTTTGCTGCACCCATCGACCCATCATTTACATTAGATATTTCTCCTAATGTTATCCCTCCCCTAGCTCCCCACCCACCAACAGGCCCCAGTGTGTGATATTTCCCTCCCTGTGTCCATGTGTTCTCATTGCTCAACTCTCACTTATGAGTGAGAACATGCGGTGTTTGATTTTCTGTTCTTGTGTTAGTTTGCTGAGAATGATGGTTTCCAGCTTCATCCATGTCCCTGCAAAAGATATGAACTCATCCTTTTTTATGGCTGCATAGTATTCCATGGTGTATATGTGCCACATTTTCTTTATGTAGTCTATTAGTGATGGGCATTTGGGTTGCTTCCACGTCTTTGCTATTGTGAACAGTGCTGCAATAAACATATGTGTGCATGTGTCTTTATAGTAGACTGATTTATAATCCCTTGGGTATATACCCAGTAATGGGATTGCTGGGTCAAATGGTATTTCTAGTTCTAGATCCTTGAGGAATTGCCACACTGTTTTCCACAATGGTTGAACTAATTTATATTATGTACCATTATAGAATGAAAATGAACTCAGTGATTTGATGGCAAAGAGCTGCATATAATATGACTAATACTAAAATAATAAATAATTGTATAAGAACTAAGGTATAGGCCCACCAGCATAATAAATCTAATTATAACTATTTCAAAAATTCAATTATTTTAATTATTCAGCCATCTGCATGTACTATCAAAAATGCTTCAGCTTGAGAATAAATGATATGATCATCCCAGTTCAGATCAAGTAATTATTGGTGGACAATTTTGTGCAACTAGATCCTAAAATAATAAAAGCCTCTTTTCTTCATCATGATAGAAATAAAAATCTCTCTTTCCAAGTATCTCTTTATGCTCATCCTAAAGGAAGTTCAATTAAAGATATTATAAAATGCTGAATGTTAAGGCTCTCAATCAAATGCTGCCATTTATTTCGTTAAATTGTCTCCGTAACAGGCTAATTAAATTATTGTCCAGTTTATAATGTAATTTCTATAGCTTATACAACCAAACTTAAGGCCCTTAATAATTCAAAAACAGCTATATTTTTATACTTGAAAATTGTTTCTGTATGTTGAAGATTACAGATTTGCAAATGTTCTGGCAAGTGTGAGCCTCTTTGAAAGTGGATCATATCCTTAAATGAAGAGCAAATAAATCAGAGCCACAAAATTTGCCTATATTGCATTTTGCAACTGATAGCCTCTTTGTTGCTCAGACTGTTATTTAAATAAAATTAATAATTAGAGCAGAAAACTGAAGAGAAGCTCCTATTTTTATCTCTGTATTCGATAGAATGTTTTCAAGACAAAAATTAGTAAAGAGCAGGTTTGCTCAATTTCTTTAACTTTAAATCAATGTTTACTCTCTGAACACTTACATTGTAAATGTTAAGTGGACGCTTAGAAACTGATACTACTAATAATAAAAGTGAAAAATTGAGTAGGCTATCCAGTTATTTGCCAATGTTTAAAAGCTATTTGGCATATTATTGGCACAATTTAGCTGACATAACTCAGGTGCTTAATTTCATTAATTTCAAGATAGTCAAAACATTTGGTGTAAGAAGATTAAAGGAAACTCAAAATATAAACAGAATTAAAATAACATCATAAAAATAGTAGCTGCAGAAATAATGAAAAAGTGTTAATGGCAATAAACAGCACACATCAATCAATATGAAAACATACTATAAATGATGTGAACAAGAGATACAAGTTAAAGAGGCAAATAGTCAATAACTATGCAAAAAATTAAACTCACAAATAAGTAAATGCAAATTAAAGTATAAGCATAGTGAAATTTTTACTCTCCAAATTAACAAATAAATTATTATCCCCTTTCTCTCTGTGGACAAGAATATGAAAAAGGTATTCTGATAACCTCCTGGTGAGGCAGCAATTTAGTATAATTCTTTGAAAAGTAATTTAAGGCAGGGCGTGGTGGCTCACGCCTGTAATCCCAGCACTTTGAGGCCGAGGCGGGAGGATCGCAAGGTCAGGAGATTGAGACCATCCATCCTGGCTAACACGGTGAAATCCCGTCTCTACTAAAAATACAAAAAAAAAAAAAAAACAAAAACCAAAAACCAAAAAAAAAAAAAAACCAAGCAAAAAATTAGCCAGGCGTGGTGGCGAGCGCCTGTAGTACCAGATACTCGGGAGGCTGAGGCATGAGAATGGCGTGAATCCGGGAGGTGGAGCTTGCAGTGAGCTGAGATCATGCCACTGAACTCTAGCCTGGACAACAGTGCAAGACTGCATCTCAAAAAAAAAAAAAGTAATTGAAAAATACATATTAATAAAGCTTAAAGTCTTTGACCATATGTCTATTTATTTTAAAAATTCATCCCTAATTATCAGAAATGTAAACAAAGATTTATGCATACTGATTTTACCACTTTTTGGTTATAAAAATAAATCCCAAGTATGACCTAAATGTATAGCAATAGAGTAATAGTTTAATTAAGATGTATTCACAGAATGTAAAAAGTATTCAATAATATAAAACTTCTTTAAGTGAAAAATAATGATAGTCAAAAATATATACCTCCAGTGTATCTATGTCTGTGTCTATCTAAATATGTTCATCTATCAATATATCTATAATCCTTTGTGTTTATAAAATTAAAAATTAGAAGGCTATATCTCAAAATGTCATTTCTTATTTGCATTGTTTTGACAATGAAAATTTATATTTCCTTTACAACTTGAGAGATATTTTACAAAAAACATTAGTCCAAATTTTGTTTAAAATATTAAGAGATGGAGAAGTTTTGTAGGACTTTAAAGTCAGAAAGTAAATTAAGGTTTTTCATAAGAGAGCAATTAACTAGTCATTTTAATCTAACCAGTAAATTTGAATTAATTTTCTGCTAATGGGTTTGCTTTAGTTTAAAAGTATATGCAGTGCCTTAGACTTTTCAGGATGCTATAACAAAATACCATAAACTGAGTACTTTATCCACAACAGAAATTTATGTCTCACAGGTCTGGAGGCTGAAAAATCCAAAAACAAGGTTCTGGAAGATTCTGTGTCTGATAAGGGCCCACTTTCTCATTCATAGATGGAGACTTCTCACTATGTCCTCACATGGTGAAAGGGATGAAGGTGCTCTCTTGGGCTGCATTTATAAGGACACTACTCTCATGACCTAATCCCACTGATGAGGGCTCTATCATCATGACCTAATTCCCATCCAAAGACACCACCTCCTGATTCGATTACTTCGTGGTTAAGATTTCAACACATGAACTTGGAGGAACACAAACATTCAGATCATAGCATGGACCATTTGTTATTATTATTATTATTATTATTTCTTAATTACAAGTTTAATTAAAGGAACCAATAGCTAGGGGATGCAGCCAGGTTTGTTTACAAGTATGAAGAACAACCAGTGCTACAATCACAAAAAATTAATCTATGAAACCACTGTTGAAAATATTTTTGTTATATTGTAAAAATCACTAAATTTATACCATTGTTTATGGCAATATTTGCCCAATTTATAATCGGAATTATGTTGGTACTTTTTTATATGTCAGAGAGAATATAAAAATCACTTTTGTTCTTATAAAATACAATTGACAGATTAAATTTTAAGCTCACTAAAGTACAGATAAGCTATCCAGATAGTATCAAAAAACTAGTTAGAAAAAATTTCAAACAAACTGTTGGTTTGAGTTTTTTTCTTCATGGTATATAAACATTTAAATAAAAAGTTTTAAAATAAATAAACTTCACACCTAGTTTTCTCATGTTTAAGAAAGTCAGTACAAAGTAGTAGTTAATAAAGCTGGGTAAGAAGCAGATTACCTGGAACTAAGTTCTGCTCTGGCACTTACAAGTTGCATTATTTAGGGCAAGTTATTTAACTTCTCTGTTCTTCAGTTTCCTCATCAGCAAACTGGGAATAATAATTGTATCTACATTAAGGGATTATTTTAAAGATTCAAAGAGCTAATAAAATGTAAAGCCCATAAAAGAGTACCCAAGACACAGTAAGAGCTTAATTAATACTAACCTTAATTATTGTGTCCTCAGTCTACACTCATACTTTTCACAGCAAATCTTGAGTGAATAGTATTTACAGATTGATTTTTTTCATTTATTTCAGAAGAATTTGTTTAGCACCTAACAATATTTGTAATTTTGAAGGCAAATGTTGGGTAAGCCCTGGTGGGGAAAAAAAGGCAAATGTAACTTACTCTGACCTCAAATAAAGCATGGCTTCATGATAGAGAGCAGAATCATATAAAAAAACAAAAAAGTTTTGGAAGTACAGTAATGTACTGGCTACGGAGGAGCAGACAAGACATAGGATTCAGGCAGGGGGCTGGGATTAGGAAGGTCTGATCTCTGGGAAAATCATTCAAGTGCTGGGGTTCAAACAATGCATTGAATTGTCTTGGAAAATAAAGTGAAATAGATATACAGTGGAAAAATAATCCACACAGGCACAGATGCAAAAGAGATTGTGATGCATTTGAGGAAATGGAAGAAAATTGATTTGGTTAAAGTGCAGGATACAGGTGGGAAAGAGAATTGTGAAAATTGTGGCTACATAGCTAAGGAGAAGTCAGATTATGAAGAACCTTCAAGTAGAGTAAACATATAATTTATCGTTGTACCAAACTATCTTTGCAAGCGAGGAGGAGAATACTAATGATTTTACCCGGAACACAGGCATAAAACAAAAATCTCCATAGTGACTTGGAATGTATAGTACTTCTAGGCCATGATTACTTTCATCTATGCATCTATGTTCTCTCCATCTATTTTTTTTTTTTTTTTTTTTTTTTTTTTTGAGACAAAATCTTACTCTTTTGCCGAGGCTGGAGTGCAGTGGTAAGATCACAATTGACGGCACCCTTGACTTTCTGGTCTCAAGCAATTCTCCCACTTCAGCCTTGCAAGTAGCTGGGACTACAGGCACATGCCACAACACCTAGGTATGCATTTAATTTTTTGTAGATACAGGGACTCACCATATTGTACAGGTTGTTCTTGAACCCCTGGGCTCAAGTGATCCTCCTGTCTCGGCCTCCCAAAGTGCTGGTGTTACAGGAATGTGCTACAGTGCCCATCTGCATCATTTAACCTTTACCTTGGGTACATGTATGTGTTGCATAAGGGAGCAGGGAGCACAGGGAGGGGAGAATCTCACAGGCAAGGGGGTTCTGGTACCAGATAAAGGAGATAGACACAAAGATAAGCCAAACCACAAATGCTTATCCAGCATTCTTCCTGAAATAACTTATCTTTCTTTCCCTTAAACTCCTTTTTCTTTGTTTTCTTTCTGTGTCTTTGATTACTTTTTTCAATTTCCTCCATGAGCTTCTCTTTTTTAATATGAATTTTTTCTTTGCTTATTTTCTTTTCTCTAACTGTGCATAGAGAGGCATGAATGCAAACATAACCCTCCGTATAGTGTCAATTTCAATCTTATTTTAATAGTTCCCAAATGTTTCTCTTGGTACTGAAACCAGCCCAACTTCCTCACAGAAGTGATGTTTACGGTTTTTAGATAAACATAGAAATTGACTCAACCAATCTCAAAATGTAAAACTTATATTTGCCTTATCTGAGTTCCTTTCTCAAGAAACCCACTCTCGGGCCTCCCAAATAATCCATAAGCATCTCTGAGTGACTTTTAGGTGCCCAGTAACTATAGCCTTTTTCACAAATCAGGGTCTCATATCTAATCCTGGGTCCAATAAGAGATTTTAAACTTCATCTTAGGCCCTCCAATATGACTATAATATTTGCATATCACTAAAATATTGTGGTGTTAGGAAGGAAGAAGGACAAGAGAAAAATTCAAAGAAGGAACACGAAAACATTTTTAAAGTTGTATGTAAGGAATTCCACAAAAATACCTTTTATATTTTTTTTCCTGCAAGAATAAGAAAATCCAACGCAAAATTGCTTAAGCAATAGGAAAAATGTATTATTTCACATATTAGCAAGTCTAAAGTTTGAGAGGTTTGAGAGTTAGATAATTCAGTGGCATATTGACATCATCAGTGACCTAAGTGCATTCTATCTTTATGACCTGTCATCCTCAGTGAATTTTTTGCTTTTTGTGGACCCAAGATGACTCTAAAATGTAGAGAGGCATAAATGCAGTCTTTCCTTCTGTGGGTCTCCTTAATGGACTTTATCCAGATGGTTCCCAGCAGATGTCTCTTTTCAGTCTATTTACCAGAACTGTGTGACGAGACCAAGCCAACACTGTCAAGGAGAATGTCCTTGATCTGATTCTTTTAACAAATCTTGATTTACTTCTTGGAGAGCTAAAACAAATCCAGAGTGCAGGGACACGAGATACCCGAACAAACCTGGGCTTCTGTTAATAAAGAAGGTGGAAAATAGTGGTTTGCAGGCAAACAGCAGTACCTGCTACATTCTACATTCATTTTAGGTTATAAAACAGTTTCTCATGACAGAGTCAGACAGGTGTAGAACCACACATAATCAAGATGCAGCAAATCAAAGAGTTGTGTGTGTAAGCATCTGAATTCCATCTTTGACAATGACTATAGATATGATATGTAAAAAAATTTAAAAGGTTAAGTGATAGACTGATTTGAGTTGAATCTAAGCTGCTCTTCATATTAGTTGTTGTTCTATTCCTTCTTATGCTCCTCACTAAACTTCAGTTTCTTAATCTATAATGGGATAAAAATAGAAAAATAATGATATGAAAGTTCTCTATGGTAACACTTATATGATTCTGTAGTAGTCTGCTTGTGCCTTTACCTTATGACACTGTAAACTTATTAGACTTCCAACTCCCAGTCCCACATACATGGAGATTACAAGCCACCACTCCATCGCAACAATATATAAAAAGCTGAACAAACTGAAAAGTCAACAACTCTTTTTGGATCCATAAAAGAAGTGAAGACACAGGCAAACTAGTGGCTCTAAGATTAGGGAGACACACAGACAAATACAGAAAGGGGAGTCATGGCTTATCTAAACAGAGACTCACAAGTGGAAACCACTGCAGGAACTAGTGCCAGTGTAGAAAAACCTAAACTGTAATTGATGAATTGCTGGAGTATTAGTGTGGACAAGTCAGAGTTTACAGCTCCAGAAGAACCTAAGCATAAGGGAGACTCCATACTTCTGTGTCTTTTATCTCCAAGAACTTGACCCAGTAAATATTGGATAAAAATTTCTTTGTGCTTTCACCAAAGTGAGGGGAAAATGAATCATTTTGAAGCATGCTAGAATACTCTTTTCTTAAAAAGGCCTCCATCAAGAAAAACTAATTAACTAGACCCTAATTTCATAGGAATATTATCATAGTCTAAGTAACCTGCAGGAAGGGAGATATCCGACTTCAGCCAGGTCTATTATTCCACATGGCAGATGGAAAATACCAATGTCCAGCCCACTGTAGCCATCCTGTCCCACCTAAAAGCAAAGAAAAAGCTGAGATATACTTGTGAAGTACAGTCTAGAGACATAGGATCCCTGAAAGACTTGGAACTAATCATGAGACTATGAACACTTCTCCTCCCATACCTTACCACCACATTATAAAGACTTATTTACAAAAAGCTAGTTCCTTGAAAAGATCAATAAAATTGATAAGCCTCTAACGAGGCTAACTAAGAAAAAAAGAGAGGGGACGCAAGTTACTAAGTAAAAGAAAGAAAACAAGGTATATCACTATAGATCCCATGGATATTAAGAAGAGAATGAAAGGGCGGGCGCAGTTGCTCACACCTGAAATCCCAGCACTTTGGGAGCCCGAAGCGGGTGGATCATGAGGTCAAGAGATCAAGACCATCCTGGCCAACAAGGTGAAACCCCGTCTCTGCTAAAAACCCAAAAATTAGCTGGGCATGGTGGCACGTGCCTGTAGTCCCAGCTATTCGGGAGGCTGAGACAGAAGAATCACTTGAACCCACGAGGCGGAGGTTGCAGTGAGCTGAGATCATGTCACTGCACTCCAGCCTGGTGACAGAGTGAGACTCCATCTCAAAAATTAAAAAAAAAAAAAAGAGAGAGAATAATGAACAACTCTGTGTCCACCAATTTGATAACCTAGAGGAACTAAACTAATTCCTTGAAACACAATCTGTGAAAACTCACGCAAGAAGAAATAAATAATCTGGATAGGGCTATACTTATTCAATAAAACAAATCAATAACACATAACCAGTCAAAACAGAAGGCATCAGGCCCAAATTGATCCACTGACAAATTCTATCAAACATTTAAAGAACAAATTGTATTAATTCTCTACAATCTCTTTTAGAGGATAGCAGAGTGAATCCTTCCTAACCCATTCTATGAAGCCGCTATTACCCTAAGACTAAAATCAGACAAAAACATTACAAGAAAAGAAAACCACAAATCAAGATCTCTCATGGACATAGATGTAAAAATCCTCAACAATATATTAGCAAATTTAATCCAACAATGTATAAGAAGAATTATACACAATTACCAAATGGAATTTATTCCAAGTGTACAAGGCTGGTTCAACACTTGAAAATCAATTAACATAATCCAACACATCAACAGGATATAAAAAAAACATGATCATATTAATAGATGCAGAAGAGTCATTTGACAAAATTCAACATCCATTCATTATTTTAAAAAACTCTCGGTAAACTAAGAAGGAATCGTTCTCAACTTGATAAAGAATAGCTACAAAAAATTTACAACTAATATCAAAAACAATGGTCAGAAACACTTTCAAAAAGATCAAAAAAAACACAAAGATGTCTCCTTTCAGCACTCCTTTTCAACATTTTATTAGAAGTACTATCTAATGTAATAAGACAAGAAAAATAAATATAAAATGTGTACAGATTGGGAAGAAAGAAATAAAACTATCTTTCTTGGCAGATGACAGGATCATCTATGTAGGATATTCAAAAGAATCAATTTTAAAAACTCCTGTAACTAATAAGGGATTAAAGCAAGTTTGCAGGATACAAGGTTAATACACAAAAGCCAATTGTCTTTCTGTGTGCCAGCAATGAACAAGTGGAATTTGAAATGTAAAACACAATACATCTACACTAGCACCCCCAAAATAAAGCTTGCAGGCATAAAGCTAAAAAAATATGTACAAGATCTATCAAAATATTGAGAAAATAAATCAAAGAACTAAATAAATGGAGAGATTTCCATGTTCATCGGTTGTGCAACACAATGTTGTCAAGATGTCAGTTCTCCCCAAATTGATCCATAGATTCAATGCAATTACATTAAGAATCCAAGGAAGTTATGTTGGGGATATCAAGAAATGAATTCTAAAGTTTATTCAGAGAGGCAAAAGATCCAGAATAGCCAATATAATATTGAAGGAGAAGAACAAAGTTGGAGTACTAATACTACTTGACTTCAACACTTATTTTAAAGCTACAGTAATCAAAACAGTGTGGTACTGGCAAAAGAATAGACAAATAGATCAATGAAACAAAATAGAAAGCTCAGGAATAAACCCATATAAATATTGCCAACTGATCCTGAGAAAGGAGAAAAAGGCAATACAATACAGAAAGAGTCTTTTCAACAAAGAGTACTGAAAAAACTGGGCATCCACATAAAAAATGATGAATCTAGACAGAGATTTTACATTCTTCATAAAAACTAACTCAAAATGAATGACAGACCTAAATGTAAAATTCACAACCACAAAACTCCTTGAAGATAGCATAGGGTAAAATATAGATGGTTGTGGGTTTGGTTATGATCGTTTAGATACAACACCAAAGCTATGGTCCATAAAAGAAATAATTGATAAGCTGGACTTCATTAAAATTAAAAGCCTCAGCTCTCTAAACAGAAAATGTCAAGAGAATTTGAAGACAAGCCACAGAGGAAGAGAAAGTGTTTGTAGAACAAACATCTGACAAAGGGCTTTTATCCAAAATATTCAAAGAATTCTAAAATCACAACAATAAGAAAAGAGTCTGATTTAAAAATTGGCAAAAGACCTTAACAAATGCCTCACCAAAGAAAATATACAGATGACAAGTAAGCCTACCAAAACAGGTTTCACATATGTCACCAGGAAAATGCAAATAAAACAATAATTAGATATCACTGTATACCTATTAAAATAGCCAAAATCCAGAACACTGACACCACCAAATGCTGGGAAGGATATGGAATGACAGGAACTTTTATCCATTGACTAAAGGAATGCAAAATGGCACAACCACTTTGGAAGACATTTCAGCAGTTTCTTATAAAACTATACATATACCATGCAGTCCAGCAATCACTTTCTGTGGTATTTATCTAAAGAAGTTGAAAACTTATGTCTACACGAAAACCTGCACACAAGTGTTTGTAGCAGCTTTACTTGTAATTGTCAAAACGTGGAAGTAACCAAGATGCATTTCAGTAGATGGATGGATTAATAATCTGTGGTACATTCAGCCAATGGATTATTCAGTGCTAAAAAGAAATGAGCTACCAAATCATGGAAAGACATGAAGAAAGCATAAATGCATATTACTAAATGATAGAAGCCAAACTGAATGGCTACGTACTACATATCCAATGATATGACATTCTGAAAAAGGCAAACCTATGGAGACAATTAAAAAAAAAATAATCAGTGGTTGCCTGGGAGGGGGACAGGAATGGAGCATAGAAGATAGTTAAATTACTCCCTATAATACTATAATGGTGGATACATGTCATTATACATTTGTCCAAACCTATACACCAGGAGTGAACCCTAAATTAAACTATGGACTTTGGGTGCTAATGATGTGTCAATGTAGGTTTATCAACTCTAACAATTTGATACTCTGGTGAGGGTTATTGATAATATGGGAGGCTATACATATGCAGGGGCAGGAGAAATATAGGAAATCTCTGTGCTTACCTCTCAATTTTGCTGTGAACCTAAATAACTCTAAAAAATACAAAAAACCTCTTTCTAAAAAAAAAACTCTTTAAGTTGAGGAATGTATCATCTTCGTTGTGTCCCTGGTAGCTAGTACAGTGGCAGAATTGATGGCTTATAAGTATAGCAAAATGATCATAACAGGAAGGAGGATGTTATAAAATATTTATTAAAGCTTGTTCTATAATATGTGGCAGGTAATAGACATTTAATAATTATTACATCATAGCTGATGATTTGACTCTTTTGACAGAACTAATTGCTACTTATGTTTAAATAATGTTAATTAGAATGACAGGCTATTGGAAAGCATGCAGAAGAAACATATGGAAGTTAATAAACCTAGAGTCAAGGCCTGCCCTTCTCACAGTTATTCAACCCTAATAAATAGCTTTCTCTTGCTGACTTTCAGTTTCCTCACTTATAAAATGAGCACATTACCTACCTCATAATACTGTTGTGATGTTGTGATGACTAAACATTTCTAACAGTTACTAAGTGACTCTATGATCACTTCAATAAAACGATGTGCCAAGTTTCTATGTAATGATAGCCTGAGAATCCCCAAAAGTATTGGTTGCTTTCTGATCAGTCAATAATAGCTTACTAATTTATCTGGGATCTCCTGTGCCTTGCTTCATCTGTTCCAATAAATTTGGCATAAATTCAATTTATTCAAAACCCACTACTACTACTACCATCTAACATTTCTAGTGTTGCTACTTTGTACTAGGTTCTTTTCTAAGTATTCCATGCATTCACTCATTGAAACACTTTTATTTTTACATTTTGCAGTTGGTAAAACTGCATTTTATGTGAGACAAAATTATTTTCCTATGTTTATACAGTTTGTGAGAGGCAAAAGCAAGTTTTAGACCCAAGTTTGCCTGATTCCAGAATCAGGTTATTCACCATATTATAATAACACTCAAGCAAAACTTATGTGTCTAGTTAATGTCAATAATGGTATAAACAGGAATTAGGTAATAGGCCATTTTTGGCTCTCTTAGTGAGATAGTAATTAAATGTTTTAGCTGAAATTTCTCTTTACTCTAACATACCACTTGATAAAGCATACATTAATTCTAGTCTGGTTTTGCTGTTGAGAAATTATCTACATTTACTACCTTATTATAACATATTATTCTTTTCATTTTAAAAATGGCCATTAGGTTTATCTTACTTATAATACAAAGTGTACTTTATTAATTTTTTTAACTTTTATTTTAAATTTAGGGGTACATGTGCAGGATGTGCAGGTTTGTTACATAGGTAAACTTGTGTCATGGGTGTTTGTTGTACGGATTATTTCATCACCCAGGTATTAAATCTTGTATTCATTAGTTATTTTTTCTGAGAGTATTTTAGTACATATCTAAACACTAATGAAACCACTGAAGGTATCGTAGAAAATGTAAAACCCTCAAGAAATGATTAAGGGTTTTCCATTTTCAGTTCATGAAGGCAAGGTTCCCACTCAACAGAGAAAGTACAAAATGGCAGTCATCAGGACTAAAATATTGTAACTGTAGAAGTTACACAATGTAAAGGTTCTGATATAAAAGGCACAAATTACATCATGAAAACATTTCACTAGAGCACATAAGTCAACTCAGTTTCCAAAGGGTTTCCCTTGGGGCCCTTGCCGTATTGAAACAATCGCTATCTTAACAAGAAAAATGTGTTCATTTGTTCCTATGAACCAGCACCTAGCATACCTGTCTTCCACATCATAGGTGTCCAATAAATGTTTCCTGAATAAACAAATGAAGAATGAATGAATGAGGAAATAGGGAATTCAAATTTTTCCCAGGCTTGAAGGGATTCATAGTCTTTGCGGACACAGTATAGACGTAAATAAATAGATTTTTAAGAAAACAAGGTGCAGACATGAATATTTAAAGAACTTTCTAAAGACTACAA
This sequence comes from Macaca fascicularis, assembly GCF_037993035.2. Classification (NCBI taxonomy): domain Eukaryota; kingdom Metazoa; phylum Chordata; class Mammalia; order Primates; family Cercopithecidae; genus Macaca; species Macaca fascicularis. Next base: position 151,274,479 of record NC_088375.1, on the reverse strand, counting down.
CAATTGATAGAAACTATCTCAGAGATCTCTGGAGCAGGATGGTAACTCTGAAGGCTTGCTATCCACTTATAACCTCTTCCACTGGCTAAGGGAGACAGTAGGGACACACTGCATAGAAACAGGAAGAAAGCAATAATTAATTTTTTTAAGAAAACCATTAATAGTTAATTAAGAATTAAGAGCCCATGGTCTCTGAGGTTGGAGTCACTTCAAAGTACTAGAAAAAAAATGAGCATGGGGAGAAATCATATTCATAAGTACCTTGCTCCAATATTTCCAAATGTACATCAAGAGATAAACTGTTGCAACTTGCTGACTTTAAAATTGTAGCCTTCTCTGGCTTCAAGAAAAACTTGCTAGCCTCCTGCAAAGTTACAGTTCAATCTGCTTCACATTGGGTAAAACAATACCCAAGGTACAGAGGTGTTGAAAGGCTTTGTTATTGTTAGTTAAGGGAGTTGACAATCTTGAATAAAAAGCACTCAGTGCAAAGTAGAATTGTAATCAGTGTTATTGTCATTTGAACCACATTGTTTGCAGTATAACCAATTGTGAAACCAACATAAATTCAAAAACTAAATTAGAAAAACAGATGCTTCTTTTGTTTGGAGATTTTAGTCCCATCTAGCCATATTGTATATCATTTTCTTCGACTTACACCACATAGAAAGAAAAATCAGAGAGCATAATACAAAAATGCAGAAACATATTTAGCAAATTTGTGGATTTCATAAGTCATTTATAAACTTTGGATTTACAAACAATTTCGAAGTCTTTTGAAAATATTTATACACACAAGAATCTCTATAATACTACATATAATTATACCATGGCTTTTCCAAAGCATATTCCAGAGATAGACTTTCGGCAGAATATCAAGTTTCCTATTTGAGGTTTGTCTTGGAGACAGTGAACAATTTTATTTTTCAGTCTCTGTCTCCACTGATGCTTGTGATTAAGATAAATACCTTGGTGCAATGAGAGAAAAGAGATTTATCTTGTACATAATTTCTAAATTGACTTGTGACATTAGGAAGTCGATCTACCCAGAGTGGAATTTATTTCTTCAGTTCACTAAGTTCCAACTAATTTTTGTTTCTCCACAGTCTCAACTATTTTTTAAGGAAATTGAGAAGTTCACTTTTAATGTTTCTGAACTACCAGACTTCCTAAGATTTAAAAAATAACATCTGTAAATTTGCATGAAATCTTTGGCATTATGTACTTAAGTATAGTTTCAATTCTGGGCCAATATACAGTGCTGATTTGCATAGGACAAATATCTAGAAAAATAGGTATTTTAAAAAATAGGTATTTTAAAATAGGTATATTTTAAAAATAGGTATTTAGAAGATAAATACTCTACCAATGCAATTTCAAGAGGAAATAAGAGCTACATGCACACACACACACAAACACACATCCATCTGCATCACATATCTCATAAGCACTAAGGGGAAAAAAAACACACTTTTGTGTTTATGATGTTAATTTTAAGCAATCAAAAGTATAAGCAATAACATATGTTTTGCCAAGTTTACAGTACACCATTGTGGGCATAAGCATAGGGATTTAAGCTTTGTTTTCAATAGTCTGAGGTGCTTGTATTTTGTTTATATCAGCATTTTACTTCCAGCAATTTTTTAAAAAGTCATCTTACTTGTAGTCCAAATAGTTCTTTGTAAAACATAAAACCTCTTTGTGAGTAGAGTAGGAGCAAATCGGGTCCACAAAAAAATAAATTTCCTGTTTGTTGCAAATGAGACAAAAACCGTTATATTTAAACTGTGGGGGCAGTTAACAAAGTCTAGGAAACCTCAACCTGCTACCACAAAGCCGTTGTCTGACTTCGTGGATAAGAACAGATGACAAGAGAGTGGGTGGCGTCCTGGAAAGAACTTGGGCTTTAACTCTCATTACTGTATTTCCTAGTAGAGTAGCATCTGTGCATACTAGATGTGTAAGCTTCGACAAATGATCTTGCCCTAAGTCTGTTTTATTGTCTGTAATATGGGTAAAATATTTTTATGAGATTAATTGAAGGATCTGATGGCACCATGCATGCAGAATCAGTAGCATAGAACATATACTTGATTCTTCTCAATTCTCCTTGATTTCCCCTTCCTGTCTTTCTTTCCTCATTTTCAAACATATCAAAATAAAACTGAAAAGGTATAAAGTATATCACGGGACAATTTAGAATAAAATATATTTTATTTTTTCTCAGCATTAGAAAGTTAGTCAACTAAAAAATGAGTAGCTATCATACCAATACATCGTTTAGTATAGGGTAGTCAGTTGACCCACACAGTAATATTAAGTAAATTCGGCTGTCTTTGAATAAAAGGAAAGCGTAAGCAAGCAAAAGAAAGAGAGAAAGAACAATCAAATAATTACAGAGAATTCTTACCACCATTCTAATAATGAATGGAGCATGAATCACCTAGCAAGCAAGAGATGACAGACATGATTTGGCTTTCCATTCAATCATCACCCATCACTGAAAGATGCTTATTTTCAGTGCAATATGACACTTAAATTCATGCCAACTATTTCATGTGAAACTCAATCAAGAAAACAGCAATCTGTTCTAATCTGAAGGAAAATATTGGTTTCCTAGTCTTCAACATGACCTTTCAGAGAGATTTTCAATGGACCTTTTATATATACATATCTGTGATAACCTAATAACGTTAGAGCTTAATTCACATTTGTCACTCTACTGTACTAATATTTAAGTACATAACAGAATTTAACATTGTATTAAGGAGCATATTAGAAAGTTAAAATATTCTATAAAATATACTATATAAGCAATATATATGCTCAGCTAATTTGTACTGTTGGTTATTAAAAGGAATTTTTAACAATAGGTTATCAAATTTTTGTAGTTGAAGAAATATTTTCAGATTTTGTGATTTAGAATTGAAATTTCAAAAGAACATAAATAGTAAAAGTAAATATTAGTGAAATATTGAACTAATTAGAGGGAAGCCAATTGAGATATTTCTAAAACAAAACAAAACAAAACTAAGTGCATTTACTACATTTGTAGGATAATGGGGAAACCAAATAATGATGGGTTTCAGAATGAATGATCAAGGTGGAAAGCATAGAAAAATACTTGGGAACACCTGGTAAACAAAGAGTACCATCCCCATACACACACGTGCGTGCATCATACACACCCACCTGTTACTCAAGTTTTAAGAAGTGAAGCTACGAAAAGATTAAAATTGATATTGCTGCCAAAAGATAGGTGCTGCTGGAGTAGATCAAGGCTAATGGAGGTCCTTGAACTCTTTGGGATATCAAGACCAAAAATAAAAGCCTCCTTTGAAGTTTGTTATCTGGAGAATCAGACAGACTTCTTATTCTTTCCTGGTTCTAGGGACCATGTGGCAATTTAAGGCAAATGACAGTAGATATTAATCTTTGATATTTAGTAGCATAGATCATAAGCCTTTTTCAAATCAGGTAGTTGGAATCATATTTTCAAAGTATAAGCCCTTAATTTCCATAAAAACTATGAAAGGTGAAGGAGGACATTTTATTGAGACTATTGTTAGCCAACCACCCACACACATGGGATCCAAAGTATAGTTTTCTTTGCTTCACATTCAAATCTAAAATCCAGCACATACTGAGCCCATAGTAAAATGTGGTTATATAGACCCAGCAGAGGAAAGGGAGGCAACAAAAGAGACTGAGAAGAAATGACTAGGGTTTTCAGAAACAAAATTAGGAGGCTGAAGTAATCGATTGTCTCTTCAGGGATTTGCTACTTCTCGGAGAGGATTTATGGGATGTTACAGGTTTCTGAGGCTTACCCTCTAGTGTCTATAACTGCTTATTCATGCAGGACAAGAGAAGAAGTTTAATAAGTACCCTCAGAGGTGTAATGCTGAAGGACTTTGGCCCTAGGTAAATAAAAACTCCATCATTTTGTTCATTTTAAGGCTGGAATTCTGGTTGATAAATTGGGTAATGTGCAGTGAAGAGCTATCTATATCCAGATATCATAGAACAGATTGAGGTGTCCTAGACCATGGCTCAAGATATTGCAATGATGGCCTAAGATAGTTGGTCAAAGAATGAATAACACAAGAGCTGAATAAGCATAAAATAAAATGTAGGAGAAGAAAAGGAAGCCATCTTTAATAACAGTTATTATAAAGGACAAAGAATGTGAGTGAGAAAGATAGTTCCTGGTAATTCAGAAAAACAAAGAAGCAAATGAAAAAAGAGGACATAATCAAAACTTGAGGTCAATCAGCATAATAATTTTAGGGTATGGGTAATCAACAGAGTAAACTTAGAATCTTAATAGATAAAGGTAAATACTATGAATAATAAAGCACTTATGCCATGTGCCTCAAGCTGAGAATCCAGAATTGGAAGTGTGTAAATTAATGGAAAAAGTCCACAGAAAGTATACAAAGCTAGACAGATCTGCATGTCCATGAAATACAAATTTGTGAGGAAATCCATGAATCAGAAGATGGCTGCAAGCTGACAGTGTCTTATTGGAAGCAAAGAAAAGAAGACATACAAGTAATATTTATTTATGTGGGACACTTAGGGCTGTTCAGCCAGAGAAAATGGAAAATGCATTACTGTCATATATCACAAAGCACATATAAAAGCAAAATATGGTAAAGATGGTGAGCTTTGGTTATCTGGATTTATTAGTTTTTTATTGCTGTGTAATGAGTTACCACAAACTTAGTGGCTTAAACCCACCCCCCCACACCCCTGTTTATTTGCTCAGGATTCTGTAGATCAGAAATCTGGCACGGTGTTGCCATGTTCTCTGGTCAGGATGTCACAGTGCCAAAATCAAGGTGTTAGACTCAATTGTCATTTGGACCCTGGGATAGAATCCACTTCCAAGATCATTCAGGTTTTTGACCAAATTCAGCTCCTTGTGGTTTTAGGACTAGGGTCTCTGTTTTCCTTGTTGGCTATCAGCCAGTGGCTGCTCTCAGCTCTTAGAAGCCATCTACATCCCATGCCACCTGCCACCTGGTTGCCTTCATCGTCAGACTAGCAACTATGTTTTGCATCCATTTCCTGCTTTCAACCTCTGACTTACTTGTCTGTGAGGAGACAGAGAAAAATTTAGTTTTAAAGAGCTTGTGTAATTATATTAGGCCCACCCTATCTTAAGGTCAACTGTGCCAAAACTTAATAATGGGAGTAAAATCCATCATATGCATAGTCCCAGGAACTGGGCAGGGAATGAACATGAGGAGGTAGGAAATCTCAAGGGCCATCTTAGAGTTCGGCCTACCACAGTGGACATCCATCATGAGTCTTCCTCAGCAAAAGCAGAACAAATGATCACTGGCGAAATGATAAACTACTGAATTCTCCATAAGGCATCTGAGTATCCCTCTGCTCTGCTCTGTTCTAGTCACTTGGGATACTAAATCCCTCTCCAGTGCTGCCCTTAAGAGAAGCAGTAGCAAATCGGAGCATGTTTAGAGATAAAAAATGTTCTTGAGACTATGGTATAGAAGGAAAGTCTGAAGGGTCTGAGGGTGTTTAGTATGCAGGATAGGGGTCATAGAGACAAAATTAATTATTTTCTTGATTTAAAATACTTGCAGTGTTGCCACAAGATCAATATTCACTGTGTGTCTTTAAGGTGTACAGTCACAATGAATAGGTGAAGGCAACAAGAAAGAATTCTAGTGAAATACATAGAAGGAATTACTAGGAAAAAAATTATGGAAAATCCCTGGCTATACCTAGCTACTTTGTCAGATACTTTATTCTTTAGAATATAGGTAAATAGAAATTAAAGAATAAAATGAATTTATGATCAAATTGTAAAGGAAACTCCAGGTTAAGCAAGTAAGCAGCCTTTTCCTCCCATTGCAGGATTTCTCAAAGACTTTATTATGGTCCGTAGTTCTCAGAAGGAAAGATATGGCATGCAAAAGGTTTCAGGTTAATAGAACACCAAACATATTTTTCATTGAGACACCTTTAGGACTGGTATTTTGCAAACTTTGCTTGGTAAACTGCTGTGTCTTATGGGGAGTTTGTGTATCAGAGAGTGGTTCAACATAACCACTGCAATGTCTTTTTCTATTTCAGGACACATTTGGATACTTACCTAGAGCTGGGTCATCTTTATTAATGTGAGCTGAATATCTACACAGCAGCCACAGAAAATGAAAGGTGCCTATTTGAATGCCTATGGAACTTAACTGGATTATATATATTCTCACAAAAATTAGTTAGAAAATGGTGCTCAAAACTTTGCCTCCTCAAAGTATAAGTCACTGGATGAAAGATCACCTGAGTAAAATCAACTGTGAAAAACCTGTTCCAGATTCAACAAAAATTATTAGCAATAGTGTATTTGTTCATTCTCACACTGCTGATAATGACATACATGAGACTGGGTAATTTATAAAGAAAAAGAGGTTTAGTGGACTCACATTTCCACGTGGGTGGGGAGGCCTCACAGTCATGGCAGAAGGCAAAAGGCACATCTCACATGGCGGCAGGGAAGACAGAGAATGAGAGCCAAAGAGGAAACCCCTTATAAAACCATCACATGTCGTAGGACTTATTCCCTATCACGAGAACAGTATGGGAGAAACTGCCCCCATGATTCAATCACCTCCCACCAGGTCCCTCCCACAACACATGGGAATTATGGGAGCTACAACACAAGACGAGATTTGAGTGGGAACACAGCAAAACCATAATATCAAATAATGATGGAAATTAAGAAATTATTGTGATCTGCTATTCTCAGTAAATAATTCAGAAAAAATCTCAATCTTCCCAATTTGTAAATAGTTGAAAGCTAGTGTACTTAATCAGCTTGGGAGCTGCATCTTGGCTGTTCTCATAAATCTCTTGTTGAGGAAGTTCATTGCTATAAAAATGTTAGAGGTTTTCCCTATTGCTTCTTTGACTACTAATCAATTCCACCTTTCTCTTATTCCACGCTTTGACCAAATGAAGCTAAAACTATTCTGATACGGTGAAATATTTCTCATAGTAGATTCTCTGAGCTTCATTATAGAAAATATTGCAGTCCAATAAATTCAGCCAGTTTTGTCATTTTAAAATTTTTATTAAAAAATCATTTAAGATAAAATATAACTAACTCTTCTTAGCCTCAGTATACAAAAAAGCAGATTATTAGTAGGAAAAAAATTATAAGGGAATACCTTCTGAAAGAATCTCGCAATTCCTGAGCTGGAAAAAGGTCTTCTATATTCTTAATTCCAGCTATGCAGGTAAAAAAATCCAGTACTAAAGAGATAACAGGGTATGACTGGAGCCCAGGCCATCTAACTCAGTCCAATTCCCTTACATTAGGTTTTAGTTTTTGTAACTTTGTTCTATTACCTATAGTCCTCATTGTCTTTTATGTATGTGTGTGTGAGAAATATTGAACCATAAATATGATAGATTTATTTTGCAATTATCTATGTCATTCTATAATCAAATGTCAAATAGTCAAATGTCCAAGGTAGACATATTTAGTTAGAATATCATTTCTAGTAGCAAACCTTGAAATCTCTAATAATATGTTCTCCATATTTATTTATCTTCACTGATGACTGGATTTTTTTTTACTACTGTCAACATCAAAATATATGGAAAATCCATTATATCTAAAGAGCAATTTCAGACCAATTTTCAACAGAAAAGTACTCAAATAATAGGCTCTAATGCACTTATATGAATACTGTATAAATGTGTCCATCCCTGCCGAAGTTCTTATCATATCCTACAAAATAGCAAAGCTATCAGTTATTTTAGTAAAGAAACAATTTCCATTTTACTCTAGGCCTGTCTTTTGGGTCACATCAATGTCTGTAATTCACATTTCTAATTTTAAGATAATAAAATTTGATATTCTTCCTGTTAGTCATTGTAAGCATGGGGGAGGAGTTGATAAAAGGTGAGGGGGGAGGGGGGAAGACATGTTTTAATAAGAAAGTCCTAAATGGAACTTGATTTTTTAAAAAAGAACTTGACACCAGTATAATATTCTTAAAAATAGAATATCTCAATCTGTCCAAAGACAGGTAATATCCATGTAAAAATCTCATATTAACCCACCAATGTCCTTCAGCCTGTGTTGAGAAGCACCAACTTTCAGGCTGGGGGAATAGTTTATCCTCCCAGGTCCACTCAATTCTTGGCCTATAGGCTGAGATTTCCACCAAGGGAGCCAATTAGTGCCAAATATGTTGGTGGTTTTCTGATGTAGGAAAATCTCCCCTAAGAACTGGACTGAGATGAGCCATCAAATGATAGTGACTTTCAGTCACTAATGATCTGGGATTTAAATAGAGACTTTTAATTGAGTTACCAAGCAACCTGCAAATATTTTGGTGATACCTGCTGAGTCAATTGGGTAGTTTGTAACCCACTCTTCTCTGATTATGTTATCTTTGATATGAGTACATTACATATTATAAATGATCAGCATGGATTTTTTTTTCTTTGTCATTAGCCAAGAAAAGACATCAGAGTCTTTTGTTCATTCCTTGCATTACGTTTCCATATGTCCTAAACAGGGTACGCAGAGTAAAGAGTGGCTATAGGGAATAGAGAATAAGTATTCATTAAGCCATCTTCTCATGCCCCAGGCTTCTGCTAAGTAGAGTTAGACCTCGTGACATCAGAAAAGGCTACAACAAATTGTTTTGTAAATCTTATTTCTGCTTAATTAACAAAGCCGGAATTTTGTGTTCGTTTCTTTGATCATTTTTTAAAACATAAGAAAGTGAAATGTGAGTGTATTGTTATTACGGTTTTTGTTTTACCAGAGTTTTATTTTCAAATAAAACTTCTCAAAAAAAATAAATTCCGCCTCTCATTGTTTCCAGATGCCTCTGTCAGTTGCTGTGGTCCAGCATATTCACTTTTTTCTGACTGCTTCTGTCATTTCCTTCTGTCTTTCTTGCTCAGCTGCCTCACTTGGGTCTCAATCAGTTCCTTAAACTACAACCTTCAGTTGTCTTGCCCCCATTTGGAGTGGGTATTATTTTTCCCAGTGCTACTGTTCTGCCCCTCTGGCTTTTAGGTAACATTTCACATTGGCTCTCAACCTACCACGTCTCCAAATACACAGAGGCCTATTCAGAAATGCTGCCTTTTCCCTTTGACATGTGTGTGTGGTGTAACTTTCCCACTGTAGATGAAGCAGTGGCCAGACCTTTCCTTCTCTCAGCTTTTCTTCCACAGCCAGCTTTCCTTTCTCACTCATTTGAACTCTTTGTTAGTAGGTATTCCCATGGGAAGGTGTGTGCTGATGGGCTGGCTTTGTATTTCTTTGAGAACGTTCTCCTCTCCCTTTGAGAACTTGTACCACATGAGAAATAACATCAGTAGACCTAACTTTTCCATTCCTAGCTCTATTGCAAATGCAAGCAGTCGAGCAAATGATAACAAATCATAATGCTGTTTCAAAGGTTGCATTCACAGAACACTTAGAGCTCTCGACTGCATTTCACAAATGAGGAAACCGAGGGCCCAACATGTTAAAAGGCTAGCAAATGTTACGTAATTTGTAGAAAATGACTGGGAATTAAATCTTGTCTATAACTCCTAATCACATATTTTGTATGGTACTTCGTGGTGTCTCATTTGATCACTGTATTCTTGAGCCAGTTTCACTTGTCACTGTGTGTTCTAAACAGAAGTTAAAGTGGCAGCAGATTCTACATGTTTTATATAGAGAGATTTCATGCATAAAATACAAAATGAATGACAATATTATCAAGAAGGGAAATTGAAAAAAAGAGAAAAAGTCGTATGAAACATATTTAGTTGTGAGTTGAAGCTCTAAATGCTTATACAAGAGGAATAAATGTCCCATGTCATTGTATGTATCATATACCTGTGAACCACTGTCCTCCTGCACACCAAAGTGTCAAAAATTAAGTGGGAAAAAATCATACACCTAACAGGATGTTCTTTCAAAGGATTATCCTATTAGGTTTGGAGTTGGAGAAATACCTTTCTGTTGTATCTCAACTCAGCACTGGGGCTTGCAAAGGTCTCTAGGGAAATTCCACCTCTTCCTTACAGACTTTCCCAAGTGTGAGTTTTATGTTGAACCTCTTACAAGATTATTTCCAAGTTCCTTTTGAGCTGAATGATCAACTGGATTCCCATTAAGAGCCTTGGCAAAAACAGTTCTTAAATGCGAGCTTGCCAAAGTATGAAATGTGACTTCTGATTGTTGTTTTTCCTTTTTTCCTCCTCTGTATTCTTCTCTGACCAGCCTGAAGAGTGATACAAACCAGACTGAGAACTACATGCTTGCAACAGAGTAATACCCCAATTATCATCCTCTTAGTAAGGGCCGCTTTTGACAGGTATCAACTAGATTTAAATGGGGCTGCTGGGTTCCTTTTTTTTCCCCTTTTTTCTACACTGTCATTCCTTGAGGTAGGGTTAAATGCTGACATCCCTTTGTGCTTAACCAGAGATAACTATCAAAGCAATGTATAAATTACAGCTCCAGTTACACTGATGCTTAGGAGGCTCATCCACCTCTAATGACAAGATATCTAATCAACTTGGGCTATAGTTTTGTGAACAGAGTTGTGACGTTTGGTTAATGAAATCTCACACTTCACATGATTCCTGACTGTATTTTTAGATACTCTTACAAGTAGGATACCCTAGTTAGTTATTCTATCTTTTTATCTCTTGTATGAATAAATTACAGAGTTCTGCTTCTTATCAAAGAAAGCATTCACTCATCATCTGGGAAACACAAAATATTTTTTAGACCATAAATTATTCCTAAAGAAAATCTTAGATGAGTTGGGCGCTCTTTGTGGTGTATGTGTATATGTTTGTGAGAGAAAAAGAATGTCTGCTTGATGGCATTCATTCTAAATGATCATAGACAGACTACCCGATTGTCATCTTACCTGTCAGTCCTTAAAGCAAACTATCCTAGAATGCAAACAAGCAAGTCACCACCAAAAATATCCTTTCCAACACCTTGACCAACCACTGTGAATGACAGAATACACCAGTCCCTCCTATGGCATTTTCTTCCAGCTTACTGGCAGAGAATGTGATTTCGTGGTAGATGGTTGGAAAATGACCCCTTGTAATGATGGAATTTACATAAATAAATGCTGATAGCACAAAACAGATAATATGCTGTCGGTATCATCACAATAAGTTGTCTCCCACTGACACAGAGTCTAAGTTGGAAGCACACAATTATGCAAATGAAACTAATGCCAGTTGCTCATTACTGTCATGGTGGTAAAGGCAAAAACATATCCTCCATAGACAGCTCGAGGCTGGGCCACAAGCCAAAATGTTTGGTTTTGCTGACATAGTAACTGAGTCAACAAAAATAGGATATAATAGTAATATATCAGGGGAACCCACATCAGGGCAGACCTGAAGCTTAATGGACTGTGAATCCTATGTCTGTGCAGAGCGTCCTTTCACTGGTATTGACCCATAATACGTCTGCTTCCACATTTGCCGATTCTGTGGAAATAGATTACAGAAGCAATTTTTTAAAGACCTGAAATGTCTGCAAGATATTCTATTAGCTTTTCCTAAAACAGATGATATGACATTTATAAATACTTAAATAATGTCACATATTCCAGGCTAAAACACTTCCCGGAATATTTCAGAGTACCTGCTGCTGTTTGATCTAGGTTTGTCCTGAGTTCTCATTATGGCACTGAAGAAGTTTTCAAACAATAGAATGTTCATTTGCCACATAAGCATCTTTCTTATCTCAAAAAAAAAAAAATAGAATAGCTGTCACCAGGAGAATATTTAACACGGCATGTTTCACAAACCTTGAAAACAAATATGGCCATAGTGTAGGAGGTTAGTGAAGCAACAGGTGCTGACCCACCAATTTAATCAATTTCTCTTCTGAATGACAGGGCAACATGTGGTGGATTGACATTACACATGGTCCTGATGCTTCATCCTTCATGATATTCATGCCCTTTGCCACAAGATTTCGCTGCTCTTCCCATCAAGAAGTAAGTATCTTTCCTTGCCCCTTGGCTCTGAGTCTAGTCATGTGACATGTCTTGGCCAATGGAAATGGAAGCAATTTTGTCAGATGCAAAGGCACAGAAAAGCATCTGCACATTGCCAAGTCAGCTTACGCTATGAGGACACTGTCTAGGAAGAACATGCTTGGCCTTGCTTGCTGGAGGGCAGGAGACACATGGAAGAGAGCTAAGTTGTTCTACTAAGGCTGGTCTAGGCCAGCCAACAACCAGCCAACCCCTGGACAGCTAAGTGAGCTTAAGTCAGAACCACCTAACTGAGTCCAGCCTACATCATCCACAGATTCAGGAACTAATAGATGCTGAATGCTTTAAGCCCTTGAGTTGTATACTGTTTGTTAAGCAGCATTATTGTGTTAATAGACAACTGGAGAGTTTTCACAAATTTTTACAATATCAAAAAAATACACGAGAAATATACTCTATAAATAATGCTAGAAGAGATTATTTATTTAGTCACCAGATTTAATATACAAACATAGGAAAAATGGAAATTAATCACAATGAGACATCACTTCACACTTGCTAGGGAGAACTATAATCAAAGATAGACAATAACAAATGTTTGCAAGGATATGAAGAAATTGGAGCCTTCGTATGTTGCTGGCAGGAACATAAAATGGTGCAGTCGCTTTGAAAAACAGTCAGACAGTTCCTCAAAGCGTTAAACATAGCAATACTCCTCCTTGGTATTTACCCAAGAGAACAGAAAACCTGGGTCCATGCAAAAACTTATACAATTGGTCATGAAAGCATTACACAAATGGCCAAAAAGGAAACAATTCAAATATGGATCCACAGATGAATGAATAGACAAAATTTGGTATATCCATACAATGAAATATTACTCAGCAAGAAAAAGGAATGAAGTACTGATATATGTGATGATACATGAGTCTTGAAAACATTATGGTAAATAAAAGAAGCCAGTCACCAAAGCCCACGTACTGCATGACTCTATTATACAAAATGCCCAAAACAGGCAATTCTTTACATAAAGAAAACAGATTGATCATTGCAGATGTGGAAGGCATAGGAATTAACTGCCAAAGAGTACAAGGGGTTTCTTTTTGGGTAAGAAAAATGTAAAGTTAGATCATAGTGATCATGGTGATGGTTGCACATCTCTGTGTTATGCTAAAACTCATTTAATTGCCACCAGGATTTTTATACTATTGGAATTATATCTCAATGAAGCTGGTAAAAATTACATAAACACTTAAGCCTCATCTTCTGACCAAAACATGGCTTGTTCCTTGTTTTAGCCTCTCTTTTTTCTACATTCTTGATTGGAAGCTTTATAGTGAAAACAGAACAAAAGTCTTAGTATTGCTTCTTTAGAACCGCACAGTTATTTACTATATTTGACACATTTGAAAAGTGAAATAATGAAAAATTTTTGATGTTCTATACTAGACACCGATTTTTCACAGAACTCCAGCTCTGTCTTTCATTATCTTGTTTTCTGTGATACTTACTCATGCTCAGCTTGCTCTTAAAATTGACGTGTGAAAAAGAAAAGGCACTGCTTGCCATATCTTAGGTTTGCATATCAAGGCCAACTTCAGTGTGTAAACGACACTTGCACCAGGCGCGCTTGGTGCTGTTCCCAATTTCATGTTCACAGCCTCTCTTCTAGCGGCAGTTTGAGGTTTAACTTGCCCAGTTGTGAGAAACTGAGTAAGTAGACAGGCCGCAGAGCTGTCATCTGAGTTACCTCTCCTGGAACCCCCACCCACTTCTCCCCGCCACAGTTCCTCTTGAAGCCTTTGTGATTTTTGCCTAAGTTGCCACTTTTTCCGGACTGGCTCACTTGCTTCTGGTTTCACTCCCCTGGAGTCCACTCTCCTAATGGCCCCCAGAGTGATGGTTGTGAAGTGGATATCCTGGCCATTTCAAACCCTTACAGAAAACAATTCTAGTGGCTTCCAATCACTCCAGATAAAAGAAAAATTTCATAGTACAACTTAGAAGGCCGTTCATAATCCGACAGCCACGGAAAATCTTGCCACTCCCTCCCCTTGGAGCTAATAAACATTTGCTGTTCTCTCTCATGTCTTCAAATAAGTGCCCCCTTGTCTTTATGTGTGGTAGAGGAGAAGAAATTAACATTACAAAAAGATTAAATATACTGGGAGAGACAGAAATGGGGAGTTGCTGCTCAACAGGTATAAAGTTTTATTCATTCAAGGTGAAAATGGTCTAGAGATCTGTACAACATTGAACTTAGCATTAACAATGCTGTACTTCACACTTAAAAAATTTAAGGGGGTGTATCTCATGTTATATATTTTTTACAATAGAATAGATGAATTTATAAATATTATGGATGTATCTTTATTGACCTCTCTTCACTTGATAAGCCCCCTCATCCTCTGGCAGTCCTTTTAGCACCAACTCTGCCAGGAGGCCTTTCTAAATCTGAAATTCACGTTCTCTCCTATTTTAAGCTACCGGATCAGAAACTACCTTTTCCAAACCCATCTGAGCAAAGCACCCTCGTTCATGTTGCCAGCAGTGCTCTATGCACACATCACACAGCATTATCATTCCTAGGTTTTGTTTTATTTTTCTGTAAACTTTTTTTCATAGCCAATTGTTACCAGTCCATATAATGCCTTTCTTTTATTACTGTAATTCATTATAATTAGTTAATTCCTGCATCCTCATTTTTTCCTGCCATTACCTCTCCCTATAGCCACTGCTATATAGCATTCTTTGGATTCATAAACATGTACGTATTCTTGATTGTGGATAAGACTGTGAAAATGTCTGTGTATTTTACACATAATTGCTATTCACCTGTCTCTCTGTTGCTGAATTGGAAGCTACTTGAGGAAGGGAAACCAGCTTTTTCCCAACCTGAACACCTTGCACAGCATCTGATACCCAGTAAGAACTTAATAAATGAGTGTCTAATCCATGCATGACATGATACAGTAATGAATTACGTTTTAGTTGAATTTCTAATAACCTTGGTTTTAGTTGAATTTCAACTAAATTCAACTACGTTTTAGTTGAATTTCTAATAACCTTGGTGGGCTTTACAAGTTTTATATCTCTTGCTACAAATCTAACCATGAGAACTTGAAATTAGAGCTAAAAATCTTAAAATATGAGACCATTTGAATCTCGGACTCTTTTGCTGCCTGTGTCTTCCTTCTCTGGCGTGTCCCTGAAGCACTCTGTCCCAGCTGATACTAGTAGATATTTTAGACCATCTAGTGGACAGTGGCTTAAATGTTTGACAGATTTCTACTTCTTTCTCAAAATGGTTGCTGATTAATAGCTGAAAGGATCAGCCCCAGAGGGAACCTGTGGTTTCCTACCTGCCCAAAGCCAGCTTTCGCATTCCCATTTCCCACCAGAGGACTGCAAAGATTTTTCCCTTGACTTTGAAACAACACTTGGTTTTACAGTCCACTTGCCTGTGGTTTAGGAACCGAGCATGTCAGCACTCCTTTTTACTGCCTCAGTGTAGCAGCAAATGTGTTTTGTTCTCTTTCTTCAAAAGTGAAGATTGTATTTTAAAATCACTCTTGCCCCTAGGGAGCCACTCACTCCTAACTCCCTGACAGGCCATGAGGACCTCAAAATTAAGAAAGATTCCAGAAATGTGAGTTTGTGCAGAAAGGACTAGAAAACCACCCAGACACGTAACTGTTCGGTTACGTGCCTGGCTTCTGTCAGAAGAAATGTGTGTCTGAATTTTCAGGCTCATAATAGACATGTACAGCTAACTGACTTTTATTTTGCCTCTGTCATATTGATCTATCAGTGAATCTATAATAGAAGATGGGAGCTTGGAACAGTAAAAAGTAATAACCATTGAGATGGATAGCCTGAGCAAAAATGTAGTTTCATGGGGACACTTAGTGCAAAGAACTGTAGATTCATGTCAAGGGGGCATAAGTATCCCCTTCAAAGCCAACTGTTAAAAACACCTAGTGCACAGATGACCTGCCTTCAGAATATGATATGTTTCTGTATTGATTTTCAGAGTTTCAAAACAACAGGAAATAGCCAAGTGAAAGTTTCTTTGCAGAGCACTAAAAGTAATTTACCTTCTTCCTTTGATTTCAGCTTCAGATTTTGTTTTATGGTTCAAAGTACAAGTGCTTATTTTAAAAAATTCATTTCTAACTTATGGTGGAAAGCAGCACCAGAGACCAAGGAAGTGTGGAGCAAGAAATGAGCCACGAAATGAAACAAAACAAAACCCCCCAAATTGCATTAATGGAGTTGGTGGTAAGTCATTACACAATGAAGTTTGTCTTTTAAGCACAGGTCCACTGATTGGCAGGCAGGATTTTACCATTATCAAAATGAGGAGCCTATAAAATGCCCAACACTGTGGCTTTGAAGTCATCTATATTTAGCTTCTGTAATTCCATTTTTTTGTACGTCTCTTTGCATGAAAAATAAAGTGTCATATTCAAATAAAATTGGCCTTCCAGGGTGGAAGAAAACACAGTTTACTTTCCAGTGCAAATTGGTACCATTTGCAGATGTTTGGTCTACAATAAGTACTAAGCATGGGGCAGTACTAATAATTTGTGAGTCTTGACTAGACCTCTTTTTTAAAGAGATTATTCACTTTATATTCAAATAAATTTGGTTCATACAGTATATGATGATGCAAGGAAACAAATTTCAGCTTATTCAATGTCCAAACTTGATATTTATTTGTTTCCATTGTTTTCTTCATTTTGGGCTTTAAAAAGTTGCATTAAGAAGAGTTCTGGCAAGAAACAGAACTCAAAAGAAGCAATTAAAGAGTTTCAACGGAGGCACAAAGCATGGGCAGGGTTAAGGGAATTCAACCAAGGAGGGTGAAACAAGCATTCCTCAGGCTCCCAGACGTGGTAAAGTCTGAAGTGAAGAGAAAAGGTTTAAAGAGTTATGCAGCCTTAGTCTGAAGGGAAGGCCACCTAATAGGAGCTGGGACCAATGAAAGAGGAGCTCAGACACTGCCGATCCATGAACCAAGGGAACAAACACCCCGACTTTTCTTTCTTCATGTCTTCTAGCTTCCTACCAGGGGCTCCTATTGGGTGAACCCCACTGAAAACCAGATAAAAAGACGCTTTGTTTCACAGTCTATTCATATCAGCCTGCTGAAAGCATCAAAAGAGTATTTTATTCTAGATACATGCTCTATACTCATAGACCGGCAATATAATTGCAATTCTTCAACTTCAGCAGAAAAACAAAAATGCAGCTTTTTACTGCACATATGACATACCCTGACCAAGTTAAGAGAGAGATTCGGCTTTGGGAAGTACAAGTATGAAGTAAGAGTATCTATAAGTGGGAGAAACTGTTAAGATCTTCAGAAATAGAAGTTAAACGAAATTAAACAAAGCAGAACAAAAGCAATGGAAATCTGTTAACCTTTGCCTTCCACTTCTTAGCAAATACAACATTACAGCAAGCATAAATACTGGGAAAATATTCCCAGGAGCCATGGGAATAACTAACCTCTTCCTCACTCCCTGCCCAAAAAACTCTCTTAATCAGACTATTGAAATATGCCCCCTAGTTAATAAGAAAAACAACAGGAAACTGGGATTTACTCTAAAGACATTTAATCATAGACTGTATTTTAAAATATGCATTATATCCATAAAAAGAATGATATCAGTATCATATGTTTGTCAGAACAAGGTTAAAATGTATATGAACTTTTGGCTTTTTCCTTTCTAAATCACACGCTTGTGAGGAGCCCATTTTATTGTAAACATTTAAATCTGTTAGGCATTAGATATGAGCTCAGCTATTTTTGTTTTGTGTATTTTTTTCATTCACAGATGTTTTTATTATGATTTCTGCAATCAAATGATCTGGGTTAGAATTAGAGGATTAGAATGCCATTAGAGCTTACTTTAAAAATACAAATTTATCTATTTTCATTAGGAAAGTGACATTCTTGTTCAGAACATTTACATTCCATACTGAATCCAGGTATTATGTAACACATATTGCTTGTATTTTAAAAGAAAAAGTAACAACTATTTCCCTACATAGATAAAATATCTATCCATTATCCACCTATCTATGAATCTAAGCACAAAAAATAGCCCACTTACAGAGTTCTCTCTACAATTGCCAGTCACTGGGAAAATATTCACAATCCTTTAAGTCCATTAGGATGGTTGGTTCTCACTTCAGATAAAACGATAACTATGTTCTGCCCAAATTTGCTTTGCTTTCATTCTTTGCTTGCACTCTCATCAAAGGTAACCTTTTAAAGCTTGAATATTTCACAAACAGTTTTGAATGGCTTGAATTGTTCTGTATTTTTAAAGTACAGATAACTGTAGGAAAAAAATAGATAGCTAAAGATGTCTCTCAAAGTATGCTGACACTCCAATTTCATTAGAACAAGATTACCAATGTATACTCACATGCTGTGTGTAAAGAAAATGCCAGCTCTACAGTCAGTGCTAAGTAGATATGTGAAGGACTCATTTCAGCATATGACTATACTTACACACACATACACACGCACAGACATAAACACACACATATACACACATATAAACACACATGTACACACATAAATGCGCATACACATACATACATGCATGCATAGATATACACACATACACATATATACATACTCACATATATCCAGCCATAAACACACACATAATACAAATACACAAACACACATATACACACATACACACAGGCATACACACATATATACATACATACATACACACACGTACACACATATCACATGCATACAGATAAACACATGCACACATACACAAACACATGCAAATGTACACATATACATACATACACACATATACACATACACATACATATACACACACACATCACATCCATACTCATACTGACCTGGGATAGGACTGTGACGAAAAAGGATAGGATTTGAAATCAGAAAGTTGGCATTCAAACCTGATTCCACCTCTTCTTAATTATAATCTTAAACCTATACTACCTTTTATCCTATCAATTACGTCTCTAGCAACTCCCCTGAACCCTGTGTTCTCATCCATAACTTATATATTTGTAATTCCCTGAACTCTCTGTATGGGCATCTGCCATCACTCATTTTCTTCCTAAGTACAATCGCCTTAAGTTCACTCATCACTTGATTTTGTTAACTTGTCTCGTTTCAAGTCTCAGCTAACTTGTCACTGGCTTTAGGTTCCCTTCTTGAATTTCCCCAAACTGAGTCAGATGACCCCCTCACTCTTATCCTCCTATGGCCACTGTACATACCTCCTATATCACAGTGCTATCCCATTGTCTTTTGATCTTCTGTTACCTTGCATGTCTTCTCCGCTGGATCAAAATTCTTTGGAGGACAGCATATTTTTTGTTTACTTTCATATTTTCAGTACCTTGTAATATATGGCACATAGTTAGAATGTCAATGAGAGTTTCATGAATCAACGAATCTTGAGCTCACTGAATTTAACTTTTGACTCCCAGCCTCACCAAATCTTTAAGTACTATCCTTCCGTAAAGAAATGAGGGAACATAAAATTCCAAGTGTTTCTGAAACATGCTAAAGTAAACAACAGAAAGAGTGGAGAAGTTAAACCCAAGGCTGTGTAACTTCAAAGACTGTACTGTGTCATGTTCCCTTTCCAGGTAGTTCTCCAAACCTCTGCTCATCAGAGAAATGGGGCTAAGAAAACTGCCCACCCTACAAGGCTGATAAAAGAAACCAGAGAAATCATGTTAGTTAATAACATAGAACAGAATAACAGAAAAGTCTAACTTTTTTACTTTACTTTTACAGAGGAAATATCTGTAAACAGCACAGAGAATAAGTGAATCCGAAGAGATTTCCTGAACACGTTTCCTTACCCCACCTTACACCAAAGGTTCTCTTTACAAACAGCCAAGCTCTATCCAGCCACCTTAGTCTCCCCCTAGCATGTGGACTAAGCACAGATGCACTCCTAGAGATTATATAAACCAACACTGACAAGGAAAGTATGGAAGCAGAATGAATAAAGAGTATGAGGCTCAGGAAGGCTGCTCATTCTATTTGTCTGCAAAATGCCATCAGCTTACAGTTTAAAGAAAGAACAATACAAGTAGAGCAAAGTTCAATTGCCCTCCAATTAGCCCTAATTAACATATTGAAAGCTGTTTGTATATAACCAAAGATACCTTTTGTTTTGTTGTGGTTCAGCAATTGAGAGGAATAGTCCAAATGATTAGTAACTACCAGAGAAGAAGGCAATTCGGGGACAAGTACATGTAATTTTAGTACTGTTTTATGGGGTAAATAATGAGTTTAGAAAAGTTTTCACTATTTTAATAAGAAAAAAGAATTCTAACAAACTTGGATCATTTGTAGCTATCCAAAGGCAATAAAATTTAAGGCAATCTATGGAAATTAGTCCCCCATTTTTGCAAAAACAATGTGTGAATCCATTGTATTTTCCAATGCTCTATTGAGAGGCGGTATCTCAGAAACCCAAAATGCATTACTTCATATTAGTAATTTCATTCCTAGTGACAATTTAACTTTCAGTGGCTCTAACTCGAGTCCAATCACAATTTTTCAACAAGAGCCCCATGGGAACTTGCAATCAAGTATACTTTTTATACCCCTAAGTTGGTGCAGATCAGGAGCAAGCCCCCCTGGATGCTAAAGCAGGAGCTCCTCCTCTCTCCTTCTTCCTCAACTGTCATATCTATAACTTAGAAAATCAAAATGGAGTTTTTAGAAACAGGATGCTTAGACTGAAGACAGGAACTTGGGATGGGGCCCTGACATGAGGAGGAATCACATGCAAGTGGAGGGGTCAGCAATGAGGGCCAGGAGCTGTGTGCTTCCTTTTGCACTGTCTATCCATCAGTAATTTTCACCTGGTGCTCAGTCATTTTCTATCTATTATAACCGAATTCCCAGTCAGCTCAGAATGGGCTGGCCTTGAATATCCCTGTCTTAACTGAATTCTTTCTTTCTTAACCTATGCTTTGTGGTTGAACAGATGAATCCCAGATGTGCAAAAAATAGTTCACATTCACAGAGAATAAAGTCTTGGCTCACTAAAGGGAAGATACCATTCCGTCCTGGCTCAGAATACCAAGATAGCATTTCCCAGAGTTGAGAGCGAATTGGGAAATTTAACCAAAGCCATAAGAATACTTCCCAGGTCACCAAGAAAGTCATAACAAGAGAATACCATTGATATCCCACCCAGTTCCAAGGGCTTCCCTTGGCGCTTAGCCTCCTAGCCATCTCACACATACCCACCTCTCCTGACTCCTAGTTAGACTTCGTGTTGGTACCTATATACCCTTTTATCTGGTTCAGAAAGACTGGCCCCGAAAAGCAGTAGTAAAGCTCTAGCTCTGCGTGGTGGCGGGCGCCTGTAGTCCCAGCTACTCGGGAGGCTGAGGCAGGAGAATGGCGTAAACCCGGGAGGCGGAGCTTGCAGTGAGCTGAGGTCCCGCCACTGCACTCCAGCCTGGGCGACCGAGCGAGACTCCATCTCAAAAAAAAAAAAAAAAAAAAAAAAAAAAAAAAAAAAAAAATAGATAAGATAGATAAATAAATAATAAAAAAAGAGGAAGGTGAAATGGGTGCATGCCTATCCTTCACTAGGGAAGTGATTATAGTGGTCTGGGAAAAGAGAATGATGCTGAAGTTACTTGAGAAAGGAAGTACCACCATTTGCTGTGGCTGTAATCAACTCATGTAAAGGCTGCAAAGGGTCTGAGCATGTTCCTCCAATTATCAAAAACTCATTCACAGCTCAGGAACTCTCAAGAGGTTGCTCCCTTCTCTACTGCCACTTACAGACCATCTTGCTCAAAGTGATGCTAGAAGTGCTGGCAAAGAAAACATCTTCAATGGAGTGTCTTGGGGGGAAAATTTCATTGCTGCACATTTCTTAATAAAATTCAATTATGTAAAATGAGGAGCGAGTTGACTAAAGAAGATATAATGAAAAGGAATCATTGAGCAAAGATACGTTTTTATTTGACCAACAGGCTTTATTTTGATCCCCCAATCTTCTGGAACTCAGACTTTCTCAGCAAACAATTGCACTGCCCAATGAGAGTAAACAGCAAACCTGCCAATATCACAACATACCCTGAGATGAACGCATGTGAGGGAAAGACTTCATATGCCAGACATAATCCTGATGGTTCCCAAATACACACTGGTTCCCAAATAAAGTCTGGTGACTGACTAATGCTTTTCACTGTGATTAAAAGCAAATACTTTAAAAAATATTTAATGATTCATTATTATATTTTCCTGAATGCTTAAGTCTATTGTCTCATTATTGCTTGTTTATTTGTTGTTTGGGAAAATTTTGTTGGGACAAGGTTACAAGATAGATTTCAGGTACAGCCGGAAGTCATAATGTTCAGACACACATTAATTCTGTGGACAATATGAGAAAATGGGAGCAAAAATTACCCTATAATTAGAGTTGTGAATTGGGGAAGGGCAACGTCCAATATCACAGAGGAAGGGTTGAAAGAAACTAGAGATTTGACAGAAAGTGACCAAGTTCACAAACGTATCTATCATTGCCTCATTTTTTAATGCTTTAGGTGAATGAATTTGAGTTTCTGCGTTGAGCAATGATTTGAATATTTCATCTCATCATGTAGGCCTTGTCACAAATTATTTTTCCTACTTTAGAATCTACTATACTGCTATAAAATAAAACTCTAATGCTTGGAACAACAACAGAAACCAAAATTTTATGCTTTGTTCTTTTACAGACCCCTTCAAACCCCAGGAACAGGTGCTTTAAATTAGGCTGCCGAAGGCCAGTGGGGCCTGACTTTATTATACTTTGGTAAATAATAGTCACTGTTGTCATCGGAGTTCTCTACACTTCCAGAAAATGTCACTAGCCACATGTCAGCAGGGTTCTTTGTCTAATTTCTACAGCTAAGGTGGCAAGAAGGTTATTAGAAGTAATAGCAAATTTAAAGTTTTATTAGCAGTAAACTGCAAAAGCTAATGGTGATGCCAACACTAGATAAAATCATTGTCACAGTTAATTCTGAACTCCTTATTTCAAGCTTAATAATAGGAAACTCAATGGAAAGGATATTACACGCCCCATATCACTCATGAGTGCCTCAGGCCTGAGTAACTTGTTATTTTGCTCATGAGTGAAATAAAATGCAGATTATACTGCCTGCTATCAGGGGCATCGTTTTAATTGAGGGTGTATGCATGGTGATGAGGGGGGCTCCGAGTAGGTTCTCATTTTTGTAAATGTTATAAGAATATTCTTCTCATTTGTAACTGTGACTCGGCATGTCACCTTTCTTTTATGTGTGTGTATGTGTGTGTGTGCTTTTAGAGTTACCTTTGTTTCAGCTCCAGAGAAATGAAAGCAAGCTGGGGAGACGGGAGGGTAGCATTTGGTGCTTCTCACCAGCATTTCTGCAAAAGTGCTTCTCCAGCATTCTAGCGCCTTTGTCTCCAATCCCTCAGCCTACAGAGGCAAACAATGGAATATTTGTGTTTCTCTGTTTGTCTCATTCCAATCCTGTATGCCAGCACACACACACACACACGCACACGCACACACACACACACAGCCCTTCCACTCTGACATACATTCCCGGCCAGGAATAAATAATACAGATGCACTCCTCTGTGCTTTACGTTTACTAAGAAAATAGGTGTTTCCGAGAATCAAGATCACATGGGATTTTGTGTTCTTTTTCTAAAGTCTGTTGCTCTTTTATTCAAACAAGTTGAAGCGATTTCTGATCCTATGCCACAAATCATCCAAATGGGCTGCCTTGAGAGCCACGCGTGCATTCCTGCTTTAAGGGGAGACTTCCATTCACTTGACAGGGACTGTCTGTGATTATGCAGGGCCAACTTCAGGCTGCAGTGTGCGTGGAGACAACTATTTTTAAGCAGGTCCTATTCCCTTTGATTGAAGTTGAAATCCTAAGACTTCCACAGTCAAGATCATTTGTGCCTCTCTGAGTTTCAATATTCCCTTTGAAATATTTGTCTGATGATACACCGTATGGACAGAGCCTCCTATAGTTCAGTTTCTGAGCAATTATCACTCCATGGCAATTTGACTTCATGTAGCAGTGGAGAACTAAAATACTTAAGGCTGCTGCCAGCCTGCCTAACAAAGCTTTCACATAAGTTAAGGACTCAGAAAGGGGTGGGAAACAGTAGTCAAACCTTTGCTTTATCTTTTAAGTTTGTAAAACACATAAAATCTGAGTTCAAAATCTTAGAGTTTGTGACTTTTCCATTAGTAGGTGAAATTAGCCCCCAAGTTATAATCTTGATTGATTCAGTAATGTTCAACTAGTAGTGGGATGAATTTTATTTTCAATAATTTCCACACTGCTGTTTCTCTGCATCCTATTTCAGTTTGCAGTCTGTTCTTTAAATGGCATTTCCTTTTTGCCAAAGCACCAAGCTGTGAATTTATTGAGAAATGGGTGTGTTCACAATAAGATGATGCTATTACTAATAAGTCCCATTTGTATCAGAAAAAAATGAAACATTATATTCCTAAATTGTAAACAAACAGTCCTAAATTCCAGAGATTATTATTCCCAGAAAGGCAAAGTACAGAGCCAAGAGAATTTGTAAATATGTACAACTTTACAAGATTGATATGGACACCAATGCACGCTGTGCTCATCTCCACTTATTTCTTATTCATACACATCATTCTTATGTTTGACAATGAATATGGTATTGTGGCACTTGAAATCCTTTTTTTATTAAAAAAACAGAAAGAATGTCAGCCAGTTAAACATGATATTAGGATTTCGTCTTATTTTTTTTTTGTTTTGTTTTGCAGCAAGAGAATTTTAAAAAACCATCAATCCTCTCTAAAAGATACTTTTAATAAATTGTCATACCTAATTTTGCATGGATGCCATGATGTCTGGCCTGCTTCTATTTGGAGTCTCTTGGGATCTATACAGATTTTTAATAGTCATGAGAACTTGTCTTGTACTGTGGATGGTAGAATTGTCTCCTATTATAGTCAGCTCTTCACTCTGTTTAAGACAGAGTTTCGTTTGCTGCTTTCTTGGAGTTGTTTGATGGTTTATTAATACATCAAAATCTGTTGGTAATTACAGGTTAACATAATTAGCAAACATTTTAAACTTAAATAATGTTTTTCGAGGAACAGTTTTTGTTGCTTTTTCATGATTGTTTAAATATTATACCTTTAAACTCTGTAACAATTTCATCTAAGCAAAAGCCTTGATCTTTAAATCATTTGATGAACCTTAACTATCCATGATTTGTTTCAAAACTAAGCCCACATGGAGACTTCACTATGCCATAAGCCTCATCTAGTTGTTAAATGTGTGATACACGTGCTTCTTAATATGTGCATATTAGTTATTTTTAAATTATAATTTACCATGAAGAAATGAATAAAACTTCCAAAAATGTCTGTCTCAGTGGCATG
Source organism: Macaca fascicularis (assembly GCF_037993035.2). Taxonomy (NCBI): domain Eukaryota; kingdom Metazoa; phylum Chordata; class Mammalia; order Primates; family Cercopithecidae; genus Macaca; species Macaca fascicularis. Next base: position 151,248,978 of record NC_088375.1, on the reverse strand, counting down.
TACATTACAGTAGGGAGATACATATACATATAGTATATTGGTTGATTTATGGAGAAAAATCAGGCAGAAAAAGAATGTTTAGGGAGAGCCTCTCTGAAAAGATGGCATTCGCACAAACGGCCCCAAAGGAAGTAAGGAAGCAAGCCATGCCACTAGGGCCTGAAGAGAATATGTTCTAGGCCGAGGGAAAAGCGATTGTTAAAGCATTCAGACAGGGGCCTCCCTGGACTGTGTGAAGAGTGAGGCAGTGAAAGTAACAAAAAGAGAACTGCAGTTGATGAGATCAGAGAAATGGTGATGGTAGAGAATGTGTCTGTGTTGGAGGGACATCCATTGAGTGGCTTCTCCTCTGAGTCAGATGAGCAGCTTTCAAAGGATCCTTAGCAGATGAGCGATGTGATCTGCCTTATGACTTAGAAAAGAACACCCGAGCTACCTTGAGAATAGACCCTCGAGAGAAAAAGGGAAGGAAATAGACTAGTTAAGAAAGCTGTTGAAATAATGCAGATGAGAGATGAGGAAGGTTTGTATTATCAGTGGAGATGAGGTGGAGAAGTCACATTCTGGATATACTTAGAAGCTGGGGTAAATAAGATTTGCCAACAAATTAGATAAAAAGTATGAAAAAATGAAAGTCAAGGATAATTCCAAGTTTTTAACCTGAGCAGATGGAAGGTCACAATTGCCAGTTATTAAATGGAGAAAAGTTTGGGAGAAGCAGATTTGGTGGAGGCAAGTGGATAAGAGTTTGAACATTTAAGGAGGAGTTGAGTAAGCAATTGCATGTAGGAGTCTCTATGTCAGGGAGACAGCATTTGCTTCAAGATTTTGAGGTCATGAGAAGAAGTCCAAAGGCTGAGTTCTTGGACACTCATTGTTTAAAGTTCAGGGAGATAAAGAGAACCCAACAAGCAAGACTAAGAAGAAATGATCAGCAAGGAAGGACAGGATTCAGGAGAGTGCTATGTCCCAGAAGCCAAGTGAAGAATTAAAGAAATGAAGCATGATAGTAAAACTTATACATTTATTTCTAAATAAAAATAATCTATTCATCCCAAAATGGCACAACATTTAATGTGTCAATGAATATATTTAAATTTAAACAAACAAATTCTACTTTGAAAACTAAATTGAGTAGTATAATTGTTGATTAAAATGCTCAAGAGATTATAGTCAAATCCCTACTTTATTTATTTTATAGTGTCATGAACATTCAAAAGTTTGACCCAATTCTATTGAGATTCCAAAAATTATTTTCAAATTATTTTGGTCTTTTTATAGTGTAATATGTATGCTTGCTTTGCGGTATGGTATTGTTTTTAATGCTTGGCACTGTAAAAATTCTCAAATTTTAGAATTCCTAAGTATCTGCTTTTTGTTTGTTCTTCGTTTACATCTTCTGATGCCGAAGGTCTCATATTTGGATGCCTATTCTAGGCATGGTTTGTGGAAGTCTGAGCTTTAAAATAGTCCACAATAATCATTTTGTGATTTGGGCTTTATCTACTACCTGTAATTTTAGGCATTGATTTTGAAGTCGTATCAGTAGCCTTACCACTTGAAGTATCACCAAATAGGAGGCTAATTTTATCTAAGAAAAGTGTTTCTACTTCCTTTGGTTTTGGTTTTGGTGAAGACATAGAGGGGATAGGAGGATGAAGTAGAAGGAAGTGATTTGGCAACTATCCTATTAGTTTAAATCCCAATTAGACCCAACTGCATAATTCAGAACCCAAGTTGAGTCTCTGAGCAGCTCCTCTTTAAGGGGCTCTGGGGCTCTCCCATCACAGAAGCCCTCCACTCAACTTCCTCCCCACTTGCTCCCATGGGCATGTTGCCTTGTGTCAGAAGTCAGAGTATATCTTCTTCCAGCTTCAGTTTCTAGCTTCTAAATATTTATAGCAGATTTTCAGAATACGTGGATAAATGAGGAATATAGCACAGAGACTCACAAAACTGCTCAGGCCTAGCTATTGCCTATGTTATCAGTTCCTCCAATCTCTGTACTTTTCCTTTGCTAGAGACATCACATCGACAACTGCTTTTCAATGCCCTCGTCACAAGGCTCCAAATTCCATGGGGACCCACATCTTATACATTGTTATATTCCTGGTATCTGACACCGTATCAGGCATACTAAGATGCTTGTAAAATAAAGAATGAGGGGCCCAAACTGCCTTGTTAAAAAAAGGCCGAAAAAAATTGTAAAGAAGGATGACAAGGTGTGAATATTTTTCAAGTCACAATCATAACAATTTTTATAACCCTATAAGATTAAATATAATCTGGCAAATAAATTAATTAATGGATCTCATATGGTTTATTATAAATAGAATTCCTAGTACTGAGGAGAAGTAACATCACCAGATACAAAATTAACAGATGTTTAAGTAGCCAAAAGTGTGGAGTAGGAAGTATACATTAATTCACGCTCACACTGCTATAAAGATACCATCCGATACTGGGTAACTTATAAAGGAAAAAGGTTTAATTGACTCACAGTTCCACATGGCTAGGGAGGCCTCAGCTAACTTACAGTCATGATGGAAGGTGAAGGGGAGGCACCTTGAACCTTTTCACATAGCAGCAGGACAGACTGCTAGCAAAAGCAGGGAAAACTGCCTTATAAAACCATCAGATCTTGTGGGAATTTACTCACTATCACAAGAACAGCATGGGGGAAACCCTCCCTCTTAATCCAACCACTTCCCACCAGGGCTCTCCCTAAACACCGGGGAATTACATTTCAAGATGAGATTTGGGTGGGAACAAAAAGCCTAACCATTTAAGACATCTTAGAATTCTGCCTACCTCAATAATCTGGAGAGACAAATATCTGTTATTTTCACCTTTGAGGAAACTAATATTTCAAAGATTTAGCTGACTTGCCCAAGGACATCTACCTGAGAAATGTCTCTTACTAGGAATGTCCCCAGGAGATATTCGGCAATGTTTGGAGACATTTTTGGTTGTCACAAATGGGAAGAAACTGGAAAACTTTTAGCTAGCCCAGGTTAAAATTCTATTAGCATGTAAGAAGAAAAGAAGATATCAAAAAAAAAAGGAGAGAATATATCAAAGTTGCTTCATAATTAATATAAAGTTAGATGCTCCAGGAGGTGTCAAATAATTTGCCCATGATCTGATGATAGTCAACTTACTCACCATTACCTTGTTCTTTCCAATAATGATGACTCACACTTTTCTTTATAGCCTAAATGAAAAAGAATAACATAAAGCAAGACTCAACAAACTAAGGACCTTCTTGCTACTAATAATAGATTAAAAGCTCAAGGTCCCTATGAGATTTACAGGCTCCTTTAGAGAAAGTACATTATTAAGCACATGTCCTTTTAAGTGATCAGGATGTAAGTTTTCCTTGCAGGACAATGCTTTTAGGCAAACAGGTAACAGAGTCCAGAGACCAAAGGGAAACACAGGACGAGAACGGAGGCAACTGGTATGATGTGCCATACACAAATGTGTGAGAGTCTCACCCCCTGAAGGCTCACAGCTCTCCAGTTCCTTTTGATGACTGCCTGTGTGGCCAAAGTTTACAGTAGACTTAGTATCAATGAGTGCTGTGCCACAGGAGGAGATGGAAGAAGATGAGAAAATTAAGAAGTACAATGTAGATAGCTTAGCTAGGAAGATGATGATGACATAGATGATAGATCAATCAACAGATTGATAGATATAAAAATGGAAAACAGGCTCTTTCCTCTTAGGCACTACATTCTCTGGGACCTTTTTCAAGACCATGTGAGGCCAGCATTACTAGCCCCATTAACAAATAAGAGACAAGGAATGCTAAATATCCTGATGTAGGCAGCAAAGCCTCTATTCCATCTGGTCCAGTTGCCTCTATAGTCTTACTTTGTATCACTCTCTCATTCGTTCAGCTCCAGCCACACTTGCCACCCTGCTGCTCCTCAAATGTACCAGGCACATTTCCGCGGGGCCTTTACACTAATAGCTTCATCTGCCTGTGGTGCTCTTCCCCCTGAAGATCTACAGGGTTTGCTGTTTTTCCTTAGGTCTCTTTGAATGTCACCAGTTCCTCTCTCCCTCTTGATATTCCTCTACTCCATTCCCTGCTTTACTTCCCTTTAACATATTTCTCACCATCATATTCTACATCACCCATCTATTCCAAGCCTGTCCCCAACAACAAAATAACCTGATGCAAGAGTTTGCATGTACACAATGTATTTTGCAAGGAACAAAAATGGGAAAATGGAAAGAGTGAAAAGAGAACAAAAGCAAAGCAAATCTAGCAGTGCATTACCAAGTTGATGACAAAGGTGGGTAACTAGGGCTCAATATGATTAGGGATCCTCTGAAAGTCCTGTATAACAGATATCAGAATTGTCTACCTGAGTGCAGGCTTCCATCTCCTATTCTTTGAGGGTAATCCCATGTCTGTGTTAGGAAAGATTCAGAATGGCTAAGCAGGTTCCCATAAGTGTTCTACACAGAGGAACATTAGGGCAAAAGTTGGAGTGAGGTGCTAGCTGGTCACATCTGCAATCAGTTAGTTGTGGTGTCAATGTCTGGAATTAAAATGGTCAACCAAGAGGTTGTCAGGTAGGATATATAGGTTTATGATAGAGTCCACCTCTTGCATCATTGAGACTTCTCTCAGAGCCTTCAAGGCAGTGTAGCCAATAGTGATTACTACGATAGACTCAATAAAGAAAAGCTATTTGGGAAAGGGAGTCCCTGCTACCACCAGGCCATCACTGATATTAACTATCTTTTTTCCTTCACCAATGTCATTCTAAGTTTCCGCTATTCTTAGTCACCACTCCAGTTGGTCTAAACTGCTTTGTCTGGAAAGATGACTCAAACCATCATCTACATGGGGTTAGAAACCTTTATTACTACACCACAGTCAGGTCATTGTCTTTACAATAGTCCATTTTCTGTTATCATTTGGACAGTCCCAAGGAAGCTCCTGGTTTCTACACCTGCTCTTCCATGGTACCACCAAGTAGCACCACCACGAGTAGGAACTATAGCTCCTCATTAAAATCAGACTCAGTTATCTCCACCAACATGATGACTTCCTTCTGCTTTTGGGGCCACTTGCACGAGAAGCCCAAAATGGCCAAAAATGGTCATAGTTCCAAAGCTATGACTTATTCTGTCCCTAGTGAAGTATCCTTCTGCTATGGTAGAAATCAGAACTCCTAATTCTTCAGAGCCTACATTGTAGGAATGAGGAGAACAGACATCACTAGTAAGTATGAGTGATAGCAATGGGGTCAATCTTTTACTTCATGGTTTCTAACCCCTGTATTCTAGCTTTGGGGAGGTCACAGCACCATATGTTGGCCATTAATTTGGGGCATACACACATCCTGAGGAAAACATTCCAAGCCTACATAGTGTAGTCCCTAAACTGGCACCTCAGCCAAGCCTCCAATGTACCCTCCCATCATCCTTCGAGGAAGCCACACTACTGTAGGTAAGACCCAGGACTTTTCACCATTGTATTCCAACATGTAGATTAGTACCTGGCACATATTAGGCATAATTCATCACTCTGAATATATGAATGAATTAATCAACCAATTATTCTCTTTAGATTAACCGAGACATTCAAAATCAAAAAACAAAGAGGTTGAAATTCATTATATACTCATACCTCACATTATTAAAGCTTGGGGAATGATCTCTTAGATACAAATGTAATTAGCTTCTATGATGTTGAAAAATAAAATTAGGAAAATTGAACAATTCACACTTTCATAATGTATGTGGAATTAATCTATTAATATAAAAACCATACTTATTTAGTATACCAACAAATCATACACTTGGCAACACAGGGGTACAAATTCACTCATTATTCTTTGTCCTGAGCACTAATGAATTTTGTGTATGAAAAGCCTCATTAAGAACATTACGTTTAAAAATAAATTATCAAAACCCGGCTCTACCAGATTAAATGTATGATAAAACATTTAAAATGACATTTATTGCATCAATTTTTTAAAATAATGCTTGAGAAAGCTGTTAATATAACCTCATAGCCCAAAACCTTCTTCTTTTTCCTTTTGTAGCATATTTCTCAGATAATGTATTTTGCCTACTACTACCAAAGTACCAGAAAATAATGCCGACAAGACCAAAATGAAGTTTTTCAGAGTTAAGGAGAAGGTTGTAAATTTGTAATGTTTTAGACACATTTCAGTTTAGCGCTTGATAGATCATGTTGGGTTGGCTGCGAGAGGGATTTCAAGGGCTTGGGAAAATAGTCAGTATATGTGTAGTTTCATTTTTGAGAGGAATCACTTTATTACTGATCATGGGACAGTTATTGAGCTCTGACAGCTCTAAGTGCTGAAAAAAATTAGAGAAGGTCCTTTTTTTCCCCCCAATTATGAACTGTAACTTGGTGAGAGAAGCAATAGAATGTATTTACCTAGCCTAATGGCAATGTTTCATTTTAACGAAAATGTCAACACGTAGTGGTCTCCACACATATTTCACCAGCATCTAATTTCCACCATGGGGTTGACTTTTTTTAAATGAAATCGTAGACCCTTGGTAGAAAAAGAGTCAAGGATTTATATATAAATGTAAAAATGGCCTATCTTAAAATATACTTACCACAAATATAAGAAATTCCTAAAATTTGGGTTGGTTTTTTTTATGGCTTTCTCAAAGGTCAGAATGCAATGTTTCTATTCAAATGAACAATTCAACTAGGTAACTAATGTGAAGCCCCTTTTCTTATCTTCTGCTAACCTCTCACCTTTGAAATCAGTTATCTAACTTCAAGTGTTGCCTTCCCAATTAATGAAGTTATCTACACGATTTTCAAAATGTGACTCCATGTCTATGAGTTTGTTGTTAATATTACTGGAAAAACAATATAATGTGAAACAATAGCAAGAAGCAAAAATTGAAGGCACTATAGCACTTTCTTTGTGGGACAGGAAAACTAACAAAACTTGGTGATTTATGTCAGCTCAGGACCACAATAATCTCATAAAATGGCTCTTTCTTGGATTTTGCAAGATGCTTTCATTATTTAGTGCACCAATCAAAAAGATAGTCAAGTTTTTAATCCAGGCCAATTGAAAGCAAACAATCAATGCAAGTAAGAAACTAGGAAAAAAGGAGAAATTCTGATGTCCAGCACATATATTAAACTTAATTATATTTTTGCATGATAAAGTAAATTTGCTCAGTAAAGTCTCAAAGTATGTTATTGTTATAAATTATTTTAAAGTTTTCAAAGATAGCTTTCAAAATTAAAGTTATAAAAGATAACTTCCATTTTCTCATTTTCCTCCTCAGTTTTTAATGAGCATAAATTTCGAACTTCATCCATTAAGACACGTTTGTGGTTTAAAAAGTTCATGTTGACTGCAAAAATGGTGACAGAAGAAAGCTCTGAGGATATTACTATAAAGTTAATAAATCATCTTCACTCATCAACTGTCTTCAACCCGCACAAGTTATAAAGGATTATTTTGTTAGCACCACAGGGTACACAATTTAAATTTGGAGAATCAGCCCTAGCAGAATAAGTTTGAATTCTGGAACCTCCTAGGTCCCCTTGTCTTCAAATATTATACGCTTCAGAGTCCTTACATTTTCAACTGACAGAGAAACAGAAAATCATTCTAACGTTTACTATAGCTTTTCCCTCTAAGGGCTTCTTGCAAAGAATTTGCATGTTGCAATTATACCTCAAATTAGAGATTTGAGTCTCCCTGCCTGGTCAATTATAAGACCCTTGGCCTTACCAGAGAATGAATACACACTCTCAACTTTGCAAAGGTCTGAGTCAACAGCTTGTTGGGCTTTGAAGAACCTCAGTCGTTTTTGCAGCTGGAGCTTTTTCTCCTTTTGCGTGTTTCAGGATCACTGCTGGTTTTCATTCATCTTCATTCAGTAGGTTTCATGTGACATTTTGGGGCTGGAAACATAATGTGTCAGAAGACAGCTGCAGCTTCCTACTGTGTTAGTTATTGTTTCCTTTGTCAGAAGGTGAGCGAGCACAAACATTTTCCAATTGCTCTGATTTTCAGACAGGTTTAGATCTACTGAGCCATCACTGATGCACACGCCTATACCATTTAGAAACACTTGATATAGATTTCAGAAGAGATTTCTAAGTTCAGTTCTATACAAATAAATGTACTATCATTTATCCTTTTTCCAGAAGAGGCATAGATTTCATATCCTCTCCTTGGTTTACCCCTGATCAGTATAAAAGGAATAGATATGGTGCTTTGAAAACGCTTCTCATTTGGGTTCAAAAAGAGCAGCTCACCTTTCTGCTGGAAGCAAAACATTATCATGATCAACAGAATCTGTCTGTTGGGATTCAGTTCCGCAATCCTTTCGTGGGTCAAATTCCCATCAGAATCAGAATTCAGTCCTAAGTGAAAACTTAAATTACATTATAATATTCAGCTTCATAAGTTCCACCAAGGCTTTGCCAAAGGCATTGAATGATTTATGATAAACTTCAGAACCTCAGTCCCCTCTTCCCAGGGTGTCTTCAATTAATTCTTTGAAGAACTTTACTCTTGATTCCTTGTTGAACTGAAGTAATAAGGGGTTTAAGGCCTTTATATTTTTCCTCAAACTTTTTCTTCTTAACTTAGAATATCTGCAAGTGAAATTATAATTGATTGGATCTTTCTAAATGTGTCTTTTATAAAATTATGGTTAAATATTATCTTATTCCTGCAGAATTTATATGACTTGTAAGTATAAAACTCTATATCAACTTAGTTAAAAAAATCATATTATTAGAAATTGCTAAAATGCATTATACTTCAGTCTGAAGAGTAAGGCTCTTTTCAGTTAGAAAATAGCTCCCGAGGAAATTCCATATTGGTCTCTATTTGATTCCCTGGCCACTTGGGATGCAAATGCATGCCACTGACTGTAATAAGAATTGGATGTATGTCTATAGGTAGACTGTAAAATTTAAAAGTTTGATTTGTCTCCTCATGGAGAAACTGAATCCTAGGAAAATTTAGAGACTTTTCCTAGATCACACATTTCATTAAGGTCAGTGTGGGTTCTCTTTCTATTATGGGGTGTGGCATCAGAAAAATGTGGTTTTAAACACTGGGTCAACTAGTAATATGCCTTATATAAGTCATGGCATATTCTACTTAGTGATACGACGAACAAGCCACTGAGCTTCATATTCTTGACTAGCAAAATGGAGAGATCTATATTCTAAGATAGCTGAGAGGAAGAAAAAATATGCATATAAAAATTCTGGTCCCAAACGGGCATTCAATGATGGTAAAGATTATAATTATTGATCTCTTTATGTAACTAACCTCCCAAAATTATCTGTCTGCCCATTTCTCCCTGATTCATTCTTCACACAGCTTACAGATTATCTACCCAAAGCACAGGTCTTAGTATGATTCTCTTTACTTTAAATATTCTCAATGGCTTCCTCAACCATTGTGGAAAACAGTGTGGCGATTCCTCAAGGATCTAGAACTAGAAATACCATTTGACCCAGCCATCCCATTACTGGTTATATACCCAAAGGATTGTAAATCATGCTGCTATAAAGACACATGCACAAGTATGTTTATTGCAGCACTATTCACAATAGCAAAGACTTGGAATCAACCCAAATGTACATCAGTGACAGACTGGATTAAGAAAATGTGGCACATATACACCATGGAATACTATGCAGCCATAAAAAAGGATGAGTTTGTGTCCTTTGTAGGGACATTCATGCAGCTGGAAACCATCATTCTCAGCAAACTATCACAAGAACAGAAAACCAAACACCATATGCATTCTCACTCATAGGTGAGAATTGAACAATGAGATCACCTGGACACAAGAAGGGCAATATCACACACCGGGGCCTATTGTGGGGAAGCGGGAGGGAGGAGGGATAGCATTAGGCGATATACCTAATGTAAATGATGAGTTAATGGGTACAGCACACCAACATGGTGTGTGTATATATATATATACACACATATATATATATATGTAACAAACCTGCACATTGTGCACATGTACCCTAGAACTTAAAGTATAATAATAATAATAAAAAGTTTAAATTAAAAATTTCTCACCCTAACTTGCAAAGCCCTGCATATCAGGCTGCAACCCACCTTTCCAAAAATCATTTTAACTGTTTTTCTATAATTACGCTACTTTCAAGTCTAGCTAAATTGCTTCACATTCCACAGACATTTCCCCAAATTTTTTTAACGAAAATGCCATCTCCCCTATCAGCGCTTTATTTATTCTTCCAACCAGATGCAACATTTCCCACAGAAGTGGGGAAGAGAAAAAGCATCTATTGAATATATTTTCTGTGCAGAGCTCTCTCTTCTGTGCTGGGCACTTTAAATATGTTATTTCCTTAGTGCTTCTCTTATGACATGTTATCCTTTGTCATAACAAAAGACATATTTGTTGTTTTCCATTAAAGTTGTCCATAAGGGCAGAAATAATGACTTAATCTCTAGCATAGAATATTTGCAAGTAGAAGGACTTAGGGGAAAAATGCAAATTGAACACCTTAAAATATTACCAAATAAAAACTTTATCCAGAATGAGGAGTTGAGGGGCATTTGAAGTAACTTGGAAAACCATGGCAGCTTATTTGGAGTAGAAAGGCCCTCTTTCATCCATCTTAAATCATCACCAGATTTATACTTTGTTAGCAAAAGGGGGCTGAAGTACAACATGTCATATGGCATGCTGCAATAGTAACAGGGCCTCACTCTTCTTTCTTCTTCCCAAGGCCTAATCAGTTACATAAAAAAAGAAAGAAGGGAGGAGAGGAAAGGAGAAGAGAAAAGAGAAGAGAAAGGAAAAGAAAAGAAAGGAAATGACCACGAAACCAGTACTGGAAAACATATAATGTTATTTGCATCATCATGTGAAAAAGTTCAAAAGATGGAAGAATATTTTCTAAGTACACTTATTTGGACGTAACATAAGTAACTTCCAACATATTTTAGAGAATGGGAGATGTGGTGAGTTGAAAAGATGAGTTTACTGTGGGAATTTAACTAGGTATCAGCTCTATGTGTGCTTTATGGTCACAAGTTGCCACTTATAAAACATACATCTACTTATATACTATTATGCATATCATATAACTGAACATGACTGTTGGCATATAAGTATATGTATCTGATGAAAACGCCAGAGTTATAAAATCATTTTTATTTTTTTTAAATCACAAGGATATCAAAATGCACCTCGATTTCAGGGAATCATTTTCTATCGCTGGTCCTGAGAACCTCTAAAATTATGGAACAATCATTCCAGCCTCTCAATATCATTAAGTTCAATGAACTGCAAACACCAGGGCAAAGAACACAGTTTTTTCTATCAACAATGTCTACTTATGTCCAAGCTTAATGACTGAAGAAAGTAAACTCCCTAAAACATATGTTTTTTTTTAAATGAATCAAAAGAAAAGGAAAAAGAGATATTTAAAAGGTACCCATAGTTTATCATCTGAGTGCAGAAGTAGACACTTAAAATGGACTCTATCTCTTCAAGAATATGAATTCTACTGACCCCTTTCAAGGGGTTCCCCCACTTTTCATTGCCTCCCGCAGCAGAGGGATTGCTGCATGCCATTACTCAAGGAAACAGTGAGTTTTGATTCCTTCCTGATCGCCTATTATCTCTCTTGTTTTATTGAACCGGGGTCTCTCTGCACCCTGGCAGAAGCTGGCAGTTCATCAGGATACCATTTAGGGAATCACTGTGGTGCTTAGTTTACAGTCCACAAGGCAGCTACTGGGAGAATCTGGATCAATGTGTTTTATGCCTCTGAAATTTGGGGAGCAAAGGAAGACTGCTTCAATTATAAACATGCGATGTCCATAGTTCTCATCATCCTTCTGAAAACATAGAAGCTCCCCTTTTCTGAACCCAAATGGAGCAATCCAATTACAAAGTCATTAAACCCCATTATAAGGAGGTTCATAGGAGTTCCTGTTTTCGTAAAAAGCCTTTTCTGTGTTCATCCAACGTATATTCTGGCCTCTTGCACTCAGTTTACAAGGTTTCTAATTAAGCTCCAGAGAGGATGATATAGTTCACTGAACTGAGTCACTATGCTACAACTGGGAAAGAAGAGGCATTCCTATTTTATCAGAAAAATAAACACTTTAGTTTCATTTCCTCTGCCACACATGTTATCTCTTTGTGCTGTCACAACATTTTTTATAGGTTTTTATTTCAAAGGATTACCTTGAGATTACTGTCAACGCAAGCCAGAGAGACGTCTCCATACAGAATATAGGGGTAATTTTTTTTCCTCTAAAACATCTCACTACAGACAATAGAATATCATACAATATCACTGAAATAATCTGCCCTATTAAGAGTGAAGAGACAGTTTTCAATAGTACTTTGGTCCAAAATTTGAGGAAAATATAATGGTTATCAGTAACAAAAATACAATTTACCAGCTTAATTTTTAAGTCAAATATTTAACCCTTTAAATGATTTCAGAAGCTCCACTAATTTCTACTGTTCCTTGTAACATCTGTAGGCAAAATACAACATGCTGGGTCATAATTCATAGCTTGGCAAGAAAATGTGGCTTAAAAACATAAAGGTCCTTTTATTTTTATGCAAGAGGAAAACAGTTATTACTCAACTCAAGTAAATGCTCATAACCATGGAATTAAATATTTCTGAAGGGTTCATTCCTGAGCTTTCTGGGTTGAATTAGGCTTTCTCAGAACTATACTTTATGTCACCCACATGTCTTAACAACTGGTGCCTTCTGCTCAGCTGTGCATTTTTTTGCAGACATGCCGGATATCTACACAATAAGTGCTCTGAAACTTCAAAGAGACACAGAGCATTCTGTGCTTTCTCTTCCCACCATTCCATGTAAACACCATTCATAACCAGACCACTCTTATGCCAAAAGGCCCTGATGGCTTGACTTTGGTCTGTTAATTGTTCACACTCACTCCTTGCCTTTATTGTGCTTGGTAGGACCATCTTTCTGCAACCAAAATCCAGCCACTTACCACTGCATACACTTCCTACAGTAGAATAGATACTGACCAAAGCCTAGTGGAAACCTGAATGGCACCCTGCATCTTACTACTTAATGCTACCATGCCCGCAGAGTATTCTTATTCAGAATCTAAACAAGCATATATTCAGAGGCTACAACGTATCAGGCATTGGTGGTGTTAGCAGGCATAGTTCTGCGAATGAGAAGAAAGATAAAAATCCATGCCTCCCAGGGACTTAAATTCCGGTAGGGACAAATACAGAAGATAAGTAAATAAACAAGATAATTGTAGATAGTAATAGGCTCTATAGGCAATAAACCTCAGGATAATGTGATAGAGAATGACTTGGGGATTGGTAATACCCAGATGGGGAGCTGGAATACTGTTCTGGGCAGATGGCATTTGAACTGAAACCTGAAGGAGAAAAGAATCTGGACCATCTCAACACCAGATGAAACAGTTTTTGAAACACAGAAAACAAGAACAAAGCCCCCGACGGGTGAGAGGAACTGAAGAAGCCTAGTAGGATGGAAGTATAATAGTACACATAAACTGGAGAATATTGCTAAGCACAAACAATTCTAAGCTTGTAAAAGTTCCTTGTGATTATTCCGTATTTCTTTGAATCATACTGATGAAAAATTCTCTGTAATAATTCCCCTCCAAATGTGACTTCTTGGGTGCAAACAATTTTCACAACTTATTTAAAAGCTTATTTAACTTTGCCTATAGCATGCTTCACAGAAATAATAACACCCATCTTATAGGACTTTCAAGAAGACTACTATGTACGGCAGACCTCACTTTTTTCCTGCTCAGAATCCTGTCTCCCCTTCTTTTTAAAAGAATACAGACTTTGTTTGTGACCATAATGTGTTCTCCTTAGAACTACATGCATGCATGCATTCCTACACATATACACACAACCTCGCCGCTGCTTGCAGCTAGTGAGTTGGCAAGTATGGCACATGTAGCACAGTGATACTAATGAGATGTGAACAGAAGATTAGATCTTTGAAAGAAAGATATAAAAAATATCTTCAGAAGGGGACAGAACTAACTCACCCATTCTATTTCCCTTTACTGTCCCCTTAACTGTTCCTTGTCTGGAAAATGAATGCGATGCTAAAAGAAAGGCAGCCTTCTCTGACCCTGAGGTAGCCATGAGAATAAAGTCGCATATTTGGCATAGTGAATGGACAGCTTACAGGAACTGTGTTCTACACAGCTACGTGGTTGTATGTAGCCAAATGCAGAATTATATGTAAAGTGCCACAAAACAAATGTAAGGTAAATAGTGGTGTAAGACCTTCATTATCATTTATATTACTGATGTGTTTTAATGAAGCATTGAATTTATTTACAGAAAAGGATGCTAAATTGAGATATTTTAAAGTCAAGCTATACAATAATTTGAAGGATATTTAATATAATGTCTCCTTTTCCACCAGTCATCATTCTCAGCAAACTCACACAGTACCAGAAAACCAAACACTGCATGTTCTCACTTATAAGTGGGATGTGAACAATGAGAACACATGGACACAGGGAAGGGAACATCACACACCGGGTCCCGTTGCAGGGTGTGGGGGCAAGGGGAGGGAAAGCATTAGGACAAATACCTAATGCATGTGGGACTTAAAACCTAGATGACAGGTTGATAGGTGCAGCAAACCACCATGGCACAAGTATACCTATGTAACAAACCTGCACGTTCTGCATATGTATCCCAGAACTTAAAGTAAAATTTAAAAAAATAAATAAATAAAAATAAAATAAATTTTAAAAATCTCTTTTTAAAAAGTAACACACCTCGTAGCTATTTACTTCCATAATTGTTGTATTTTCTTGCCATGCCAAAATATCTGGCATTATAAGAATGCACAATTAAATATTATTCATTTGCTGACCTAGTTTGTTACCAGCAAAGAACATGAAGACAGATTCTGCTCTTGTTTTTCTTTCTACCAGTAATGGTGGCACCAGGCATTTCTCCTGTGTTCCAAATAAATAATAGAAAACACCTTTGCAGCCATATAAGCATTTGGAAATTACCCCAGCAATCTGGCAAGAGCAAAGAGGTTGACCTGGCCTGCAATGATAAGAACTTAGGGGCTCCTTGTGGCCTAAACTTGCAGCAGAACAATTCTGAGATCAAGGTTACTGCTGACAATGAGATAGATGTCTTCTACACAAACAAATATCTGCTGCTCAAACCCCTATGTCAGTGCACACCATCTCCCATAGGAAACTTCCCACAGGAATCTTTATCCTGTTTGTGAATAGAGACACATTTATTTATTTACTTTTGATCTGTATGTCATTTATTTATTTCTCTTGTTATAATATACTTGGTATAACCTCCAGTACAATGTTGGAAAGAAGTAGTGAGAGTAAACACCCTTACCTTGTACCTGATCTTGGGAGGAAGGCATTTTGTCTTTTACTATTAAATCTAATATTAGCTGTGGACATTTTGTAGATATTCTATGTCAGACTGAGGGAGTTTCCTTCTTTTCCTAGTTTGCTGAGAGTTTTAGAGTTGAAAACTATGTTCAATAGTTGCATAATTCATTGTTAACTAGAATATGGTCTATGTTGGTGTTTCATGTGTACACAAGAATTATGTGTTTTCTGCAACTGTTAGGTGGAGTGCTTTCTAAATGTTAATTAGATTCGTATTATCAAGTAGGTTATCAGATACTATTATCCAGGTCTTCTATATTCTTACTAAAATTTTGTCTACTGATTTCAGCAATCAATTAGATAGCAAAGTTAAAACATCCAACCATAATAGGGACATACCTATTTCTTTTTTATGTTTTATTAGATTTTTGCTTTACATATTTTGAATCACTGTTATCAAGTGCATACAAATTTACAAATTATTATTTTTTCTTGGTGAATTCACTTCTTTATGTTATATATCTCTTTACTTCTGAAATTATTGATTAGTTATTACACTGTATATTTTTCACTCTTTTTCTTTCAACCCATCTATGTAGTTATATTTTAAGGTTTTGTTTTATAGAGAGCATATGGCATATTTCTACTTTTTGATTCTATCTTAATATCTATGGTTTTTAATTGGGGTATTTTAATCCTTTATTATATTGCTATTTGTTTTATTTTTCCTTTGTCTAATCTGTTCTTTTTAGTTTTTCTCTCTTTTCTTCTGCTGTTTTTTTTCTTTTTTTATGACTCCATCTTATTCCCACTTTGGTTTATTAGGTAAACATCTTTATTTTTTCCATTTTTTAAATGATTACTGTACCGTTTAAATTTTATTTTTAAAATTTATCCAGTATATCTTCAAGTGATATTTCTCCACTTTAGATACCATTACAAACCCTAAAACAGTATACTTTTATTTCATCCAGTTCATTCTTTATGAAGTTGCTGTAATGCATTTCATATCTATATATGTTATAAACCCCAAATTAAACTGTTAATATTTTTCTTGTTTTTAATTTTTTTATTAAAACAGTTCAAAATTAAACCAAATGTCTTTTTATATTTATTTTCATTTTCACCACTTTTAGAACTCTTTATGTCTTATGCAGATCAAAAGTTTCATCTAGTATTATACTCTTGCCTGAAGAACTTACTTTGAAAATGCTTATAGTACAGGTCTACAGGCAATGAACTCTCTCAGATTTGTTTTGTTGATTTTTTGTCTTTATTTTTATAAAGGTATTTTTACTGGATAGCAAATTCTGAATTGGCAGGTTTTTCCCCTCCAAGTACTTTAAAGGTGTAACTCCATTGTATTTTAATTTGCATGATTTCTGCAAAAACATTTGCTATTGTTTTAGTTTTGTTACCTTATGTATAATGTGTTTTGTTGTTTTTCCTTTTGACTGCCATAAAATTTTCTCTTTGTTTTGGTTTGCAGTAATGTAAGTGTAATGTGCCTAGGTATATTCTATTTTCTCTATCTATCTGTCTATCAACTGATCAATTGATTGATCTATACTTATACTGCTTGGGATCACCTGGGCTTCTGGAATTGAAAATGTGTTGACTTTCATTATTTTAGAAAATTCTTACCTATTCTCTTCAAAATTTATTCTGCCAAGTTTCTCTCTCTTCTTGTCTAGGACTCCAGTTACACACATATTAGACCATTTGACATTGTTTCATAGCAACTGGATGCACCATTATGTTTTCTTCTCTTTATGTTTCCATTTATATATCTTCTAGTTAACTGAGTCTACTCTCTGCTCTGTCCAGTTTGCTCATACACCCACTGAACGAATTTTTTACTTATGACTTTTTTTTTTTATTTTGACCCTTTGGACATGATATGTATTTTATATAGTTTTCATCTCTGCTGAAATTACTCATTTGCTTATGCATATAGAACATCTATCCATGAAATCCTTTAAAATATTAAACATAGTTTATTTAACGCTCCTATCTGATAATGATGTCTGGATCATCTATAAATCTGGTTTTGCTGGCTACTTTATACTTTGACAGTGGGTTGCTTCTCCCTCAATACCTCTTTCTCTCCCTCTCTCTACCCCTCTATCCCCACCCCTGACCTATGAGTATGTGTGTATCTTGTAATTTTTGGTTTATTGCTGAACATTGTGTTTAAAATAATATAGACTAAGGTAAATAGTCTTTATCCTGGAAAATAGGCATGTCTTTTATTTTCTCATGCCATTCATATGCGTTTCATGATGGGAAGGTTTACTCAGTCTAATCAGTTTTTGAGTTTGGTTTGTGTTTTGTTATTGCCATGGTAACCTTCATCCCAGCAATAACTTCACATTCCACTAGCATTTCACTGTTGATACCTTGTGATTAATTAGATCTTCCCATAGGAGGATTTTCCCCTGTGTTCTTGCTCTATTCTCTGTTTTCAATTCTCAATAACAGTCCTTATATGCTTATGCAATTTAGGAGTATCTCTTTATACTATTGTTCTCTCTTATTATTTTGCACATTGTTCATGGTGTGATGGGTAAAGTGAGTAGTTTTCTATTATCTTGACCCAGCCTCATACTTAGGTAAGTCCTGTGTGTCTAGACCTTGAGAATGGAGCTCTCTCAGTGTTCCTGCCCATCCTCATAGTAGCCAAATGTTTCCCTTATTTCTGTAGGAAGGTAGGGGGACCTGGGTGGGAGAGAATACTGTGTATTTCCCCCTGTGCATTATATCATCTCAAAATCCTGGGTCTTAACAGTGTTTTTTCCTCTCTCCCAAGGAATACAGATTTTGTTTTTATTCCTCTTTTGGTTCCAATTTACCCCTGCCTATTTCTATTGGCAGGGGTTTTCTTAGCACTTCTGCAGTAGTACACTGCTATTGCTTATTACTCAATACAAACCTTCTGGTTGGAACAGGCAGCTTTTGTTTCTATTCCTTCCTGCTTTCCTTTTCCTGGAACTGGAAGTAGGTGAGTTTTTAACCCCTCCTCCAGAAGCAAACTACTTTGCTTTTACCTTCTCCCACCGGCAGTAGTTCTTTGCCTGGGTGCTAGGAGAAGAAGAAGTTACCCATCCCTTTTCTGGGAACATATGACTTTTACTTCATTTGAGAGAAATATGAAGATGCACCATTGAGGGTGTTCACTTAGTTTTCCTTCCCTTCCCTGAATACTTCTTGTGGGCACAAGTAGGGCCTGTAAATTTAAAAAATACTTAGAGAGTACAGACTTCACACAATCTGAAGTCCTGGGGATTCTACTCTGTCATGTTAACTTACACTTGGCCTTTTAAAACGTGTTAAAATTTTGGCTATTTTCTCTTTACTGGCTGTAATTGACAGTCACCTCTTTCTTTCATAATCTTCCAAAGGTGAAATGGTTTATTTGCCTAATCTCTTTTTGGAGGCAGTTTCTCAGTCTTTGAAAATAAGATTCTGTGATTAGAAGCCTCATCTCTTTATTTTTTATTTTTATTTTATTTTATTTTTATATATATATATTTTTGAGACAGATTCTCATTCTGTCACCCAGGCAGGAGTGCAGTGGCATGATCTTGGCTCACTGCAAGCTCTGCCTCCCAGGTTCACACCATTCTCCTGCCTCAGCCTCCCAAGTAGCTGGGACTACAGGCACCCGCCACCACACCCAGCTAATTTTTTTGTACTTTTAGTAGAGGCAAGGTTTCACCGTGTTAGCCAGGATGGTCTCGATCTCCTAACCTCGTGATCTGCCTGCCTCAGCTTCCCAAAGTGCTGGGATTACAGGCGTGAGCCACTGCGCCCAGTCGTCTCTTTAAAAGAGTAATGTTTTCATAGATTTTGTTATTATTTTTGTTGGTAGAGTAAAATGACATTCTCTTGCAGCTTTCTACATTTTTAGCAAAATGAGAGCCAACCAGTATTATTTTATATAGAAATCTGAGACTTGGAGAGGCCAAGTAACTTGTTGTGTATCATAATCAATTAAATGTTACGCCAATATTTAAGCTCAGATTTTTCTGAAATAAAAGCCTATTGTCTTAAAAATCACATTGCGATATATCTTGTGTAATCTTTTCATCAAAAGAACGTGTCTGAGGTGTCTAATTAATTCTAGTTAGACCCAGCTGTTTTCCTTCTTATTCGAAAGGAGAACTGGAAGCAATGTTAAAATTATTCAATGAGTCAATACGTTTTCTATCCTAAGTGCATCTAGAGTGCAAGATTTATTTTTTCTTCAGGTAAATATGCCTAGAAAATCTCAGCCCTTCTCAGAGACTTCAGTCATTTTGGAAAGTAAATGCTCAGCACTTTTGCTATTATTAAATAGGCTTGGATAATTCTAGAAATTTCTCATAGCTGCTGCCTTATAAAAATACAAAGGCAAGCCCAGTGTGGACATCTTGTGATCACAGGAGCTTGAGCTTAAAAAGAGAGGACAGCTTCAGGGAAGAAGAATTCTGCATCAAATTGGGGAAGGCAATGGAGAGGCAACTCGGATGGAATGGCACAACAGGAAGTAGCATAGTAGGAACTGATATTATTACCAGAGAAAGTATCAAAATCAAAGACAGAGGCAAAGATAGAAGCTAGAGCACAGAGAATGGTCAAGAAATGAGGACAGAATTGGGCTTTTGAAAGAGGTAGAAAAGTGGTTTGGAAGAGATCTACAAATGTAAAATATATCCTTGTAGTCACCTGCAGAAGCCATCCTGGTAGTTAGGAACCTGTGAGAGTCTGATATGCAGCCAGATGGCCCTCACACCTTGGCCAGACATGTATTTATACAGTAAATTTTACCTCATAAACCACTTTCTCATGTTATCTTATTTGAAATTCATGGCAATCTTATGTAACAGGGACAGAAGGTATTGTTAGTTCCATTTTCCAGATGAAAACCCTGAAACAGAATGTTCATAATTCATCAGATTTTCCAACCATATCTGCACTCATACATCATGACATAAACAACAATGCTATTTTTCATCAGTCTGATCATGCATACTTATGTGTGTACATTCACTTCCAAGGTGTCTACAGAGTTGCACACAGTCTCTGAATGCTGCTAAGATATATATAAGTGTGGTTACTTTTAAAAATCACAAGAAATTCATTAATGATTCATTCCATTTAACAAATTACAATATGATAAAAGGGAAGAAATTTAAAAGGGAAGAATTCTCTCCAAAGTTCAAGCAACAAATTTTGATGTGATGTTGGGAAAAGCAAAATGTTTTACAGCTTTTAGAGGCGTAAATCAAAACCTTCCCACCAACACTTACAACCATTTTTGAGGTTTTATTAAAGTAAAAAATTAATTGCAAATTCATTACTTGGATGATGAATAGGACTAGAAAGAAAGAGGAAAGCCTGCGTGTGATAAGTGGAAGGCATTGGTGAATATTTGGAACATTCTTTTCTTTTCTTTTTTTTTTTTTGAGACGGAGTCTCGCTCTGCTGCCCAGGCTGGAGTGCAGTGGCCAGATCTCAACTCACTGCAAGCTCCATCTTTCGGGTTTACACCATTCTCCTGCCTCAGCCTCCCGAGTAGCTGGGACTACAGGCGCCCGCCACCTCGCCCGACTAGTTTTTTTTTGTATTTTTTAGTAGAGACGGGGTTTCACCGGGTTAGCCAGGATGGTCTCAATCTCATGACCTTGTGATCCGCCCGTCTCGGCCTCCCAAAGTGCTGGGATTACAGGCTTGAGCCACCGCGCCCGGCCATGGAACATTCTTTTCTTAAGCCCCTCTATAAAGTATTTTCCTACACCATCTTTAAACTGCACACATAGGTTTATGAATCTGGCTTCCTCACTATAGTAGGACATTCTTAAAAGCAGGGTCTGGACGGATTCACTTTTTATATCCTAAGTGCCCAACAGAGTTCCTAAATGCAGTAAATATTCAATAATATTTGGTGGATAAAAGAATGGTGCCATCACAAAACACACATCTACACACAAGTACATATACTCACATAATAGCAGCACCCATACAATTCCATAAATGTATACAATTTTATATATACCTAATCCATATATATGTATATGCACATGTTTTCATCTATATAATGGGCTATATATCATTATATATAATATGGAATCATATAGATGTTGTTACTATGTGAGTATGTGTGTTTGTACTCATACAAAACTATGTTTCATACACGTGTGTGTATATGTATACATATGCATATATAGTCATTTTATCTTTGAATTTTTCACATTATGTTTTAATCTCAAATAAGCTTTAGTGAAAGTGAGTTATAACAGTGAGAATAACAGATTTTAGTCTTGACTAATGAGAATCTCAATTAAAAATGTAAGTCTGAAGCATAGCATGTCAAATATATATATGTTTTTATAACATAAATTATTTTGGAGGTCCCTGATACTTTTCATTACCTGATCACAATTACAGGTAATTGAAAGTTATTAGAAACTAGTCATAAAGCTGTGCATTCCCGACACCACAAGACCTCCAACCCACTAGTCAGCTAAAACCACTTTCTGATGTAATCTGCCCAATGACCCTGGTGGCTGTCAGCTGTTTTCTGCTTTCCTGCTTCCCTGGAACCTCACAGGGCCCCAGTGATGATTTACCTATATCATGTTGTATAGTCCACAGCTTGACTGAGGTCTTGTTCTGATTCACAGGGGAGTGTTGAACAAAGTCTGTCTGGAAAAAACTGGATGCATTCAGGAAAATTTCTTTCTCATTCATTTATTTATTTCCCCATTCTCAAACATTGAGCATCTGCAACGTTGTAGATACTGCATTAAACGTTGGGGTCACAAAAGTGAATGAAGCACAATCCCTGTCTATCTATTGCTGAGGTTTCCACAGTGACATTTTCTTAAACCCCAACTTAAACAGGGTGTTTTCAGAGTGGGATTGTACATGTTCCAATAAGATGTATGCTGACCTGAAACCCAGGTGGTTTTGTTTAATATTTTTGACCAACAAAAATCCAGTTTAAAAAATGAACCAGAATACAAAAATGTAACATTCAATGACAGAGAAAAAATAAACGCCTACAATTTTTTAAAGAACTATTTCATCCTTTGGCGAATACTGAGAAATCTGAGTTCAAAGGTGATGTGAGTATACTTCAATCATGACTATACACAACAGAATCTGTACTCCCCTCAGCATTGGCTAGGGAAGTTTTCTTTCCCTCATTTAAGCTAACACCAGAACTCCAAGGCTGAGGCTTGGCATAGGTATACAGTAAACGAAGTGTTAATGAGATGGAAATTCTCCAAGTTGCTTTTGAGTCTCACTCTATATCAGTGTAGACCTGCCTAAAATATGTAAGAGCTGAGAATCTTTTTGAAATGATTCCAAACTCTTGAGTCTGAAAACTGAGCTGGGAATTCCTTTGTAACAGTTTTGTGGGTTATTTTGGCACTTTGGTTTATAATCCTAGCTGGACCCCATCTGAAGTTCGAAAGCCCATAAAATAAGAATGAGTGGACAGTGTAAATAAGCCAAATTTGAGAAACTTCAGACCCTGCTTGGCTGAATGTTTCTGTTAATCTACTGTGTCTATGCTGGTAGAGCTGCCATTTTGCCGTAACTCCTTTGTAAATAAGAAACTTTTCTTTTCATCAGGAAAGGGATCTTTCTCTTCAAAGGCTGTGATGCATTATACTATATTGAAATTAAATTGTTTGGATATGTTTTGCTGGATACTGATAAAACTATGATATACAGCGTATTATCCTTAATCAAAGGTTACTTTTATTTGCAGATTTTAAGGGCAACAAAAATTTTTATTTGATAGGTTCTAATAGTTCTAGTTTGGCATACCTGCACATTTTTATTGTATCCTGGGAACAGGCATAAATCAACTGATTTCCCACAGACAAATAAAAGTGGTGGAGTAATATAGTTCCTGGAATTTAACACTTCACGGTCAGGAGGTCACATATGCTAAGTTGCTTATTTATGCGCCTCTTAAAGTTTAAGTCTGTGGGCAAGAGACACGAAGCAATGTGACTTACTATATCAATGAAGAATGTATTGTTCTTCTTTTTCGGATAGATAAAATTAACAGTGTTGGAATAGCAGATCACACAAGAATGTCATCAGAAACACCAGCCATTTTTTCAAATGTGCTTGCTTTATGATTCTCTTTGTTATTACAATCAGCAGTTTTAAACAATGAGATTTATTAAACATTTTTCAAGTGGGGGAGACAGAGTTAGTGTGTACCAATCATTGACATATTAGCTGGCATCTCAAAGCCTAACCTTGCAGTTAGGCCATTATAGCCAGAATGGAGGTGATGCAGGAACCCAGGTGCCTCCTCCTGGCCTCTCTTTTGCTGCCAAAACTGATCTTACAGCCCACATATTCCAGATGGTGACTGTAAACTGAAGAGACGGCCATTTGACCCACATTTAACTATGATCTGAGATAAGCGATAGCTATTTTCACAACTTTCCTTAGAAAGCATTTTGATGAGAACAAAGTTACATATAAACAAAGTTCATTTACGCAACACAATTGTATTGAGTTCCCAGCATGTAGCTAGTACTAAACACTTTCTTATACATTATTCCCTTTTCTCATGTTCACCCATTTAAAATTTGACAGCATTCCTCAGATCAGTACAGTAAAGCTTAGAAAAGTTTTGACTTGCTAAAGACACATAGCTAGAAAAGAAATGAGTAAAGATTTGATTCCATACCTCCCTACTCAGCATCTACACTTTTCTTCACTGGAGAGTACATTAGAAGCCTAAGCTGATCATATTCCATTAAACCTCAAGTCATTTGGAGCCCAAGGCTCCAGTTTCTTCCTTTAGAAATGTATCTCCCTTCGAATACACCTGGGAGTTATAGGTGAAGCTCTGGCAAATTAATAAAGGAAATCACATCAGTGCCCTAAGGAAGACAGGCCAAGAGTGCTAGTAGGAACCGTAGAAGCAAGAAAACCCCTGTAGCTTTATCACAGTCCTCATGCAGTTACTTATTGCAGCATTTAAAGCCTTAAACCCTTGTCCCTTATCTGGTGGCCTCGCTGGCTCCAGCAACAAGGAAGGAGGCTGGGCATAGTGGCTCACGCCTGCAATCCCAGCATTTTGGGAGGCCGAGAAGGGCGGATCACCTGAGATCAGGAGTTCAAGACCAGCCTGACCACCATGGTGAAACTCCATCTCTACTAAAAATACAAAAATTAGCCGGGCTTGGTGGCGCATGTCTGTAATTCCAGCTACTTGGGAGGCTGAGGCAGGAGAATCACTTGAACCCGGGTGGCGGAGGTTGCAGTGAACCAAGATCATACCATGGCACTCCAGCCTGGGCGATAAAATGAGATTCCATCTCAAAACAACAACAACAACAAAAAGCCAGTGCAGTACACCTGTAATCCCAGCACTTTGGGAGGCCTAGGCAGGTGTATCACCTGAGATCAGGAGTTAGAGACCAGCCTGGCCAACATGGCGAAACCCTGTCTCTACTAATGATACAAAAATTAGCAGAGCATGGTGGTGGCATGTGCCTGTCATCCCAGCTACTCGGTTGGGAGGCTGAGGTAGGAGAATCGCTTGAACCTGGGAGGCGGAGGTTGCAGTGAGCCGAGATCATGCCATTGCACTCTGGCCTGAGGCAACAAGAGTGAAACCCTATAAAAAAAAAAAAAAAATACAAGGAAGGAGGTAGAATGAGGGGTTTTCTTCCCTCCATATTAAGGAGGCCAACTGCATTGCCAGGACTCTCCTGGAGGCAAACTGAAAAATAAAGCTCTTTCTGTTTATCAATGCAAAGTGCAATGCTGAACTTTCTGAGACCTGGCATAATGTGGTCACATGTCTTGTTTTTGCATTCAGAATATTGTCTTTTCATAGTCTTTCAGAATATGTTAAGGAGGTTTCACTATATATCACAAATCATGGTTTAAATTTCAAAGCATTAGATAAAAATGACCTTACACTGCATTTGTAGATGTCACTCTCAAGCCATCCCAATGTAGTTTCCATGGGAACTAATGTACATCAAAGGAGAAAGAGAGAGAAAGAGAGACTGTAAGATCAAATTTTTAGTTCCTGCCTCCTCTTTCTTTGGGAAAACCAAATGAGCTCCATGTTAAATGCTGATGAAATTAGATACCGAATCTTATCTTCTACGTGAATGCAGCTTTTGGTTTTTTTCTACCTAAGAAGGAGTACTACCTACATGGTCATGCAAAATTTTTCCAGAGTCCATCCATATAATTTATAAGTTTTGTTTACAGCCTCAGAAGGCAAATGTGCTTATTTAGGAAGAGAGTCAACATCATCCATTATTACTTTGTTTTGAGGTTGCTTTCAGAATTATTATTATTACACAGATTTACAACTTGTTGAGAATCCACACTATGGTAACCATGAGTGAAAGTGGTTCATGAATGAAAGTTTATCATAGTCACATAAGGACACATTCCTAGATTGTCCTCTGTTGGTGTAGTGTCTTTCATAGTCATATGCCAGACAGTGTAACATGAGGGGCTGTCATTAGCTTCCCCTCCAAAGAGAACAGTTACCAAACAGCATTGTTAAAAAGAGCATGTTACAGCTATTATTCTTTTATTTTATTTTATTTTTTATTTTTGAGACAGAGTCTTGCTCTGTCACCCAGGCTGGAGTGTAGTGGTGCAACCTTGGCTCACTGCAACCTCCGCCTCCCAGGTTCAAGTGATTCTCCTGCCTCAGCCTCCGAAGTAGCTGGGACTACAGGCACATGCCACCACACCTGGCTAATTTTTTGTATTTTTAGTAGAGATGGGCTTTCACTGAATTAGTCAGGATGGTCTCAACCTCCTGACCTCGTGATCCGCCCACCTCAGCCTTCCAAAGTGCTGGGATTACAGGCATGAGCCACCGCGCCCAGCACAGCTATTATTCTTTAATCCAATGCCACATATCAAGGCCAACTTTATCTACCTCTGTCTCATAGGATTCACCTTTGTTATAAAATAAATTCAATACTTTAATCGGGAGGTGGTTGGAGAGAGACAATGATATATTCTCAATTATAATTGAGAATGGTGATATTTTAGCTTGTAGATAATTAACTAGAAAAACAGTTGATCATGTGGTTTAAAATAACAATTAATTTAAGAACTTAAAATAAGTGTTTTTAAAAAGATATACAGTAGTATTATATGTCTTAATAGATAATTATATTATTAAACATAATAAATATCACTATTATACTATATTCACAATATTATATACTATTATATTTATATTTATAAATGTTATATAATATTAATATTTCTATTATGTATTTTTATATATTATATTATAATAAATATAAATAGAATAACTATATTATAAATATAGTAGTTATAAAGACAATATGACAAATAAATATTAACCATTTAATTTGTATCAGTCACTACCCTAAGGATTGTTCTTTTATCTAATACATTTTATTCTAATAACTCTGTTAATTAGGAATTCGTGTTCCCATCTAACAGATTAAGACACTGAAGGACCAGGAAGGTCAAATACAAGACTGAAAAAAATCTCATAACTTCTAAGTGAACTAGGCAGTTCCAAAACCTGCCTCTTAGCTATTATGGCATAAATATTTGAAAAAATTATTTATATTGACAAATAACTATGAAGTTTTTAGAACTTATGAAGATCATGATGAAGAAAAAACTATTTGTAACATTAATTATCAAATTGTTTATTCCTTTCTGAAATCATTTATTCAATATCATTTATTTGCATATAATAAGTACCAGGCATTGAGAAATTCAGAATGAATAAGAAAATGGAATAAACAAAGGATTATAAAAAAATCTAGGATGGGTTATTCATTTTAAAAGAGAATGGGGCTTAGGTGAAAAAAAGCAAAAATGTACACAAGGCCTTGAACGTCCTAACATAATGAGCAAGTCATACACCCTGCCAGGTCCATGAAAGTGGAAGACACGGTGTGCTGGAAAGGAACATGGGAAGTACCCAAAATGAAAAGGACCCGAAATGCAATTCTAAAGATTTCATCTAAAAGAAATGGCAAGTTGGCAGATAATTTTTAAATTCAAGTATAAATAATCTGATGAGTATTTTAGAAAGCTGACTGGATGGTATAAAGAGGGTGGATTAGAGAAGGAAAACATAGGTGGCAGGGAGATCTATGAGGGTTTCGTGATGGGTTGAATGGTGTCCTCCCAGGAGATATCTTGAAGTCCTACATTTTGGTACCTGTGAATGTGACTTCATTTGGAAATAGGATCTTTGCAGATGACATCTAGTTAAGATGCCTTCATTAATGTGGGCCCTAATTCCATATAACTGTTTTCCTTATTAAAAAAGGAAAAGACAGAGAAGAATGCCACATAACAATAAAGGTAGAGTTTGGGGTTACACAGTCACAGGCAAGAGAATGTGAAGGATTGTCACCAACACCACCGCTAAGAGAGGGGCACAGAACAGATTCTCCCATAGAGCCTTTAGAGGAAGCAAGGCCCTGTCACAGTTCTAGCCTCCAGAACTGTGAGAGAATAAATTTCAGCTTACGGTACTTTTTATGTGACAGCCCAAGGAAACCAACACAAGTATTGATACGTGGAACACTTCTTCAACAAATAGCACTTGAATTAAGGCAGTGGCAGTAAAAATGGAGAGGAGGAGGTATGTGGTAGACCAGGGATGTATTTGCTAAAGGACAAACGAAATAATGAGACTTACAAACAGAATGACGGAGCCACAAAGAATGCCTGAAATGGTAATAGGATACATGCTTGACTGTTGATGGGCCCCATTTCCACAAGCCTCCAAATCTGCTTCTATACCCCATTCGAGCAAGGGAGGATTTGTTAAAAAGAAAGGCCCTTTGAGAGCACCACTCCCTCCACCAGCCAGTCTAATCCTAAGAGCTCTGAAGGCCAATCTTGGAGGTGGTTTAGGAGGGAAAATGCAGGACCCATTCAGTTGCCAAGCCAGAGAGCAAGGGACCCAGGAATGAAGATTGGCATTCATTTGATTTTTCCATCTTCTGATATAACCCTCAGATATTATCAGCGTGTCGAAAAATTTATTGGAAGTGAGAAACAAGAAAACAGTAAGTCTAACCTAGTCATTCTAGAATTGGGAGGTAATAGAAAAGCAAGAAATGGGAAAGTTGCTCAAATGCAAGGCCAGTGAATCAGAGAGAAAAGGCTCAAAGCAGCAGAACAAAGCTTCAATAAAGAGATATTGTGACTTGGAGAGATGGCCTTTTGTCCTTTGTTCTATTACCCGTCAGAGGATGGGGAGCACACCCGAGCCTGAGACAACAGCTCTGCTAAGTGCCCTTGAGAGGGCACGGTGGGGTCAGCACCAAAGCCAGACCACTAAAGAGAAAAAGAAAGAAAGAGAGGATTGCAGAGGAGAAATGAGAATGGCAGAAAAAAATAATTTTTTAAGCCAAAAGGAATCAGAGAAGAGCAGAAGTGCCTCTAGGATAAAGCGTAGCAGGCAGTTAGGGAAAAAGAGCTGTTAACTACTTTGAAGCTCTGACTACATTAGAAGGCCTCGCAAGACAGTCGTGGCTTGCACGGGCAGGTAGAGAACTTTTCCTGTCCATTGTTCTTCTGAATTATAAATCACTGACCTCTTTACGATTTCTAAAGGGAAAATGACTTCAAACTTCTTAGAGTTCCCTAAGGCATTCTCTATATTCAATATAATATGGGAAGCCCTGGGTTTGTCTTTGTACATTTCATCTGCGACCTGAAATCTTCATAACCCTCTTCCTTTCTCTACTTATCAAGTAAGGGGTGGTTGGCAATAAGGATGGGAGGGAGAGAAAAAAACCCAGACTTTGAGGAGGAGAGCATTTAAACCATCAGCCTGTGTGTTCTGTGACATCGAAGACTGGCAACATTCTAAAGGTAAATGTAACTATGCATCCTTTTGGGATTCTCAGATATCTTGTACAATCTATTTTATTCGTCTAAACATGGAGACTATAAAACTGTGGAAATCAATAGTTTAATTCATTAATTCAACAAGCAGATGGTGAGTGCTCATCATAACAACCACATCATAACAGCTAACGTGTTCAATGATTATCACACATCAACTACTATGCTAAGTGCTTTGCATGGTTTATGTCATTTAAGTATCACAAATAATACTATGAGATAGGTGCTGCTGTTATGTCCACTTGACAGATGAAGAAACTGAGGCCCAAGTCCCAGTCCTAAGATGAGGAAGAGCCGAGTTAGAATTCAGGTAATATTACTCAGGTGGCCATGTACTAAACCTCTTCATAACATATCCCTGTATCATATCTGCATTAGGCATAGAAGATTCAAGGGTTATAGGGTTTCAGAGAGGGGAAGGGCTGATGGGAGTTAATTAGGACAGGCTTTAAGCAAAAGGTGATACATGATCTTATCCTTGAAGAAGAGGCAGATTTGAGTCAGCAGAAAGTGAAATCAAAGGCTCCCAGGTAAGGAATGGGAAAGCATGTGAGTGTTGTCCAAAGTCAACATAAGACAAAAGGCATGTAGGTAATGAGGAGATAATTTTGACCAGAACGGTGACCCTATAAGCAGTAAAAGAAGTCCGAAAAGATTGAGTTGGCCATTGGGGAGAAGTGTCTGACATGTTGGTGTTAGAAAACAGAAAATCGTGTTGGTTTTCTTAGTCTAAGCAAACTGTTGAAGGTAACAGCAGTGGTACACAGGATGAATTACACCTAATAGAAAGCCTGGCACCCAAGGATTTCAGCTAGGGTATGTAGAAAGACATAATTACATGAAATGTGTTCTAAAGGAAAAGTGATGGGACTTTATTCTCTATGACATATTGAAAATAAAGTATATGAACTGATTATATGAACAATAACCAACTTTATTGAGCATATACTATGTCCTATAGTGGTTTACATGTAATCATAGATTAATTCTCATAATGGCACCGTGATTTAGAATTAAACGAAGGCCTGTTCTAATCCTAGCATTTCTTTCGTTACCTGTTGAAGATAACAAAAACAGTAATTCTTTAAATAATGTTGTGTTATGGGGGTATTATGATACCATTGACAGGAGTGAAATAGTTTGGAAGTTTAGGAGCAGAAAATGACAATTTTGACTGAAGGCAAGTAAACCAATTGGGGCAGTGTAACTCATTAGGTCATAATAATAACTGTTGTTATTATTATTTATTTTGATTAGACTATGAATCAAGACCTCCTGCAGATACCAAAATCAGTGGTTGCTTAAGTCCCTGATATAAAATAGCCGCCTTTGACTAACCTTCTCTTTATAATTATAATAATTATTATTACAGCTAATTACTGCATGTTTATTATGTACCAATGTTCTAAACATTTCACATGCCATAGCTCAGTTAAGATAGTAATAATTTATAGTGTTCACTATTACAATAATAAGAGTTTATATTTACAGTGTTGATAGTGTTCCAGGCACTGATAACGTTTTTAAATAGATTAACTCATCATCATTTAATCATCACAAAACCCACATGAAGTAGATACTAATATTTTACCTTCACTTTACAGATGAGGACACTCTGGTCCAGAGAATTTAAGTAACTTAACTAAGATCACAAAACTAATGATTGGCAGAGTCAGGATTGAGCCCAGATTCTCTGACTGTAGATTCTATTCTCTTAACAACTGCTCTACAAGGTCATGAGTTTTGAGGTCAGGCAGGTCTGGGTTGCAATCCCAACCTTGTTAACTTACTACTAGTGAGAACTTGAAGATGCTCCTTTTTTGTGTCTAAGTCTCAGTTTTCCCATAAGCAAACTTCAAGATAACAATACTACTTTTCATGCAATAATTCCTATGGGATTAAGCTCTGCTGCCCTTCTCAGTGCTTATCACATTGCTTCAAAACAGGAAGTCTTCAGTGTGTGTTTTACTAATGAATGAATGAATGAATAAAGCACTTATCATCCATGCTGCACAGTTAACATTTTTTTGTATGCTCCTTTATATTATTTAACTTTTCTGTGCACGTACTTTTTTTGTCAATCCAGCTAGATTATATGCATCCTAGGACTAAACCACAGGCTTTTTACTTTAATATGTACCCAGTTCTCTGAACAGTGATGTACACATAGAAAGCTTCTCAATAACAATGACTCCCATGAATGAAGTATTCACTATGGTCCAGACCTTGTGTTAAGTATTTAGTCTTCATAGCAACCCTAGATAGTAAGTACTAATGTTAATTCCAATTTACGGAATAGGAAACTGTAACTTAATGAGCTAAAGTGATTTTCCAATGACCTCACAATTAGTCCATATGGAGTCAGAGATTAGATTGAGCTCTACTTATCTACAGAAGTCCCGGGCTTAGCCACCATACTATACTAGCTTGGTGTGAAAGCTCTGATATCATGGTGGCTAATTTGAGAAGAAGTCAGGGACCCAAAAACACCTGCCTCTGGAAGGAGATTTCCTGCATCTGAAGTTCTTGTCTATTTTGCTCACTTGGTTCAACCACCTAGTTCATGGCTTTTCTGTAGATTTCTCCTCTTAGCACTCCCTCAACAGGCACAACCCACATAACCAAGTCAGGGATGCCACAAACAGTGTCTGCTGCCGGTGGCTGGCCCACAGAGCATGGAAGCAGGAACACTCATGAGCCCCCTCTGTCATCTCAGTATATTATGGTTTCACCATTCTCTTTGCTTAACAACTTCTGGCTGATCCACTGTGAAAATTGTGTGCAATAGTCTTCAAAATTTCTAATCTCATACCTGTAGTGAAGTAAACTTGTGGCTGACCAAAGAGAGAAACTCTAAAGCTCACAGTAGAAAAAGCCTTGGCTCCTAACCTTCTGCAGAACTGTTTTTAATACTTCCTGCAAGCTGTTATTGGTGTCTTTATTTAGGCTGTATTTCTTCATTTCAGTGTCTATGTTTAGCAGTTATATAAAGGATCGAAATGGGTTGAATGGCCTCAAGAGGCAAAGCAGTGACATGTGGGCCTTCTTGGAGCAACAAAAGGTCAAAAGACTGTGGAGGAGACTTCTTGTTTCCTGGTGACTAGGAGTCAGATTTCTTTTATCTGTCTGAGTCAAGGGGAAACGATGTTCCTTTGAAATTCTCATCTTGTAGGTAGAGTATAACAGAGTAGGGAGGTGGGGAAGGTTCCTTAAAGGGCCATGCAGATAATCTCATCTGTTGATTTGTCTGATTGTAGGTGATACAGACTCACATTCCCTTTCTAGAGAAGGGAGGGTTTTAATCAAAACTAAATAGATATCCACTGAGTCTGGGCATGATGTACATAATCTAGAAAGTGTGGGCTTCTCAGGGCCTCTGCATTCAGCATCTCAAGAAGTCCTATGGATGCCAATTGATCCATCCTGGAATCACTCCGCTCTGCTCGCATGGGACTTGCCTTTCTGCCCTCCTTCCCTAGCACTCCCACCAGGTTAGGTATGAGCCCCGAGTAAGGAGCCCTGGTTCAATTCCAGCTTCTTTCTCTTATTGACTCTGTGATTTCAATAAGGTATTTGGCATTACAAGTTCTATGTCTTCATCTGAAGATGGAGATGATAATGAAAATATCAACCTTATGGATTTATTATGCAGAATAGAAGGACTAAGTATATAAAATGCTTTGGATAATTGTTATCTAATGTCAAAATTTAGGTTCACATACCTGATGCACAGTAAGCCAAACATTGACACATCAGCATAAAGGTTTATTCAATTTGGCCAAAGTGAGAGGGCAGGAAAGACAGTCTCTCAAGTCCAACCTTTCTTTACACATAAGTGGCACCTTCTACGAGTCAGGTAGGTATGCAGGAGATGGGATACCCCGAAAACCAAAGCTGTCTGTGTCTCTTGACCTGATCAAACTTCTGGATGTCATCAAGGTTTCTGTGACCTAAGATTCATTTTACTTCTCCAAAAAAAAAAATACACACACACACACACACATATATATATACACACACACACACACACACATATATACACACACACAGTTTATCAGTCTTGCAGGTCAGGGGTGTAAGGATATGAAGTTAGTCAATTACCAGTGACTACTTCTACCAAAATGACTATGTGCAAGCAAGAATGCATGGAGGCAGAAAAAGGCAAGGAAAAAATAAAACTAAGCAAAACAAACATCTTATGATTCTTATAATAAAGACTCAGTTACACAATAACATTGTGCATACTAAAATCCCAATGAATGGGTGCTGTTAGTACAGGCAGCTGGCATATTTTTCCCTAGACCAATCAGTCTTGCATTTCTGTTTCAAGGCAGCCTGCACAGATTCTCCTAAGCAATTCTCAGCTTATTCATGGTAGAATCAAAATAATCAGGTGAAAGAAAAATTTATTCATAAATTCTTAATCAAATCTTCCCCTGTACCCACCCTGAAGCAGTATGAGCACTAAAACCATCTTATTTTTACCATCTATTAAATGGGACAAAAACTTCAATACTTCTACAGTTGTTGCATGCAATTAAATAATCTTCTAAATCCAATCGTCTTTCCTTCTCTTCTTCTCCTTTGATAAACAACACACCTCTCTACATAGAGCAAGAGAACTTCCTTTTGATTCTGACCCACAACCTCCTATGCACCCCTCGTTTGTAAAGAAGCTCATCTAAAGTCAACCAGCAAACGATGGGCCCTCCAACTCTGATAGCCTGTCACCAGCCCTAAGCTGCCAGGCTTCCTTTGAGTCTCTGTCATTAGTGAGATATAGGGACTTGTGACCATTTTGCCATGGCTCTATGTTGCTGAACCAGGTGGGGGTGTGAGTGGCAGTGGAAAAATGTGGATCCTTTTGATCATTAGCTATTTTTGAGTATTGACTTTAATTTGTAAAATTTCCATCTTATTCTCTGCCCTAGTCTCTAAGCAGATCCCAGGTCATTGAGGAGAGTTCAGGTATGCCAGCAAGTTTTCTAATGCCAAAATAATACTTTGCCCGCTGAATTCACAAGTGTTTTAGATGATCATCCAGTTTTTGTACTGACCCCTCCTAAAGAGGTAACAGTTGTGCCTTGGTCTCCATGAGGGCATGGTTCCAGCACCTCCCTTGGATACCAAAACCCATGGTTGCTCAAGTCCCCGACATAAAAAAGGTATAGTATTTGCATATAACCTATACACATTCTCCCCTTTCCTTTAAATCACCTCTAGATTACTTTTAATACCTAATACATGTAAATTCTATGTGAATATTTGTTGCACTGTATTGTTTAGGGAATAATGACAAGAAACAAATAGTCTATACATGTTCATATAGATGCAAATTTTTCTAATATTTTCAAGCCATGGTTGTTTGAACCATGTGGAACCAAGGGATGCAGAGGGCTGACTGTATTTAGAAAAATGAAAGAATATTCTTTGACCACAGCAGGAGGCTACTGGCATTTGGGGATGGGGACAAAAATGGTAAATACCTTGCAATGACATCATTAATATACAGTGAAAATTGTCATGCCAATGCTCTCTTCGTTGGAAAAACTGCAATTAATTATACCTTTTCTCTTTCCTATTAGAGAAATTAACCAAGCCTGAGTATCTCAGAATCAGCATCCTTCAAACTCAAATTTGAGTCTTGACTACTGAACATCTATAACTGTTAAGCACCTACTTTGTCATTCAATACCTCGTTTAATCTCCTAAAAGAATTGAAAGCTTCTTATTATCGCCTTTACTAGTGGAAAAAATGAAGTCAGAGAAAGCAAAGATTCTAACACTCAGCACAGCACAATTCTACCACCTTATGCTGCTTCTATGACATTAACTTTGGGTCTTATAACAATAGAAAGAGAAGTATATAAAAAATACAGTAAGACTAAAAGTAGCTAAAACATATCGTAAAAATAAAAAACTGGAGTACCTCGATTATATATAAAAGAGCCTTTGAAAAATGTCAAGGTGAATTTTTGTCTATGTTCCTACGTTGACATCACAAAATAACAACTTTCAATTCAAAATGCATTCCTTCTATATATTTTTCTCATATATATTTTAATTAAAAGGCTTAACTTGAATATTAAACTTTCATGTCCTCCTTATCTATTTGACCCTCTGGAATACTGTTGAGTAATGTGGCATTCACAAGAATACTATTGTGTCCACTTATATGATTTAACATGTATTCTCAATAGCCAAAGTGTCCTCCTGACTCTTTGAAATTCAGCCATCCTATGTTTCAGATGGCCTTTCACTCAGGCTTTTAAACCACTTTATAGACATCTCTTTATTCTCCTTTATTTTATAAATTGGGAAATAGATCAAATGGAAGTTAAGTGGCATATAGAGGTCAATGGCAGATTACTGGAAGACCCAGGGAAAGGTATCACCCTTGACTCACCTAGAGTTATCCCTCAGATAATTTAACATTTCTTCAGAAGTTAAGGTAGCCTCTGAATGTAGGAGGCAGACTAAAAGATTATTATTTTTTTTTAATTTATTTATTATTATTATACTTTAAGTTGTAGGGTACATGTGCATAACGTGCAGGTTTGTTACATATGTATACTTGTGCCATGTTGGTGTGCTGCACCCATCAACTCGTCATTTACATCAGGTATAACTCCCAATGCAATCCCTCCCCCCTCCCCCCTCCCCATGATAGGCCCCAGTGTGTGATGTTCCCCTTCCTGAGTCCAAGTGATCTCATTGTTCAGTTCCCACCTATGAGTGAGAACATGCGGTGTTTGGTTTTCTGTTCTTGTGATAGTTTGCTAAGAATGATGGTTTCCAGCTGCATCCATGTCCCTACAAAGGACATGAACTCATCCTTTTTGATGGCTGCATAGTATTCCATGGTGTATATGTGCCACATTTTCTTAATCCAATCTGTCACTGATGGACATTTGGGTTGATTCCAAGTCTTTGCTATTGTGAATAGTGCTGCAATAAACATATGTGTGCATGTGTCTTTATAGCAGCATAATTTATAATCCTTTGGGTATATACCCAGTAATGGGATGGCTGGGTCATATGGTACATCTAGTTCTAGATCCTTGAGGAATCGCCATACTGTTTTCCATAATGGTTGAACTAGTTTACAATCCCACCAACAGTGTAAAAGCGTTCCTATTTCTCCACATCCTCTCCAGCACCTGTTGTTTCCTGACTTTTTAATGATTGCCATTCTAACTGGTGTGAGATGGTATTCATTGTGGTTTTGATTTGCATTTCTCTGATGGCCAGTGATGATGAGCATTTTTTCATGTGTCTGTTGGCTGTATGCATGTCTTCTTTTGAGAAATGTCTGTTCATATCCTTTGCCCACTTTTTGATGGGGTTGTTTGTTTTTTTCTTGTAAATTTGTTTGAGTTCTTTGTAGGTTCTGGATATTAGCCCTTTGTCAGATGAGTAGATTGCAAAAATTTTCTCCCATTCTGTAGGTTGCCTGTTCACTCTGATGGTAGTTTCTTTTGCTGTGCAGAAGCTCTTTAGTTTAATGAGATCCCATTTGTCAATTTTGGCTTTTGCTGCTGTTGCTTTTGGTGTTTTAGACATGAAGTCTTTGCCCATGCCTATGTCCTGAATGGTACTACCTAGGTTTTCCTCTAGGATTTTTATGGTATTAGGTCTAACATTTAAGTCTCTAATCCATCTTGAATTAATTTTCGTATAAGGAGTAAGGAAAGGATCCAGTTTCCGCTTTCTACTTATGGCTAGCCAATTTTCCCAGCACCATTTATTAAATAGGGAATCCTTTCCCCATTTCTTGTTTCTCTCAGGTTTGTCAAAGATCAGATGGCTGTAGATGTGTGGTATTATTTCTGAGGACTCTGTTCTGTTCCATTGGTCTATTCTCTGTTTTGGTACCAGTACCATGCTGTTTTGGTTACTGTAGCCTTGTAGTAGAGTTTGAAGTCAGGTAGCGTGATGCCTCCAGCTTTGTTCTTTTGACTTAGGATTGTCTTGGAGATGCGGGCTCTTTTTTGGTTCCATATGAACTTTAAAGCAGTTTTTTCCAATTCTGTGAAGAAACTCATTGGTAGCTTGATGGGGATGGCATTGAATCTATAAATTACCTTGGGCAGTATGGCCATTTTCACGATATTGATTCTTCCTATCTATAAGCATGGTATGTTCTTCCATTTGTTTGTGTCCTCTTTTATTTCACTGAGCAGTGGTTTGTAGTTCTCCTTGAAGAGGTCCTTTACATCCCTTGTAAGTTGGATTCCTAGGTATTTGATTCTCTTTGAAGCAATTGTGAATGGAAGTTCATTCCTGATTTGGCTCTCTGTTTGTCTGTTACTGGTGTATAAGAATGCTTGTGATTTTTGCACGTTAATTTTGTATCCTGAGACTTTGCTGAAGTTGCTTATCAGATTAAGGAGATTTTGGGCTGAGACAATGGGGTTTTCTAAATATACAATCATGTCATCTGCAAAGAGGGACAATTTGACTTCTTCTTTTCCTAACTGAATACCCTTGATTTCTTTCTCTTGCCTAATTGCCCTAGCCAGAACTTCCAACACTATGTTGAATAGGAGTGGTGAGAGAGGGCATCCCTGTCTTGTGCCAGTTTTCAAAGGGAATTTTTCCAGTTTTTGCCCATTCAGTATGATATTGGCTGTGGGTTTGTCATAAATAGCTCTTATTATTTTGAGGTACGTTCCATCAATACCGAATTTATTGAGCGTTTTTAGCATGAAGGGCTGTTGAATTTTGTCAAAAGCCTTTTCTGCATCAATTGAGATAATCATGTGGTTCTTGTCTTTGGTTCTGTTTATATGCTGGATTATGTTTATTGATTTGCGAATGTTGAACCAGCCTTGCATCCCAGGGATGAAGCCCACTTGATCATGGTGGATAAGCTTTTTGATGTGTTGCTGAATCCGGTTTGCCAGTATTTTATTGAGGATTTTTGCATCGATGTTCATCAGGGATATTGGTCTAAAATTCTCTTTTTTTGTTGTGTCTCTGCCAGGCTTTGGTATCAGGATGATATTGGCCTCATAAAATGAGTTAGGGAGGATTCCCTCTTTCTCTATTGATTGGAATAGTTTCAGAAGGAATGGTACCAACTCCTCCTTGTACCTCTGGTAGAATTCAGCTGTGAATCCATCTGGTCCTGGACTTTTTTTGGTTGGTAGGCTATTAATTATTGCCTCAATTTCAGAGCCTGCTATTGGTCTATTCAGGGATTCAACTTCTTCCTGGTTTAGTCTTGGAAGAGTGTAAGTGTCCAGGAAATTATCCATTTCTTCTAGATTTTCCAGTTTATTTGCGTAGAGGTGTTTATAGTATTCTCTGATGGTAGTTTGTATTTCTGTGGGGTCGGTGGTGATATCCCCTTTATCATTTTTAATTGCGTCGATTTGATTCTTCTCTCTTTTCTTCTTTATTAGTCTTGCTAGTGGTCTGTCAATTTTGTTGATCTTTTCAAAAAACCAACTCCTGGATTCATTGATTTTTTGGAGGGTTTTTTGTGTCTCTATCTCCTTCAGTTCTGCTCTGATCTTAGTTATTTCTTGCCTTCTGCTAGCTTTCGAATGTGTTTGCTCTTGCTTCTCTAGTTCTTTTAATTGCGATGTTAGAGTGTCAATTTTACATCTTTCCTGCTTTCTCTTGTGGGCATTTAGTGCTATAAATTTCCCTCTACACACTGCTTTAAATGTGTCCCAGAGATTCTGGTATGTTGTATCTTTGTTCTCATTGGTTTCAAAGAACATCTTTATTTCTGCCTTCATTTCGTTATGTACCCAGTAGTCATTCAGGAGCAGGTTGTTCAGTTTCCATGTAGTTGAGCGGTTTTGATTGAGTTTCTTAGTCCTGAGTTCTAGTTTGATTGCACTGTGGTCTGAGAGACAGTTTGTTATAATTTCTGTTCTTGTACATTTGCTGAGGAGTGCTTTACTTCCAATTACGTGGTCAATTTTGGAGTAAGTACGATGTGGTGCTGAGAAGAATGTATATTCTGTTGATCTGGGGTGGAGAGTTCTATAGATGTCTATTAGGTCTGCTTGCTGCAGAGATGAGTTCAATTCCTGGATATCCTTGTTAACTTTCTGTCTCGTTGATCTGTCTAATGTTGACAGTGGAGTGTTGAAGTCTCCCATTATTATTGTATGGGAGTCTAAGTCTCTTTGTAAGTCTCTAAGGACTTGCTTGATGAATCTGGGTGCTCCTGTATTGGGTGCATATATATTTAGGATAGTTAGCTCTTCCTGTTGAATTGATCCCTTTACCATTATGTAATGGCCTTCTTTGTCTCTTTTGATCTTTGATGGTTTAAAGTCTGTTTTATCAGAGACTAGTATTGCAACCCCCGCTTTTTTTTGTTCTCCATTTGCTTGGTAAATCTTCCTCCATCCCTTTATTTTGAGCCTATGTATGTCTCTGCGTGTAAGATGGGTCTCCTGAATACAGCAGACTGATGGGTCTTGACTCTTTATCCAGTTTGCCAGTCTGTGTCTTTTCATTGGACCATTTAGTCCATTTACATTTAAGGTTAAGATTGTTATGTGTGAACTTGATCCTGCCATTATGATATTAACTGGTTATTTTGCTCATTAGTTGATGCAGTTTCTTCCTAGCCTCGATGGTCTTTACATTTTGGCATGTTTTTGCAATGGCTGGTACCGGTTGTTCCTTTCCATGTTTAGTGCTTCCTTCAGGGTCTCTTGTAAGGCAGGCCTAGTGGTGACAAAATCTCTAAGCATTTGCTTATCTGTAAAGGATTTTATTTCTCCTTCACCTATGAAACTTAGTTTGGCTGGATATGAAATTCTGGGTTTAAAATTCTTTTCTTTAAGAATGTTGAATATTGGCCCCCACTCTCTTCTGGCTTGGAGAGTTTCTGCGGAGAGATCTGCTGTTAGTCTGATGGGCTTCCCTTTGTGGGTAACCCGACCTTTCTCTCTGGCTGCCCTTAAGATTTTTTCCTTCATTTCAACTTTGGTGAATCTGGCAATTATGTGTCTTGGAGTTGCTCTTCTCGAGGAGTATCTTTGTGGCGTTCTCTGTATTTCCTGGATTTGAATGTTGGCCTGCCCTACTAGGTTGGGGAAGTTCTCCTGGATGATATCCTGAAGAGTGTTTTCCAACTTGGTTCCATTTTCCCCCTCACTTTCAGGCACCCCAATCAGACGTAGATTTGGTCTTTTTACGTAATCCCATACTTCTTGCAGGCTTTGTTCATTTCTTTTTCTTCTTTTTCCTTTTGGTTTCTCTTCTCGCTTCATTTCATTCATTTGATCCTCAATCGCTGATACTCTTTCTTCCAGTTGATCGAGTCGGTTACTGAAGCTTGTGCATTTGTCACGTATTTCTCTTGTCATGGTTTTCATCTCTTTCATTTCGTTTAGGACCTTTTCTGCATTAATTACTCTAGCCATCAATTCTTCCACTTTTTTTTCAAGATTTTTAGTTTCTTTGCGCTGGGTACATAATTCCTTCTTTAGCTCTGAGAAATTTGATGGACTGAAGCCTTCTTCTCTCATCTCGTCAAAGTCATTCTCCGTCCAGCTTTGATCCGTTGCTGGCGATGAGCTGCGCTCCTTTGCCGGGGGAGATGCGCTCTTATTTTTTGAATTTCCAGCTTTTCTGCCCTGCTTTTTCCCCATCTTTGTGGTTTTATCTGCCTCTGGTCTTTGATGATGGTGATGTACTGATGGGGTTTTGGTGTAGGTGTCCTTCCTGTTTGATAGTTTTCCTTCTAACAGTCAGGACCCTCAGCTGTAGGTCTGTTGGACATTGCTTGAGGTCCACTCCAGACCCTGTTTGCCTGGGTATCAGCAGCAGAGGCTGCAGAAGATAGAATATTTCTGAACAGCGAGTGTACCTGTCTGATTCTTGCTTTGGAAGCTTCCTCTCAGGGGTGTACTCCACCCTGTGAGGTGTGGGGTGTCAGACTGCCCCTAGTGGGGGATGTCTCCCAGTTAGGCTACTCAGGGGTCAGGGACCCACTTGAGCAGGGAGTCTGTCCCTTCTCAGATCTCAACCTCCGTGTTGGGAGATCCACTGCTCTCTTCAAAGCTGTCAGACAGAGTCGTTTGCGTCTGCAGAGGCTTCTGCTGTGTTTGTTATTGTTTTACTGTGCCCTGTCCCCAGAGGTGGAGTGTACAGAGACAGGCAGGTTTCCTTGAGCTGCTGTGAGCTCCACCCAGTTCGAGCTTCCCAGCAGCTTTGTTTACCTACTTAAGCCTCAGCAATGGCGGGCGCCCCTCCCCCAGCCTCACTGCTGCCTTGCCGGTAGATCACAGACTCCTGTGCTAGCAATGAGGGAGGCTCCGTGGGCGTGGGACCCTCCTGGCCAGGTGTGGGATATGATCTCCTGGTGTGCCTGTTTGCTTAAAGTGCAGTATTGGGGTGGGAGTTACCCGATTTTCCAGGTGTTGTGTGTCTCAGTTCCCCTGGCTAGGAAAAGGGATTCCCTTCCCCCTTGCACTTCCCAGGTGAGGCAATGCCTCGCCCTGCTTCAGCTCTCACTGGTCGGGCTGCAGCAGCTGACCAGCACCGATCCTCCGGCACTCCCCAGTGAGATGAACCCAGTACCTCAGTTGAAAATGCAGAAATCACCGGTCTTCTGTGTGGCTCGCGCTGGGAGTTGGAGACTGGAGCTGTTCCTATTCGGCCATCTTGCTCCGCCCCCCGATTATTATTTTTTCATGAGGCTGCCTCAAGCAGGTTCACAAATAATTCCGATTCAACTGGCATCTCCTTTCTCGCTGCCACAAAATATCTATATTGAAATCAGGTTGACTGTTCATCTTTTCTTTCTGCTACGTCTGCTAGGGATCAGTAGAGATAAAAATATTTGGAGCTTTGTGTTCAATCTAAGTTCCTGTATGCAGTTGCATGATATAATGATTTTGTAAGGAAGCAAGTAACCAAAGTATTTTTGCAGTGTTTTTGGTAAAGGACTGCTCTTTGCTGGTGTCCTTCTCTCCACTAGTAATTGACAAAACATCTTGAGGAAAATATCCGTATGTTTAAATTATCCTTAAAAGCTCTACTGGCATTAACAAAAGACCTCTGTTTTGATAAAGATTCCCATAACTATTTGGCTTTAGCAAGTCCAGCTTTATGACTAGAACTTTCTAGATCAAGAGTCTGCAAACGATGGTCTAGAACCAAATCCACCTGCTGTCTGTTATTGTAAGTAAGGTTTTATTTGAATACAGTCTTGCTTGCTCATTTAAATATTATCTAGGCTGTTTTCATGCAACAATGGCACAGTTGAATAGCTGGGATAGAGACTATATGGCCCACAAAGTCTGCAATATTTACAACTTCACTATTTACATAAAAATTTGTCAACAACTGTTCTACATTAAACAATATATCAGCCCTGGCAGATGTAACTAGTTACCTTGAGAATCTCATAGCATGTATGCAGGATAATTTTCAAGGTCCCAAACAAAAGTTTCCAAAAGCCATTTCTTGAGACCACACACTATAGAGTCAGATCCATCAAGTTTTAAATTCTCTGAACAGAGCTTTGCAAATGTCAGACCAGTAAAGTAGGTGACGACAATTTGGCTGAAAGATCACTCCACTTGCATCAGGGGAAACAAGCTAGTGGGAATATATTTGAGGAACTCAATTTTCCATACATTGCTCTAATTGCTAGAGTAGTATAGATGCATATCTCTGATTTACAGTCCACCAAGTCAAGATTTCTGAAAGTCTTGGCATAAGTTTGGTAGTACAGTGTTACTTTATGGCTTCTTATATCTGGCATAAATATATTCCCTTTGTGCATATTCTTTTTAGATACAGTACAAAAAAAAAGCATGACTCTTCCTTTTTTCTCTCCTTTTACTTTAGAAGCAGCTGTGAAGTCATAATTATGTTCACTTCCCACTGGCAACTGGCAAGCCCTTTATTTTTGTGCATTTGGAACTCACCAAGAATAAATAAAGTCCATTCCCTCCTTGAGGGCCTATTCTGCCATTCCGTCTAGGATTTAAAGTTTGCCAATTCCTAAAACATCTATTGTTATAAATAGTCTTGTGTCTTTCACAAAGAAGACTTTACAAAATAAAGGGGAAAAATGTCAAAAGTATATGAAAAAGAGTAATCTCTGAGAAAGAGCAACCCATTTGCTAGCTCTTAAAAACTTACAATTATCATTGCTTGTTAATTGGTATTATAGATTACCCGGTTCTGACATGTAATTTTCTAACACAAAGAGGTTTTTATCATGTTACATTGTGCCTTGCATTTAGGGACTTTTCATTTTATATTTACATATTAAAGAACTAAGGGCAGAAGTCTTGAAATAAGCAAGGATTTAGATAATGAGTTGTGTCCTAAATTTAGAAAATACATCAGACAATACAGATGATTCATTGTAGAATTTGTAATTCCGGAAAGGCAAGTTTTGGGGACCATTGTTTATAAATAAGCCAACTTTTCTTGACTCAAATCTGGATAAGTACCAGAAGCATTAATAAACATTTCTTCAACTGCACACGGACCTTCAAAAAGTTCTGAAACAGGGTATGTTATTTATGTTTTATAGGAAGATATGTTTAATGTTTACAAGTCAATTTGGATAATAACACTGATTTAAATGGACTGATAGATGTATTTGTCTTTTAATGTCTATTATAATAACAATTGCCAAGAGCCTATGAAAAATTCAACATTTACTTGTTGATTAGTCTGTTTTTGATTCATATATGCAATTAATTCTTAAGTGAAGTTTTTCAGAGGCACTAGCCTCTCCTTAAAAGGCAACCCTGTTTGTTTGAAAATGTGAACAGACTATAGATTTGAGATTCTGGCTTCATGCTTTGTCCTGGGAAGCAACCTTGGATTTGGAATTTAATGGCTTCCTGGCTATCTGGCCTGTGAAGAAACGCTTCTGAGGTGAGACAGATGTTTGTCTGAAACTCTATTGTTTAAAGAGCTGTACTTTTTCTGTAACAGCAGGTATGAAGATCAAAAAGAAAGACTGGGAGC
This sequence comes from Macaca fascicularis, assembly GCF_037993035.2. Taxonomy (NCBI): domain Eukaryota; kingdom Metazoa; phylum Chordata; class Mammalia; order Primates; family Cercopithecidae; genus Macaca; species Macaca fascicularis. The sequence continues at coordinate 151,204,666 of NC_088375.1, read as the reverse complement.
CCAAATGAAGGTTAGTACTTTGTAAACATAGGCCTCATGCCTCAGTCTGGGTGGATTGATGATAATGCTACAAAGAAAAACGTAGCAAAGGATACTTGGGAATGAACCTAAAAGACACAATGTCTTAGGAAACTAAAAGGAAAGTAAAAGGAGACCTTCAAAGCCCACTGCTTATATGATGAGCTTCTTTTTTGAATATTATTCCTTAAAGGATACCAGAAACACACAAGTGAACTCACGGAATTTGCATTCAATAATTGATAACTTTTTACCATTTATTTGAACTTTCCTTCCAGAAAAAAATGGTTCAAGTAGCACTCTGGCATCATTTCATAATTAAGCAGCTTTTTGCATGTACCACATGCAACCACCAAATCTAAGGTCCTGTGTTATGTAGCCTTTCCAACCTTTCTAAATTTCAAATTTTCAGTAAATTTAAGATTTTCTTTAGAGAAAAAGACAGTGAAAGACAGGCAGTGTCCATTTGAACACAGCAAATAGTCTGACCCAGATGACGAGTCTACTGGCTCTTCCAGTAGCTGCTGCAACCAGCAACCTAGTGGGGGCAACATCCTCAGCCACGACATGTGGGCTTTGCCTGAAGACAACAGATATACCCAAGAGGCAGACAAAGAAAACATGTGTAAAAACAATGGTTAAAAAAAGTAAATAAAATTAACAAATTAAATAAATGACTAAAAGTAAAGAGCAAAAGCAAATGTCAACATGCATCAATTACTCATTCAAATTACATACCTCGTGTAATTTTTGTAAACATTTTATAACATTTACCTTCTTAATTTATTGGCAATCATTCCAGTTTGCAATAAAATAATACTTGTGAGTGGTTTAATTGGAACTGCTGCCACTGCTTAAGATTTATGAATTGGAATATTACATAATAATCCACAGGATCACCTTGCTTTTCTATTGCTGAAGTTTCCCTGAATTCTTCCTTCCATTCATTTATTTATTCAACAAGCCTCCCTTGAAGATCTGTTATAATTCACATAGGGGTCCCCCTCCCTTAAGAATTGCAAATTATACATGCAAGAGAAAATATCATTGTTTTCACTTTTTAAAAATTACTTCATTTCTATTCTTAAAAAGAGATTGTTTCCAGACAGATGGGCTACCCTGTACATTTTTAACTTTGACAGGTACATTCTGCCATGTTTTGTGGGAGAACTGAGTTTACTTTTGTTAACTTCAAAAGGTCAGGTATGTGCCTCAATCCTCATTTGTTTCTATTACAAACATCTTAGGAATCCATAAAGTTATATAAACTTTCAAGTACTCTGATATTTGATGAGCAAATCTATGTCCATTCTGTTCATAACCTTTATGACATGTCAGACACCAACCATTTTATCTCCAAATTCCACAAATGAAAGGGTCATTATCACCCACCAAAAAGTGGTTTACAAAGATTTTAACAATGTATAAACAGTCCTTGAAACTAATGAACTCTTACAATCGCTCTCTCTTTTTTTTTTTTTATTTTGCCATTATTTGTTAAAGAAAGTGACCCTGTTGGATCGTGTCTTCACGTAATAAATTTTCTGTGAACTTTACTGTTTAGTCTTCAGAAGCATGTTACTAAAAATCAAATTGGATTTGCCTCTGCAAGAAGGTTACAGAGTGTGACTTCATGAGTTGAAGTATGTTATGGCTGAAGAGTCCATACTTCATGCTGTCATATAACCAAGTTACATTGGTGTATACATTCCTTGGCCATTGAAACAGAGTGTTAAACAATATTTTTCTTTTGTCTAAGATACAATTAGTTAAGCTGTCATTAAAAAACAAACAAATTGAGAATCAGAAAAAAAAAATCAGAGCAAAGCAAGCTGTCAAAGGTTGGCTGTAAATCTAGCACAAGGTAAAATGTTGCTATTTTAAAAAAGGGCAACTTCTTCCTAAGATAACTGGTTTTTTCTCTGCTTAAAATAGTTATTGAGGGATATTCCATTGGGACCAGAGAAAGGGGAAGCGAGAATCATGCATCAGGCACATACTTTGTGTCAGTTATAAACAGTGCCTTTCAAAATTAAGTATGAGAATCTCCAGGAGGAGATTAGACGTGAGGAAAGAAGCTCAGAAAAGCTAAGAATCTTGCCTATAGTCATCTGTGCAGTAAGAAAACACTATGACTATTACAGCTAAAATATCTTTTTAAATGCCAGGTATTTTCTATTCTAATTCTTAGAACAAATTAGAGAACTGAGATTTAGAGCGGCCCTCTCCTCTGCCTAAAAGCACTCCAGATACGGTCATTTAATCTCTTTGGTATGCCACTTGTCCCCACAGAAACAAACTAACAATTTTCCTTTAGCAAACTTGTGCTCTTTAGCAAAAATGTAGAGTCATCAGACATTAGTGTGCTTGTTGCCAGCTTTGTGTGTGTGTGTGTGTTCCTTTCTCCCCTGCACTTCCGACTGATTTAATTTTCCACTTGTAGGTGGGTGTAGCTCAGAGAAGATCAAGAAACATTGCACTTCCTCTACCCAATATTGAGGAACAAATTAGAATATGTTCAATAGTTGTTTGTGTACCTACAATAGGTAGGAGAGCTAGGGGCTGGGGATTCAAAGATGACAAACACAATTTATGCTCCTAAGCGAATACACAAGCTCAGCAATGGGATAGACAGGATCAAGTAAGGCTGAATGTGCTGTGCTATAATTTGGGCACAGATCACGTCCTCTTAATGCACAGAGAAAGAAATAACTCCAACAATGAGAGGAGAATGGATAGCAGGGACTGAGGCAAACTTCCTGAAGCCTGTAACATTTGAACTGACCTGGAAGGATGATTATAAAGGATTTTAATTGACAAAACACAATGGTGGAAGAGACTGCATGAACCAGTGCAGGAACATTCTTACATTCTAATTATATTCTTATGTTCTCATATTCTCACAGGACATTATCTTTACCAATGTAAAATGATTAAACAAGGTAATAAACAAGGCACACAATGATCAAAAGAAAGGGGCTCTGGGGATGAACATTCTGCCTTTAATCACTAATGGTGTGGCCTAAAGTGTAGGGATTAACAATGCTCTGTAATACCCCTAACTATGCAATGGGGATAAGAAGAACATCTCCTGCACCTGGGCATTCTTTACTGTTGTCTTCATAAAGACTTAGGTGTATGGAAAATTGGGCCCAGTGACTGACATATAACAAAGCACTTGATACATGATTCTATTTTTATCATTATTAGTTCTGCCAATAATAATTATATATAACTAATAGAAAAAAATTCCCTCCCCCAAAATCAGGAAGACAGAATTTTAATATAAAATAAAGTTTTAAACTAAAGATATTTTTCTTCACTAGTAGAATTTTTGACTCAGCGGATGGCAAAAGGATTTAGGACAATTAAGGAAATGTTCTAGCATACTTCAAATCATGTGATGTAATTGCCTATATATTCCAAAGGCTTTCATTCTTTGCTCACTGGCATCCATATTTCCACAGAAAAGGTTTGCAAGCTCAGGACATTATGCTAATGTCTGAGACATTCCATCTCCATTAAGGGACTTTAAAATGATTCCTAGTGACAACAATACGGTTCTTTGCGTTATTAAGTAAAGCATGGAATAATAAGAGCAGGAAGAATACTATCTCGTTCACTAAATAAATGATTACTATCATTTAAGAGCTATTCAACCAAATTCTATCAGGTACTTTTTAAAAGATGTGTTCATTCTTTCTACTCATTTGCTAAATAAGAAAGAAGAAAAGCTCAAGAGTCTTTAAGCAGAAGCTCTGTTCTGCAGCTCATAGGATGGGTTAACACCAGCTGGAAAAATCTGGGGAAAGTAGGCTCATCCTTGCCAAGTTGGTGGCCCTGTCTAACTGCTGCAGAAGCTGCAGCATCTAGGACTGGCTTTCACTCCCAACTGGTTTCACCCTTCCTCTATAACTCTCATCCTAATGTCATTCAAAGAGAATTCCATCATTTGCCCTGATATCATCATCAGGCACACAAAGTCAACACACTGACACTCCTGCCTATCCCTAGAATTTTTGAAAGCTCTCATATCTCTTTAGCACGAGATTCATTACCTGCTAAATCATTACCTGCTAGGTCAATCCATATTTTAGTTTGCATATACAGACTCTACTTTTATCCAGTGATACTTAATTAATACAATAGAAACAATTCCTGTCTTCCAACTATACCAAGGAAAATTTCTTCTTTATCACACTATTTTAGGACATCTATTTACAACATATGGAAATACAATTATATCTTTAAGTTAACAACTTGTAACTGAGATAAGAAGGCATTGCTTCTCTGAGTTTATTTTGGTAGAACTGTTCTTTTTTTTAAAAAAGGAAACTTCTGCTCAGAAAATGTGAAAGAAATAATCTACCTCAAGACCTTGGTGTTCTTGACTGTTCAGAAATTCTTTAAATAAAATATAATATGGAAGCTGTGTTCTGCATGTCAAGACCATTTCACTGTTGAGCCTTCACAGCCAGAAAACAGGCTCAAAATAATTAGACTGGAACAAAATCACATTATTTACTTTTTGCTTTAATAAGGAGGTATTATAAGATGAACCATGAGTGCCCAGATAGCAGGTATAGATTCTTTTTAAAAAAATTAATTTAGATTATATTCACTGTCTTCTTAAGATACTTATGCACCTAAATTATATCTCTCTCTATGTATTTTGGCATGAAACATAGAGTATATGAAATAAAATGAATGTAATGAATAGAAATTTAATAAATACATTTACATGAATTATTAGATTATTAATAAATAGCTTATTAGAGACAGTAAAAGTTGACAGAGAATGATTGCAATATGCAGACGTGATGTTAAGTCTCTGATATTTTGGAAGAAATTTTCCTGTAAATCACACATGAAAGATGCAGCCATTCATGTTGGACAACTGCCTGGTGCTCCCAAGAAACATAGGGACAACCAAAGGGCACCTCAGTAAGTTTATACTGGACCAAAGATAATAAACTCATAAACAAACACCAGATTTTTGTTCTGGAGAAAAAGATGAAAGCTTTTGAACAGTACTAGTCATCACCAAGGAAACTGTGGTGGAGTAAAAAATTTTTAAGAAGATATCAACATTGCAGTAATTCAACCTAACATGGAAATGTGTTTGGTGTCACACTGAATTTTCCTAGGTGTTGGCAAATGAACTGTTTTAAGGCTCCACTAGGGGCCTTAAGTGATCTACTCCCCAACTCTTCCATAGATGCACAAAAAGTACGAACTGACCTATTCATTGTGTGTTTTTAGAAACGCAGACATTTTGTGGGTTATGAAGCTTAACTGCTAGACACATTCATTAGATGTAAACAGTTAATATGTAGTCATTTCTGTTGGCTTCTAAATTATCTTCATCACTCTTTTGAGACATAGCAACTCATCCTAGGCCAATGATATCAACCATGGCTGTACTATGAACTGTAATCCAGTATCTTTCTCTCAACACCTCCTCTCTTCTCAACTAAGGATGTTATACATTGAAGATGTTCTGCTTTTCTCTCTTTCATCACATAAAACTTTGTGGTTGATTTCACCTGAGGCAAACTGACGAATATTTTTAATCATCCTTCACCTTTCTTTCTCACTTCCAACTCTTCTCCAATTGTCTGACTAAAATTTCTATTCCTTTTCCTGTTTTTTTTTCCTACATATTTCAGAAATGGCCCTGATTTGAGCAGAAAATAATAAGAATAATGCTAATAAAAACACAGTCATGTTTTCAAATGTAATTAAATACAATTTAAAAAAAGTTTTATGCTCAAACATTTCTAGAAATATCCTGAATTACATTTCAGAAGTTTTATAAACTATCTCAGCTATTTCTTTTTCCTCTTTAAGTGAATATTTTATCATCATACATATTCAAAATAAATAAAATACTACATTATTCAATTATTAGGTTACCTTACGATTGCTGTTTTAGTTCATTCAGCTATAACAAAATATGCCACAGACTGGGTGGCTTATAAAGAACAGAAATTTGTTTTACACAGTTCTGGAGGCTGAAAAGGTCAAGATCAAGGCACTGGGAGATTTGGTGTCTGGTGAGTCTCCACTTTCTGGATCATACATAGTGCCTTTTCATTGTGTCCTCACATGGTCAAAGGGGTGAGGGGTCTCTCTTGAGCAGGTTTTATAAGACCACTAATCTCCTTCATGAGGGCTCTGTCCCCATGACCTAATTACCTCCCAAAGTAACCACCTTTTAACACCATACCCTTGAGGGTTAGGATTTTAACATATGAATTTGGTGAGAACACAAACATTCAGACCATAGCAATTGCCTTTTTCTCATAACATATAAACTCCCAAACCTATATTATATGTTAATTAGACTTCAGAAATTAGTTTTAAAAATCTAACTACAATGTTCAAATGACTAATTCACTAGGAAACTTTTAGAAAATAACTGATTTCTAAGTTGGGGAAATACTATGTAACTGTATTAAGTCACAAATCTCAAATTCAGTTTTTCTATTTGACTTCAGTGTCAAGATTCTTCACATTTTTGCTAGGCTACTTACTCTCCATGTTCAAGTTATCTCTAATGACTATATCAGAATAGAACACAGATGAAAGCAAAAATAGAAATTGAACCACAAATGTGAAACAGGTAGCAAACAGAAAATGTCTCTGAGAAATGCCTTATGGTTCTAAAATAAATTTGGAACTAGATTTTTGCAGAAATACTTCTTAAGAAATTAAATTGTAAAAAGTAGGGGAATCATTTGAATAAACCATTAATAAGATTAATGGAAAATAATTTATTCTCATTTTATCTCTAGATGCCATGTCCAGTCAAATAAATGAGACTGAACTTCACGGTTGTTGTTTTTATTTCATCCTGGTCAAAAGAAATGAAATTAAATATAAAAAGCAGATGACCAAATAAAGTCCAAATGAATTAAGTATTGCTCCTAGTATAACTCACAGTTAATATAAGTTGACTATCCTTTCTGTAGACAACATTGTCATCAACATTTTTCACCATACAGCTAGACCTCAACTAACAGTCATTAAGTGCAACAAAAATGAATCACTTTAGAACCCATCTTAATAATGAGACAATTGACTTCTGGCACCTAATTCAGAACATCTACAAAAGGAGTGGTGAGCAGATTTCCACTGTGATGCAAAATCTTATTCATCGGCGTTGGTAGCTGAGTGCTGTGTTAAGGATTCTGAACTCACCTGTGTGGTAAATCACAAAGAATGCTGTCAATACCCTTAGTAAATAGTTAACACAGGACTTCTCTAGTGTTAAAATTCATAATAGCAGCCAGGTACGGTGGCTCACACCTGTAATCCCAGCACTTTGAGAGGCCAAGGTGGGTGGATCATGAGGTCAGGAGGTCAAGACCATCCTGACTAACATGGTAAAACCCCGTCTCCACTAAAAATATAAAAAATTAGCCGGGCGAGGTGGCGGGTGCCTGTAATCTCAGCTACTTCGGAGGCTGAGGCAGGAGAATGGCGTGGACCCAGGAGGCAGAGCTTGCAGTGAGCCGAGATCGCGCCACTGCACCCCCAGCCTGGGGAACAGAGTGATACTCCGTCTCAAAAAAAAAAAAAAAAAAACCATAATAGCAAATAAATGGCATTCACATTATACCATCTCCTTCTTTGCTCATGGCAATAGTGTAATCCGTGCCAGAACACGGAAGGAGACGTGTAACACATGTGCCATTCATTTACTCAGAGGTATACAGTGTCTTTCCTTAAGTGTTACCAAGTTTATGCTGTCTGCACCCCTCTGTGCACTGTTTTGTGGAGACTGTTCCAGTGTCACTAGGGAAGACGCTACCCCCTGTGATACAGCAAGACATATTTTGTGCCTAGAGTTAAATGAAAATCCTTTTTCCATAGAAACAAGACTAGGCATGACAAGTATATGTAGTTATATTTGTTCAACAAATACTGACATAATACACTGTGGCTAGTACTGATAAATATACTAACCAGTGTGTTATCTCAAAATTAGATATGTATATATAGTTGACCCTTGAACAATGCAAAGGTTAGGGAGGCTGACCTACAGTTCAGTCAAAAATCTGTGTATAATTTTTGACTCCCCCAAAACTTAACTGCTAGTAGCCTGCTGTTCCTTGGAAGCCTTGCTAATAACATAAACAGTCAATTAACACGTATTTTTCATGTTATATGTATTATATACTACATTATTACATTGAAGTAAGTTAGTAGAAAAAATATCAGAATCATAAGAGAATATATACTATCTATAAAGTGGAAGTAGAGCATCATAAAGGTCTTCCTTCTCATCATCTTCACATTGAGTAGGCTGAAGAAGGGGGAGGAAGAGGAGGGATTGGTCTTGCTGGCTCAGGGATGGCAGAGGCCGAAGAAAATCTGCATAGAAGCAGATCCCCTTTGTTCAAACCCTTGTTGTTCAAGGGTCAAGAGTACGTCTAATTTAACCATAGTCTTTTTGATGATTTCAGGTTTAATATTGAAACTTTGGCTAAAATTCACCCATGGGAAATGTAGAAAGTACCATGGATTTTTACATAAAAGGAGTTCTGGCTGTACTATTTACAAAGCGTGCTAACATATCACTTTTCTTCTCTGAGTCTTCATGTTTTCTGAATATCAAAGGTTTCAAACTTCAGAGAGCAGTATGGGACAAATCAAATAAGACATTAAAAATGTGTTCTGGAGAGTAAAAATGCTAGCAAACACAGGTGTCCCAACTTACATGTTATCTTCCATTTCTGTCTCCTACTCACATCGCTTTCTTTTCTGTAATTGTGTTTAAAGCTGTCCAAAGAGACTCTCCAAATACTGGGCTTTCTGTCTGGAAGTTTCAAATGAGGATTTTGGATGTGCATCTTCTTCTCTGAGGGTAGGATCGGGGCAAGAAAGAAGGTGATTTAAGTGTACTGGTTGCCTGGGTGACACTTAACTGGGTATTGCTTTTAGGAAGTCATACAGAAAAATAGAAAAGACCAGTAAAAAATGTCATCCTACTTTGAATGCTGGATGTAGTGGAGGGGGTTTTGATGAAGAAACTGCCGAGGAACAACTGAGATTAGAACCACTTGGAGAATTAAAATTTTAATAAGGAGGCATTACTTTAAAGTGAGGGGAGGGATTTATCCTAACTGGTGCCTTGTTAAAAAGAATAACACAGAATAAACAGTCCTGAGAACAACTGCAATCCTTTGTAGTCTGTAATTCGTAATTGCTGCACATAATTTCAGTTAACAGGCCATGAGAGGAACAGTCACAAATACAAGGGAAGGTACATACAGAGACAATTCCAATCAAAGTGAGCACAGCCTACACATAAACAGGATGTAAGTACCGCAAGTCACCAAAACTACACTCAGGAGAAAGTGCTCGTTATTAACAGACAGTGGAATAGTTTCGATATCTACACCGGGGTCGTCAAATAGGCCCACTGTGTGGCCCTGGATTTGCAAATAAAGCTGCCTGTTTTGCTGTTGTTGTTGTTTTGTTTGTTTTGTTTTAAGATGGAGTTTGGCTCTTGTTGCCCTGTTGCCCAGGCTGGAGTGTAATGGCCTGATCTCGGCTCACCGCAACCTCTGCTTCCCGGGTTCAAGCAATTCTCCTGCCTCAGACTCCCAAGTAGCTGGGATTACAGGTGTGTGCCACCACGCCAAGCTAATTTTGTATTTTTAGTAGAGACAGGGTTTCTCCCTGTCGGTCAGGCTGGTCTCAAACTCCCAACCTCAGGTGATCCACCTACCTTGCCCTCCCAAAGTGCTAGGATTACAGGTGTGAGCCACCACACCCGGCCGCAAGTAGAGTTTTACTGGAACATGGCTATGTCTCCTGATTTGCTGTTGTCCAGTTGCTGCTTTCATACTACCAGGACAGGGCTAAGAAGGTGTGATAGAGATTGCATGGCTGGAAAAGCCTAAAATATTCACATTCTAGTCCTCTGAAGAAGGTTAGCTGAACCAATCTAGACTGTTACAATTACAGTGAAAATAATTAAGGATTAGGATTTGGAAGGATAATTCAATAATTCCATTCAGTTGTGATGTGTATTGTCATTATTTCATTCAATCAGCAAATAACTGTGATAACATGTGCAAGGAAACATGGGAGATGCAAAAGTTTAGTAAAGCAGGTATCCTGCTATAGTGGAGAGAGCTGGAGACTATGCAGATCTGGGCTTGAAACCCAACTTGAATGGATTAAGTGACTTTGAAGGAGTTACTTGGACTCTCCTTAACCCTCAGTTTTCATGATCATTTCACAATCATCATTTCATAATCATGATCATTTTCTATAGGCATATCTATTCAAAATATCTCTGTCATTTCCCCAGTCAATACGGAGATTGTGGTAGGCACCAAGACAGGAAGGTGTGATTTAGGATCAACTGGATTTATAATTTTAAAAGAATTTATTTATATGATTGATGTTTTGTCTGGTGGAGCCTGATGTAAGTATGCAAAATATCTTTGTATTATTACTGCTTGTTTATGTTACTTATATAGTTATATTATTTCCCAATCAATTTCATCTTTTGTATTTTTATCTTCAAAAGTTCGGGGCATTTACGATCTCAAAACACATTTTAATCATTCACATATAAAAAAATAAGTGACTTTTTTCAGAGTTTTGCTATTGAAGCAGTGATACAAAACTGGTTGATGTTTTTTCTGGGGCAGAGGAGAGAGTCAGCAAGTTAATTGAATTAATCATTTACCTCACCACTATATAGACCAGACACAGATAAGACAAACTGACTTTTATAAAATCCCTGCAAACCCATCATTACAAACATTAACTGGGTTAATTTCGCCTAGAGGCAGGATTACTCTTTCCTATATCAATTTTGGATTTCCCAGATTAACCCTTTTTGTTGTTGTTTTTTGTTTTGTTTTGTTTTTACAAGTGTGGCATTAGTAACATATTCAAATGTCTAAATGCTTATAAGCTGCTTTGAAAAACACATTCAAAAGTAGAAACAAGGTTTTAGGGAAGCAAAGACAGGAAACAAGAATGAGGGTTTAGTAAACGTAGCATAAGACACTTGCTATCGAGGCAAAAGGATTAATTGAGCAGTAACATCATCAGCTAAGGTTGGACCAAGGAGTGGAGATAACAGAAGTGCTAAATCCCTGCACAAATGAGGAATCCATTTTCAGTTTAGACTCCAAGCAGGAAGATACTCCTGCTGCCTCTTGAAGTACTTTGTTCTTTTTCTCTGAAGCTTGAAAAGTCACTTTACCCAGGAGTGGGTGAATCTGGGGTGCTGTTTCTGTGCCTCTTCACGCAACTTGATTGGCATATAGAGATATTGCTATAGGTCTCTGGGTACTTCAGTTTCTATTGCCTAAAATATGCTTCCAAAATTAGAAAATATGAGCTTTAACTCTCATAACAGCTGAAGAAGAGTTTACAACCTTAGAAGACATAGCTCTGTAATTCTGAAATAACTCAAAAACTATTTTAAAATTTCTTCTTCTCCAGTCTTCCTTCTTCTAACACATAACATTTTCCCAAGGGAAGGCTTGTAAAAGCTTCTCAACAGAGAAAACTCTTAGGAAAGAAATGGAAAATTATAGCTGTATCAATGAAACCTAAAAATCAGGCAAAATACATAAAAGGGAAAGAGATGTTATTCCTCCAGATTTATACATTCACATCTTAACTGATGAAAACTTCTCTGAGAGAAGTCTGCCCTGACCCCCTGACATGATGTAACCTCCACAGTCATTTTTTTCACAGTCATTTCTTATATTCACCCGCTTTATGGTCTTCATAGCACTCTGTCACTATGCGAAATAGTTGTTCTGCTTTCACGGTTACTGACAATTCTTCATCCCCCATTTGAAAGCAGACACTGTGAAATCAGAGCCTCTTCTCCATTTAGCTTAGTGTCTAGCACATACTAGACATTGAATAACATGTGATGAATGAATGAGCGAATGAGATGTTCCATGGCAGAGTTCATCTCCCACCTCTGGTTGACATTCAGTCCCAGCAAGGATGTGCAGCTATCAAGAAGTAAGCACATACTCCAATCTTACATCTTTGGGGTATTCTTCTTTGGACTGCTGCAGAAAATTTTCTTGTAATGTATACAAAGAGAAATTTGAAAAGTCTAATGCATTAGACAAATATAGATCTTTTAATGAATACTTTTATTTAAGAACCAGAATAGCCCTTAGGTATTGCCTAATTCACAGCCCTTCATATAACAATGGAGACATTAAAGTTAAGTGACTTTTTCTCCAAGATCACAAGCTAGTCTTAGCTTAAGCCAGTATGAAATGCCACATCTCTGAACTCCTAGCCTGGCGCTCATTTTACTGGAGCCAAGTAGACCCCTTCACTGCTGGGCAAAGGAATGAACAATTATTGAGCACCTGACATGTTTCTAGGCACTTTGTTAACTGCTTGTGGTAGACAATGTGTGCTGCTGACCCAAGCACCATTTCTTCTTCCTTTCTTCCTTACAGAATCCCAAATTTTTAAAGTAAGCATCCCATCATTAGCTCCAGAGTGAGATTCTGTCTAGTCTAAGTCAATTCATGCTTAGCAGGTTCCATTACAACAGCCATTGGTCCAGGGGTGGCCACGTAATATAATTTGGTCCAATCAAATTGAAGGAACAGAAATTAGCCATGCCTGGAGGACATGATTTTCTTCCCACCTTCCCCTTTCCTCTGCTAGTTATAAACAGGGAGATCTACAGCCCAATGGCTGCTGGTAGCCATCTTCTGGCCATAAAGGGATTCATTTTTAGGATGAAAATCACTGCTGAAGATAGTAATGTCTATATTTATATTAAGGGTCAGTAAACTCTTTCTGCAAAGAATCATATAGTAAATACTTTAGCATTGCCAATCTGACGGTCCTTGGTTCCTGTGGCAACTATTCAACTCAGACATTATAGTGCAAAAGTCACCAGAATATCATGTCTGTGGTTCAGTAATATTGTGTTTTCAAAAAAAAAAAAAAGTCGTTGGACTGTTTAAATCATTGAACCCGTTTGACATCATTGAGCCACATATTTCATCATTCCTTGAGCTTATCCTGCATATTAACTCCCAATATTTGAGATGATCAATTTCCTTATGATTTCAACTGGTTTCAGTAAGAGAATTTTTAAATGTTATTACTAAAACCAAATCAATATAATTAATTCAGCATTTATATACATTATTACTTATAATATTCACAAAACTCCTGTAAAGCTGATATTAGTAGACTCATTCTTAAGATAAGAAAATAGAACCAAAGTTTCAGAGTATTTGAAAATACTGGTTCAAAAACCAGCATTTGAACCTAAATATGTCTAATCTTCTACTCTATGATGACCCAATTCCCAATTATCTATTCCTCAGCACTTAAAAGTAGAAGAACAGTTGCTGCTTCACTAAAGTTCCAAACCCACCACCGACACATCAAACAGAAAGTGATTTCATGCGGTGAAGTGTGCACTTACAAAGTCTTTTGAAGGGCTGGAGGAATGGATGTCAGTGGACTGCCCTTGAATTTTTAGTTTCTAGGTCATACCATTATATGTGAAATCCAAAGTTCAGGCAGTGACTACTGCTATCAGTTCCTACCACTGTAGCCATCATAGCCTCCTCACACCAGTGGCTCCCCAGAATGTCATGTTGAACCGCTGTGAACTTCGTGACTACCAGATTTTACCTGTAGCTACAACTGCAGGAAAATGGCCTCTGATTTCCTCACTTCTGATTTCCAAATCTGTTACAAGTGCGTGTAAATGACTTTAGCTGCAAAGGAGTTTGGGAAGTATACTTTTTAACCTCTCCAACAGGAGAATCAAATGGAGATTGGTAAGACTTCTCTTCAAAAGATTGACTAAAGCTTCTCCCTAGAATGTCTGGCATGTGTATCTCCCACACCTGACGAAGAATGAGGGCTTCAAGACAGCTAAAAAAATTTGTAAAAGCTTCAAAGGACTATTTTCTCATCCCCAGCCCCATCGGCTGAGACAGAATAATGACTTAATAGTAATTTTTCACTGTACATTTGAGGGAAAGTAAAGCATTCATTATTGGAATAAATGTGGTTCATGCGTATAAATCTTGCCCTTGGCAAAATAAATTATCAAAGCTCATGCCAATGGGAAAGATGGCAGGTCCATGATGCTAAGAGCCAAGTTCCATAAAGTGATAGGGAAGCAGCTTTCTTTTATCCAAAAGAATTTATGTTTTATGGCTCAGTGTTGGTGAGGTATTGATCTTTCAAATGAGACACTGTGGCCACCATAAATAAATTCAATGGATATGTAGTTGGCCTAAGAATATAACCTCACTTATTAAAAGCATGTGGCACTTGAGGTAGATCACCTTCCAGTGGTCCTATGTGGAAGAATGGAGCTTCCACCCAGTACAAAGAGCACTCTGGGACTCCATGCCTAAGCTCCTTACTTAGCATAGTGCATGTTTGGGGGTAAATAACTCCACCTCTCTCAATCTTAATTTCCATAGTCCTGAAATTTGGACCTAATAGTATGGGAGAATTCATGAGAAAAATGTGTGTGGAATGATTTGAACTTCTTGAAGAACACATACTCAGGAATACTGCTATTTGTGATGAGATAGTGTCAGATGCATGAATTTGGGTTCTTTGAATTATTGGCATACAGGAAAACAGCAAATCTAGGTCAACAGAGACCTTTTTCTCAGACTGCCTTTACTATGAATAAAACACAAAAGGAACTTTTCTAACTTTCTCAGAAAAGTGTCAACTTCTATAATTATTTCAATAAATAATCTTCCTCCAGGAGGATATAATTTTAAGGTATGTGCAGTGTCCTTTTAAAGACAGGTTTGTAGGTCTCACTTTCTTTTATTTCCAAGCTATCCCCTGGCAACAAGGGCTGTTTATGTGGAGTATTAAACAAGCTTCAGGACTGTGCATAGAATTCACTCCTATTATACCTTATTTTAATCTGATATTACCAAACTTTCCATGAACTAAAAAAAAAAAAAAAAAAAAAAAAAAAAAAAAAAAAAAAAACATAAATTTTAAGTCCAATGAGATTTCTGCTTTCTCTGGAAATTAGAGAGCTGAACTGTGTTTTGTGTGAGATCATCCAACAGTTTTTTTTAAAAAGTTTTACTTCAGAATCACATTGAAAGTATTATATCTTCTGGAAACCAGATGATAGGCAAAAGCATTTATATAAATTGTTTATAAAATGGATAGGTGGGTGGTATTTCATAATAGTTATTGGTTCACTATGCATGACCTATTGATCTAGCTGTTGAAACCATTATTTTAAAATGTATTTCCCCCAAAAATGCTACTTCTGTATATTTATCAAATATAAATTTACCTAACTCTTTTAAGACATAGATCTCACCCACTGAATTATGACTAACATGAATTTTGGAAACTGTCCTATTTTGATATGTCAGGAGAGAATGATTTACTAGCAGCTTTCATTAGCCAAGGTGGACCAGTGGATATTTTCTGACATTGCAAAAGCAGCTTCAAAGTATCACTTTCCTTTCCAGGACGGGTCAAATAAAACAACTCTACTCCATCCTGTAAGAGATTCAGGCACAGGAAGGAGAAGATACTGAGATACTGGGCTGCTGACACGTTTTCTATTCATAAATGCTTGTGTTTATATGACATTCATATGAGTTGACCAGCCATCAGTTCTGACATTCATCAGCATCACTTTAAAAACCCATGTGGGAAGGTAGAAAAGCAGAAGGGAACAGAAACTCACATGCCACTTGCAGCAGAATGCTTGTGCCATCCTGACTCCCCCTCTCTGAAAGCCTGACTGTGCACCATCCTCCTTGATAACAAATACTACCCACTGAGCAAGCCTGTGGTAGGTTCTGTAAGTTCTGGGGGAAGGGAATACAAAGCTATGTTGGATACTTAGAAATGCTTAGAAGCCAGTCGGTGAGCCAACACACGAAACAGTAACATCTGAACGCATAGCCAGCTACTGGCCCTCTACATGTATAGCCAGCTAATAATGTGTGTGTGTGCGTGCACACACATGCGACTAGAAGAGGCATTGTGCCTGGCAGTGAAATGACAAAGGAAAGGCATTTATTGTATGAGGGAAAAAAAGTAGGGAGATGGTATCTTAAGAGCAAAACCTACAGTCTATTCCACTCCAAATAATTAGAAGGTTTCTGAATATATATTCCAAATTTTGAGATTAAATGAATAAAGTCAACCTGCTGCTGATGGCCACAGTCAGAAAGGAGGGGAAGAGACCACCCAACCCAGGACCGGAAGTGGAGCAGATTCCACCTGGAACTTGGGAATGCCTGCCTCCATGAAAAGAAGCATAAGGGAGATTTCCCCCTTTTTGATCCGTCTTCAACCACTTGATAAATTTTCACAAAATCAGTAATTTCCCAATGAGGTAATGATAGAGCAGAGTAGCTTCCTATTTGCAAGCACCAGGTTATATTATGTATCTGTGTTTTAAAAAAATTAAACATGTTAATATAATACTATGCCAATAGTGCTTACAAAACATGTGTGTGGGAGACACACTGTTTAATTTCATGAAATAAATATCCCTGAACACAACACATTGTAATCAAAGAAGCATATTCACAAAATGTTAAAACTTTTTGCCAACTTCATGCCAACAAGCCCAGAGGGAGAGATACGTATGTTCTTTTTCAACAGAGTATCACATTATAGATCCATTCAATAAGGGCTGTATGAGTTCATTTGTTTCCAAATAAAGATTTCTGTGTTTGGGGAGACTTAACAACAACAAAAAAAGGCTTTGTGTAGAAGGGAACACATTAGTTGGTGTTTTAAAAGACAGAAGTATGTAGACAGCGAAAGAGGAACTTGGAGGAAATGTGGTGGGAAGGGTACCAGTAAATCTTAAACTGAGGGAAGAACTCAGGCGAAACCTCCAGTGTTCTTCACAATGCTCAGGAGAATGCTTAGACATGATTTGCACATAAAATATTGAATTTGAAAAAATCTTACATTGGATTCCCAAGCCACTTGTAGAATACAGTATGGCACACTAATGTGGTAGAAGGGACATAAAACAAACAAACTCCCTACACAAATACCCATGGGAAAGGAAGAAGAGCCTCACAGAACTTCAAAAAGAGAAAGCAAAGAAAAAAATCTCTATTTTCCAATGTATGCAAACGTGTATTTTCTGAGCAAGGACAGGATTACAAGAAGGCAAAATATCAGATTAGAAAAGCAATAGGAAAGGTTACATCTCCCCACCACCTGCCACCCACAAACCAACTCATCCATAGGCAAACTGATACTGAGACTCTACAACTACATATTTATATTTTGACTTAAATGTTGCCTTCTCTTGAACAGCAAATAATCCCGAGATTTACAAATTAAGCCACATGAGGCATTTACACACTAAAGAAATGAATTTTGAAGTCTTTCTTAAGATAGATATTTTTGGGATTGGAAGACAGAGAAAGTAGGAGAGTACTTAGGGGAAGATGGCACGGGTTAGGGGAGACATTTAGGATGAAGTGAAGAGACATGTTATAGTAGCTTAATTTATAGATTAAAAGGAAGACCTTTATAGGAATCTGACTGCATAGCTAGAAGCCAAGCAGCCCCTTCCTGATCAAAAATGTTCTCATCGAGTCTTTTACAATAGAAATTTATTTATCTTCTTTTAAAGTATTCTTTATGTCATGCATGTAAATACCAATAAGGTATTTAATATTTAAATAAGATATTTAAATATTCCCATATTGACAAGCATTGCTTTGTTCCTAATCTTTTTTTTTTTTGAGACAGGGTCTCACTATGTTGCCCAGTCTGGTCTTGAACTTCTGGGCTCAAGCTATCCTCCCACCCTACTTCAGCATCCTGAGTAGCTGGGATTATAGGTACAAGTCACCTCACCTGGGTTTGCTTCCAATCATTTTCTATAAGCAAAATGTTACATGAAAATACTTGTATTTATATCTTTGTAATTTTATGCAAGAATTTCTGAAAGAAAAAAACTTAAAAATCTTAGAAAAATCCCAAGTCGAAAGGCACTTGTATATATAATTTCAAAAGTCCTTGTCATATTGCTCTCCTTAGAAGATATACCAATGCATCTTCCCACCTGCAATGTATAGAACACCTGTGTCCCCTCCCGATTTTTTTTTTTTTTTTGAGACGAAGTCTTGTTCTTGTCTCCCAGATTGGAGTGCAGTGGTGCAATCTCAGCTCACAGCAACCTCCGCCTCCCAGGCAGAGAATCAAGTGATTCTCCTGCCACAGCCCCCCCAGTAGCTGGATTACAGGCACCTGCCACTATGCCTGGCTAATTTTCATAATTTTAGTAGAGACGGGGTTTCACCATGTTGGTCAGGCTGGTCTCAAACTCCTGACCTCACACGATCCGCCTGCCTCAGCCTCCAAAAGTGCTGGGAATACAGGCATGAGCCATTGAACCTGGACTGTGTGCCCGTATTCTTGCCAACATAGTGTGTTATCAAACTTGTTGATCTTTGCCAATGTGAAAAGCAAAAGTAGTATTCCCTTAACAGTTTCAACTGCTTTTTACTTGAATTAGTTTATCTGGGTGGAAAATTTAGGGATCACATTCCTTACAGGTTGTGGTTATTGCTTCAAAAGACTCTAGCATTTTATGTTAATGTAGAGCTAATAAGGACGACCTGATTTCTTTTCCCCTAGAAGAGTCTTTAACCCTTTGCCTGCTTGAGAGTCCTTTATGGTATTTCAAGTCCAGTAGTGTTAACAGAATATGTCCTTTAAGTATATAGACTTAGGCCTCCTTTTATAAATAAGTCCTCTTGAATCATATTTTCAAATACATTTGAATCATCAACCACTTTTCTAAACTCTGCAAGCTCAAATTTCTTTCCGTAGTCTTCTCATATCTTTCCTGAACTCTTACATGAATTTTTTGTGCTTTGGTTTTATGAAAGCAGCTACTTTAAGTCTTATTTTAACTTCATTGATACATTTAGGAACAACTTCTACTGTTTCTGTGAAAAACAGGTTTGTTTTCCAGAGATTATTCTGTAACTGCTATTTGGTTTTTATGTTCTCTTTAAAAATGACAATACATACTATGCTAGTTTTTGTTGTTTTTAAGAACATGCCTTTTTTATTTGACTAAAAATCCTTGACCAGCTCTTTCCAGAAAGTGTGGGAGGGGAACAGAGTCATGTTCAAGTCTAAAAAGTCAGAATTATGTATGTTATTTCCATTTTACTTCGCCCCAGTCTACCAAAATCAATTCTGCAGAGCTGCTCACAACGTGAAGTTTCCTTCCCTCTACCTCACTGATACTCTACCTGCAAATGCGGCTCATCTGTGAACATGGCCCATGCAGATTTCCTTCTCTATTTTCCTCAGAATCAGACTCAGGGAATTTCCCACTAAGAGTTCCTAGACCCTGGTCCTGTTGTAAAGAAAAACGTGCTGTTTTGCGATAGCTTGTGCCAGTTAAGTTAGAAAGGAAGGCTTTGCCAACATTTTCTGAGCTCTGAAGTTATGACCATTTTTTTCCGGCATCTCTCTCCACTCACACCTGTTTCGCCTTGACTGATTTGGGCTGCTCTCTTCTTATTTGGCAGTTCAGAGATTTAAGTAGTCTCCTGGTTTCAACCAAAATTTTAACTTTTTTGCTTTTTATTTTTCTAGTTAGTTTTTAATAATAATTGAGAGGAAAAATAAGAAATGGTCATTTTAATCAACCACAATAAAACTAAATTTTTTAATGTTTAAGGGAATACTTTGACTATATTTTCCTTGTTTTATTGTAATTGATCTATTTAGGTTGTCTACTTTTCTTGAGTCAATGATAGTAATTTACATTTTTCTAGAGACTATGCATTTCATCTGGATTCTAGATTTTGAAAAAAATGTATGTGCTATTGTACATATATTTGATTACATATATAATGATTACATATGATAAAAATGATATGTTTTTCTTTTTATTTTAAAAAGTTCTTTTTATTTGTAATTATATCCCCTTATCTTCTTTCTTCAACTAACTTACAAAGTAGATTGGTATAGATTATCAGCTATTTTTCCATGTTGTTTGATTCATAATTTTTCCTTTGCAAATTCTGATTTACTCGCATTTTACTTATTCCTTTCCTTGATTTCAAGTACAATACTTTATATTAAACTATGTTGCTTTCAATTCAGCATTTTGAGGATTGTGAAATAAACTCTGAATATTACTTTTATTGTATCTCAGAGGAATCGATAGTTAATATTCTCAATGTTTGTTTTAAAACAGTTTCTAACACCAATTTTGATTATCTGTTTATTGTCATTGTCATGTATTTTTAAAATGTCTATGGTAAATGGATTTAATTGGCTATTAATTCATTGTTCTTTTCTAAATTTATGCATGTAGTTTAATGATATAATCTGAATTATATCCATTTGATATTTTGTTTTTAATTTCTTGAGATGATGATTAATGACTAATGTGTAGTAAATTATTTTAGATATTTCATCAATGTTAAAAATAATGTATATTCTTAGCTTAAGTAACATATTTCTATGTTTAGTAAATACATGTTGTTCATCGTGTTTTTAAAATTTCCTATATTCTTAGTTTCCAAGAAAAAAGCATTAGAGTGCCATAGAATATTAAAGAGTAATTAAAAGAATGAAGATATCTTCATATGCTGATAAGAAAAGTCTTCCATATGTTTAGTGTTAAATTAAGTTTGGAACATCTCCTACAAGTCTTTGCCCAAATACTCCCTCAGTGAAGCTTGCCTGGCCATCTTGTTTAAAATTGCGGCACTCCTCACTACACACACAAACTTCTCACCCCTCTTCCTCTGCTCTGCAATTTCACTGCATTGCCATCTTCTAAGATGTTACATGATTTGATGATATGTGATGCTTATTGCTCATCATCTGCTTTTCTCCACTAGAATGGAAACTTCATAAGCCGAGTAGTATTTGCTTGCTTTGGTGACCAATGTATCTTGGTGCCTATACATGTGGGTGCTCAGTAGTTACAGGTTGAAAATATTAGTATGTGTACTATGGTAATTCAAGTAAAAACAAAGCCCCAAGCTATTTTGAAAACAAGTATAATCAAATGCACAGAAAAAGATCTGGCAGTACACTCACCACATTGTTAACAGTGTTTGATTTTAGGGTGTGATTGAAAAATCAAGACAGCTATTACCTTTTATCAGATATCATTTCATTACCTGCTAAATTTAATACTTAAAGAGTATTGTCTTTATCATCGCAATGTTAAAATTTTTATTTGGAATAATAAACCATTCAGAAAACAATTAAATATTTTGATAAAAAAGTAATAGGTAAGGACTATCCTTGATATACATTAAAATACACTATAAGATTTCAATCATTCAGTGAGACTGGTATTGATAAGAGAACAGACCTACAAATCATGGAACTGGACAGCTATCTGATATAGATGACTTAGCATATGTAAGAAAGTACTACATAACAAAAGTGACATTTCAAATCAGTGACAAATAGAAGGATATAGGAATAACTATTAGCTTTTGGAAAGACAGGGTAAAACAATGTAAATTTTCACTTTATATATAAAAATATGAGATTTGTGAACATGAAACATAGCACTCAGCACAGAAAACGTCATAAATAAAATCTAAAGTCCAATATTGTCTTTGAAAAAATTTTGAACAAACGTAAAGACATTAGGTTGAGATCCTTATTAAATCTAGGTCACTAATGAAAAACACTAAAACTCTAGTAAATAGACCAAGCTGTTAAGTGTGTAGAACTGATTCAACTATAAACCACCAGTTTTTTCTCTGATTTAATGGGGCAAAAGGCATTTGCAGATGGTTACTTTGTACAGAGTGACCCTATGAATAAAGTCTGTGGAATCCACAAACAGTACATTTGCAGAATTTTGAAAAAGGTTTGAGATTGTGGGAGTACTGCCCTTTACATAAACTGAGACTTCCCACACTTATTGTTATTGTGGTTTAAACACAAATCAAGGATGCTAGTTCAATGACATATCTGCGCGAAGTAAACTGGGACAAGAGGTTATTCAATTGCCCAGAACAGGGAGAATCTGTCTCTCTATCATCCCTGTCAATAATAATTAGCCCTTTCTGAAAGGGTGTTGTAGATACACAGTCAAAATGATCCTTAAAGGGAGGATATAATTTGGCTTACAGAAATCCATTACCAACAAATAACTGCTTGTGGAGGAAATATACAACAAACCACCACACTTGGAAGTGATAATCACAGTAAATAGCATCCCTAGCCTAGATTGGGTCTTATATAAGAAACTGTCATATTGCCAATTAACAAGTATTTTCTCAGTGTGACGACACTTCGAAATGGCTAAATACAAAATTGGGAGGAGAAAAGAAATTGCTTAGTCTCCTCCCTACCCCTCGTCCCCCGCCTCCACAGCCCCCCAAACTACACAAGAGAAAACTCAATAATTCTGTAAGAATGATTTTCCTGGCTCAGTTTTATAAGAGACTTGGAAATAATACAACATCAGTTTATAAACCAGACAGGGCTTGGCCTGCTATGTCAACATAGAAAATCAATCCAGGAGTCCCAACCCTGCTTTGTGGCCTTTAGGGCTGCTTCAAAAATCAATTCCTGAGAAGGATAAAAGGTCACTGCCATAGGGCTCAGGAACACATGCCTCAAATTGCCAGCTGCTGAGCCCAATTCCCCCCGGGACTTGGCAATCTTGGCTCTGAATGTGGATTCACAAGGGAGAGCCATACTGACCAAGCACATATGCTCTTTTGAGGTAGTGGTCATTTTCATGCTGACATTTTTGGGGACCTATCATGGGTTAGGACTGAGCTGAGGCTTTCCACGCGTTGCCTCACTGAATCTCCACAATAACTCCTGTATGAGTCTGTTTTCACACTGCTGTAAAGAACTGCCCCAAAACGGATAATTTATAAAGGAAAGAGGTTTAATTGACTCACAGTTTTGCACAGCTGGAGAGGTTTCAGGAAACTTACAATCACGGCGGAAGGTTAAGGGGAAGCAAAGACTTTCTTCACTGATGGAAGGAAAGAGACAGCGTGTATGTCAGTGCAGGAAAAACTACCATTTATAAAACTATCAGCTCTCATGAGAATTTGCTCACTATCACAAGAACTGCATGGGGAAACCATATCTATAACCCAGTCACTTCCCACCAGGTCTCTCTCTAAATATCTGGGGATTACAATTCAAGAGGAGATTTGGGTGTTGACACAAAGCCTAACCATATCAGCTCCTGAGTAGACTCTATCATTATCATTATCCCCCTTCGCAGAAGGGCATAGAGGGACTTAGAACGTGTGGTGGCCAAGGTACTAATCTACCCAGTGAAGGCAGACCTTTTAACCCTTTTCTGGTATGTTTTTATTCATTCACTGGGGCTGCCTTAACAAAGTACCACAGATTGGGTGGCTTATTCAACAGAAGTTTATTTTCTCACACTTCTAGAGGCTAGAAGCCCAAGATCAAGGTGGCGTCTACTGAGACTTCTCTATCTGGCTTGTTTTGTTTTCCTTTGTCTTCATATGATCTTCCCTCTGTACATGTCTGCTTCCTAATCTCTTCTTATAAGGACACCAGTCATATTGGATTACGGCTCACTTTAATGACCTCATTTAACCTTAATTGCTTCCATAAAGGTCCTGCATCCAAATGCAATCACATTCTATACTATTGAGGGTTGTCACTTTAACATATGAGTTTGGGGGAGCACAACTCAGCCCATCACAATCTCTAATATTGTAATTGTTCAGATCCATTTATCTCTTATAAACCAACAATCAAAACCTGTACATCCAACTCTCTGCTCATCCCATAAGAAATACCTGGTTGTAGCTGGAGAAAGAGCTACAATATACTGACTGGTCTCACTCGGCATGTTCTTGACATTCAAGATAGGCGGGGTGACCCAGCAATCATATAGACACCATCCATTCCACTTCAAACTTCAGCGTGCATCAGAATCCCTGCAAGGCTTACTAAGACACAGACTGCTGAGCCCACCTCAGAGTTCCTGATTCAGCAAGCTGGAAGTAAGACCTGAGATTTTGCATTACTAACAAGTCTTCAAGTGATACCAATGCTGCTGATCTGGAGACTGCCCTTTGAGACCCACTATTCTATCTCTTTCCCAATCAACTGTCCTTTCTCGCCTCCCTTTTAAATCTCTGGCACCTGCTCCCTCACGTTCATTCTCAATGCACGATCTTTTTTTCTCCTTCACTGACAGAGGTGAAACAATTAAAAGAGAATTTCCCCAGTCTCTCACTACTGCACCTGCTCACCCTCCCACAAGCACGTGTACTCACTGTGCTTTTCTTGCTGTTTTGAAAGGCGAATTATCTGTGGTCTTTCTAGAGCCAATCTCTTCACACGTGCACCAGATTGCAAGCCCTGCTGCCCACTCAACGGCATCCCTGCATGTATTCTCCCATCTCTCTTACCTTGTCAATTCTTTCCACTTTTTGAATCATCCTCCTCAGCACAAAAGATTGTTATGCTTTTATCTTAAAAAGGAAAAACCAAACCAACAAAAAAACAAGAAAAAAACAGAAATAAAACCTTTTACTGGACCTTCTCTCCCCACCAGCTATGACCCCATTTCTCTTTGCCTTTGCAGAAAAACACTTGGAAAGGGGGTCTATTAATTCT